>NC_054467.1:62548234-63180471 GCF_017639515.1 Carcharodon carcharias | reverse complement strand
GACACTCTAAAATGTAAGCGCGTATATTGATACAGGCCCTTAGGTGTGTTGATGGTTACATACCCTCTAGACATGCTATCCAGCTCTAGCTGTTGGTATGCTTGGCTCATGTATAGCTTGGTATAGAATTTGCCTCCAGCTGGCTTTGCATACAAGTTGTCTATCCTCGGGATAGAATATTTATCTAGTTTGGCCATCTTGTTCACTGTCAATTTGTAGTCCCCACAAATGCAAATAGTTTGATCAGGTTTCATCACAGGGACTATGGACTCTCCAGTTTCAGTGGCTGGGTACCTACATTTAGGTATTTAAATGTGTGCTCTCCCACCACTGTATCTCCCCCTTTTCTAGTGGCTTCCCATCCGCTTGAATTGTTACAGTTGTTGGTTTGGTTTTACTGCTTTGACATTGTACAGGGAATAGATATCAGTAATGGCTTCAGGTTCTGTTATATTATTCACTTAATCATTTTGGTCTTTTTTTATTCATTTATGGGTTGTGAGCTTTGCTGGCTGGGCCAGCATTTTTATTGCCCATCCCTATTTGTCCTTGAGAAGGCGGTGGTGAGCTGTCTTCTTGAACTGCTGCAGCCCATGTGGTGTAGGTACACCCACAGTGCTGTTAGGAAGGGAGTTCCAGGATTTTCACCCAGCGATAGTGAAGGAACGTCGATATATTTCCAAGTCAGGATGATAAATGACTTGGAGGGGTATCCATAATAGTGCATTATGGGCTGTCTCGATTTCACCCTGCATAGCTTTATTACATGCCCTTTCTTATGGCTGTAATGGCATTCTGCCTTCTTGAATCTGCAGGTGTCCGGTACATGGTTACCCCCCACATCTGTAACAGATTAACTTTGGAGTCGCTGCTGAAATGCTTCCATGAGGCCTTTTGTTTTTCGAGCAGCAGAGACAGCCTCTCACTTCGTCGCTGTATCTCTGGTTTTTGCACCACACCCAGTGGTAGGTTCCTGCCCCACCTGAAGAACAGTGCATGTTGCACATTCCGTAAAGTCTGCAAGTCCCTCGCAGCACTATCCCTAGCTAGCGCAATTTCCATGATGCACCTTCAAATCCATGTTAAATCTTGTGAGTAAACAGCACTGAGTGGCATCGTCATGAATGCCACAAGCTAACTGGTCTTTCAACATATCATTGAGTGTGTCTCTGATGTCGCAGCACTCAGTCAACTGCTTCAACTTGGCTATATAGGTTGCAAAGGACTCTCCTGGGGCCCTTACTCTGGAGTTAAACTTAAACCTCTGCATTATCATGGATAGCTTCGGCTGAAAATGCATCTTCACGAGATTAACCTATTTGTTAAAAGATTTAGAATTGGGAGCATTTTGGGCCGTCAAACTGCGGATGAGGTTATATGTCTTGCTACCACAAACACTCAAAAGAATTGCTTTCTGCTTCTCCTCCACAGTAATTTTGTTTGCCATTAAATAAAAACCAAGGCGCTCTACATACTTGCTCCACTATTCCATAGACATGTCATAAAGGTTGATTCTGCCAAAGAGTGGCATGACTGATTAGTATACTTTTCTTTTTTCCTTAAGAACTGTTGTACTCGCCTTCACAAGGCGAGGTGCAGCGTTGGAGCTATCCCATCCTTATCACCAAATGTAATGACTTGATGTACCAGACGAGTTTGTACTTGAAATGGATAACTTTGTTACAGAGAGCTCTTTCTGAAGTTACATGCTTGAACCAAGTCCATGTCTAGAAAGGCACACCCCCCCAGATTACCCGCGCTTAGGGCTCATTCGTCAAGAACAATCACGTGACTCCTAATAGTAGTAGAAAAAGCTATGCCTTCAATCACTACATTCCCTGACATTCAATGGCATTACTATTGCTGAATGCCCTACTCGAACATCCTGGGGGTTACCACTGACGAGAAACTGAACTGGACCAGCCATTTAAATGCTGTGGCTACAACAGCAGGTCAGAGGTTAGGAATCCTGCAGTGAGTAACTCACTTCCTGACTCCCCAAAGTTTGTTTACCATCTACAAGGCACAAGTCAGGAGTGTGATGGAATACTCTCCACTTGCCTGGATGCGTGCAGCTCCAACAACACTCAAGAACCTCTACACTTTCCAGGACAAAGCAGCCCTCTTGGGCGGCACCCCACCCATAAACATTAACTCCCTCCACCACCGGTGCACAGTGGCAGCATTGTGTACCATCCACAAGATACACTGCAGGAACTCACCAATGCTCCTTAGATAAACACACAATGGCTACCATGTAGAAGGACAAGGGCAACAGGCATATGGGAACACCACCATTGAAGTTCCTCTCCAAGCCACACACCATCCTGGCTTGGAAGTATATTGCTGTTCCTTCATTGGGTCAAAATCCTGGAACTCCCTTCCTAACAGCACTGTTAGGGTGTACTTACATTACAAGGACTGCAGCAGTTAAAGAAGGCAGCTCACCACCATCTTCTCAAGGGCAATTAGGGCTAGGCAATAAATGCTGGCCTAGCCAGTGAACCCATATCCCATGAATTAATTTAAAAAAAACATTGAGCAGGCCTTTGGGCTTCTGACTTGGGCTTCAATTCAGGTGCCTAGATTGATCCAGTGGAGCTCTTCAGTCTGCCCCAGCAAGGGTCTTGCATATCATGGAGGTCTGCTGTGCACTGCACAACCTAGGAGTGCAGAGGGTGAGGCATTGGTCAATGGTGATCTCATGGATTGTGATGCTTCCTCTGATGATGATGATGTGGAGAAGGCTGTTGACCAGGTGATGCAGGATGAGGAATCCCCTGACCACAGGCAGGGCAAATGAGATGTGCAAGGGAGATTCTGAACATGCTAATGCAGAGACATTTGTTATGATTCTCATGCCTTTTCAAAACCATTCCCATAAGCCTTACCTTTATGCAGTCCTGCCGTCACATCCTTCATTTTGCACTATGTTGCCCAGTGCCAATGTGCACAAAGCACAGTGGCAAGGTTGAGCAGCTCACTAACCACAGTTTAGCCCATCGCTTCCAGGGAACATGGTGGTAGATGGGATCTCAAAGGGCAGCAAGAATTGGAAGGAGAAGCAACACTAGTGTGTGACCCTTTATAGAATGGCACAGCAAATGCAAGGCTTAATATCTACATTTTCTATTCACTGGTCAACTGCAATTGCAGTTGGGTGGTCTTTTTAACTATCTTAGGAGTACTCGTTTGCAGCTGAGGTGGAGGTAGGCTGCTAATTGGGCTGCCCCTTGAATTGACCTTGGTGGTTGCCCTCTGGCTGCCTGAGGCCTGGAGGGCCTAAGCATGCTGAGAGGCTCCTGTACAGGTGCAGAACCTTCCTCTGTCGTTGTGGCTACTGAAGGGCCTGGAGTAACTGGCAGAGAGGCTGAGGAGACTCTCTCCATGTCAGGAGTGCCCTGAGAGGGGCTCTCAGATGCAGAAGGTAGCCATTTCTCCTCACTTGCAAGGCACACTTTTATCTCACTGCTGACCTATGAAGAATGAGGAACAGATGCCTCATCCCCATCTTGCCTTTTCACTGCTGCTCATAAACAAGGCAACAGCATACAGATCAGTGTGCATCTATGGCATCTAAGTATTTGCCTTCTGCATCTGGCTCTACACAAGGGTTACCAATTCCCTATGGAGGAAGCCATGCATACACACACCAGAGACATGGCAGCACTCATGGCCTGGATGGACTTTTTAAAATTTATTCATTCATGGGGAAGTGAGCATTGCTGGCTAGGCCAGCATTTATTGCCCATCCCTAATTCCCCTTGAGAAGGTGGTGGTGAGCCACCTACTTGAACCGCTGCAATCCATGTGGTGCAGGTACACCCACAGTGCTATTTAGAAGGAAGTTCCAGGATTTTGACCCAGTGACAGTGAAGGAATGGCATTATAGTTCCAAGTCAGGATGGTGTGTGGCTTGGAGGGGAACTTGCAGATGGTGATGTTCCCACCTGCTACCCTTGTCCTTCTAGATGGTAGAGTTCGAGAGTTTGGAAAGTGCTGTCAAAGGAGTCCTGGGGAGTTACTGCTGTGCATCTTGTAGATGGTACACACTGCTGCCACTACGTCAGTGGTGGGAGGGAGTGAATGTTTCAGGTGGTGGTAGGGTGCCAATCAGCAAGCTGCGTCATCCTGGATGGTGTCAAGTATCTTGAGTGTTGTTGAAATTGCACTCAATCAGACAAGTGGATGTATTCCATCATACACCTTTCTTATGCCTTGAAGATGGAAGACAGGCTTTGGCGAGTCAGGAAGTGAGTTACTCTCCACAGAATTCCCAGAATGCCATTTAATGATAAGGGGTGATGGCTAGATTCTCTCTTGTTGGAGATGGTTATTGTCTGGCACTTGTGTGGCACAACTGTTACTTGACACTTGTCATCCCCAGGTCTCACTGCATTTGGGCATGGACTGCTTCAGTCCACGCGTTGCCCTGCAGAATTTGTTTTGCATCTCCTTTATATTCGTGCGTGGGTTCCTCACAGTTATGAGCAATTATGTCTTTAGTGAGTAACCTTTGTCATCCAGTATCCACCCCTGAAGATGCACGGGGTGCCAGAAAAGCTGTAGCTGCTGGGACTGTTGAAGTATTTTTGCATTGTGGATGCATCCCAGAAACCGTGCACACAACTGAAGGATCTGCTTTTGGTTGCCGCAACCAGTTGAACATTGTGTGGGCGGAAATGATGAAGGCTGATGGCTGGCCCAAGGGAACCTTGATGGCCACATGAGGACAGTCAATGCCACCATGCACCTTGGGGAATCCAGCGATGGCCCTGGAGCCTCTCCACCTGATATTCCGGATTGGTGTGGTGGGAACATAGTTGTGGTCCTCTTGAACATAGCTTTGATCACCACCTTGATGCACCAATTGGCCACAGTCTGGCAGATCCGACACATATCCTCAGCAGATCTCTGGAAAGAGCCAGAGTCATAGACACTGAGAGCCACAGTGATCTTCAGCACCAGGTAATGGATGTCCACCAACCCCCATGGGTCTAGTTCACCCTGCAGCATGGCACAGAAATCAGTGACTGCCTCACTAGAGAGTTTCTGGCTTCACTGATACTGCCACTCAGACATCTGGAGATAGTTCAGCCTCGGACAGTAGATTCCCCCTTGGGAAAACCTCTACTGTAGCAGGAGGCTCTTGGCGTATGCCTCGATGCCCTCCTCCAGCATGTCCACATCAAAACTGGCCCTCCTGCTGGTCCTGCAGTTACTGATGTGTCCTCTCTATTGCCTGGACCCTCTTCTCACCTCTCTACTGCTCCTCCATAGCATGGTCCCCGAAATCCTTGTGGATGAGGCCCAAAGCCTTCTGCTTCTACAAGGCCTTCTATACAGATGGCCTCTTCACTTTCCCAGAAACATTCCTGGAGAGCAAGCACCACTACTCCTATCTCAGGCAGTGGTCCCTCCTTCTGCCATTATTTGGCTATGAATTCTGTAAGGTGAGAGTGACTGCCTTGACATCAAGGCTGTATTTGACCAAGTGTGGCACAAAGGAGACCAGCAAAACTGGAGTCAATAGGAATCAGGGGAAAACTCTCCACTGTTTGGAGTCATACGTAGCACAACGGAAGATGGTTGTGGTTGTTGGAGGTCAGTCATCTCAGCTCCAGGATATCACTGCAGGAGTTCCTCAGGATAGTGACCTGGGCCCAACCACCTTCAGCTTCTTCATCAATGACCTTCCTTCCATCATAAGATCAGGACTGGGGATGTTCGCTGATGATTGCACAATGTTCAGCACCATTCGTGACTCCTCAGATACTGAAGCAGTCCATGTCCAAATGCAGCAAGACCTGGGCAAGACCTTGGGCTGACAAGTGGCAAGTAACATTCGGCTCACACAAGTGCCAGGCAATGAACAGCTCCAACAAGAGAGAATCTAACCATCGCCCCTTGATGTTCAATGGCATTACCATCACTGACTCACCCGCTATCAACAGTGTAGGGATTACCATTGACCAGAAACTGAACTGGATGAGCCATTTAAATACTGTGGCTACAAGAGCAGGTCAGAGGCTAGGAATCGTGTGACAAGTAAGTCACCTCCTGACTCCCTAAAGCCTGTCCACCATCTACAAGGCACAAGTCAGGAGTGTGATGGAATACTCCCGGCTTGCCTGTATGAGTGCAGCTCCCACAGCACTCAAGAAACTTGACACAAAACAGAACAAAGCAGCCCACTTGATTGGCACCACATCCATAAACATTCACTTCCTCCACCACCAAAACACAGTAGCAACAGTGTGTACCATCTACAAGATGCATGGCAGGAATTCACCAAGGCTTCTTAGACAACACCTTCCAAACCTATGACCACTACCATCTAGAAAGACAAAGGGTAGCAGATAGATAGGAACACCACCACCTGGAAGTTCCCCTCCAGGTCACATACCATCCTGACTTGGAAATATATCGCAGTTCTTTCACTGTTGCTCAGTCAATTCCTGGAACTCCCTTCCTATCAGCACTGTGTGTATATCTACACCACACGGACTGCAGCGGTTCAAGAAGTCAACTCATCACCACCCTCTCAAGGGCAACTAGGGATGGGCAATAAATGCTGTCCTAGCCAGCGAAGCCCACATCCTGTGAATGAATTTTAAAAAGACCACCTTCTCTTGCACTGTATGCTGACTTTCTTGATAACTGGCTGAGTGAGCTAGCACTGAGCGTCGTTTGCTTGCCATCTCCTTGAACCAGGCAAGGTTTTGAATCTCCATGGTGCCTGTGCATCATCAGTAAAATCAGAAATACACCATAAAATTGACCACTTAAATACCTTAATTGTTGCCCGGCTGCATCGATGTGCGAGTCCCCCTCCATGTTTGCTGTTCTTGGTAAAATCCAGGAGCAACTTAAAGACATTGGACTTCCGGTCCAACGTGTTCCATTTGGATTTCCCCTGCCCCTCTCCTTTTCACCCAAATGTGTTCAAAGTAGCCCCATAAAATTACAGCTGTTGAACAGGCTGGTTCTCTCTTCTCTGGAAAAAAAGGCTAAGGGGAAACCAAATAGAGGCATTTAAAATTATGAAAGGCTTTGATAGAGTAGTTACAGAGAATGTTTCCATTTGTGGGCATGAACATAACTATAAGATGGTCACCAAGAAATCTAATAGGGAATTCAGAAGAAACTTCTTTACCCAAAGAGTGGTAAGAATGTGAAACTCACTGCCACAGGGAGTAGTTAAAGTGAATAGTGTAAATGCATTTAAGGGGAACCTTGATAAGCATATGTGGGAGAAGGGAATAGAGAGTTGTGATGATAGATTTAGGTGAGGAAAGGTGGGAGGCTCAAGCGGAGCACAAACGTCGCATGGGCTGTTTGGGCCAAATGGCCTGCTTCTGTGCTGTATATTCTATGTAAGCAGCAACATAATGGAAAAGCAACATAGTGGAAAAGGAAGGGAAAAAGATTCAGAGGTAGCTTAACGTAAGAAGCTCTTGAGCACTTTCAAATGATCTACTCAAGAACAGCATATGCAGAGGTCTGATTGTTTGCCTACTTAATCCACATGGTTTGAGAAAGCTTTGTGACATGGGAAGAATATTTTTAGACTAAATATAAATATTTACAATGCTACAAAATAAATGATATACTGTTTTTTGTTATTTATTATGATTAAATATTCATAATATTGATGATACTCTGAATAGGTAAACTTATGTTGTAAAGCCAACGAGTGTAAACTAAAATTGATTTTCAATTTTAATTTTGGTATCAGTAGTGTACTCAAAGATGAACCTGAGGTGCTTGCCCCAGGATTGCTGCTCCTATGATACTTGCTGCATGTGTCTGCGCTGAAATTAACTCACCTTGCACAGTAATGCAAAATAATGTTTTGAGGGCTTTGAGGCACTAGTACTGCCTCATAGGTTGGAGCTGGAACATTAGGAGGCAGCAGCAATGATGGCTGACTGTCTTTACAGCACTGTCAATTCTTTGCTTAAAGGTGGTGGAGTCTTACATCCCCTTGCAAAATGTGGTCATTAAAGCCAAAAAGGTGTGTGCAGCAAGGAAAGGTAGCTCTGTGTCAACAAAAGAATCACCCAGAAACTTTATTTTTCTCTGTGGTCCTTAGGGGAGGCACAGCACCTCAGAGTCTCTAGACTCATTTCGAGAATTTAACCTCATTTGCATGAATGAACTGATATGCAAGCTCTATCAGCTGACTATGAAGCTATTGTGCATTTTAAAACACAAGGCACGTGAGTTGCTGTAAACACCCGTGTTCAACATTATTGCATCACTCAACATTGTATTATGTAAATTACTCTATAATACATAAATAGTGTACTTGGTAAAAGGTTGTTTCTTAGTTTCAGTAAAAGAAACAAAGTCTTGAATTTATGTACTGCCTTTCATGACCAAAGCGCATTACAGGCACTAAAGTACTTTTTGAAGTGGTATCACTGTTGTAATGTAGGAAACACAACAGCTAAGTGGTATGCATCAAACACCAACAAATAGCAATGATATAATGACTATATATCTTTTTGAGGGATGTTGTTCATACTGATTGGAAAATCAAGGATTAATACTGGCCAGGCTACTGCACTTCTTCAAAATAGTCCCATGAGATCTGGCAGATGGGGCCTTGGTTTAACATCTCATCCAAAATACTGCACCTCCAAGTGCCAGCCTGGAATTTGTGCTCAAGTCTCTGGAGTGGAATGTTAAACTACAACCTTCTGACTCTGAGGGAAGGCTGCTACTGACTGAACCATAGCAGACACTATCATACCACATTGACCATAACAAAATGAAATCATGACCAATGCTATGGCAAAGACAAGGGAGGAGGTCCTAGGCAACAAGCATGGAAATAAATTAAGAAACAGGACCTCATAAATGGTAATCTCGCGATTATCCAAGCCATGTGCTGATTGGCATACGAATAGACAGATCAGGAAGGTGAATGCAATATGAGTGGTCTAGCAAAGATGGATGAGTGAACTGAGCATTGCGCCATGGTACAGGAAGCCATTCAAGCAGGAGGAGTTCATAAGAACATAGTGGTAGTAAGGAACAATATAGTCAGGCGGTTAGATACAGTTGTCACAGCCAAGACCGTGTTCAGAAAGCTGTGTTGCCTGCCTGATGCCAGGGTTCGAGACATCTGCTTGAGGTTGGAGAGGAACTTGCAGTAGGACGTGTAGGATCCAGTGGTCATGGTCCATGTTGGTACCAACAACATTGATAGGACTAGAAGGACTAGGAAAGAGGTTTTGCTTAGGGATTGTGAGCAGCTGGGGGCTAAATTAAAAAGCAGAACCTTAAAGATAATAATCTCTGGATTATTACCAGATGCATGAGCAAATTGGTGTAGGGTAAATAAGATTAGAGAGGTCAATGCGTGGTTCAAAGACTGATGTGGGAAAAATGGATTTCAATTCATGGGTCACTGGCACCAATGGCAGGGGAAATGGGAGCTGTACTGTTGGGATGGTCTTCACCTGAACCGTGCTGGGATCAGTTTTCTGGTGTGTTTGTATAACTAGGGCAGGAGGGAGGGCTTTAAGATAAATAGTGGGGGGAATGGATCATGTGAGAGGAGATGTAGTAAATCAAAGGGGAACAACAAGGTGATTGAACAGGGTAATGATTTGGGTAATTGTAACCAGAGTATGGCAGGAAGGGACAGGGAGTACAAACTTAAGGCTAGATATTGCAAAAATGACAAAAAGTCATAGTTAAAGGCTCTGTAACCTAATGCACGCAGCAAACAAAATGGATGAATTGTTAGCACAGGTAGAAATAAATATGTATGACCTGATAGCCATCACAGAGACAGGGTTGCAGGGTGACCAAGGCTGGGTCCTGAATATTGAAGGATATTTAACATTTCAAAAAGATAGGAAGCTAGGAAAAGGTGGTGGAGTAACAATGCTAATCAAGAAAGTAGTGAGAGGTGACTTTAGCTGGAAAAAGCAAGAAATAGAATCAATCTGGGTAGAGATTAAAAAATAGGAAAGGTGAGAGGTCACTTGTGGAAATAGTTTATAGGCTCCCTAATAGTAGTTATATGTTAGGACAGAGAATGCAGGAAGGAATAAATGGGTGTGTAAGATGCAATAATCATGGGTAACTTTAATCTACATGTATATTGGGCAAATCAGATTGGCAAAGGTAGCCTGGAATATAAGTTCATAGAGCATATTTGTGACAGTTTCGTAGAGCAGTACATTCTAGAGCCAACCGGGGAGCAGATTATTCTGGACCTGGTAATGAGCAATGAGACAGGATTAATCAATAAGGGGCAGAATTATACGTCCTGCAGGCAGGTGTACACCCGACCCAGATTGGGTGTAAAATCGTGTGAGGGAACATTGGGCGAGCGTCCCAACATCATTGTGCACTCATGAGATATTTTGCTCAGCGGGCAAGCGCAAAAGTCAGAAGTGCGTCCGCTGACAATTAAGAAGGCAATTAAGCCCATTAACAGCGCAATTGACTGTGATTTTTCATGGCCCGCCCAACCTTACAGTTGGCGGATGGGCAAATCGGCCAGACGGCCTTTGCATTTTTCATCAAACCTCATCCAAGGGTGGGACGAAATTTCCGTTATTAAATAGAAGGAAAATAAATACCTGTGAACAGCATTTTTATCAGCTATATTTTCAGATGCTTGATTGTGATGCATGCTTTTTTTTTGCAGCTTTTTAAAACTTTTTTTGATCATTTGCAGGTCTGCAGTTCCCTGAGGCAGCTGTCTGCCTTCAGGGAGCTCTCTCACTGCTCTCACCCATGCCCACAGAAATGTCATTGCCTGCCCTCTTCCCATCCCCGCCGCGGCAGTGCTGAGCTTTTCAGCGTGCGTTTCACGCTGGCTGTCAATTGGCCAGCCAGCATGAAATCGCGGTGGGGGGCCGATCACAGTGACCCCTTTCCCGACCACTCCCTGGCCCGCCAATCGCGTGTGCCTGCCATAGGCAAAATTCAGGCCAAGAATAAGGGTGTGCCATGAGACAGATGACTATGCCAGAATGAGCTGAGTAGAGAATTAGGCTCACATGGGAATTTGGTGCATATGGGGAAGAGGTGCGATAGACGTAGGAATTATTCTAAGCCAGGAACAAGAGCAGCTGAGCAGAAATGGACCTGGGTGTAAACCTCATCTTCAGAGCTGAATTTTTAAAAAATCAAACAGTGACATTGCAGGGAAACTGTAAGTTAATTTGTTGATAAGAAACTGCTGTTAGGGAGTGTCTTTAAATAGCTGTAAATTAGAAAAGCGTATTTTCAAAGAAGCAGCTGCTTGGATTTCAGTAAGAAACACTAGGATTAAGGAAATTCAGGGCCAGTAATGTAAAGTTATATAAGTAAACCAAAGTAAAATAAGGTTAACATAAGGGAAGTAAAGTTAAGACATGGCAGGGCAGCTTGGTCATGTGGAATGCATGTCCTGTAATATGTGGGAAGTTGTGGACACTGCTGGTGACCTAGACGACCATATGCAGGAAGTGCTGCCAGCTGCATTAACTTGAGCTCTGGGTTTCAGAGCTAAAGCAGTGACTACAGTCACTGTGGCACATCCATGAGGCTGACAGCTATGTGGATAGCACATTCAAAGAGGTGATCACACTGCAGGTTAGGAGCATGGAAGCAGAAAGGGAATGGGTGACTGCCTGGCAGCCCAAGAGAACCAGGCAGGTTGTGTAGGAGTCCTCTAGGGTCCTGCTTGTTAATTGGTTTTCCATTTTGGATACTGGTGAGGACATTGGCTCCTCAGAGGAGTGCAGTCAGAGCTAAGTTTGTGGCATCACAAGTGGCTTGGCTGTACAGGAGGGGAGGAAGAAGAAAAGAAGAACAATAGTGATATGGGATTCATTAGTTAGGGGAACAGGCAGGCATTTCTGCGGCCGTAGACGTGACTCCAGGATGATATGTTGCCTCCCTGGTGCCAGGGTCAAGGATGTCACAGAGCAGCTGCAGGACATTCTTCTGGGGGAGGGTGAACAGCCAGAGGACGTGGTCCAGCTTGGTACCAATGACTTAGGTAGGAAGGGGGATGTGGTCCTGCAGACAAAAATTAGGGAGCTAGGTAGAAAATTAGCAAGCAGGACCTCAAAAGCAGTAATCTCTGGATTTCTCCCAGTGTCACATGTAAGTGAGTACAGAAATAGGAGGATAAGACAAATGAATGCGTGGCTGTAAAGATGGTGCAGGAGGGAGGGATTTAGATTCCTGGGACACTGGGACTGGCTCTGGGGGAGATGGCACCTGTACAAGCCAGATGGGTTACACATGAACAGAGCCAGGATTGAGTTCCTTGCAGGCATTTTGTTAGTGCTGTTGTGGGGGGGGGCTTTAAACTAACTCGACAGGGTGTGAGAACCAGGAGACAGTATTAAAGAGGAATGCCAAGGTGCACAAAATTCTGAGAGAGGCAGAGCACCAACTTGTGGGGAGAATGTAAAGGAACAAATCTGCAGAAAAATTACAGAAAGGTGCAAACATTATATTTTGGCCGGGAGGCACATACAGAAGTCGGAACCGCATCCGGCGAAAGTTAAAGGGCCAATTAAGGGCAATTAACTCCGATTTTGAGTGTGGTTCATGAGCCATTCAGTTTCTCATGCATTCTATATCCAGAGCGGGAGAAAAGGCCCACAGGCTGATGGTAAGGTGTATAGTTAAGAGTTTGGCTGTGAGTTGCTTGTTATTGGTTTAGAGATTGTTCCTGGCATTCTTGAGAACTCACTGATTTTTGAGCATTTGCAGAGACTTTCTACCAAGAGGCTCCTTCAGTCCAGAACTTGTGCAACAATCTGCACAAAAATGGGTATTGTGTACTCAGCTGGAGTGACCTCCTCAGCAGAGGAGGAGAGGGCCAGAAGGGAGAGGAGGCCAATTACTACAGGCAGTGTCCCAGAGTGGGACCTATGGAATGAGAGGCATAGCCAGAATGGGTGTAGGGCCAGCAGGAAGTGCATGGCAGAAGGGTCCAGAGAAGGTGCTATTACCCAGCAGGCAGAGTCTACAGACAGCAATCATGCTCCTTGGATTTGTCTGAGGTTCAATGCTAAAGAAGGCTCTGCCTCTCCAGGGAAACTGTCACCTCCATATGTGAAATGATTGATCCCAAAATCATCTCCAACTGTATAGGTGGCCATCTTATGCCAGTGGCACTTAAGGTTACAGTTGCCCTGATCTTTTACACCTCAGGTGCTTTCCAGAGGTCAGTGGGACATCCATGTGGTGTCTCCCAATCGGCTGGCCACAGCTGCATCAAGCTGGTCACTGATGCACCATTTCAAAGGGTCAGTACCTTCATTCACTTGAGGACCGACAAGGCCAGCCAGGCTGAGCGAGCCAGAGGCTTTGCTGCAATTGCACGATTTCCCCGAATTCAGGGAGCCATTAACTGCACGTATGTGTCCATAAAGGTGCCAGTGGGGGAGCCGGGTGCCATTATCAATAAAAAGGGTTTCCATTCCCTCAATGTCTAGATTGTGTGTGACCACAAGACTCAGATATTGGAGGTTTGCGCCAGGTATTTAGGTAGCTGTCAGGATGCCTACATCCTCTGTCATCTCCAGATACCAAGGCTCTTCATTGCTCCAGCTCGCTTGGATGGCTGGCTCCTAAGGGACAAAGGCTATCCACTGAAAAGATGTCTGATGATGCATCTGAGGCACCCAAGGACTGCAGTCCGAGGACAGCTTTAATCGCAGTCATGCCTCCACAAACGCAATAATTGAGAGGACCATAGGCCTACTCAAGATAAGGTTTTGTTACCTGGACTGCTCAGGAGATCACTTCAATACCCTCCTGAGCATGTTTCCCTTGTTGCTGTCTGCTGCGCACTGTACAATCTGGCTCTGTCAAGGGGGACCCATTGGAGGATGAAGACAATGATCCTGCTCCACAGGCCTCAGAGGACAATTCAAGTGCTGAGTCTGAAGAGGAGCAGGAGGAGCCTCAGGGTGAGGAGCAGGAGCCTGATGTGAGGATCCTGATGGGAGGCAGGGAAGCCTTGATTCAGAGGTCTTTCAGCTAGAAATTCAAAGCAAGGAATCAGGATGATGGCAGGGCATACACCACCTTACTGATCATACCTGATGAGGTGCTCCTGCCACCCTTAAGTCGAGTCTGACTTCTGAAATAAACTTTGCAGCCCTTCTTCTACATCACACACGACTCCCAGGCCTCTTCCCGGTCAGTTGCATGAAGCACACTATGGCCATTGCACATAATGTAACATTTTTATAATAAAGGCAAAGGTGCAAATGGACCAGTATACATGTGCCAAGGAAACATAAATCACCTATGACAACCCCGTATGTGATCATTGTGACTAAAACTTGTTTGCTCCCCCTTCGCTGGCAGCTGGATTGAAGGCAGCCTGCTGACTCTGATGCCCTGTCGGCCTTGATGACCTTGGCGGCCATCTTCTGGTTGCTGGAACCTACGTATTGCAGGCGAGTCCAATGCCATGGCTGGGCACTTCTCAGACATCGTGGTCTCATCAGATGTGACAGTCATTGGCAGAGGAGCTGCTGCCATCATGCAGAGTGCTCTGAGAGAAGGCAACAGATGTGAACTGCAGCTCGTTCACCAACATGAGGTTGTTTTGAACTTCTGTGTTCACCACAGATAGACGGACAGCTAGCAGAGTTACTAGGTGCCTCATCCATCTCTCACACTGGCAGTGACCTCCTGAGGGACATTGTTGCCTCCTCCCCACTCAACACCCCCACCCCTTCCCCCCCAGCCCCCGGCCAAAAGATGCAGGTACAGTTGCCCGTCACATTGTCGCATATCGCCCTGACATACATACCAGCTACGGTCTACCAAGGCACATAATTATGTGCCACATTGCATACTGCATTTCACACTCCTGAGCACCGACATGTGCTGCCACCCGGAAAGATATCTACTTAAGGTTCCAACTGGAATCAATAGTCACCCTGGCAGATTGACACTGGATCCAGGTTCTGCGAACTACGTCATGGCCGCCGACCCGCCACTTCCTTCCAGGCCGCCTTGGTCACATGAGTTGGCCACCTCTTGCCATCCCTTGGCTGCAGGATGTCATGATGGTGACTTGCTGCCTCCAGCAACCCCCAAAGGCACTCATCCGAAAACGGGGGCGGACTGGATCTGAGCATTCCGTCTTGCACGGGCTCCTGGCAATGATGCCATCCCCAACAGATGAGTAGTAGTCTAATTCACCAAAAATGTCACTTTCCACACCGGTTCCCTGAGGCTCTGAGTACAGACTTCCAGCCTTCAGGGAGCTGCACTTAAATTCCACACTGTTCCCAATGCCTCCCTCTTCCCACCCCTACGGCAGCACTGAGCTTCTCTCAGTGCACTTTTCATGCTGGCTGGCAGTTAGTTGGCTAGCCAGCATGAAATTGACTTCAGGAACCGATTGCAGATGGGACCAGATTTCACACCTGTTTAAGGGCCTGCAGATCGCACTCGCACGCCAGGCTGAAAATTCAGGCCATGGTCCCAATATCAGGCCTTCCCCCTCTAGGAAATTCGCAGCCATGGCATCATAAAGAACAGGACTGACAGTTAAATATTTCAGTTTATAAAATATTTAAAAAGGATAGAAAGAAAATAGGGTGGGTGGAGTAGCTGTATTGATTAGATATAACATAATGGGGATATAAAAAGGAGTATGACTAACATTAAGAAAGAAACAGGATCAATATGCAGTAAGGCAAAGAATAAGAGGAATTGATCATGCTAATGGGGTATTCCAAAGACCACTTAATAGTGAACAGGGCCTAGAGGAGAAATATGTAAGGAAATCTACAAATTGAGTAAAGGACAATAATAATCATAGGAAATTTCAACTGCCCCCACATAAACTGACAACACGAAGTGGAGAAAGGGGAAAAGTGAATGGAGTTTTTAACAATGTGCCCAAGACTCATTTCTTACTCAGTACTCAAGACGATGTTGTGGTACAGTGGGTAGCATTCCTGTCTCTGAGCCAGAAGTTATAGGTTCATGTCCCACTCCAGGACTTGATGGCCAAGGAAGGTACATTCATAACACGGCCAAACAGGTTGGTTATCAACCTGAAAATCCTTCTGCCACATGCTAATGGCAGGCAGTAAGAATGGGAGAGATTCCTGGTTAACCATGTAATGGAAAGAAAGTTGGAGTTTCTCCCATCAATATAGCCCATAGCTCCAAACAACAACTACTAATGTTGCCCCACTATTTAAAAAGAGAAGGTATAGACCAGGAAATTACAGGCCAGTCAGTCTAACCTTGGTGGTGGGGAAGTTACTAGAAAGAATTCTGAGGGACAGAACATACCTGCACTTGGAGAGACATTGATTAATGAGAGATAGTCAGCATGGATTTGTTAAGGGAAGGTTGTGTGTGACAAATTTAATCAAATTTTTTGAGGAGGTAACCAGGAATGTTGCTGAGAGTAATGCATTTGATGTGATCCACATGGACTTTAGCAAGGCTTTTGATAAGGTCCCTCATGGCAGACTGATCAAGAAAGTAAGAGCCCATGAGATCCAAGGCAAAGTGGCATGTTGGATCCAAAATTGGCTGAGAGGCAGAATGCAAAGGTAGAGGGATGTTTCTGTGACTGAAAGTCTGTTTCCAGTGGGGTTCCACAAGGCCCACTGCTGGGGCCCTTGCTTTTTGGAGGTGTACATAAAAATGTTTTGGACTTAAATGTAGGGGGTATGATCAAGAAGTTCACGGATGCATGAAATTTGGTAGGGTGAGGGATAGTGAGAGGGATAGCCGTAAACTGCAGGAGGATATCAATGGACTGGTCAGGTGGGCAGAGCAGTGGAAAATGGAGGTAATGCACTTGGCGAGTGCTAACACGGCAAGGAATTACACAATATATGGTAGGACCCTCGAAAGTACAGAAGATTAGAGGGAATTTGGTGTGCATATCCACAGACCCCTGAAGGTAGCCAGGCAGGTAGATAAGGTGGTTAAGAAGGCATTTAGGATACTTACCTTTATTAGCTGAAGCATAGAATACAAGGACATGCTAGAACTGTATAAAACGCTGGTTAGACCATAACTAGAGTACTGCATGCAGTTCTGGTCACCACTTTATTGAAAGGATGTGATTGTACTAGAGAGGGTGCAGAGAAGATTTACCAGGATGCTGCCTGAGTTGGAGGGTCTGAGCTATGAGGAAAGATTGGATAGGCTGGAGTTGTTTTTCTTGGGGCAGCGAAGGTTGAGAGGGGACCTGATAGAGGCGTATGAGATTATGAGGGGCATAGATAGGGTATATTGGAAGGTGATTTTTTCCATTAGTAGAGGGGTCAATAACCTGGGGGGTGGGGGGGGGTGCATAGATTTAAGGTAAGAGGCAGAAGGATAAGAGGGGAGTTGAGGAGAAAATTTTTCCCCCAGCGGGTAGGGGGAATCTGGAACTCACTGCCTGAAATGGTGGTTGAGTCAGAAGCTCTTGTGACATTCAAGAAGTACTTAGATGTTCATTGCATTGCAATAGGCTCCTAGGCTATGGGCCAAATGCTGGAAAATGGGATTAGTGTAGTCAGATTTTTGTTGACTGGTGCATACACAAGGGGCCGAATGGCCTCCTTCTGTGTTGTAAATGTAGAGTCATAGAGGTCGACAGCACAGGAAAAGGCCCTTTGGTCCGTTGAGTCTGCGCTGGTCAAACAAGTACCTAATTATTCTAATCTAATTTTTCAGCACTAGGCTCATAACCTTGTATGCCATGGCATCACAAGTGCACATCCAAACACTTCTTATATATTATGAAGGTTTCTGCCTCGACCACCCTTTCAGGAAGTGAGTTCCGGATTCCTATCACCCTCTGGGTGAAAAAATCCTTCCTCACATCCTCTCTAAGCCTCCTGCCCCTTACCTTAAATCTTTGCCTCCTGTTTATTGATCCCTCCACCAAGGGGAAAAGTTCCTTCCTATCTACCCTATCTATGCCCCTCATAATTTTTTACACCTCAGTCACATCCTCAATCTCCTCTGCTCCAGGGAAAATAACCCCAGTCTACCTAATCTCTCTTCATAACTAATACTCTCCAGCCCAGACAACGTCCTGGTAAATCTCCTCTGCACTCTCTCCAATGCAATCACATCCTTCCTATAACGCAGATTCCAGAACTGTTAGTTTAAACCCTCCCCAACAGCATTAGCAAACCTCCCCGCAAGGATGTTGGTCTCATTCCGATTCAGGTGCCATCCGTCCACCTTGTACAGATCCCCCAGAAATGGTCCCAATGGCCTAGAAATCTAAAGCTCTCCCTCCTGCACCATCTCTCCAGCCAGCATTTCATCTGGGTTAACCTCCTATTATACTCACTAACATGTGGCACTGGAAGTAATCCAGAGGTTACTACCTTTGAGATCCTGTTTTTTAATCTGTTTCCTAGCTCCCTAAATTCTGCTTGCAGGTCCTCATCCCTCTTTCTACCTATGTCATTGGTACCAATATGTACCACAATCTCTGTCTGTTTGCACTCCCCCTTTAGAATGTCCTGCAGCCGTTCAGTGACATCCTTATTTAGGTACTTTAAATAAAATCTAGAACCTTTACCTTTCCTTAGCTTAATCTATTTTATACTGGAGAAAAAAACTGGAGAAAAACACTTACCCACTACTCACCAATTAGCTCTCACCTTTGTGCTGACGTCACGTTTTGAAGCTTCCTCACACTCACGCTGGTTCTAATCTCTCCGCCGCTCTCTCGCTTTGTCTTGTGATGTCATCCTTGTTATTTTCAACATGAACTGACTGCAGGACACTCTTCCCAGACTGCTTCACTGTGATGCTGACTTCAGGACACTCTTCCCAGGCTGCTTCACTGCGATGCTGACTTCAGGACACTCTTCCCAGGCTGCTTCACTGCGATGCTGGATTGCTAACTGAAAAGAGAGAATTTGCAAGGTTATGGGGATAAGGCAGGGGAGTGGGACTAGATGAAGTGTTCTTTCAGAGAGCCATTGCAGACTCAATGGGCCAAATGACTTTCCTCTTCAATGTAAAGGTACTGTTATACTGTGAACCAGTCCCTGTAGAGATGGCAATCTGCTGCCCCTTCCTCATCCCCTCCATGCATTCCCCTTTTGACCGTCCCTTTTACCACTGCTCCTTGGAACTGCCAGGTACAGCTTGATAGAAGTCCATGAGGTAGAGGTGGAGAGGCAGCAAAGTCTTTTGTTAGATAGAGGGCCTACTGGCAGCCTTTCCTTCCTCTATTTCATCCAATCCCATACCCACTGACGGCCTGGGTGTCTGATGCAGATTTGGGGTTCTTCTGCCTCTTTAAGCTGGCCTCCCACCTCGTCCAGTGCCACAGTGGCAGTCTGAATTCTCTTACATCAGCAACTTGCTAGTGGGGAATCCGCTAAGAGACCACCATAAATAAATAAAAATCTGCAATACAGGAAAGTCAACTGTGTTTAAGACAGTGGGTAAAATTCCTGCCTCAACCCAACAGAGGTGGGAAAACGAAAATCTGGGCCATTATGTCACAAAACTTTGGTATATAATGATGAGAACAATATTGCTATGTAGGGAAGAGAATGAGGATTTGGAAGAGGCTAGAATGGAAGCTTTTGGAGTTAGGGTATCTCTTTTCGATGTCCTCATACCCACTCATCAGGGTAATCAGATCAAGAAAGTTTTACTTAGACTTCTATGACTGTCACAACTCAGAAGGCAATGAATGGACTCCCCGAGGGAATGTTGGGAAATATGTCAACTGCCGGTTGAAGAATTCCACTAGGAAAGTAACATTTTTTAGCAACTTGTGAGAACCATTACTTTGACTTTTTTGTGTTTGGGTCCTTCCAGGCAGCAACATTTGCCATGTTAGTCAAGCAGCTGCTCACTATCAGAAAGATCACTGATGTTCTATTCAGGAAGGATGTAATATTTATATCTTTACCAATGAAACCAGAGAAACAAAAAGAGAAAGCAAGAGAAAGATCTAATTCTGCAGGCTGACCGGGCTCCCATTGATGCAAGGATTAATTGATGGAATGCATGTGACACTCAAAGTCCCAGATGAAAACCATCTCAATTTTGTGAATAAGGGAAACTTTCACTTTATTAATGTTCAGTTATTGTTCAATTACAGTCAGGTTATTCTCCAATTAATGAAAGATACACAGCAAGCTGCCATGACATTTTTATCAGGTGGCAATCCATCATGCACGCCCTCATTAGTTAAAGCCATATATTCAGCTTCTTGATTGGTGAACAAATTACCACCTTCGGTCATAAATGTTAACTGCTGTAAGGTCTCCATAGATGGACAGGGACAGTAGATACACGAGCAGAGTATAGGAACTGGAGGTGGGAATGGAGAGACTATAATCCTGCCAGTACAATCCCATTTCTATGTCGAGACTGCTGGCAGGCAAGATCTTCCAGGAGTCCAGGCCCTAAGGTTCCAGCAGATTGAAAAATCACCAATTTAACACCTTTATTCAAGAAAGGAGAGAGACAGAAAGCAGGAAACAATATCCCAGTGAGCCTAACGTCTGTCATAGGGCAAATGCTATGTAGACTCAGCTAATAGCAGGAGATTTAGAAAATCATAATACAATCAAGCAGAATCAATATGATTTTGTGAAAGGGAAATCGTGTTTGACTAATTTAGCATTTTAGTCGCCTTGCAGCCAAGTCTCTGTGATGGCTATCAAGTCATAAATATTTATTTATATTTGAGATGATAATTCATCCATATGGCTACAAATGCAATGGGTATTCAGGTACAGAGGTTTTAGTTCTGTCTTTTTACTATTTTTGCAAACTCTGGTCTTATCTGCTGGGGCATTCTTATGTTTGTAAGCTCAGTTCCTTCCTCCCACGCTGTGATTGTAATTACCCTTATTGCTACCTTGTTCTCTTGCCTATTTTCTCTTGCCTTGTCCTTTCCCTGTAAATTACCACATCTTTCCTCACATGATGCCTTGTCACAATTTAGCTTAAGGCTCTCTCTACCACCCTAGTTATATGACTTGCCAGAACACTGGCCCCAGCACAGTTCAGGTGAAGACCATCCCACTTTCCCAAGTACTGGTGGCAACACTCCATGAGTTGAAACCCATTTCTCCCACAGCAACCTTTGAGCCAAACATTTAACTCCCTAATCTTATCTACCATACGCCAATTTGCTTGTGGCTCAGGTAATAATTCAGAGATTATTACCTTTGAGATTTTTTTTTTTTAACTTAAGGCCTATCTGCTCATAATTCCAATACAGAACCTCTTTCCTAGTCCTATCTGTGTTGTTGGTACCTACATGGACCATGGCAACTGGATCTTCCCCCTCCCCACTGCAAGTTCCTCTTGAACCTCAAGATGATGTCCCGAACCCTAACATCAGGCAGGCAACACAACCTTATGGAGAACTGTCTCTATCCCCCTGATTATACACTTTTTTATATTTGGTTATTATACTTGGCTACCCTGTGAAATGTACTGTATGTTTTTTATCCATCAGATAAACTTCTTTTAACCTATCTGAAGAATTTTTCACATTTACAATGTTGATCTTTTACTTGACCGCTGCCATTTGACAGAAATAACAATGTGGCAAAGAGATTGGCCGATTTTCCGGCCCCATTGACATCGGGTGTTATTGCGCACAGGGATGACGTACAATATGGCAAGAAGGCCAAAAATCGGTTTTACACCTTTTTAAACTAGTTTACGATTGTCCGCTCCACCCGTCAATGCCAGACCGCGTTTCCTGCCGCCACACGTCGGGAACATCATTTTAACATATTTGCATCTAATTATATGCCCTGCTCACCGGAATCATCCCCCCAGGTCAGCGTGACTTCAGAACGGCGTGTTTCACGGCTACTTTTAAAAGGCATGCACCTAGTGACCTGAACTACAGGGGAACTTGGAGGTGAGTGCACACAACTTTGTGCAGTACCCGTGATCATTGCCTGTAGGACATCAAGGAAGAGGCACCGTGCATTTGCCTGTACAGGCAAGTTGCTTTTTCCAGGCTGGCTTTTAAGTGCGGTGCTGGGGCAAGGGCTCCAGTGCGGGTCGGATGGGGTGGTGGGGGGGGGGGGGTGGTGGTGCGGTGGGCAGCAAGGTAGCACAGATTGAAGCAAACACTCAAGCACATGCTGGGGGATTGGAAGGAGGGGGCGAGAGTAGCGGCCAAGCACTTGGAAAAGCTTGTCAAAAGTAAGCATTGTTCCACAGCTAAGGCCGTTCAGCTGCAGCTCCATTAACGTGCATGGAGTTTTTCTCTCCACTCAAACAACACAAAAGCATGAAAGTGCCACCAAATGCCCCAGTACTTCTCAACCCTCGGGTGCAGACTGCAAATTAATGTGCATTTTAGGGGGCAGCACAGCAATTGGCTGACTGGGCAAGTTAATCCACTTGCAAAAGTTGGCCATGGCTTAGTCACTGGCGAAGGCGATCAGAGGTCCCTGCAATGTCTTTATTAAGGTTTGGACCAGTATCCATCATGGTTCAAGCTAACAGTGCAGCCTTGCAGTGTGGGTTAAGAGAATGTCTGCACTTGAGCTGAGAGCACAGGTGCTGTCAGGGCCAAAGCTGCCGCCAATCAGTGAAGTGGAGTGGGGCGGAGGTGGGTGGGGTTTCGGACAAACAATGAGCACACCACGCACCGGCCATCCAAGTGGTGGCCAACACTCTCCTTCATGTGTGGAGGGACCTTCAGACTTAACCAAGAGCGGTTCTTAGTACACCTACGCTAACCCACGCGTCTATCTGTTTGATCCTACATGAGGAAAACTTTAAGATCTTGGAGCCCGGTGATTTAGCAGTTTATCTCATGGCTTACAGGGAGCAGAGAAAAAGAAGAGAGCGCCGGAGGTGCTGGGCTCCACAGGTGACCTGTGTGGGATCTTGCAAGTGTACAAGTGTATCCTGGAGGTCACTGACACCATCATCGCAAAAGCAAAGAACTTTGTGCATTTTGCCCAGGATCAGGAAAGCCAGAAAGTAAGAATGCTGGAATTTGTGCAGATCTTTGGTTTTCTACAGGTGCAGGGTGCCATCAACTGCACTAATGTGGCATGATCTCCATGGCAATAAGCAGTCAACTACTTTAACCACAAGGGCTTCCACTCACTGAATGTTCATTTGGTGTGCGACCACCACAAATACATCCTGTAGGTCTGCGCACAATTCCCAGGGAGCGTCCATGACTCCTACAATCTTTTCAGATCTCAGATCCCTGCAATCTTCCAGGGTCCAGGGAGACTGCAGGGTTGACTCTTTGGGGACAAAGGCTACCCACAGAGGACATGGTTGATGATGCCCATGCTGTGGCCTCAGGCTGCAACAGAATAACAATATAACGAGGCTCATGCTGTGACCCAGATTTTGGTGGAGCAAATGATAAGTGTTTTGATGATGGGGTTTTGACGATGACGTGGACAGGTGCAGTGCAGCACTGCAATTCTGTCCCCAGAGGGTGTCGCACATCACTGTCGCTTACTGCACACTCCCCAACTGGCACTACAATGTGGGGGTGAGACCTGGCTGAGGAGGAGATAGAAGAGCTGCACGTATTCTCTGATGAGGAGGATGCCGAAGGTGATGACAATGATGAGGTCCTTGAAGGCAAGGATGCTGGTGATGAGGCCATCGCACTGGCCAGGTAAGCCAGGGAGTCCTCATAGCTGCAAGGTTCATGGAGGATGATGACGAGGTGCAGTGAGGACAGTCCTGACATCCTCACCTTGCATCTGTGAACGTTTGACTCCTGTGTGACTGATAGCAGTGCACATACGCTCAGTGCTCAGGCACATGTCATGGAGACGCAGTGGAGGCCATAATAGTCGCTAGACTCCAGGAGTATGATGACGACATGCATTCATCCAGGCAAGTGAATACTCAATGATGGGGGAGCCCAGCACATCTGTGCAAAAGATAAAGCCGAAGCATTTGCTACAATCTTCAGCCAGAAGAAAGTTGCCAGTCTTCAGCCGATTTGATTAACTCTACATGATATCAAGAAACGGCTGAAGCCACTGGATAGTGCAAAGGCTATGGGCCTGGACAATATTCCAGTGATAGTCCTGAAGACCTGTTCTCCAGAACTTTCCGTGCCCCTAGCCAAGTTGTTCCAGTACAGCTACAGCACTGGCATCTACCTGGCTCTGTGGAAGATTGCCCAGGTATGTCCTGTACACAAAAAGCAGGACAAATCCACCACATCAATCTACTCTTGATCATCAGTGAAGTAATGGGAGGAGTCATCAACAGTGCTATCAAGCGACACTTGCTTAGCAATAACCTGTTCACTGACGCCCAGTTTGGGTTCCACCAGGGCCACTCAGCTCCTGACCTCATTAAAGCCTTGATTCAAACATGGACAAAAGAGCTGAACTCCCGAAGTGAGGTGAGAGTGACTGCCATTCACATCAAGGCCGCATTTGACCGAGTGTGGCATCAAGGAGCCCTAGCAAAACTGGAGTCAATGGGAATCAGGTGGGAAACTCTTCACTGGCTAGAGTCATACCTAGTACAAAGAAAGATGGTTGTGGTTGTTGGAGGTCAGTCATCTCAGCTCCAGGACATCACTGTAGGAGTTCCTTAGGGTAGTGTCCTGGGCTTAACCATCTTCAGCTGCTTCATCTGTGGTCTTCCTTCCATTATAAGGTCAGAAGTGGGGATGTTTACTGATGATTGCACAATGTTCAGCACCATTCAAGACTCCTCAGATACTGAAGCAGTCTATGGCCAAATGCAGCAAGACCTGGATTATATCCTGGCTTGGGCTGACAAATGGTAGGTAACATTTGCGCCACACAAGTGCCAGGCAATGACCACCTCCACATCTCCAACAAGAGAGAGCCTAACCATCGCCCCTTGACGTTCAATGGCATTACCATCACTGAATCATCTACTGACATCATCTTAGGGGTTATCATTGACCAGAAACTGAACTGGACTAGCCATATAAATACTGTCTACAAGAGCAGATCAGAGGCTATGAATCCTGTAACGTCCTGACTCCCCAAAGCCTGTCCGCTATTACAAGGCACAAGTCAGGAGTGTGATAGAATACTCTCCATTTGCCTGGATGAGCGCAGCTCCCACAACACTCAAGAGGTTTGCCACCATCCAGGACAATGCAGCCCAATTGATTGGCACCACATTCACAAACATTCACTCCCTCCACCACCGACGCATAGTAGCAGCAGTGTGTACCATCTACAAGAAGTAGGAATTCACCAAGGCTCCCTGGACAGCTCCTTCCAAACCCACAACCACTACCATTTAGAAGGACAAGGGCAACAGATGGATGGGAACACCACCACCTGGAAGTTCCCCTCCATGTCACTCACCATCCTGACTTGGAAACATATCACCGTTCCTTCACTGTCTTTGGGTTAAAATCCTGGAACTCCCTTACTAAACAACACTGTGGGTGTACCTACACCACACGGACTGCAGCAGTTGAAGAAGGCAGCTCACCACCACCTTCTCAAGGGCAACTAGGAATGGGCAATAAATGCTGGCCCAGCCAGCGAAGCTCACACCCCATGAATGAATCAAAAAAAAATTTTTGATAACACATGGAGGGAATCAAATTGGCTTAAGACTGGCATCTGGGATACTGGGGGCATCAGAGGAGGCCGAGATGGATCATCCACTTGGCACTTCTGGCTGAAGATTGTTGCAAATGCTTCAGCCTGGTCTTTTACACTGATGTGCTGAGCTCCCCCATCATTGAAGATGGGGATATTTGTGGAGCTTCCACCTCCAGTGAGTTGATTAATTGTCCACCACCATTTATGACTAAACGTGACAGGACTGCAGAGATTAGATTTGATGCATTAATTGTGGGATCACTTAGACCTGTCTATCACGTGCTGCTTTTGCTGTTTGGCATGCAAGTACCCCTGTGTTGTAGCTTCACCCGGTTGACACTCCATTTTTAAGTATACTTGGCGCTGCTCCTGGCATGTCCTCCTCCACTCTTCATTGAACCAGGGTTGATCCCTCGCTTGATTGTAATGGTAGAGTGAGGATTATGCCGGGCCATGCAATTACAGATTGTGGCTGAGTACAATTCTGCTGCTGCTGATGGCCTGCAATGCCTCATATGTGCCCAGTTTTGAATTGCCAGATCTGTTTGACATCTATCCCATTTAGCATGGTGGTAGTGCCACACAACGTGATGGCAAGTATCCTCAAATATAAAAATGGCTGAGCAGGTGATATGTTGGAACTGCAGTATCTGGGACATGGTGAATGCCAGTATGATCCACCACAAACACGTCAGCAGTAAGTGTCTGCAGCTCAGGGAGCTTTAGCTCAGTGTTATGCAGTTGGAGGCCAAGCCATGAACACTACAATGCATCAGGGAGGGGGAAAGTGACCTGGACACTTTGTTCCAGAAGGCAGTCTCCACAAGGACTGTGTTGTGGCTGCTTGTACCACAGTGCCATGGTCAGTTTGCTCATCCATCCTGTAGGCCTTACTCTCATCCATGCAAGGTGCAAGAACCTCAAGCCTTTTGGATAATTGCAAAGGCTGATGCTCCTCCATTTCTACCTTCTCAATCCCCATTCCTGTCTCCCTCACAGTCACACCCTCCTGTCCGTGATCATGGACCAAATCAGATTACCTTAGCCTACAGGGTGTGACTGCCTTCTGGAACAAAGTGTCCAGGTCACTTTCCCCCTCCCTGATGCATTGTAGTGTCCATGGCTCGGCCTCCAACTGAATAACACTGAGCTAAAGCTCCTTGAGCTGCAGACACTTACTGCTGACGTGTTTGCGGTGAATCACACTGGCACCCACCATGTCCCAGATACTGCAGTTCCAACATATCACCTGCTCAGCCATTTTTATATTATCTTCTTAATTATTTTTAATTAAAGCGTTTAGTCTTGCTTGTGCTTATATACTTATTAATTCAATTTATGTTCTATTGACCCTGATTTAAATTCCCTAGTTTAGCTAAGATAAATAAGAAATACTCACTGCCAATCACCTACCTGCTTCCCTGTGGCTTCGCACCTTCATTTTTGTTTCCGAATTGTGGTCTCTGTAGCCACAGATTGTCCAACAGCTGTTCCTGTTCTCCCCTTGGAAATCTTGCTCTCCATCTCGATCTGTATGGACCAGTTCTTCCCCTGGAAATCTCACATTCCCTTTCGATGTTTATGGCCCCATTCTCCGTTAGAAATCTCACTCCCCCACTCAATGTTTACAGCCCTGTTCCCCCCTCGGGAATTCAGTCTTCCTCTCGATGTTTACGGGCCTGTTGTCCCCTTGAAAATCTCACTCTCCCTGTCAATGTCTACGACCCCGTTCTCCCCTCAGAAATCTCGCTCTCCCTGTCTATGTCTATGGTCCCGTTCTCCCCCTGGAAATCTTGCTCTCCCTCAGAAATCTCACCCTCCCTCTCGATGTCTGCGGCCCCGTTCAGCACTTGGAAATCTCGCTGTCCCTCTCAATATCTATAGCCCTGTTCTTCTCGCGGAAATCTTGCCCTCTCTTTTAATGTGTACAGCCACGTTCTCCTGTCGGAAATATTTCTCTCCCTCTGGATGTTTACAGCTCTGTTCTCCCTTAGAAATCTCGCTCTCCCTCTCAATGTCTACAGCCCCGTTCGCTCTCTAGAAATCTCACTCTCTTTTAACTTCTATAACCCTGTTCACCATTGGAAAGCTCTCTCCCTCTCGATGTCTAACATCCTGCTCACCACTTACAAATCTCGCTCTCCCTCTTGATGTTTACGGCCAATTCTCTCTTCAAAAATCTCACTCTCCCTTTCTCCCCTCGGAAATCTTGCTCTCCCTCTCGACGTTTAAGGCCCCGTTCTTTCTTTGGAATCTCGTTTCCCCTCTTCATGTTTATGACGCTGTTCTCTCCTCCAGACTTCAGAACTGCTATCTCAATAGATGTCCAGACTGAATGCATAACAGCAATGGGAAAACCTAAAACATTTGAACTTGGTTTTCATATTTGGCTACCCTGTGAAATATACCCTACCATTTTTATCCATCAGATTAACTTTTTTTTAACCTACCTGAAGACTGTTCCGCATTGAAAAAGTTGATCTTTTACTTGAAAGCTTGCCAGTTGGCAGAAGTAACAATCTGGCAAACACATTGTTTAAAGAGCAGTTATATCTTCCAAAAACAGCACCGTCACAATGAACATTACTGAACATAGATGCAACTCATGCTACAGAATTTAGTGATGAACTATAAAGGAGGCAAAATCATTTTACTTACATTTTAAACTCTTCCTGCCTCCAATCCATGTTTCACACTTCCAAGGAGCTGGTGTAAAAACCCAACAGCTGCTACAGTCCGGCCATCATAACGAAAATTAAAGAAACTTATCTGGGATGGGTACTCAATGAGCCCAAAATGCTGTCACTTCCTTTCTTCATGGAAATGGGCTCTGGAATGAATGCAGCTGCTTCGTGTGTAGGCATTGGAAGACGTTTTAAGCCAAAAGGCTCAATGCCACTCGAGACATTGAAATATGGGCCCATTTCCTCCAGTATACTGGCTCAGGCTCAGTTACAGACTCAGAGAAGCACTGGTTACTGTCAGTATGGGCTGAATAGTAAAAACCAGATCTTGGAAACTCTATAAGGCCCTGAAATTCTGCATCTATAGCAGCACTGTTAGCTGCTATTCCAGAAGCCACGAATATCCTTCAAAGCTATTCCTGGCATTTGGATGCCACAGTACCCATAGCAATGGCAAACTCTTAGATTCACAAGCTACTTTCTGCTGAGTCTCTATAGTGATATTTACTCAAGTAAAATGCCATGATACAGTTGTGCAGTTGTAATTCCAGTAGCTATTTCTCAATGGAAATGCTATGGAAAGCACCTCAATCATATGAAACACAGAAAGATCATTTAGATGTGGGTGCAGTGACATACTCGCTTGAAGAAATTGATGCTGAGTGTAAGGGCTTTGCAATTCTTGGAAAAAACACATAGAAATAAGATTACAGATGATAAACATTCCCAGCTTTTACCAAGCTACTGTTGCCTCCTGACCTCCAGTTTTATCCTCATCCACAGGTTTTTCCAGTCTGCCTTATCACCATTTGCATTGCTTCCCCTTCATGTCCACTCAGTTTCTGTGCTGCTATTCGTCCTCCAGCTGTGTAACTTTGGCTTTGGTTACAGGCCATCTTTTTCTTTGGCTGGAAGAAAGACAATGTTAAAGGTAATTGTGAGGCATAGACACTTTTCCTCATATAGGTACATGCATCTCATGATAGTAAGCTGCTGAGATGCATTGACGCTTGAAATGAAGTATCCTTGAAGGTTAATTGTAGCCCTTGTGGCAGACAATGTGAATTGACAATGGTGTTGAGTAAAGAAGGTTCTTGAGTATTCCAGAGATTGTAGAAATGAGTTCACTTGACATTCAGATATTGAGAGAGGGAAACAGTAGAATGGCCAAGGCTGTTAGTGAAGACTATATGAATAGTAGAGAAAGTATTTTGGCAAGTGTGCCCTGACTTAACTTGGCCAGTTGTGTGGTCATTGAACTTTTTCCTGCAATGTGTGGCAGTGAGTAAAATATAGAACAGTAAATTTGCAGGGAAATTACACGGAAGTGCAAGAACCATAGAGTACTGATAATGGGGGACTTTAATTATCCAATATTGACTGGAATAATAATAGTATAAAGGGCAGAGATGGGGAAGTTTCTGGTGTGTTTAGGAGAAATTTCTTGATCAGTACACTTCCATGGCATTACTGGATCTGGTTCTGGGAAGTAAGGTGGGCCAACGGGATCAAGTATCAGTGTAGCAACATTTAGGAAACAGATGCTGTAGTATCATAGGTTTAGATTGGCTATAGAAAAGGACAAGAAGAAGTCCAGAGTAAAAATAATGAATTGGAGTAGGGCCAATTTCAGTGGATTGAGAACAGATCTGTCTTGGATAAATCAAAATTAAACATTGACAGACTAAACAGCCTCTCTTTTATAGTGGAAGCGAACTTATTACTCTAAAGCTGCTCTACATATCAAATGAAGGCCTTAGATACATTCACACTGCTGCTAACCCACGGTCAGGTAAAAGAAATCCAAATCATGTTATCGTTGAGACAGGTATTAATGAAACCAGGAAAGGACAGCATCATGTTGGTGAGAGCTTGGATGAGAATGAGATAATCAATACTGTCAAGGATTGCAAAGAAATCGAGAAGGATCAAAAGGTGTAGAGAGCAATTTTTACTGCTCTCCAGCAACTATGTTGTGGGCAGTTTGAAACCAGGAGCAGAATTTTGCGCTCATCAGGCGGGCGGGCACCCGACCAGGATGGGCACAAAATGACGCACGATGTGTTAGTCGAGTGTCGCGACATCGTCGCGCACTCATACGATTTTTCGGTCGGCAGGCATGCGCAGGAGTCAGCAATATGCCCACCGACAATTAACAGGCCTATTAAGGCCATTAAAGTTCTAATTAAATGAAATTTAAGCGGCCTTTGGATTTTTTGCAAAACCTCATTCACAAATGGGATTAGGTTTCAATCAGTGATTTTGAAAAAATAAAACATTTCCAAACTAATTTGTAATATGTCCTTGCTCATGTGACAGAGTCACATGAGGGGACATGTTGTTAACATTTTTAAATTCTTTATTTTTAAGCTCAAAAAGCTTCAGCTCCCAGAGGCAGCTCTGTGCCTCAAGGAGCTTTTACTGCACGCACCTGCACACATGTGTGAAAATCCGCGCTCGCCCTCCTCCCCCATCTACATAGGCAGCACTGACCGTTGCAGCATGCGATTCACACTGGCTGGCCGTTAATTGGTCAGCCAGTGTGAAATGGCAGTTATGGCCCAATTGCGGGCATGGTCCAATTCACGGTCGCTCCCGCCCACCCTCGCCAAGCCCACCCGACAACTGGAAAATCCTGGCCTAAGTTGCAAAAGCTCAAACTGGGAGTAATAGGAAACGTGGAAACATGATTGCAAAGTAACAATAAGTGACTTTGAAGAAGATAACATTTGATATGCAGCGATAATTGAAGAAATTGAATGGTTTAAGGGAGATTCTTTTGCAAAAAATGAGAATGAAAACTAATTTGAAGGAGAATGGAATGATTTTAAGAACCTGGGGATGAGAGGATATCAATGGAGAAGATGGAGAATTTTGGTGGGCCTTTGGTAGAGTTTGGTACAATTAGCCCTGTTGATCAGCACTCCATCTCCTATTTTAAACATTCACTCCCTTCAACACCGGCCTTCCATGGCTGTAATGTATACCATTCACAACTTGCCAAGCCTTCTTCAAAAGCACTTCCTAAGCCCACAACTTCCAACAAGTAGAAAAATAAGAGCAACAGGCACATGGGAAAACCACCACCTCCAAGTTCCCAACCATGTCTCACACCATCCTGACCTGGAACTATATTGCAGCTCAGCACCACCTTCTCAAGGGTAATTCGAGATGAGTAATATCTGCTGCCCTTGCCAGCAACGTCAGGTCCTGTGAATGAATTAAAAGAAATGTGTCAGCGTTAGTCCAGTGGTAGCGCTTTTGCCTCTGAGTCAGAAGATCAGGTCACCCCTGCTCCAGAGGTTCAAGGACATGATCTAGGCTGGCATTTCTGTATAGAACTGCGGCTGTACTGCTGTCTTTTTGATAAAATGCTAAACTGAAGCCTCATCATCTTGCTTAAGTGAGTGTTAAAGACACCGCAGCACTATTCTAAGAAGAGCATGGGGGTTATTCTGATATCTGGACCAATATCTATCCCTTAACCAACACCTAAAACAGATTATCTTGGACTGGATTTTACAGCCCCCTGACCGGCATGTTTTTGGTCGGGGTGGCACATAAAATTTACTGGGTGAGTAGCCCACTGCCTTTCCTGCCCACCCTCGACCCAGTCCCCTCCTCCTCCACTGCCATAATATGCTGGGCTGTGGAGGGTGGGTGAGAGACAGATGGCTGTTTTTTCACCAAAGTTGGTGAGAGGGCGGGAAGGAAGGAAGGGGTACCTCCTTTGGCGGGGTGCCCTGTGTGCATTTTGGTCTTGCCCCTAAGAGCGTGCCCCATTTTTGTGCCTCCCTGCTTGGCCTCCAAAACACAACCCCTCAACCCTCTTGCCCTCACTGCCCTAATGTGCCCAACCCCCTCCCATCCAAAAAGCCCAGGACTTACCTGGGACAGGTCACCATTATCATTTTCGTGGGACTCTTGCACCCATTACTGAGTTCTGGCACAGCTGGGACTGCAAGAGCTACTGGCTAATCAGATTGACCAATAGCTCTTGAGGGCTGGACTTCCTACCACTGAAGGACAAAAGTGAGTACACTTAAAATGTACTTCACTAGTTGAAAGTGCCTTGGAATGTCCCGAATTTGTGAAAAGCAATATATAATGCAATTTTTTCTTTCATCCTTTGTTTCATATATTTTGGCTGGATTAAATTTATCCACAAGTTGGTTCAGTGTCATGTCTTTCATGTTAGGTTGGTTCCTTTTTTTTTTAGAAGACTCTTCAGACCAAGAAGGACATTAAAGACCCAGTACAGGAAAAAAAAACAGCCTTAGTACTGGTGCCAGTTCCATACCAGTTGTAATTTGCAATCACTCCTCTGCCTATTAATGATAAAGCCTATCAGGGGAATTCATAACTTTTGAACAAGCTGGCCCACATAACAGTCATTACACTTCAAGTATGTGAAGCACATGGAGATCTTTTCTTTAGGTGGGGCTGTATCTTGGAGGAGTATTTTTTTCAAGGCCAGAATTTGTTGCCCATTCCTAATTGCCCTTGAGAAGGTGGTAGTGAGCCACCTTCTTGAACTGCTGCAGTCCATGTGGTGTAGGTACTATTAGGAAGGGAGTTCCAGGTTTTGACGCAGTGACAAAGAAGAAACAGCAAGATAGTTCTAAGCCAGGATGGTGTATGGCTAAGAGAAGAACTTGCTGATGGTGGTGTTTCCATGCATCTGCTGCCCTTGTTCTTCTGGTGGCAGAAGTCATGAATCTGGAGGATGCTGTCGAGGGAACTTTGGCAAGTTGTTGCAGTACATCTTGTAGACGGTGCACACTACTGTCACTGTGCTCAGGTGTTGGAAGGAGTGAACGTTTAAGATGGTGGATGCGGTCCAACAAAGCAGGCAGCTTTGCCCTACATGATGTTGTTGTCCAGGATGGTGTTGAGCTTCTTGAGTCTTGGTGGAGTCTTACTCAGCCAGGCAAGTAGAGAGTTTTCCATCACACTCCTGACTTTCACCTCGTAGATGGTGGACAGACTTTGGGGAGTTAGGAGATAACTTGCTTACCACAGAATTCCCAGCCTCTGATCTACTCTTATAGTCATTGTATTTATATGGCAGGTCCAATTAAGTTTTTAGTGAATGGTAACCTCCAAGATTTTGAAGGTGGAAAATTCAGTGATAGTACTGCCATTGAATGTCAAGCAGAGATGGTTAGATTCTTTCCTGTTGGAGATGGTCAGTGACTGGACTTGTGTGGTCCGAATGTTACTTGACACTTATCAGATCAAGCATGAACATTGTCCAGGTCTTGCTGCATGCAGGCACAGACTGCTTCATTATCTAAGGAATTTGAATGGTACTGAACAATATGCAATCATCAGTGAACAGCCCCACTTCTCACCTCGTTGGACGGAAGGGCATTGATGAAGCAGGTGACAATGCTTGGGCCTCAGACACAACCCCGAAGAATTCCTGCAGCAATATCCTGCGGCTGTGATGATTGGCCTCCAATGACCACAATCATCTTCATGTGCTGTACATATGATCTCCTGATTTCCAGCATGGCCAACAATCTCCTTCCCCAAAACCTGCCACCATCACCCCCAAAATGGCCTCCTCATAATCTTCTCCCTGCCTCCTATGATCTGTCCATTTTCCCCCTTCATAGATGTCCTCTAACTCTTGATATTTCTGGGCCACATCCTTCTCTATCCATACTGGACTCGGGTCATAGTGGACTCAGAACAATAAAACTGTTTTCTCACTCCACAGATGCTGCCAGACCTGATGCATTTTTCCAGCACTTTCTGTTTTCAATTTCTTCTCTCTCCTTCCTCCCTGCTCCCCGACAGCAGCCGGGTGCTGCAGACCTATCCATCTGACAGCCAGCAGCCTCTCAATTGGCTGGCTACAGTCAAGAAACAGAGTTCAAAAAGGTAATCAGGTGCTGCTGTTAAGTTTGGCAGGGCCTGAGGGAAACTCATTCTCCTGGGTTCCTGATTGCAAGCTGCCCCTTCTCCCCAACTACCCCCACTCACTCCCCATTTCTCCATTAATATCAGGGCCAATTATTTAAAATGTTTATATCATTTTGGTTGTTAGTGGAAAATGCTAAGGAGGTTCCATACACAATTTGGAAATTTCTTAATTATTTCCCTTAATTTTGCCTTTGTAAAACATGTATCGTCTATGTGCTTGAGGATTTCCCGTTCTTTAATTGCGACAGAACACTAGAATATGTCTCATCATCTTATGCAAGTAACCATGTTAAAGAGGGAGTTTGATATTTCTGAAATGGACCTAGTTTGCCTTTTGAGAACTTCCTCAATCGAACTAAAGGTGCTAAAATATTAATAGCTTTTCTTATGCATCTGAAAGAACCTCTCACAATACACATTATGTTTCAACGTTGACATAGAACAAATTTGGGTTTTTTTGTACAACTGAGTTCTTTTTTCACAGTGAATGGCAAAGGATGGAAGTCAGACTGCAATATTCTTACTGCAAAGGCATTAATATGATCTAAACCCATACATAAATGTAATATTGTGCTTTTATTGCCAATCTGTAAGACAGTTTTCAACAACAAGTCAAGCTGTGAAAAAGTACCAATGAAAATAGCAGGTATGAAGTTATATCCATAAAGCACAGAAGGCAAAATCACTCAAGCCTGGTCCACAGCTTTTAAAAATTGCAAATTAATGTGAAACAAAAATACTGTTTAATGAAAGTAAAAGCAAAGTTGTTTATATTGAAATTTTGCTTTTACAATCTAATTGTAAAGACTTTACAAATCATAATGCAAATCGTCTTTAGGTAATCATGATAAAAATCTGCCAGAATAAATAGCTTATTTAAACATTGTGTCCTTAAAAGTGGCTAAGACAAGACCCCTCCTGATTAAAATTGTCATTTCTGTGAATCTATTGAGGCAAACATTTAGCTCATTATCATTTTTTTTAATAGCTTTTCACTTCCCAAACCCATTCCTGAGGTTCAGTAGATGCTATTAAATTTCACCTCATAGATATACTGTTATGACATGTAATAACTACTTGAATATAAAGGGGATTAATAATTTAGAAGGAGTTAACAAATTAGGCCCATCATTAAAAAAAGAGGCTTCAAACCATTTCACATAAAACTCAGTCTAAGGTAATGCTCTCTTCTTATGATAAAGAATTACTGCATTAATTCTGCAAAGTGAACTTATTGCTCCTATTCATCTCTTAAATCCCTGGAGCATGTGAAGACAGGAAGACTGAAAATGATAATGGCAATATTTAAAGCATGATGGTTTGAATATTTTTAAGCCATAAACAACTTCACAGTTGAGCTCTTCCCAGTAATTTCACCATAAACAAGATGAATGTGAATTTTCCCACTTATTCGTTGTTTCCAACATCATTTTTAATAGCTCCCTGTAATCAGCAGAAGATAGAATGTGGTGGTAATTTCTGTTTTATATCAAAGACTGATTTGAAATGTTACATGAGTATTCAGGCTCCTTTGTAGTATTCTTTCTTGTGTGACCTATCTCACCTAAGGTGAGATCTGATATAAGAGGCAACTAACTGCTCTGTAATTCATTTCAATAATAACATTAATTTAGTACCAAAATATTTCTCTCACTACCTTGATTACTTGTGTTTGTTTTTGTAATTTTAACCCTTTGTGGCAAAGTCCAGAAAAGGCATAGGCCAGAATTTTTAGCTCGTCCGGCTGGCACCTGCCCAACCCGAATGAGTGTAAAATGACGTGCGATGATGTCGGGCAAGCGTCCTGATGTCATCATGCACTCGCGCGATATTTTGGACGGCGGACACACGCGGGAGTTGGCAACGCACCCGCCGACTATTAAACAGGCCTATTAAGGCCATTAAAGTTCCAAGTAAATTTAATTTTTCGCTGCCAGGCAAAAAGGCCGAGCGGCCTTTGGATTTTTTAGGAAACTTCATCCACAGCTATTAAAAATTAAATAAAAATTTAAACATTTTATTAATAACATGTCCCTGCTCATGTGGCAGAGTCACATGAGGGAACATGTTTTTTAACTATTTAAAATTCTTTATTTTTAATTCCTAAAATCTTCATCGCCCTGAGGCAGCTCTGTGCCTCAGGGAGCTTTACCTGTGCACACTTGCGCGCATGCGCGAAGTTCCCCGCTCGCCCTCCTCCCCCGCTCCCGACACAGGCAGCGCTGAGCTTAATTAGCCTGCCAGCATGAAATCGTGGTCAGGCCCCAATCGCAGGCAGAGGTCGGCTTCCTGACCTCTGCTCCCCGCCCCACTGTGCCTGCCTGATGAGGGCAAAATCCTGGCTGGAAGTGTACAGGCCATTGATTGAGAATATTTTGCTTTATCTTCTGGAGTGTTGTTACCAGAATAATTAAAGCCATGTTTGTGCTTTACATTGTGAATTTAGAAAAATAACGGGTAATAATAAGCTCAAATTGTGAATATTGAAAATCACTTTTAAGTAAATTAAAAATATTTTAAAAATATGTTATAAATACATTGGGGAAAAGCTCCCAATGTAGCAAAATCATGCAGATGTTTGAAAGGAAGTTAATGATTTTGCTACATCTTGTGCAGAGGAAATTTTGACCCATTATTTACAAATTCATGAATTATTAACTTCCTTACATTCAGATCATAATCCCTATTATAAATACAGCATTACCTACATCTCCTTTCCATTGACTCCACCCTCTCTGCACCTCCTGAGGCTGAACAAGACTGTGAAAAGCCTTGATGATCTTCTAAACCCTTATTCTATCCATCGCCAACATTAGTTAGTTTTATCTGGGCAATATTACCCATCTCCACTCCTGTATAACTTGCTGCCACAGACTTATCCAAGTTTTTATTACCTCTAGGCTTGTTTTCCCGTTTCTCTCTTGCCAACATCCAATCTCTACCTTGTTCATAAACCCCAATTTATTTGAAATTCAGGTGCCCATATCCATTCTCATATGAAATTTTAAATCACTCATCACTCCCATCCTCACTGACCCATGTTGGTTTCCTATCCCCCAAAAGATTAAATGTAAAGTTTTTATCCACATGTTCAATGTAAGCATTGTTTCAGTGTGTCAGTGGTCTGCTCTATCATATTTTGTGTGGCAGCATGTATTTCATGTGTGCCCTGGAGCCATCATTCATGTGGTCAGCAGATAGCCCTTGTCGTTCAAAAGTCACATTTTGGTTTGCTGTGGTGGCTCAATTGCAGCTGGCACAGCAGACTACCACAGAATGAAGGCATCATGAGTGCTGCTAGGATAAAATGAAGAAAATAAACACTTGTGTAGGGGTACCTGGCATAGCAGGGGTTAATGTAGAACTGGGAGACAGTACCGCCCTTATACAGAGACACATGACCTGATGTATAAAGACACATGACCTGAGACGAGAGACTTGTGGACTGGACAGAGACCTGTGTAGAAGCAAGCATGGGGTTAGCTCATAGCTTGGGTTATATGCTGTATATATGTACATAGTTATATGTTATGAATAAACACTTAATGTTCAACCATACAAGACTCAACCTCTTCATGAGACCTACTGAACTATAGCATATAACATGGTGGCAGCTAATGGAAAAACCCAGAACATTAGAGAAGCTGGAGCAGAAATTCAAATGCTAGGAAACTAAAGAAACAGCATTCTGATCTGATTAAAATCACCTGAAGTGAAGACACAGTGGGAGATTGCCTGAAAGAAGCTCCTTTATAGAACTGGAAGCAGAAAGGCAGAAGAAAAAAACTCTATGTAGCTAAGGACTCCACAAGAACTTGCGGAGGTCCATTGTGAATGCCCAGAGTAGAGTCAAAGGACCTAGCTGGGGTGAGCAAAAGAAAATTCAGTTCTAAGCTAGGACGAGTTTAAAAAAGGTCCAGTGGTATAAAAAAAAGTCAGAGCAGCCTGTTTCAGAAAGCACTGCAGCTAGCCTGGGTTCAGAATCAGTACCAAACCACATGGCAGCTGAACTCGCTGTAAGAAAAAAAATGAAAATGAATCAGAAGGTTTAAAAACCTCAGCCAAAGCTGTGAATCTATTGTGAAACGTCCGAAAAATCTCCAATACTGCAGGGAAGGCCCAAAATAGTTGATTGAGTACACCATTGCATAAAACTATAAAGAAACAGGTTGGGATTGCCAATGTCGCGGGAGCCCACTAGAACACAACATGCGCAGGAATCCTCTTTGATAAAACGGTTACTGCAGCAGCATCTTTAAACCCTGCACAGCATTTAAAGCTGTACTCACCTGAACTTTAAAGCAACCATGGACAACAAATCAACATTACCAGACCAATTTGGTCTGATCCAAGGGCCAGACCAAACACAAAATTGGGGGCTTTGGCAGAAAAGACTCTTAAGATACATGATAGCTTCAGGATTAGATAAAAAGATAGAATCTGAACTAGTGAATACCCTACTTTATTCTTTAGATCTGAAAGCCAATGATATTATTGCGAAGCAAGAAATAAACAATTCCTCAGATAAATTTGATGAAGTTCTGAAATCCTTTGACATTGTTTTTAATCTAAGAAGCAACAAATTTTAGAGAGTGAAATTCAACAAATGAGTCCAACAGCCTGGAGAATCTGTTGTCTTTGTTATAAACAAATTATACAGATTGGCTGAAGGTTATGACACCAGTGACCTCAAATCAGAATTCATAAGGGACAGAAATGTTGTCAGAGTAGCTGACAATGCCCTTTCAGACATACTACAGGCCAAGAAAGGCCTGACTCTAGAAAAGGCCATCCAAATAGTCAGACAGTCTGAAATCAGTCAATATCACCAATCTATTTTACAGAGCGAAAGTAAGCCATGGTACAGAGTAACCTCAACTGTCCAGATAGTGAAACACAAAGGGGCAGAGAGAATCCAGGCCAAGGAAGGCAATATTAAAACCAACCACAAGAGGGTGGGCAACCATGTCAGCGCTGTGGGCTAAATGGCCTCACAGGTGAGGGCAATGGCCAGCAATCTCAGTGCAGTTTTTCAACTGCAACTGCCTGGGGCACTTCGGAAAGCTATGCAAAGCCAAGATACCCAAACAGGTGGAGGATCCCAAGAAAATCCATGAGATTGAGATACCACACAAGGAAGTGACCCAACCACACTTTTTGGGTCAAGTCAAGGATCCTGGCTTCTCTTTTTGGAATCCAGACAAGTCAGTAAACCCTCACCTCACCAAGTTCAAATTGGACACAGGAGCCAGAGTTATGGTCCTCTCAGATAAGGAACCATGGCTGAGAGGCCTCTGGATATGAATGACAGACACGCCACTCTATGGGCCTGGAGGAATCTGACTTCCAGTCATAGGCCTGATCCTAGAAACACTAAGCAATGGCAACAAGCAGATATTCGTCTTTTTCTCCCTTGAGTAGAAATGCCTGTGTTGCCCTTCATCTTCTTAAAATGGCAGAAGACGTCAAGACAACCTCTGTTGTCAACTATACAGAACTGCAAGTTCCTGAGAGGCTGACCAGTAAAGAGACTCTCAACTGGGACGTCGGCTCTGAATTATCTTCACTCTTCGCAGTCAGTTTGTCCAATTTTTTTTGCAGGCAGCAGAAGCTGCTCTTTTGTCAGAGCAGCCAAATCTTCAGATAATTACCACGTACCTTGAGTGGAAGACACACAGAAAAATTACCAGCAAAAGAAGAATGAGCCCCATCCCCAGACTCCATTGGGTGCTGCCACACTACCTGTAAACACCACAGCACAGACACTGCAACTTCCAGCCAATGTGCAAAGCTGCAAGGTGATGCTGAAGCAAGGAACTAGTGACTATTAACTCGTCAGTGAGGCATGGAGACATACTGAGGAACACAGTGTCATGATAAAAGCCAAATTATAAGGTAAGCCCACTAATGAGGAACACTCAAACAGGGAGAGACGCCTTCAACTCCCACAACGATCATAGTAGACCACACACAAAAAGCAAAACTGGGTTCGAACCATGGATGAACAGAGTGAACACTCTCTCTGAGAATAACAGGATAAGCCAGTGATCCTTGAGCAGAGCAGAGGGGGAGCTGACAAAGAGAAGCTCAACTCCAAGGAGCAGAAAAAGCATTGTGAGGAACACAGGCTGCAACTCAAACTCCTTATTAACAAATGTTGCCCAAATCAACAGAGTCTATCACTCTTCAAAATGTGACCAGAATGAGATCTGGATGAATCATCAAGCCTCCAGACTATCTGAATTTATAAAGTGAGAGACTTGATGGAGGGAAAAGGGGTAGCATGATTGTGATGTAAATATGTTGGGTAAAGACTTGGTAGGAGGTGTGATATAAAGGTATCTGGCATAGCAAGGGATAATGTGGGACTGGGGGACAGTGCCGCCCACAGTGTGAAGTATACAGACACATGACATGAGACTAGAAAGAGTTGCGGACTGGACAGAGACCTGTGTAGAAGCAAGCATGGAGTTAGCTCATAGCTTGGGCTATACACTGTATATATGCACATAGTTAAGTGTCATCAATAAACACTTAATGTTCAACCATACAAGACTCAGAACTCTTCATGAGACCTACTGAACATACAACATTCAATAACTTCCATTTATATTGCACTTTTCCAGACCACCGGACATCTCAAAGCACTTTACAGTCAATGAAGTACTTTTGAAGTGTAATCACTGTTGTAATTTAGGAAACCTGGCAGCCAGTTTGCAAGCAGCACACTCACACAAGTAGCAATGTGATAATAACCACATACTCCTTTTTTTGTAATGTCAATTGAGGGGCAAATATTGATCAAAACACTGGAGATAACTAACTCCACTGCTCTCCTTCAAAAATAAGATCTTTTACACCCACCTGAGCAGCAAATGGGACAGCAGTTTAAAGTCTTGACTGAAAGATGGCACCTCTGATAATGCAGCACTCCCTCAGCACTGCTTTAGCTGGATGTCGAAGGAGTGGAATCCTTTCCGGTCCCCTACAGAGTAAAGTTGACATGCAATGCTCTGCAGCGCATGTGCAGTCAATGGCATGTTGCACTAACGGGATACTTGCATTCTTTTTGTGAAGCTGCCTGTTCATTCCACCTGTTTATTTCTGGCAGGAGAGAATGAAATGTAGCTAGTTCCCTTTGAATAGGGATCCCCATTGACATCCCTTATGCAACAGTGGATGGAAAACTGATCGATGTTGCAAATATCTCCAGCTCCAGCCAGGAAGGAGCCTGGTGCAGAAAGGTTTGTTGCCATGGTAGCCTGTACAGCTAATAGCAAGGTGGTCCTTTCCCTTCTCTGAGGTGCAGTTAGGGCTGCAGCAGGTAGCAGATTTCAATGAAGATACCTTTAATGAAGTGCAGACATCTCACATATTGAGCGAGATCTTGTTGCATACAAACCCAGCCACATGCACAGAGTTAAAATCAGCCCCATTGTTTCTCACTGAGTTTCAAGTCAGATTGGGCAGATACAGCCCCCTGCTGAGAATCCTTCCCTCCTGTAATTCCTCTCTCAACCAGCAGCTTATCCTGCTCCTGTTCATTCTCCAAGTCATAGTATTCCAACAGGAATGCCAGTGAGTGCACCCATGTCTGGAGCCCCTGGTTTAAGCAGAAGCCTTGAAATCAGCAAAATGTCCTTTAGCATCTGCTGCACCACTCCCTGTTAACTTTTGCAACTTGAAGAAATGAGAGAAAACACAAAACACTTTTAGTTGAATTCTAGCAACAGCCAGAAGAGGTCAACCAGCAATTAAGCTGCAAATAGTTGATGAACCCTTTAAATATCACTGGTGGCAGGTTGGGTGGGTGGGGAGGGTGTCCTTTCTGTTACCAAACATGAGTTCAGCTGTGTCAGGCTGTGTTGGCTGGAATGTTGAACTCCAAAATGGCACCCTAGCATCAAATCAGCATTGAATTCTGATTGGAGTCATAATATGCCTACTCAAGATACTTTTGGCAGATGTTATTTTTATTGGTTCATGGTTATGTGACCATTGCTAGTGAGGCCAGCATTTAATGCCTATCCGAAATGCCCTTGAGAAGGTGATAGTGAGTCACCTTCTTGAACCGCTGCAGTCCCTGTGTTGTAGGTACATCCACAGTGCTGTCAGGAAGGGAGTTCCAGGATTTTGAACCAGTGACAATGAAGGAACAGTGGTATAGTTCCAAGTCAGAATGGTGTGTAGCTTGGAGGGGAATTTTGCAAGGGATGGTGATCCCATGCTTCTGCTCCTGTTGTCTCACTAGGTGGTAAAAACTGCTCTGAGGAATTCCTGCAGCGATGTATTGGGGCTGAGATGTTTGGTTCCAACAATCATAACCAACTTCCTTTGTGCTAATGTTGTTGGAGTCCTGTTTCCCATTGACTTCAATTTTGCAAGGATACCTTGATACCACACTTGGCCAAATGCTGCCTTAATGTGAAGGGCAATCACACTCACCTTGCCTCTAATATTCAGCTCATTTGTCCAGGTTTGGACTAAGGCTGCAATGAGGCCTGGAGCTAAGTGGCCCAGGTAGAACCCAAACTGAGCGTCAGTGTGCAAGGTATTGCTGTATAAGTGTGACTTAATAATGCTGTTGAAGATCAGTCATTTTGCTGATGATTGAGAGTAGACTGATGAGGTGGTCAGATTGGATTTTTTCTCTTTTTTTGTGACAGGACATACCTGGGCAATTTTTCACATTTTCAGATAGACACCAGAGTTGTGGCTGTACTGGAACAATCTGACGTGGGACACAGCCAATTTTGGAACACGTCTTCAGTTCTACGACTGAAATGTTGTCAGAGCTCATTTAATGTATCCAGTGCCTTTCAGCCATTCATTGATATCACATGTAATGAATTAAACTGGGTGAAGACTGGCACCTGTAGTACTGGGGACCTCAGGAAGAGGCAAGACTGATCATCCAATCAGCAATTCTGGCTGAAGATGTTTGCAAATGATTCAGTCTTGACTTTTGCACTAACATGTTGGAGGATGGGATGTCTGTGACACCTCCTCCTCCAGTTAGTTGTTGAATTGTCCATCACCATTCACAACCGAATGTGACACGACTGCATTAAATGGGCCCTGATCTGTTGGTTGTGGAATCAGTTAGTTCTGAATATAGCAAGCTGCTTCCACTGTTTACCATCTACGTGATCCTGTTTTGTAGCTTCACTGGGTTGACCGCTCATTTTTAAGTCTGTCTGACGCTGCTTCCGGCATGCTCTCCTACCAGGGTTGATTCCCTGACTTTGATGGAAATGATAGAAGCCATAAGGTTATAGATTGTAGCTGAATACAATTCTGCTACTGTTGATAGCCCACAATGCCTTATGGATGCTCAGTTTTATACTACAGGATCTATTATAAATCTATCCCATTTAGCACAATATTAATGCTGCAAAACATAACGGATGGTTCCTTCATTGTGAAGATGTGATTTTGTTTCCACAAGGACTTTGAAGCAGTCACTCCCATCAATACTGTCATGGACAGATGCAGCTGCAAGAGGTAGATTGGTGAGGACAAGTTCAACTAGGTTTGTCACTTTTGTTGGTTCTCTCACCATCTGCAGCAGGCCTAGCCTGGCAGCTCTGTCTTTCAGGATTCAGCCAAAGTGGCCAGTCAGTGGTGATAGTGCGCTACTCTTGGTGATGGACATTGAAGGCTCACACCCAGAGTACACCCTGTGCCCTTGCTACCATCAGTGCATCATCCAAGTGGTATTGAAATGGAAGACTACTGATTGTTCAGCTGAGGGAGGGCAGTAGGTGGTAATCAGCACCTTGACCATGTTTGACTTGATGTCATGAGACTCCATGGTAATACTAGAGAACTCAGGAGGAGGAGTCAATGCTGCAAATGGAGCCTTTTCCTCCCAATTGTGTATCATTGTGCCACCAGCTCTGGTGTGTCTGTACTACTGGTGGGGGAGGACATACCTGGGGATGGTGATGGAGGAGTCTGGGACATTGAAAGGTGTGGCTTGGAAAATATTACTATATCAGGCTGTTGCTTGACTAGCCTGTGGAACAGCTCTCCCACTTTTGGCAGAAGTCCATAAATGTTCCAGTGGAAGACTTTGCAGGGTCGACAGAGCAGGGTGTGTGTTATGTTCTGCTATGGGGTCATTTTGTTTGCAAACTAGTTGCATGCTTATCTGTCAGCAGGTGAGTCGATTACAATATATTGCAGATGCAAAGACCAATATGAAATGAAGCACATGCTATTTATATACATAAACAGAGCACTAACAATGTGAGTTTCTCCAATCAGATCTTGCTCTAAACTGACATTAACATGGTAGCCCACACTACATGGCTATTGGGTTTTACAGTCACATGGTCAATCTGCTCACACTCTCTTAAAGGTGTATTCAGATGAACACATCGCTCCCCCTTTACTTGAAAGTACATTTTACAATATATTAACTACTTACATAAATAAACTATTTACATATTCAGTCTCTCGGGAGGCTTTTTTCAAACGTGTCAACCATGGTAGTTCTACAACTTCGGATGGTTTATCTGAGGCCTCCCTCTCAGGAGTTAACTGTCCACAAGGCTCTCCAGTAGGAACTTGTAAGTTTGCCTCTTCGACTCTCTCAGGCTCAATGGGTCCTACAGGTACTTCCAAAGCAAGAGGGTGGTCCTTACACCTGTGGTGTAGACTCTAACGGGAACATTTGGCGCACTTTTTCTTGTGGATGTTTCCCTTTTGCTGAGGTGATCTACATGTCTTCTGATTATCGAACCTTCAACCGATATATGGTAGGACAGGGTCCCTGTCACTACACTGACTTCATCTGATAGCCATTTGGGCCCATCTCCAAAGTTCTTTGCAAAAACTGCTTCTCCTACAGTGAAATTTCTTTCATGACTGTGGTAAGCACATTCATTTTCCAGGCCTCCTGACATCTTTCTACCCTCCCTGCTAAATTCGGCCTTATGAGGCTCAAACGTGTCCTGAGACATCTCTTCATTAATAACTCTGTGGGTGCAATACCAGTGGTCATATGTGGCATAATCCTATAGCTGAGCAGGAAACGTGATAATTTTATTGCTATAGAATCCCCATCTAGCGTTTTCATTCCAGCCTTGAAAGTCTGGGCTGCCCTCTCAGCCAACCCATTGGATGCAGGGTGGTATAGTGAGGTCTTGACATGTGTTATGCCATTGAGACTCGTAAATCTTTGTAATTCCACGCTTGCGAATGCTGTTCCATTATCAGACACTATTGTCTCTGGTAAACCGTGTATTGCAAAACTCTGACGCAACTTGTCTATAGTGGTTGCAGATGTGGGTGATCTCACTTCATACACATTCATCCATTTGGAATAAGCGTTAATAAGTAAGAGGAACATTGTGCCCAAAAAGGCCCCACATAATCAACATGGAGGCAGACCCATGGCCTTCCTGGTCATTCCCAAAGATGCAGTGGAGAAGAAGGAGGCAATTTCTGCACCTGTTGGCACAGCATGGAGCTCTTGACCATGTTTTCGATCTCAGTGTCCATCCCTCGCCACCATACATAGTTGCACAGCACCATTTTCATTCTAGAATTGCCAGGATGGGCGCTATGAAATTCTATCAGCAATGGCTGTCTTCCTCTGGGAGGCACAATGACTTTCACTCCCTACAGTAAGATGTCATCCTGGCAGGTGAACTCATATCTCCTGTTAAAATAGGCTTCACTTTCTCTGACTTTGGCTTAGTAGGCCCATCCCTGCAAGACTTGTTCCCTGACGTGAGACTAAACTGGATCGTGGTCTGTCCATTCTCTGCTCTGTTTAGCATTCACTGGTGATGACTCCAGAAAGTTTAATAACAAGTTCTTGAGGAATGGGGACATTCACATTGCTGTCCTTTAGAGGTAATCGGCTCAGTGCATTGGCATTGGCAATCTGGCTTCCCGGCCAATGGATAAAAGTATATTCGTAAGCAGCTAGAACCATTGCCCACCTTTGATTGCGTGACAAGGCAATTGAGGGTATTGCTTATCTTCCGCAAACAAAACTAGAAGTGGCTTGTGATCAGATACAATGGTAAAGTGGCAACCATGAATGTATTGGTGGAATTTCTTAATGCCAAATACAATGGATAAGCCTTCTTTCAATATTTGTGAATATCTTCATTCTGCCACACTGAGTGTTCTTGAGACGTAGCAATGGGCCATTCAGAGCCCTCTGCCATCTGGTAGGAGAAAACTGCCCCAGTCCATAAGGGGTGCATCGAGGTTAAAATCAATTCTTTCTTTGGGTCAAAATGTACCAACAGGGCCAATGATTTTAGTAACTGCTTTACTGCTGTAAAAGCCTGTTGTTGCTTGCCAAGACCACCTGTAATGAAGCCAGTACTGTTGACAAATTTGGGAGAAGACGACTGTAGTAGTTAACCATTCTCATGTTCTGTGGCATTTTTCAGGGCTGGCACCTCACGAATAGCTCTCACCTTGTCTTCTAATGGGTGAAAGCCCAGCGAGTCGACTCTATGACCCAAGGAAATCACTTCTTTTGCTTGGAAGATCATTTTTCCCTTTTTAAGCAAACTCTGTATTGTGAGAAATGCTTCAATACCTCTTCCAAGTTAGCCAAGCGTTCTTTATCAGTTAGTCCTGTTACTAGGACATCATCAAGATAAACTAATACATGGGGTAGACCTTGGAGCAAATTTTCGATAGTCCGTTGGAAAATGGCACAAGCCAATGAGACTCCAAGGGGTAACCTGGGGCTGCACCTTCCGGTCGGCGAGCAGGTGGCGGGGCGTAAAATGGTGTGCATCCCGACGTCACCCCATGTCATTTAGATTTGCAGTTTGACGGGTATCAAAAGCCTATTAAGGCCGTTAAAAAATTAAGTAACATGACTAATGGACCTGCCCATCCAACCTTAAGGGCAGGCCACGAGCCCAGGCGGGCTTCTGAAAAAACATGAAGCCTCATTCACCAGTGGGATGAGGTTTCATGAGGGTATTAAAATTTTTATAAAATGTTTAGAAAGAAATGGACATGTACCAGCTCATGTGACAGTGGCACATGAGTGGACATGTCAGTAATTTTTTTCCCTTTCTTTACTGAAACTTTCAACCCTGAGCCGATCTCCTTGAGGCAGCACTTTGCCTCGGAGTTCTGTGATTTCTTTCATGTGCATGCACGAAAGAGCGCACTCCCGGCTCAGGGAAACCCCCCCACCCACCCACACAGGGAGCGCGTAGCGCTTCCTGGCAGACGTCATGCTGGGCGTGCCTTAATTGGCCCGCCCACATAAAATGGCGGCATGGCCCCAACTGGGGGCACCGATCGGGAACCCGCCCGCTTGTGCCCTCTCCCACACAACTCCCCCTGACGGGGGGGGGTAAGATCTTGCCCCTGGTATACTGGTATAACCCCCTACGTGTGTTGATAGTCACAAAATCCTGAGAGGCCTTTTCTAGCTCGACTTACTGGTAAGCATGGCTCATGTCGAGTTTCATATATGCAGTTTCCCCTGCCAGATTGGAGTACAATTCATCAAGCTTTGGTATAGGGTGTCTATCAAGTCTGGCCACTTTGTTAACGATCAACTTGAAATCCCCACATATTTGCACACCCTGGTCAGACGTTAGTATTGGAACTTTGGGTGCTGCCCATTCGTAAAATAGTACAGGTTGTAAGACTCCCAACCTTTCCAGCCTGTCCAATTCAATATCCACTTTTTCTCATAATGCATAGGGGACTGGTCTTGTCTTCAAATTTCTGGGTGTTGCTCCAGGATCCATGTGGATTTTAGCTTGCTGCCCCTGAATCTCCCCGAGCTCTTCCCTGAACACAGAGGCATATTTCTGTAATAATTCTTGCAGATCTTTCATTCTGAGTTGAAAAATCTCAGCCCACTCCAACTTTATTTCCTTAAGTCAAGCAGAATTGGACCCTAAGATAAAAGCAAAATACTGCAGATGCTGGAAATCTGAAACAAAAACAGAAAATGCTAGAAAAACTCAGCAGGTCTAGCAGCATCTGTGGAGAGAGAAATAAAGTTAATGTTTCGAGGGGTAGGTTAGCAGACTGGCTCCTATATTGTACTGGAACCTGGCATATACCTTTTACATGTATGTCTTCACCAGTATATGTCTTGAATCTAGTATCTGAGTTTTCCAGCTTTAGTGAGTGGCCTCCTCCACTCACTTAAACGTGTATTCCCCTATGAATGTCAGGAATGCACCTGTATGTACCTCCATTCGAATGGGTTTTCTGTTGACTTCTACTGTCGTGTAAATTGGCTCTATTTTACCCATTTTTAAGTTTTGTCATGAGTAAATATCTGACTGTTTTTTCTGGGTCCTCTGCTATATAAATTTCACAACTTCTGGCTTTTTGTTTGAAATTTTGCCTCAATTTTTATTTACAATATCACATAACGTGCCCATTGGATGGCAGTAGAAATACTCGGTTCTTTTAAATTGTCTTTCATTTGTAGGCTGCCTGGTTCCAATTCTGCTATTATTAATGTGGTTTTTACCCGTTAAACCATTGCTTTTTGCTGGTCTATTAATGGTGGCTGTTTCCCACCTTTCCACAGAGACCTGTGTTTCCACACTATTTTTAGCCAGTACCTCCTTCCCGATGTGAAGGTCTGCACCATTTTGTGCTCCCTTGATTTCTTCTGAGTCTCTAACTGTGCTTTCACTTGCAAGCGCCAACTCCAGCACCTTGAAGAAGTCTAAATTTGTTTTTGACAACAGCCTTTTTTGAATGTCGTCTTCATTAATCCCACACACCAATCGGTCTCTTAACATGTCATTAAACAATATCCCGAACTTACAATGCTGTCAGTTGTTTTAAGACTGTTACAAAGCAAGTGACTGTCTCTCCAGGGGCGCAGCACCTTGAATTGAATTTAAAACGCTGTGTTGTTACCAAGAGTTACGGCTGAAAGTAGCTTTTCACAAGATTCATCAACTCAAAGCTCTTGGAATCTGGGGCATTGGGTGCCATTAGACTACAAATTAGGCCATATGTTTTACTGTCACACGTCGATAAAAGGATCGCCTGCCTCTTCTCCTCCCCCAATATGTCGTTGGCCAAAAAGAAAAACATGAGTTGTTAAATATAATATACTGTGACCATATAATGTGGCCTGATCAAACAGCTCAATGCAGCCAAATTGTGGCATACTGGAGGAGATAACTTCGACGACTATGGTGAGGGCTTACAATTGTAATGTACTTACAATCGGCCTGCAAGGCACAGCTAATTCACTTCAGTTGCGTTTTCACGGCCTTCCTGGTGTTGGCAACTGGTCGTGTTTGCCTCGTTGCCACTTGTTATGTTCAGCTGTGGGGTTGCTTTGCTCATAAACCGGTTGCATGCTTATCTGGTGGCAGGTGAGTCGATTACAATATACTGCAGACGCAGAGACCAATATGAAATGAAGCATATGCTATTTATTTATGCAAGCAACAGAACACTAACATGATGCGTGCTTCTCCAACCAGACCCTACTCTAGACTAACATTAACATGGTAGCCCATGCTACACAGCTATTGGGTCTTACAATCACATGGTCAATCTGCTCACACTCTCAAAGGTGTATTACACCTCAGCCAAGTGGTTATGGTACTGGGCTTGTAACCCCAAGATCAAGAGCTCAAATCTCCCAATGGCAAACTATGAAACAATGTAACTTCATCTGAATAGGAACAGATGGAAACATGTTTGTACTCGAAAGAGTTACACCTCAGATTACCACAGTGAGCCTTTGTTGATTCTGATGCCAGGGGTCCATCTGGTTTTATTTTTCACTCCATGCATGCTAACACCTGCACCAAAATGGCATCTGGCGCAATTTGCCTTTTAAGTACACTAACTAGCCCAATTTCCTTCCTATGTCACAATTTACTGATATGTTTATTCTACTGCAGTGCTTTCCAAAACATTCCACAGCGTAGCTCCATTTTGAAGCTTGAAAATTGCCGTGACCCTAGAGTGCGAGTCAGGTGTGGAGCTAGAGTGTGTGGGAAAGATTTGTAGGAGCAAAGTGGAGAGGGGTTTGAAAGACCAGGAGGAGAGAGATTTGAGAGAGTGAAGCGTTTAAACTGCAGGGTTTTTAAAAAATACTTATCTTTTCACTGGCCTTTTTGGAGCAGGATTCAGGCCTCAAAGATCAGTCACTTAGGCCACACCCACCATTAAATAAACACGAGGATTTAAAGAGGCCTTGCGGCAGTTAGCCGGAACTCCACAGCTATTGCAGCGTCAGAGCTCATGACCCCAAAATCTCATCTTGCAATCCCCAGACTCTCAGTTTGTGAAACCCTTTTCTACTACTTGCAAAGTCAAGAAAGATCATTTGAAGGCACCTGATATGTGAATTTTGGGTATGATCATTGGGCTCATTATTAATTTTCTAGTTATTAGGCAGATGAAAGGACACTGCAGTTTCTAAGAAGTAAATGTTTGTCTATGGGAATCATCAGAGATGCTAAACCCTAATAAATATATGAGGCAAAATTTCCCCACTGGTGGGTTTGTAAGTGATGGTTGACTGTAAAATTTTTCGGATGGCCTTCCCATTAGGCTTCCACCTGCTCCAGCCTCTCCACAGTTTTACACTTGGGTGGTTGAGGCTTAAGCCGTCCGGTCCACCCTTTCCTTAACTGAGGCTCTTAAGTGGCTGTTTGCTGCCCAGCCTCAATTTTCAGGCTGGAGGAAAGAATTCAGGGGCAGGAAGCCCAAAATGTAACCGTATTCAGGCTCGGGTCGGGGTCGGGGTGGTGGGCATCTACATCAACAGCCTCCTTTTAACATAGGGTGCCACTCCCCGCTCCACACCACAGATGGTCCAGCCCTTGCAGGACCTCCCTTTCACCCCCCCCAAACCATGGCCTCTCTATCAACGCCCCCAGCTGCCCTCTGCCCAACCCCCAAGGTCTCACCCCACTCTTCCCCCTCCCTGAGGCGCCCAAAATTTAGCTGGTCCTAGAATCCCGGGATTAAGGACAGAATTTTGCCCTTGGCATACGGGGGTGGGCAGGAAGCCAATCTCTGCCTGCGATCGACAGTGCACCGTGATTTCACGCTGGTGGGCCAATTAAGGCCCGCCCAGCGTGATACACAAGCGGCAACACTGAGCGCTGCCTGTGCGGGTGGGGGGAGGAGGGCGAGCAGGCCTAATTCGCATAAAAAAAGCATTGAAAAATCTTCCTGAGGCACAGAGCTGATTCAGGGAGATGAAGTATATATTGCAAAATGTATTAATCAACAAGAAAAATTAATAAAACACATTCCCTCATGTTACTCTGTTGCATGAACAGGGGCATGTTTATAATTAAAAATTAAAGTTTATATTTCAATTGTATTTGCTTTTGGAAACCTCATCCCACTCATGGATGAGGTTTCCAAAAAAATGCAAAAGCAGCTTGGCCTTTTCGCCTGCCCGTCAACCATTAGGTTGAATGAGCAGTGAAAAATTCAGGACAATTGATTACTTAATGGCCTTAATAGGTCTTTTGTCAGTGGGTGTGCTGTTGGCTCTGGCATGCACCTGCCAAACAAACTATTGCGTGAATACGCAATGACGTCGGCACAATTGGCGTCATTTCACGCTTGGTCGGGTCAGGCTTGCACCCGCCCATTTGCCAAGCTAAAAATTCTGCCCTTAGGCTCTGGGGACTGCTTGCAGTCCCAGCCCCGTCCACTGCAGCTTCTGGCACTGCAGGGACTAGAGAGCTCCCAGCCAATCAGATTGGCTGACAGCTCTCTGAAATGGGACATCCTCCTGAGTGAGGGGCTAGTTGGAGCATTAAATGGCTGCAGGATAGGAAGTATCGGCGGGGGTCTGTTCTACGCCGCATCCTCAGATGGTGGAAAGGGAAAACCCACCATCCTAAAAATCCTGGCCATAGAGTAAATACCCTAAAATATAAAGCATGCCTTGGTTGATCTTTTTGTATGGCTGAAGACCTGGGTTGAATTTTTTTCTGTGACTATTTTGTTTTGCTTTTGAATAAGGGTGTCTGTTCCTAATATGCCGCACCTGACCAGATCACCGGAACAAAGCCTTCCCCTGCTGTAAAAGCAGAAACCAGATCATTCTGGCTGTATTCCTTAAACTGATTGAGGGAAACGTTAGAAAATGTATCACTTCAGCATTGATGTCTTTTATTCTTGCCCATTTTCTTTCAAATGGCTAGCTAGATGTAGAGATTTTTAAAAAATCAGCATAAATAGGTTGTAAGTTCTGTTAAGAAAGCTAATTTGCCCTCACTGATATGTATTCCCTACTTATTTTCAATGATTAGTTTATTTTCTTTTACATACAATTGAACTAAAGGATATTCTTAAAACGTCTCATATAGTTTCTTTTTTTGCAGTCATGGTTTTAACTTTATGCTGTGGATATAACTTGAGGAGGATTTTGGGTTGGGTGGTTAGCAAGGTGAGTTGGAACTCACCTGTTGCACCAGAAAGGAAGCCTGGGCTATTTTCAGCCTCAGGTCCTCTTTAAATCCTGTCAAGCCAACTTCATACCTGGAACAGCAGGGCAGTGGAGAAAAAAAATGGAGACTGTCCACCAACAGAAGGTAGTTAACTGGATCAGCTTGCAGGGCTATCTCCAACTGAATTCATTTTCAGGTACGGAGTCCCAAGCAATCCTTATGGGCCCCAGTTGTTGTTTCGGCCTTTTCTTATCCCACCTAATCTTCCTGCTTCTTCATATGGCACAAAAGCCACCAATTAAAATTGCATTTGTTCCCTACTGTTCTGACACAGCAGTTGATAAAGTTATTTAAATCTCAGAAGGAAACTTGAACAACGATCATAATCTATATTTTCATTGGTATGTTTGAGATACAGCTCTGAATTCAGAAATAAAACCACCAAGCCTCAAGAGGTTTTTTCTTACATAAAACTAAATTAAATCTTTATTAATATAACAAATTAAACAAATACAAATGTCTACAAATTACTACCACAATAACTTTTAAACAAACCCCCAGATTAATCACTCCTAGGTAAATCTTCACCAAAACAACGAAAACCCGTAGACTTCACATAGACACCAGGCACAGCACATTTGACCTTATGAATTCAAAATGAGGTTCCTTTCAATTTGTTTCCTTTGCAGACACAGTTGTAGGCCTACAGGCTGGTTAGATCTTAAATGCCTCTGTCCTACACACACAAACTCCTTTCTGTTTATACTTCGCTTCCCCTTTGAATGTAAATTTTCTATTGTATTACTAGGTTTTTAATTTTACCTCTCCTAACAATAATCCTTTCATTCCACCAATTTTATTAGTAATATGAACACATTGCTTGGCGTATCCAGCTAGGTGCAATATTTTACCCATTCTTTTGAATGCGTTATTCAACAAATGCAAGTGTACCCCCTTAACACCTTCTATCCTCCTTACATTTAGCTAATTAACATCTCAAAACTACTATACATTCAAGCACCCAGACTAACTGGTTTTAATCAAATTAAGCCACACACAGACACATACCTTACTACAATTCCAATTTAACAATAATTTCCAATAAAGTTATGGACATTACTATCTCTTCACAATGCTAACTATATAAATAAAACTGCCTGGACTGGCTACCTCCTCGGGAGAACAGTTTACAATGTAGAATGGTGGATTCTGACATTATTTTGATGGGTAGAATTTTAATTGTCTACCCAACTGTCAAATCAATAAGATTAAAAACATTCCCTTATTTCAGGATTTAGTTTTTGTTTTTAATTGACTGAAATTCAGTAATGTTGCAAGGTTTGTGTTGTCTCATGAAGAGATCTAAAGACTTCTATGGTTGAACAATAGTTGTTTATTAATAACACATAACTACATACATATCAATAGGATACAGTCCTGACTAGGTGGTAACTTCATGTTGATTTCTACCAGACTCACTTCTACACTCTACTGTTCCCATGTAACTCTCTACATCATAATGTGGGTGGTACTGTTTCCACAGTCCCACACTAACCCTTACAGAACACCCTAAAACTACAAGTAATGCTAACTGAATTAGCCCAGGTTTTATTATTGTACATTAGAAGTTTACGGAATAGACAGATTATAACATGAGTCAGAGTGTAATATTGATTTGACATCAGTGCTGCCATTTTGGACTTTGTCAGCCTAGATAACTCTCTTAAACAAGTACAACTGAACATGCATTCAACAGCACAGTGGACCACTTACCCCTGTTACGTTCTCTCTTGTACGCAAATGCACCAATCATATGACACGGATTGGTAAAACAAAAATGTGAGTCCTTTATTTGAAGATAAGACTATATACAGACAATGCTAACTAGAGGGCTAAGTATATATGTCTGATTCCTACTGCTACTGCTTGTGGACTGAAGTTAAGTCATGGAACTAATACATCACATCCTGTCAAGGTGGTAGTGATTGACAGCAATTTAGGATATGCTGTCTTAAAGGTTCATGTACCTCATATCGCAGCTTGGCCTAAATAGCCAAGTGGTTATGGTACTGGGTTTGTAACCCCAAGATCAAGAGTTTAAATCTCACAATGGCAAACAATGTAACTTCATCTGAAACAGATGGAAACATGTTTCTACTCAAAAGAGTTACACACACACGCACATGGGGCTTGGCCTAAATAGCCAAGTGGTTATGGTACTGGGTTTGTAACCCCAAGATCAAGAGTTCAAATCTCACAATGGCAAACAATGTAACTTCATCTGAAACAGATGGAAATGGGTTTGTACAAGCTTGGCCTAAATAGCCAAGTGGTTATGGTACTGGGTTTGTAACCCCAAGATCAAGAGTTCAAATCTCACAATGGCAAACAATGTGACTTCATCTGAAACAGATGGAAACAGGTTTGTACTCGAAACAGTATCAAGAGTTCAAATCTCACAATGGCAAACTATGAAACAATGTAACTTCATCTGAAACAGATGGAAACAGGTTTGTACTCGAAAGAGTTACCTCATATCGCAGCTTGGCCTGAATAGCCAAGTGGTTATGGTACTGGGTTTGTAACCCAAGATCAAGAGTTCAAATCTCACAATGGCAAACAATGTAACTTTATCTGAAAAACAGATGGAAACGTGTTTGTACTGGAAAGAGTTACCTCATATCGCAACAACCTTCGTTAGCATTATTTAAAGAAATCATCAACAGCTTGCATCAATCAACAATTTATTGATTACTTTCAGCTGGTTCTGTTTGAGCTTGTGGAAGTGCTGGGTGTTTTATGGAGTTCATTACTGTCAGTGAAAATTGCAGGGAATGGTGCTGCATGTGCAGAAGGTGTTGGTTGTGTCTGCAAGGGCCCTGGGAACATCACATGCTCTATTGTAGCAGTCCTCTTGGGCTGCAGCATGAGGGGGAGATGGCGTATAAGCAGCAAATAAAGAAATGACTTGCTTTTCCCTACCACCAAGCTACTCTACAGCCAAAGAAGTACCTTTTTAAAGTATAGTCATTGTTATCATGTGGAAAACACAGCAGCTAATGTGTGGTCAGCGAGCTCCTATGCACAGCAATGTGATAATGACCAGATAATCTGTTTATGTGATGTTGATTGGGGAAAAATATTAGCCAGAACACCAGGGATAACTCTCCTGCTCTTCTTTAAAATAGTATCACTGTATATTTTACATCCACCTGAGCAGACAGATGGAATCTTTGTTTAACATCCCATTTGAAAAACAGTAGCTCCAACAGTGGAGTGCTGCCTTGGTATGTGCACTGGCATGTCATCCCTGCATTGGGACTTGAACCCAGAACCTTGTGATACAGAGATGAGTGTGCTACCAACTGAGGCACAGCACATCTCCTACTGCTCCCTAATACAGGACAGGAGTAGTGTATTTTGTTGTATTATCTATGCTTAGATCAATACAAGCTCAGTTGAAGTGTCAGCATATACATTGTACTTGGTGCTTTATTGTGAGACTGTTCTTACATATGCTTCTAGCTGGACTAGAATCACTTCTGGTCATGACATGTACATGTGCATAAACATGTATTCAAATGTCTTTGCTTACCTCCACAATCACAGCATCCTGCATTCCTTGAATAGAGGATCAGTTCAGTTTAACACTGCCATGTTTACAAATAGGTATTCTTATGGGGTAGAAAAATTGTATCAATGTTACACAGTGATGGTGTATTCCAGCTCATATACTTTGCAAATTCATATCTTATCATACAACACCTTTTACTCCAACACATTCTCCTACACTAGTAACATAACTATCATTTATAGCTATCATTACAACTAGTCCTTCCTTCGAAGCAACTAAAAAACACTACTTAACTTGGAACATTACAACCTGTAACAACAACACTTAAAGTGACTACTTTCCAAGGTGCTAACTACATATTGTATCCATAGAAATGTGCTTGTCGGCGGCTGACTTGACCAGACCTGGTATCAGCTATGCGTGGGTGTGGTTTTGAGTTATCTATTTTCTCAGCCTGAATTTTGGGTTTGGAAAAGCTGTCTCTTTCAGTTGGTGTGCTTAGTTTGGTCCTTGTCATCCCTTTGTCGGCAAATCACACATGTTTGCGAATAAGCAATGCTGTTGGATTGCCTGGTGCATGGCCGACAGAGAATTCTTTGAAGTGGGACCTAGTTATTTTTAGTATAGCTCCGTTCAATGTCATCACCTAATAGGATTGTGGTTCCCTGCAAACTTCCGACACTTCTGCCTGGATCTACTTTTGTTCCTGTAGAAAAGACTCTCCTTTTGACCGTTGGTCAGAAGGAGGGAGTCTTATTCATAGCACTCATACCAGCACATTTATCATGAATGTCCTTCATCCTATTCTGCCTTTGTTGCAGTTGGTCCATGATTGAAGATGACTTTGTGAGATGATGGCTCAGAGAGTGGTCCTCACTGGCCAACTGAACAGGATTTCAGCTGGGGATGGCAATTCAGAATCCAGCTGAGCTGCACGAAGATGTAACATAGCAATCTGGATATCTTGTCCAGTTTCTGTGCATTTCCTGATCAGATACTTCACCATTCTGATCATGCATTGCGCCATCTATTGGAGTAAGGATAATGATGTGATGTGATAGCTCATTTCTCACACACGTTTTGGAAGGGTTTTCCACTGTACTGTAAACTGTTGCCTGACTTCCATCAGCACGGCAAAAAGGCTGAAAAGGGAGCTTAAGTGTTGGCCACTGCTGCACTTGATGTGTCCCTGAGCCTTTCAACAGTTAGATACTTGGAATGGTATTGGTTTCGAGTTGGTAGTCCTCCTTGTCAACAGTGAATAGATCAGTTATTTCCTTGGTCCATGGAGAGGATGGGATATTGTGTGGCTGGAGTGGCTCCTTCTGTTGTCTAGCTTGGCATTTCTTGGCAAGCATCATCAACCTTTACAACCTGGTCAATGTCTTTGCTAATGTCAGGCCAGAACACTGATTCACAAGCAAGGGATCTTATCTTTTCAATCCTCATATGGCCCTGGTGGAGCTGACCGAGTATGCCTGAGCAAAATGTCACTGGAATCAGTACCTGGCGACTCTAGAAAAGCACTCCATTTGATGTGCCAATTTTGTCCCAATATGGCCAGTATGCCCTCAGGTCAACCATAGATAACAATCTGCCACAGGGTTCTGAGTACAGGGTCGCAGGACATCTTGAAAAGTCTCTCTCTAGAGTTCATCTCACTTGCTGTGACCAAAACACATCAGGTTGCTTTTGTGGACATCCTTTACCTCTGCACATACCTTGTCAACCTGGAAGTCAAGTGATATATCCCGTGTCTTTCTGGGATTAGACAGTCTGCTCACAGCATCTGTCAGAACCATCCAGTTGCCAGGTTTGTACCTAATATTGCAATTGTAACCTTGGATCTTCGTTAGCAATCGCTGGAGGTGAGGCGGTGCTCTGGCAAGCACTTCCTCCAAATCAGTTCTAGAGGCTTGTGGTCCGTTTCAGCCATGAATTCCTTACCGAACACGAGTGGAATTTGGTGATTCCAAAAATGAGTGCTGGAGTCTCATATTCAATATTTGAGACGTTTGCCTAGGCAAACTTCAATCCAAATGCCATCCTGCAGGAGGCACACTCCAAGGCCTTTCTGTGAGGCACTTACCTCTAGTGTTGCTTTCTGTAGGTCATATGAGGATGACTTTTCTGAAAAAATTTGGATGTATGCTGCTAGGAAGTTGAACAATCCCAAGCATCTCTGCATCCTTATCCTGTGGTGTGGGCAAAGATTGAATGTGTTCAATTTCACTTGAATCTGGGTGAACCAGATGGATTTTTACATCAATGGTTTCATGGCTACCATGAGAATAGCTTTTAATTCCAAATTTATTAACCACAATTAAATTCCATCAGCTGTTGCAGTGGGATTTGAACCCCAGTCCCCAGAGCATTAGCCTGGGCTTTAGGATTATTAGTCCAATGACTTTAACACTACAGCACCAATTCCCCCAGTGGATAGATGTGAATAAACTGATGTGGTCTGTCTTGATGGACCATTTCTTGCTATTGAAGACCAAGCCTTCACTCCATCAGCATGTGGAGGTTTCTATCATGCCCCTGTTCTGCTCACCCTAGCACAGCAGTGTCTGCAATGCATACGCAAACTGGGACATGCTCTGTTATTCATTCCATCTGTTCCAGAAAGATGTATTGGCTAACTGATAGCCTAAAAGGTAGGCAAATAAAGCAGTACCTGCCAAAAGGGGATCTGAAGGTCATCAGCTGTTGTGATTCCTCTGACAGGTGTACTGACCAGTATTCATTCTTGGCATCGAACTTGGAAAAATGACTGACTCCCGCAAATGTTGGGTTATGATCTTCCAGGGTTGGCACCTAATGGGGATATCTCTTCAGGGCTTTGTTCAGCCTCCTTGGGTCAAGACACAACCAAATTGAACCATCTTTCTTCACTGTGGTAGTCATGGAACTGCATCAGTCTGTGTGGTGCTGTACTCAGCGAATTCTGCCTTGCTTTTCCATGCCATCACACTCTATTGTTAACTTGTCCTGCATGCTACACATCCATGGAGGATCAATGGATAATGTTGCATCTTCTGGGAGGTAAAGGACTACGTTTCCATGGAAGTTGCTGACTGTGTCGAACCAAACTGGGTACATCTCTGGAGGTACTTCACCAACCCAATGGGGGCTATATGTACCTGGATTTTTGTGGTCCTTCAATTGACTCAATTCATGGACCATTACTATATTGAACTCGTTGCATGCTGGAAAACTTGCCACCACAGGTCCTGAAACCCCATGACATAAAATGTTTCTCTTGACAAGGGGGAGCTTTTGCATCGACACTTCAAGGTCAAGGCACCTATGCAGTGTATTGATGAACCTTTGTTGGCAGTGATCTTCAAACTTTTAACCTAGATTACCAATTTCCATTTCTCCCTGTACATGTCCACAGTGGAACTGTGTTGCCAATTGTTCCTGTGTTGATTTTTATACACATGTGATGCTTTCCAGTCTTGCTTGGACATATGGGCCCAGGTCTTCTGATCTCTGGGGAGGGTTTGTACCTGGGAAATCCCCCAGAAGTCCCCACACAAGGACTACACAGCAATTGCTCGGGAAGTTCAAACTTCCAATGGGCAATTACCTTGCATCGGAAACCATCCAATACTCCAATTTAAATCAGGGACTTTGGATGATTCTGACTCTCTTAGCAGAATAGTTACCCAGAAAAAGTTAGAAGAATTAAAACCACTTGTAACTCCAAGGTAACTATCTGTAATGCTACACTGTCTGACTAAACCTACTAACAAGGAAAAAGACTTCCTTAGCAAGGTGGGAAGGTCTCTTCATGCTGGTCCTTGGGATGAGCAGCTCTTGCTTTTCCAAGCAGCCTGGAGGAGAACTTACAGGGAGACATCACTAAACCATGGAATCAACCAGTGTCACCCCTCTGGTTGGTCCCTGTACCCTCCTGGCTGTCTTTTTTGTTGCCCTGCTGAGTTGCAATCCTTGCATTGGATTCAACACTGGTCAGCTTTCAGGTTCCTGCAGTGTGTGTTGGTCAGCCTTCAGGTTCCTACAGTGTGCACTGGTCAGCCTTCAGGTTCCTGCAGTCATAAATGTGCAGCCTTCAGGTTCCTGCAGTGTGCATAGGTCAGCCTTCGGATTCCTGCAGTGTGCATAGGTCAGCCCTTCAGGTTCCTGGAGTCAGAAATGGTCAGCCTTCAGATTCCTGCAATATGAACTGGTCAGCCTCTAAGGTTCCTGCAGTCAGCAGTGGTCAGCCTTCAGGTTGGAGGGATCCACTTTGGAGCAAGTTCCCTTTCTGGAGTGCTGCTGTGGCATTTGTAGCATTCAAGATAGAACTGAATGCAACTAGAAATGCCACCAGCACCTGCCTCTGCATTAGGTAACGCAAAGATCAGTGCCCCATAGCTGATCTTGCAACAACATTGGATGGGCCCTGCTGTGTGCACAAAACAGCTGCAATCCACAAGCCATTACAACCCAACTATGGCATCATCTTGTAATAACCCTTGACTTTCCTTTGTAAATTCCACTTCAGTTAGGTTTCTCAATGTGAAAAATGCATACCATACATAGACTGCGCCATTCTGCTGTTTTCTCTCTTCTTCTTGAACATTCCCCCCAATATTATGCATTATTCCCTATCTGAAAGACAAGGCTATCAACTTTGAGAAAGTAATAGCTGTGAGGATTTTAGACACAAGCCATCCAATTTTATGCCTGTTCTTTGCTCAACTGCTATTTGAAAGTAAAATGGGCGTACTGTGGGGTAACGTTGTAGTACATTTTAACCGATGGAAAACATCCAAAAATTGTTTGGTAATGTTTGGTAAACATCATCAAAGTGCAAAAGGTACCAATTAGTTGAGGGTCATGGGCATCTGAGCCAACATGTACCTGTTAAATCACAGATAATTCCTTTGATTATTCTTTTATGAAGCTCTTATGAAGTACAGATTTCTATTTTCTCATCTGCTGTCCGGTGATGCACACTTTTATCTTGATCCCACTCTGCAGCAACCTGCTCAGTAAGTATTCACAATTTAAGTGCCCAGTTGCTCCTGAACATTTTGCTGTATATTTGCACAGCCGACTCTCAAGATCCTACACAATTATGCTTTAAAAAGTGCATATACAGCTGCCCTGCATCGATCAAGGAAAGTAATTGCTTGAAGCCCATACAATCCACAGCCATTGCAGTGTACTTCTGTCAAAACTGAGAGATTGCTGGAATAGCTGAAAAATAGTCCAGGACATGATTCTGCTAGGCAAGGGGTGGAGTCTCCCTAAATTCTGATTTTTGCACCCAGAGCCAATTGAGAAATCTGAAGTACATTCTGGAGAGCTCCCTGACCACTACAGTTGTGGGGCCCACCAGGCTGTCGAGCTGGAATTAATTTTTAAATCTGCCTGCTCATAAAGGGACCCACTTGTGACTGAAGAAACATGTTTCTAGGTAAGTCTTTGACACTTTCCCAGACACCTCCACTGGTCTTTCTGGCATTTACCTAATGGCAGGCATGCTAGGAGTGACCATAAAGCAGGAGCACCTATCAATGGCAAGGAAATTAGGGGACTTCCCTCAATTCTTGAAGGGGAAGTTTTACAAGTTCTAAAGGTTGTGAGTGTGATGCAGCATAATTGCCAAGTTCACAATTTCATATATTTTCAGGGGTTGGTTCCTTCAATCTTTCTCTGTAATCTCCCTCCTCTTTCCCACATGAGCTGCATTTAATTTAAGAAGTTAATTTGAAACAATCCCTCCTCCCCCTGTTGAAGGGATATTTCAAAATATTCTCATTTCTTAAACTAATGAATGTTAAGTTTGACCTGGAGTAAAATACTCATTTTTTTGATTTAACGGTTCAGTTGCATAATGCCGCATGAATTTATCATTAATGAATTTAACAAACCCTTTATGAGCACAAATTTGATTAATCTATTTGTGAAGAGTTAGGCACAATTATAGTGGTGCCAAACATGAATAGTCTGTTCGCACTTTCTATTGATATTTTTCTTTTATTCACGCTTATTTTTCTTAAAAGTCTTAGGCCATAAAATTCGCTTGCATAGTAACTGTATTTTCAGTTCTGCAGGTGTCCTTTTGGGTCCAAAGTGGCATCTGCACTGCATGCCCACTTCTGGTGCTGGCCATGCCGAAGGCCATTTTGAGAATGTTATTAGCGCAGGTGCTCGGAATGAGAACTATGCAGAGTAGGCAGAATGTGACTTCAGATTGTAATGTTGAGTTGACTCTAGTGGTGCAATCTTTGGCCTGAACACTCCAACCAATTCCCTCTTAACCTGGCATTGCTGAATATGCAAGATCACCCACCAATGCTATTTAAAGGGATCGTCAATTACTTTCAGGTTAGTTGCTGATTAATTTCTATTAGCTGTTTCTGGGTTAGCAGGAGTGTTTGGTGGTTGTACTGTTAGTTAAAGTTGATGAAACAAAATATGGTGCCACCACTACTTCCACACCACAAACTCCAATCTCTGTACAAAGCCATGTGTAGGGTTGGCACCCAAGTCCTCCATGCTCCTTGACAGTGATAACAGGCTCTCCAGTAGGCCAGTCAATGTTATGTGCATATCCTTCAGCTATTTTCTGTTTGCTGCCCCATTGAAGTCCTTATCTGAAACCTCTGCATCAAAACTCATGTATGACTGTGCCCTCTGGCAGTCTGGCACTCATGCAGATCACCTATGCCAGGTGTCTCACATGCAAATCCCACCTTTAAGCTTTTCTCTAAAGTGTGAGCAATATCAGTTTCCGAGCTGATGGCTGCAAGTGTGATAGATAGTTTCTTCATCATTAGTCTCTTCTTTCTCTTCCAGTTCTTGTTCTTGCAGCACTGCCTGGAGAGGTTGTATTTCTTGGGTAACTGAAAAGAGGTGGGATAAGTGGGGAAGCAAGAGATGCATGCTCAAACCATAGCTAGCTTGTAAATCCAAAGAGATTGTGGGATGAGAGGAAAGGGGGATGTGAAAAGGATTGGGTATGAACATACCATAAGTTTCAAAGTTTTCAGCCCTGCCACTGGCCACAGTCTCAATTGGGGCTGCTCTAATAATGATGAGCACTGACTCCTCCATTGAAGTATGCATCTATGCTTGTCCTCGGCTTTTTAAGTGCTGATGTCTGCGAATGTCCACAAAAGTAAAATGTATCCTGCAAAAGAAAGGCAAGTGTGGTGCAATCTGTGAATGTGATATGCTTGTCATGGTTGAATAGTTGGCAATGTTTCTTGTTTTGAGTACAGTGCACCCATATGGGCCGCACCAAACTCGTTGTCACACAACTTCACTCATTAATGAGGATAATCACTGGAACTCTGTGGTCAACTGCAGTTCAGTGGTTACCAGTCCTCTCAAATATTCCTCCCTCCATTCGAGGCAATGCAGCAACACACATAGAAATAACTTGTATCAGCAGCAACATGGTCCTTCCTGTTCACAGAGATTCAAGAAGGAAATAGGGAGAGTACAGGGCCAACATATTCCAATAAAGGTAAAGGGTGGGACCAACAAATCCAGGGAATCCTGGATATCAAGGGATATACAGGATTGGGTAAAGGGAAAAAGGGAGGCTTATGGCAAATACTGAGGGCTCAAAACAGTGGAAGCCCTAGTAAAGTATACAATGTGTAGGGGGGAACTTAAAAAGGAAATTAGGAGAGCAAAAAGGGGGCACGAAAAGACATTGGCAGGTAAAATAAAGGAAAATCCAAAGTTATTTTACAAGTACATTAAGAGTAAGAGGATAACTAGGGAAAGAGTAGAGCCCATTAAGGACCATAGTGGTAATTTGTGTGTGGAGCAGGAAAGCGTCGGTAGGGTTCTAAATAAATACTTTGTGTCAGCATTCACAAATGAGAGGGACGGCATGGGTATGGAAATCAGGCAGAAGGACTGTGATATAATCAAAGAAATTAGCATAGAAAGGGAGGAGTTTCTAAGTGGTCTGGCAGGCTTTAAAGTAGATAAATCTCCAGGCCTGGATGAAATGTATCCCAGGCTGTTGAGTGAGACAAGGGAGGAGACAGCAGGGGCACTGGCAATAATTTTCAATATCTCTCTGGCCACAGGAGAGGTGCCAGAGGATTGGAGGACAGCCAATGTGGTACCGCTATTCAAGAAGGGAGGAAGGGATAAACCAGGGAACTACAAGCCAGACAGCCTAACCTCAGTGGTGGGGAAACTATTGGAAGCAATTCTGAGGGACAGAATTAACCTACACTTGGAGAAGCAGGGAATGAATCAAGGACAGTCAGCATTGTTTTGTTAAGGGGAGGTCATGTCTGACCAATTTAATTGAATTTTTCAAAGAGGTGACCAGGTGTGTAGATGAGGGCAATGCATTTGACGTAGTCTACCTGGACTTCAGCAAGGCTTTTGATAAGGTCCTGCATGGGAGACTGATAACGAAGGTAAGAGCCCATGGGATCCAAGGCAATTTGGTAAATTGGATCCAGAATTGGCTGAGTGGCAGGAAGCAGAGGGTGGTGGTTGAGTGGTGTTTTTGTGACTGGATGCCTGGGTTCCACAGGGATTGGTGTTGGGTCCCTTGCTGTTTGTGGTAGATATAAACGATTTAGACTTGAATGTAGATGGGTTGATCAGCAAGTTTGCGGATGACACGAAAATTGGTGGGGTGGTAAATAGTGAGGAGGAGAGCCTTAGATTACAGGAGGATATAGATGGGCTAGTCAGATGGGCTGATCAGTGGCAAATGGAATTTAATCCGGATAAGTGTGAGGGATGCACATGGGTAGTACAAACAAGGCACGGGAATACATGATGAATGGTAGGACCCTGGGGAGTACCAAGGATCAGAGGGACCTTGGTATGCATGGCAGTGGGACAGGTAGTTAAAGTGGTTAAGAAGGCATTTGGAATACTTGCCTTTATTAGCCGAGGCATAGAATATAAGAACAGGGAGGTTATGCTGGAACTGTATAAAACACTGGTTAGGCCACAGCTAGAGTATTGTGTGCAGTTCTGGAATCTGCATTATAGGAAGGACGTGATTGCACCAGAGACAGTGCAGTGGAGATTTACCAGGATGTTGCCTGATCTGGATAGTTTTAGTTATGAGGAGAGATTGGATAGATTGGGGTTATTTTCCCTGGAGCAGAGGAGATTGAGGGGGGACATGATTGAGATGTATAAAATTATGAGAAGCATAGATAGATTAGACAGGAAGGAACTTTTATTGTTGGTGGAGGGATCAATAATCAGGGGGCATAGATTCAAGGTAAGGGGCAGGAGGTTTAGAGGGGATGCGAGGAAGAATTTTTTCACCTAGAGGGTGGTGGGAATCTGGGACTCACTGCCTGAAAGTGTGGTGGAGGCAGATACATAACATTTAAGAAGTATTTGGATGTGCACTTGTGATGCCATGGCATACAAGGCTATGGGCCTAGTGCTGGAAAATGGGATTAGAATAGTTAGGTACTTGTTTGATCAGCACGGACTCGATGGGCCAAAGGGCCTTTTTCTGTGCTGTAGACTTCTATGATTCTATGAGACCTTCAAGACCCCCACCAAATCACCACATGGCTCTACAAAACCCCCTTAGGACATGAACATCTCCAACTCTATAATGCTGATGAAACCTGGAGGATAGCTTGAGTAGAAAACACTGTCTCAAATAAACATATTGACAGGGGTTTTCCAGTCCCAGCACTGGCAGGCATCATCACAGATGGGAAGGGAAAATTTTGAGAGCAGTGGACTTTTATTCGCTCTCCAAATTTTCCCATCCTGCCCATGATGATGACCGTCAGGGTCGGAAAATCCCGCCCATTGTCTCCAACCCAGCATCTCAACAACCAGACTCAATCTTCTCCAGAAAATGTGGACAACCCTCAACAGAATACGGACTACACATAGCCGATATGACCACCTTATATGCAATCTGCACCTCAATATCTCAGCTTGCTGCAACTGCTGAAGTACTGACCAAACCATGGAGCACATAATAACATCTTGCCCCAGCTCAAGTTTGAGGACGATGTCCTGGAGTTATACTTGCTCTCCAGCAGGACATTGGACTAGTTAGGGAACTTGACATTAAAATTGTGATGACAGTTTCTGCTCCTAAAACCATACAAAAGAAGAAGCGAGAGTTGGCAATGTGTGCAAACAATGAGGTGTGGGTGGGATGCTTGAAGGAGTAAAGCTGAGTTGAAGCTATGAAATGGTGTATGTGTCATTGTTGATAAAATTGTTGGTAGGTGTGTGAAGGGGAATGGTGAATTGAGCAGAGGGTGGGACAGTAGCATTCAGTTGTAAGGATTTAGCATTTGAATAACATTCACTGACCTTGACCCCTTTTGTGAGATTATTGAACTTTTTGTGGCATTGCAGCCATATTCCTGGGGCTACACGCTGACATTGACTATGACAGCTGTCTGCTCCCACTGCCCTCTCAGTATTTGTCTGGAGGCCCTCCTTGTCCCCTGTGAATAGAGGACCTCTCTCCATCCCTCCAAGTTCTGCACTAAGGCCTCCAGTGTTAGATTGGAGAACCTTAGAACATTGTCCCTGCCATGTTGCACTTTTATTCAGATTCTTTCAACTCAGAGACTCCTCTCCAGCCACATCCATCACCTGCTTCAGCCAGAGTGCAACTCCTCTTTAAGGCTGCAGACTAAATTTAAGTGGTGCTAGGCTTGTCTGAACTTGGCCCCCCTCCTTATAGCCACTCAGTATGTTTAACACTGGTGAACACCACAATTATGGTAATGTCCAGCTGGCATGGTCATTGCAATCCCCACACCCACTTTCTGGGGCTACACAATTTTGCCCCCTAACTCTACCTTTTAGTGACATTTTTGAATGCAGCATAATGTAAAATTCAATTTCTGTTGTGCTTTAGAAACTGACATTCAAGCTAGGGGAATGCTTAGACAGAAGCTTTTAACAAGAAAACAACACCAGGTCAGTTGCAAAAGATCATATCAGTTTTTCCTTGCAGGCATCTGTGACAAGGAACTTTCTTTATGGAGTCTCTTTATGAAATCACCACAATTATAATCAAAATTCTTACAACGTACAGAGATTCCTAAAGGCTAATAGCTCTACTCAATTGAGTAACTCAGATAAATTATCATTAATTAGCTAATAAAAACCAGCAGGTGGTTTTCGGCCCAGAGACATTGTCTTGTTATTTAAATTATGTATATTAAACCACAGCAATGGTAAAGTAAATGAATGGGAAACAACAGATATAAGTCTATAAAAACTAATGCAGGATAATGTTTCAATGAAATCCCCCCGAACTCATAGATCTTACCCAAAGGAATACAAGGTAGCTTTGACCCCTGTTTAAATAATATAATCCATGAATTAACAGATAGCCCTGTGCAGCTCAGAGTTAAACACTGATTATGCATGCAGTGCACAAGTGCGAGAGCAGCTTTCCTCAAAGGACTGTTCTTGTGTTTGTTTTAGAAAAATTACCAATAATGACTAGCAGGACAAAGATTTGATCAAGTTCTGTTTTAAGATCACAAGGTCTAACAAAGGGTATGCTTTGATTACTGAGAAGAACCTGATGTACAGTAAATAAAGTTTGTTTACATCTTCATGGTTTATTCATGTTAACATTATGCACAAGGATATAATTTATGTAACTGATGGGTTTGTTGCTGTTTGATGTGCATTTGGTTATGTCTCTCCCTACTGTGATTGAAACTTGAAGGGTATGTCAGATTTCTGCACAAAGGATCTGCCTTTACTGCCTTGTCTAAAATTACACTGGTATTGACTACCTTGCTTAGATGATATAAGCTTCTGTCTTTCACTTTCTCTATATATGGGAGTGTATAATTTGCTAACCAATATATTAGTAATATAGTTTTATATACAGTTGTAGATATAGGAATCTGATTAGCAGATATGTATCCATTACCCAAGCCACATTAAGGAAAAAGTTGTGGTTCCTGTAAAGCTTTCTATATTCCTGTTGAGAAATGCTTTTCATTTGTTTCATTTTTATTGTTTCCCTCTGTTAGCTGAACCGTTGTTTTCATAACAAATAAGAAAAGTTACAACAGAGGTTTGTGTCTAAAGAGGGCTTCCTTTGAAGACCTTAACCAGACAATTGTAGAATAGCAACTTGCATTTATATCGTACCTTTAACATAGAAAAGAAAATCCCATTCATCCCTCACTCCTATACTCACTAACCTACAGCAGGTGTTGGCCAATCAATGCCTCGATTTTAAAATTCTCATCCTTGGTTTCAAATCTCTCTGTGGCCTCACCCCTCCCTATCTCTATAATCTCCTCCAGCGCCACAACCTTCCGAGATATCCTTGCTCATCTAAGTCTGGTCTCTTGAGCATCCCTAATTTTAATCACTCCACCATTGGTGGCCATGCCTTCAGTTGCCTGAGTACTAAGCTCTCCAAGCGCCTCCTGAAACCTATCCACCTCTGTATCTCATTTCTTCCTTTAAAACACTCCTTAAAACCTATATCTTTGATCAAGCTTCTGCTTTACAGCCCTTATATCTCTTTATATGGCTCAGTGTCATATTTTGTTTTATAATGCCCCTGTAAAGCATCTTGTGACATTTTATTACAATAAGGCACCATATATGTACAACTTGATGTTGTTGCACTTAAGTCTCCAGGAATTCTTGCTAATCTTGGGAGAAATGCTGCAGTATTTTTGTTTACTCTATGATCCTCTCTCTCCCTGTGACATTCTGCCTTTGTTTCACTTCTAATGCTGCATTCTTCACCTTAGAGTGCTGCCAGTGATTATAGTTTTGACTCTTGTTGCAACTGTTGATGTGTGGAAGCTTCAGATTTTTTATTCTTGTAATGTCACAGCACTACCAAGCTGATATTTATTGTCCATTACTAGTTGCTTTTGGTGTATTGAGTTGATTGCATAATTTGGAACTGAAGTCAAGTTTAGGCAGGTTTCCTTCCTTACAGGGATCTAAAGGATCTGTTGGGTTTTCACACAAATCCAGTACTTTTCATGGTCATTTTCTGATGCTATTGAATTCAGTTTCAGAACTTATCATGGTGAAATATGAGCTTGCAACCTCTGGGTTACTAGTTTTAATTCCATTTAGTACCCTTAACATAGAAAAGCATCCCAAGATGTTACACAGAAGCATACAAAAACTGTTACTGTGTTGAACATGCTAGGTTTACCCTAAGTGCCTCAAGGCAGCAACACGGAACAGTGAAATAAACAATGCTCTTGGTACTGTCAACTTGTTTTCCCTGGCCTTCATGGGTGAGTCATTCAGCTATTAATACATGTTAGCTACACAATCTTTTGCTTTCTCATCTATATAGAACTTCCCCAGCCATTGGGCTAGAAAAATTGTAAATTGCTAATTTCAAACAGCTGCACAGATGTGCTTGTTTTTCTGTTACTGCTAACGCTGTCAGTGCTATTGTAGAGCCATTGCTACTCACCCATTACCATCCTGGCATTGCCTAGCTGACCCTGCTGATAGTGACAATATTTACATACATTCACTTTTTAAAAGCAATCATTCAGGATGACATGTTTCTGTATGGATATATGTATGTGTGTGAACTGCATTTGTGATGTCTGGATACTCCTCGCACTATCAGTATGGAAAACAAATCCCATATTGCAAGAAGTATTGAAATAAAAGCAGTCCAGATTGTTGAAATTGAAACAGCACAAACAGCCTATTAGATGCTTAACGGAGCAATTATCTCAGACACATAGCTGTCTCAAATGCAGTCTTCAAATAACCATAATATTTTTTTACATAATTAGAGGTGCAAAATATATTTTATTGTGAATTTTACAAAGCACTAGTACATGGAAAGTGTTACTGTTGAATGCTCACTGTATTGAAACTACTTCTGTTATATACAAAGTCACAACTGGGAAATCATAAAATGATTCTTCTGAAAAATAATTGCTGCTATTAAATAAATGTTACAGTAGATTTTATTGTCTCTACTGAGATTTAAAATGCAAATTAAACAATTATGCAGGTGTAATTAAATCAACATTCTTTGAAAATTGTATCAATATTTGAATGTTTGATATTGCATAGAATTTTCAAGTGTCTGTAATCTCATCAGATGCAATCAGCTCTATGCCAGTACAGTATCAGCTTTTGTATTACTCTTTATGAATAGCTATGATCTAAAGTACTAAAACAATCAGCTTCATTTCCTAGCTGTAGTTTTTTCCGTTTAGAATTGTATTCTTAAATGTGGATGTAAAAATACCACAAGTTTTCAGAGAACAAGAGTATTAACCTCCATAATTTTACTTCCTTTCTACGGTACTTGCCAAATCTTTCTCTAATTGTGATTTGATGTCAACCATGGCCACATTGATTTCCTCTACATATGTTTTCATTCTGAATAATCGAAAAAATAATACCTTTTCTGTTATATTCAATAGAAGGAGCAAATTATTGTAGATAATCAATTGTCTGGAGACTAAAGCTTGTTGCTTTAGTACCATGGGTCGTACTTCTTCAGAAAAAGAAATGGAGTGATGGAGATAATATGATATAGTGATCGATTCATTCAATCATTTGGTATAAAAACATTAGCCCTGGGAAAAAAGCTGCCACTGAGAGCTTTAACCACTGGTCTCAATAGTATGGCATTGAAGTGATTTGCATTTCCAGAGAAATTTCATGACCAGAGTCAGCTCTAGTGAAAATGTGAATAAATTGCTTTTTTCTCTTTCTTTTTTATATAGCAGACAGTGTGTAGCTGAATCCATTAGGGGCTAACTCTGTGTGTAATGAAATGAAGGCAATAACTGACATGATGGAAACCCTGGATTAGTTTTCAGACTAGCCTAGCTCAGCTATTATGGCCTCTGTGTCAAGTTAAGGGTCCTTTGGGAGGCCTTGAGTGCCTCTGGATACTATTCTCACTGCTAGGATGGAAAACATCTCCCGAGTTGCAAGAAATATTTAAATAAAAGTAGCACAGATTGCTGAAATTGAAACAGTTCAAACTGCCTATAACATGCTTAACAGCACACTCATTCCACCACAAAACTGCCCAAATGCAGCTCCATAAAGCTCATGTTGAACATGTGATAATGAAAGATGTCAGAACAGTGCAGGGTAAACAAGTTTAACTCATGTAACATATTTTCTCAACCTCAAAAATGAAGAGACCTGCAGTTTACTCCCTTAACTGATGCTGTAAAATATGCTAATTTGCTGGGTTAATTGCTATGTAATTAGTCCTGATAATGCAATATGTACTAAGTTGTGTGTGGAGCTGCACAGCCATAAAACATTGGTTGGATCTCACTGTTTCTTACACAATTAGGTTATTGACCTCATCTGGAGGAGTGTTAGAGAGGTGTTTCCCTGAGGGAGAGAAAATCAGAGGCCACGCTTTAAACTACTAAAATACTCCCTGGCAGCTAGTTCCCAGCAGTTTGGGCAAAGGCTTGTGGATCAGTTCTGGTCCACACTGAGCTGGAAGATCCGAATGGAGTTTGAAACAGGTGAGAATTAACTTGAGAGAATAGACTGTAACATAGGTTTTAATGGGACAGTGTTGTAATCAAGTGTTGAGACTGGGCCTTTTCACTATGCTAAACATGCAAGTTGTTGTTGAGCTTTTAATATTTCTAATTTATTTTTTAATAAAATCTAAGTTACAAAAGCAAATGTGTTATCACCTCATTAGTATATGTTTTACCTTCATGAAACAATGTTTTAATGTGTGTTCTCAATAAACATATATTTCACTTTGCTGAATGTAGGAATTGCATCAGCAACACTTTTTTGAATGAAGTTCCAAAACAAAGGACTACCAAAATGAACATCTATCTGCCTATCTATCCATAGGCATTTATTGACAGTAACCCTGAACTTCTATGGGAGTTTCCTGATCTCCCGCTGCTTATGAAATGTATCCAGATTGTTCTGAAGATTTCCTGCTGAAGTTGTGGAAACTTAATGCCTGGTAACCACAACTTGTAAACAGGCAATTTCTTTTCTTCAAAAAATAAGCTATTAATTTGTCATGCATATTTCAAAAGAAACTATGTGGAAATCAGAATATTTCTATTCTCTGATTTTAGCATTTACACTTAGCCTATAGCCTAAAGCTTACAAATATTATGCAATCTGCAGTTTTGTGATAAATCAACATTGAACAACAACAACTTGTATTTATAAAGCATCTTTAACGTAATTAAACATCTCAAAAAGCTTCACATCAGTATTCTAAAGCAAAATTTGACCCCAAACCACATGTGGCGATATTAGGGCAGATGACCAAAAACTTGGGTCAGAGAGGTAGGTTTAAAGGAGCACCTTAAAGGAGGAAAGCAATTTAGGGAGGGGACTTCATTGCTTCAGGAAACAACTGAATGCAGGACTACCAATGATGGAGCTATTAAAATAAAGAAAGCTCAAGAGGCCAAAATTTGATATCTTGGAGGACTCTGGAGCTAAACGAAATTATAGAGATAGGAAGGGGTGAGTGCATGAATGGATTTGAAAACAAGGATTGGAATATTAAAATTGAGGCATGCTTGACCTATAGATAATAGGTCAATGAGCAAAGGGGTGATGTGAGCGGGACATGATCCAAAGAAAGAGGACAGGGAACAGAGTTTTGGATGACCTCAAGTTTATGAGGATATAATGTGGGTGACTGACCAGTAATGCATTGGAATAGTCAAGTCCAGTGGTAACAAAGTTTTGGAGGAGGGTTTTGGGAGTAGATGAACAGCAGGGTTAGAGATGGGATATGTTATGGCAGTCTTAGTTACAGAAGCTCAATAGTTGCCAGGGAGATGTTGGTTATAATGTTGGTAGCTAGGAAACAGAGTTTATGGCAGGGACCAAAGGCAATGGCTTCAGTCTTCCCATGACTTAATTGTAGGAACTTTCTGCTCATCTAGTACTGGATGTTGAATAAAGAATGTGACAATTTAGCAACATAGAAAGACAAGTAGGGTGGTGGTGAGATAGACCTGAGTGTAGTCACATGAAAACCCATGTAGTGGCCCAAATTTCATGATTGGCATGCATGCCAAGTTGGCAGAAGCAGATGTGGAATCTGCTCCTGGCCACAGTCACATTGCAAACACGATTTCACACAGGATGGCCAATTAAGGTCCACTCAGCACAAAACGTGTCTTCTCAATGGTCGGGCAGGGCCAGGCAGGGGTGGAGCTGTTGGCCATCTGTCCATTGTTCATTCAAATAATGGCCTCACCAGCAGCTGGAGACATCAGGCAGGAGAGCAAGTCGGTTGGGCACTCGGCCTCCCATTTCTCGGACGAGTGCCTCACGGTCCTTGTGGAAGAGGTCAGTGTCAGGCGGGACACTCTAATACCCAGGGATGGCAGGAGGAGGCCACCACACCTGACTAAAAAAGCATGGGAGGAGGTGGCAGCCAAGGTTAGCAGCCACAATGTTGCATGGCGTACATGGGTGCAGTGCCGCAAAAGGTTCAACGATCTGCTGCGCTCAGCAAGGGTGAGTACCGTGGATCAGTGTGGGGAAGTGTTAAGGGCTGGCCATCCCCCTGTGGATCTCAGGGGTGTTAGAGTCTGAGTATCAACTGTCACTGATACTGGAGCCGGCCAAGGGGTTGAACCCCGGCTGCCTGACCTGAGTGCCTTGTGGGTCGAGGGCCACAACCGATTTGCCCTGCAAGGTATCCCAGAGCTAGGCACTTGCCAGGCTAAAATGGAGCTGCAGGTAGATAGAGAGTGAAAAAATCAATGCTCTTCTATCATTTCAGGAGAAGGGAAGCCATAACACCATTGAAAGAACTAAGACAGGCGGAGGCCCCCCAAACCTCCTCATTCTGACAAGGCCTTGGAGCTGGAGAGCTGCGTCCCACCTCGGTCAGCCAGTGGTGGAGAGGCAGGGGTCTCTGACAAAGGTAAGAGCGCAGTGCACAGAGGTGGGAGTGCCGAATTCTGCAAACATTCTTGTGTAGTCTCATGATTAATGGGAGCCTCAAACCTGGAGTCCCCATTGACCATTGAAAGACGATGGCACTATGATGCAGATCTCCATTGTCTCTCCAGGGCACCTGGAATGCACAGTGACAGTGTGAAGACTTAAACTAATGACATGTCATTGTTCCCCCCTAGAATCACCAGCTTGACCACGAATGCAGGACCCCAAAGAGTCACCCTTGACACAAGAGGACCACTGGGCTTTAAATGTACCTGTGTCACACCCCTTCTTTGAACAAAGCACCAGCACAGATACCAGTATCTCGGTGGGCTCATTAGTTCGTCGACTAGAATGTTGGTGCATGGCGGTGAAGACACTTCACACTCACTTGAGGAGCAGGCGATGGCAGAGAGCACCCAGGGCACCGGCAGTCATCCATTAGCAGCAGATGCTGGATATTCAGCGGGATGTTCAGGAGGAACCAACGGAGATCCATGAGGGTATGCGCGCCATAATCTCTGTTGTGGAGGAGTCCATGCAGAGCATGAGCACTGCATTGACTCTCATGGCCAAGTGCACTGCCTCCTCCATTGAGAGAGTGGCAACACTCCTGGGGAGGCAACTCCAGGGACAGAATCAGAGGCCCCTGGGAATGTGCTCGGATCTGCAAGCCCTCACAAAGGCACTGACCTCAGGAGGTCAGCGCCAGTGTGAGAGATGGATGAAGCATCCAATATCCCAGCTAAGTGCTCACCCATCAATGGCAAGCAGGGAGGTTCAGAGCGACCTCACGTTGGCACACGAGCTGTTTGCCATCTCTCAGGACGCGCTGGATGATGGCATCAGCTCCTCCGCCCCTCTGCCAGTGACCGTGGCATCTGATGAGGCTTTGTTGATTGGGGAGAGGCCAGCCGTGGGACTGGCCGCTCCTTCCCAGGCGGGGCCAGCACAGAGATAAAAACAAAAAAACTGCGGATGCTGGAAATCCAAAACAAAAACAGAATTACCTGGAAAAACTCAGCAGGTCTGGCAGCATCGGCGGAGAAGAAAAGAGTTGACGTTTCGAGCCAGCATAGGCTGCACTGGCCAGAGGATGACTGCTAAAGTCATCAAGGCCAATAGGACACCAGAGGCAGCAGGCTGCTTCCAATGCCACTGTCAGCGAGTGGGGAGCAACAAGACGCAATAATTGCAAACATAAGTTTAAGGCACCGTGAGCACAAGAGAGACTATTCACAAGTGATCTTCTGTTCTACCATGTTTTGTTAATATGTTTACTGGTGTGACCATTAACACCTTATATTGTTATGTTCATTTGATTTGAGTGCCAACATGATATAAATTTTGCTTTTGTCAATGGCCCGAGTACGCTTCACTTGAATTGTGGGTGCAGGGCAGGATAGTATCTCATGCTGGACGTGAGTGGCTCTAACATTTATTGCACAGGCATTGAGTGGACTTTGGGTTCAAAGGAAAGGGTCATTTCAAACATCCGGGATGGAGGAGTCCCTCCTGGCATGAGATAGAAGCAGATCTTTGGCAGCCTAGCTGAAGGAGCTTGGATCAAGGCATCCCTGGTGTCCCTGTCTCCCTGAAGGATCTAGAGGTCTGCCTCCACGTCCTTACCATGCTCCTCACCAGGCTCCTCTTCTGACTCACCATTTGTTTCATAATCTGTAGCCTGTAGAGCTACCTCAAAATCCTCTTCTTCCCATGGGTCTGCCCTTGCCAGAGCCACATTGTAGAGAGCGCAGCATACAACCACTATCAGTGACACCCGCTCTAGAGGGTATTGTACTACTGCCCCTGAATGGTCCAGGCATCAGAAGTGCACCTTCAGAAGATCTATGGTCCTATCTATTGCTGCCCTTGTGGAGGCATGACTCCTATAATAACACTGCTCTGCCTCTGTTCTTGGATGGCGGAGAGGTGTCATAAGCTATCTTTTCAACAGATAGCCCATGTCACCCAACAGACATCCATCCAGTTGGGCTGGAGCACTGAAGAGCCTTGGCACCTGGGAGTGTCTCAAGATGTAAGTGTCATGGGACCTGCCAGGGTACCTTGCACAGACTTGCAGAATCTGTGTCTTGTGGTCACAAAATATCTGGGCGTTCATCGAGTGGAAGCCTTTCCTGTTGACAAAGGCACCCGGCTGATCCGCTGGTGCCTTGATGGCTGGACGTGTGCAGTTAATTGCACCCTGGATGCTGGGGAACCCAACAATCACTGCAAACCCTCTGGCTCACTCAGAGTGCCTGGCCTCGTCCATACAGAAGTGAATAAATGTCATTACCCACTTGAGCAGAGCATCAGTCACTAGCTTGATGCATTTGTGGACAGCTGATTGGGACCACAAAAATCCCCTACTGACCTCTGGAAAGAGCTGAAGCCATAGAAGTTGAGGACCACTGTGATCTTCAGAGCCTCTGGCATGGGGTATCCACCCACTCAGTTGGAGGTGATCTCAGGCCCAATTATCTGAAAAATGGACATCACAGTCTCCCTGGAGAGGCGGAGCCTCCTTCAGCATTGCACCTCGGACATATTGAGGTAGCTGCATCGCTGCCTGTAAACCCTGGCAGGATAGTGGCGTCTTCAGTGGCCCATTCTGCCTTGGACTACCTGCAGGCTCTGCGACCATTGTGCCTGTGCCTCTCCTCCCATAGGTTGCTCCCCTGGTAGCTGCATAGAGACATCTGGCCTCCCTTCCCTTCTGCCCCTCCCTCCTCAGAGGAGGTGCCACACCTCTGGGTAACAGAAGGCTGCCTGGTGCCTGGAAGGGTCCACATGGTCAAAATCCTCCGGGGGACTTGGAGACACCAATGAGTCCTGAAATAAAGCCTAGAAATGCTAAGACAAGCTCAGAACAGAGATGATGTCAAGTTCATATAAGCAACCAGCAGCTAACTATCTCCGAAACTCCTCACTACTCACAATGGCAATGCTGCAAGATCCTTTTTATCCTGCCCATGGGTGAGGTTTCGTTAAAAGTGGGATGCCCGCCTGCCCGTTTTGCCTGTGCAACAAGCGCGAAATCGCATGGGCAACGTAAAATTGGGATCAATTGCCTTTTTAATGGCCTTTTAATTGTTGGCGGGCATGGCTTTGACACCCGCATGCACCCGTCAACCTGGAGATTGTTCGTGTGTGGGAAGACGTCAGAACGCTATTTCATGTTTGTTCAGGTCAGGTGCGCACCCACCCGTGAGATGTAAGATTCTGGGCAGTGTTTTTCAGATGATATCAATGAGCGGTAGCATGTGATTGAGAAATAGGAGAGGGACAATGATAGATCCTTGGCAGGAAACCAGAGGTAGCATTGCAAGAGAATTTTACATTTTAGGTGTGTAGAAGACATTGCAAGTTAAACTAGCAAGGCTCTGCTTACTTCGTAACAAATAGGCTTTGTGCAGTTAAGGGGTATTAGTTAAGGTAGCCCCCAACAATCAAAGAAGATTGGGGCATGGTGCTTGAAGCATGTTGGAAGAAGGGAGGGAAGGAGAGGTCATGAGAAAGAAGAGATTGTGGTAGGAGAGAGGTCACAGGGAGGAGGTCTATAAGGGGAGCAAGTCACCAATGCAGGTTTGCTTGAGGGGCCAGAGAAAGCACTCCTGCTCCTCCTAATCATAGGATCATAAGAACTAGTAGTAGGAGTAAGCCATTCGACCCATCGAGCCTGCTCCACCATTCAGTAAGAAAATGGCTGTTCCGATGGTGGTCTGAACTCCACTGTCCTGCCTGGCTCCTATAACCCTTGACTCTCTTGATGGCTCACTAGCAGTGATGGCAAAGCACTTACCTGCTGGATTGCGCAGCTCACAAGTAGCTTCAGCTGCCCAGTTTCCAAAGACTTGGGCCACAGCCATTAAATTCAAATTACTCCCAAAATCAAATCAAAGGTTTGTAGCTTCATATTAGAATATGGACATGCCTCTCTAGAGCAGTTTACTCAGACACCCTCAAACATGCCACTGGAAGAAGGCGTTTGTGGTGAGTTGGGGTCGGGTTTCACATTTTTAATGATTTAACCACCCTGGCCCTTTCCCACCCATCATGGGAGGGATTACAACTTTTCCTTGATCACAAGCAATGCCACCTATTCTACAAGACTGAGTTTATGAACTAAAAATGAATTATCTGGTAAGTGTGAAATGCAAGAGTCTTTACAATTAAGCTGTCTAAATGGTATAGGTTGTTTTGAAGCATTGTTCACAACCTCCACCTTAATTAACATCAGTTTATAAAGTTCTTAATTCATCTGAATGAAGTCCCATTTCCATATTCCCCCGCTGCAATGAACTCCAATAAACTATTTAATGTATCTTTGATGTTTACAGTTCATATGTAATCCAAAGTCATGAATGGAATAATGTTTATCGTATCTCAGTAGATGAATCACATTCATCCAGTTTTACTGCATCTAATTTGAGTGATAAAAAACATTTTAGATGTTTGGGAAGATTGTGAGGTGGTACAGGAGAAAGTTGTATCATCGGGCAAGAGAAAACCATTACCAGCCACTGAAAGTGTGCCATCTGAGAGCCACACTTTATACCCTGATTAGCAAAAAAGTCTTCATCTGTCACCTGTTCCGGCATGTGGCTTTACCTGAGTTACACCATATAACACCAAGGGTCTGTACCAAGAGACCAAGGTAACATAATCCATACAGTACAGATGTTAGTCCCTTTGACTGTGTCCCATCACTTACCCAGATCCCCCTAAAGGAGGGGTATTCTTGCTTAATTAGACATTAAAAATGACCCACCAGTGTGTAGACTGATAACACTCAAAGATATACTGACATGACTGCTATGCATATTATATGATGGCACTAGGATGTTAACTTGCTTAATAAAGATCAATACAAATGAGAAACGCCATTCAGTCCACTTAATTTATTCACTGAGAGAAATTCTAATGTCTCACATTTCAATATCAAATTGTTTCTTAAATGATTCCAAGGGTTTTACCTTCATCATTCTATCAAGGAGATTATTCCAGACATTGAGCACTGTCTGGAGAAGAATGTTCCAATAACAGTCCTAAAATTATCTTTTGCTAGTCTAAACCCCTGTCCCCTTGTCCTGCATCTGCAGTTTAATTTAAAACAATATTCTGGGTTAACTTTTACAATACTTTTAATGACCTTAGGGCAAATTCATTAGAGGTTCTCCCAGAGCACTGCTGCAACTTTGGCAGAAACCCCGTTTACATGCTTACAGTGGCAATGCTACAGAAGCTCGAGGAAATTAATCCCCCTTATATAACTCAATGAAATCATCTCCCTGACATTTCCTTTCCGGGCTGAAAAGCCCAAGTCTGTCCAGTGCTTTCTCAAACTCAAGACCCATGACAGGGGGTCAGTATTGTGACTCTTCTCTGCACTACCCCCAACATTAGTGTTTTTTGGTGACCAGAATTCAACACCATAGTCAGAGTATAGTCTGAAGGGTGTTGGGTGGTATCTTGTTTCTTGTTTCTTTTTTTAATGATGACATTGTAGCTGAGCTAACTTTATTGATGACACATTTTCCTAACGAACACATATCTGCAGTGTCTGAATTCTATCAAGACAGGCTGCAACATGTGCTATCTGACCTTCAACCCCAGGTCAGGTGATCCCGTATATAGTACAGAGTACTGTATCTAATACTGGAGCCCACAACCACAATCAGTTATTATCATGACAAATCCTTTTCTTAAAAAAAAATTTATACAACTCAAGTACACAAAGCCTCTTATCGATTCTTTTTCACTTTGTTTTGATCAGTCTGTTTTATATTTTATTCATCTGTGTACCTCTGATTTTTTCACAATTCTTCCACTGGATGTTCTGAATGGTGACAGAGGTGGTTTTGAAGGACAAGGGGTCTTCTCCAGCTCTGTGTCACTTTCAGCCCTTGGATAGTTTTCAGGACTCTCGGGCTTTGTCTGGTTATCTGTTGCTTCACTGGCGCATTCTGGTTTTTGATCTTCAGCTACACTTTCTGGTTCAAAGCAGGGTTGCGTTTCATTTGTTCTCCATAACAATTTCCCGTTTCTCCTGTACTGTTGTCCGTTTAGAGTCTGCACTATGTAAGACCTTGGTTCTCCTGTGGTTCCTATAACAACAGCAGGATTCCAGATCCCTTCATGCTGATTCCTCACTGTATCTCCCATGTTCAGGTCAGGCAGAGGTCGGGTGCCTCAATCAAGTACTGTTTCTGCTTCTCCTGTCTCAGGTTTGAGCAGATGTATGCTGTAGCTCACTGGCTATGGAAATAACAGTTGGGGCACAGTTGGAAGCTTAGTTCTTGGTCTATGCTGGAGATGATTCAATGCCCTCTAAAGGAATATTCCTTAAATCTAGCTGAGCCAGGTAGAGGTCTCTTCCGTACGCCTTTGTCTTCTTCAACAGATGTTTTAAGTTCTGCATGATATGTTTCACCATTCTGTTGGATTGTGGATATATGGGACTTGACATAGTGTGGCAAAACTCCCAGTCCTGTGCAAATTTGTGAAACTCAGTGCCTGAGAATTGTGGACCGTTATCTGAGACAAGCACTTCAGGTATGCTGTGGTGAGCAAAAATTGATTTTAAATGATTTATTGCAATGATGCTCTTATATCATTTCTCAGCAGCACAGACTCAAAAAACTTTGAGTAATAATCTACTGCTAATAGGTACTCACTGTTGTCAAATGTGATCAAGTCCATTCCTATTTTCTACCAGGACCTCTCTGGAACACTGTGTGGTTGAAGTGGTTCTTTTTGTTGTGATTTACTGCACTATTGGCACACTGCACACACATTCACCATTTCTCCAATTTGTGCTCCCATTCCAGGCCAATACATTACATCTCGAACTCTTCTCCTGCATGTTTCTATGCTGAGGTGACTTTCTTGCATGTGCTGCAGCATTTCTTTCCTCAGTGTTACAAGAATTATGATCTTTTCTCCCTTGAAAAGCACTCCTTCTGCTACATGAAGTTACTCATGAAAGTTCCAGTGTTCTTGTATAGCAAAGGGGCTCCACTGCAATGTGTGAGCCAGACAGTTTGCACAATCTGCTCCGGGTGGCATCGTTCTTGGTCGCTTCTCTGATCTCATTCAGTTTGGTTACAGCCGCAGGTAAGTTCTTTGTCAGCATGTGAACCTGTGCTTCTGTTTCTTTATCCTTTTCCTCCATGATGGGTAGGTATGCACGTGACAAAGTGTCTGTGATGTACATTTCCCTGCCTGGTTTGTATTTAACTCTGACCTGGTACTTCTACACTTGCATTAGCAATCTTAAGATTCTAGGTGGTGCACAGTTCAGGGACTTTTTAAGCACAGCTCTTTAGATATGGCTGCACCGTACCTGGAGAGACTGTTGTGGGGTGCAGGCAAGACTGCACTGCACCCAGAGAAACTATTGTGGGGCGCCGACAGGGCCGGACTGTACCCGGAGAGATGGTTGTGGGCGCAGGAAGAGCTGCATAGCACCCAGAGAGGCTAAAAACAAAAAACTGCAGATGCTGGAAATCCAAAACAAAAACAGAATTACCTGGAAAAACTCAGCAGGTCTGGCAGCATCGGCGTAGAAGAAAAGAGTTGACCCTTCAACAGAACTAGGTGAATCCAAGGAGAAGGGTGAAATATAAGCTGGTTTAAGGTGGGGGGTTGGGTGGGGGGAAAGAAGTGGAGGGAGGGTGTGGTTATAGGGACAAGCAAGCAGTGATAGGAGCAAATAATCAAAAGATGTCACAGACAAAAGAACAAAAGAACACAGAGGTGTTGAAGTTGGTGATATTATCTAAACGAATGTGCTAATTAAGAATGGATGGTAGGGCACTCAAGGTATAGCTCTAGTGGGGGTGGGGGGCATAAAAGATTTAAAAATAATGGAAATAGGTGGGAAAAGAAAAATCTATATAAATTATTGGAAAAAACAAAAGGAAGGGGGAAGAAACAGAAAGGGGGTGGGGATGGAGGAGGGAGTTCAAGACCTAAAGTTGTAGATAGGCTGCTTTGGGGGGCAGGCAGGGCAGCACTCCAGCTGGAGAGACTGTTGTGGAATGCAGGCATGGTTGCATTGTGCCTGGAGAGCCTGCTGTTGGGGGCAGGGAGGGCTGCATTGTACCCAGAGAGGCTGTTGTGAGGAGCAGGCAGGGCTGCACTGTACCCAGAGTGCCTGCTGTGGCGCACTGGCATGGCTACACTCTACCTGGGGAGACTGTTGTGGACTGCATGTGCTGCACCCAGAAAGACTGTTGTGGGGGGCAGGCAGGGCTGCAATCCAGCCAGAGGCACTGTTGTGAATGCTGGCAGGGCTGCACTGTACCCGTAACGACTGTTCTGGACGCAGGCAGGCCTGCACTCTGGCTTGATAAACTGTTGTGTTGCGCAGGCAAGGCGGCACTTGAGCTGGATGCCTGTTGTTGGGACATACAGAACTGCACTGTACCCCAGGAGACTGTTGTAGATGTAGGCAGGGCTTCACTGTATCCAGAGAAACTGTTATGGGATGAAGGCACGTCTGCACTCTTGCCGGGGAGACTGTTGTGGGATGCAGGCTGGGCTGCATTGTACCCAGAGGTACTGTTGTGGGCACAGGCGGGCTCCACCGTACCCAAAGAGACTGTTGTGGGGGGCAGGCAAGATGCACTGTACCCGGAGAAACGATTGTGCATACAGGCAGGGCTGCACTCTAGCCCGAGAGACTACTGTGAACACAGATGGGCTGCACAGTGCCCAGAGAAACTGTTGTGGGGCGCAGGCAGGGCTGCACTGCACCCTGAGAGACAGTTGTGGATTCAGGCAGGGGTGCACTCTGGCCAGATAAACTGTTGTGTTGCACGGGCAGGGTTCCAGTCTAGCCGGAGACACTGTTGTGGAGTGCAGGCAGGACTGCACTGCACCCAGAGAGACTGTTGTGGGCTCAGGCAGGTCTGCACCATATTCAGAAAGACTGTTTTGGGACACAGGCAGGCCTGCACTCTAGCCAGATAGACTGTGGAGGGATGAAGGTAGGGCTGCACTGTACCCGGAAAAAACTGTTATGGGGCACAGGCAGGGCTGCACTGTAAAGGAAGACACTGTTGTGGGGTGCAGACAGAGCTGCATTCTATCCGGGGAGCCTGTTGTGGACACAGACAGGGCTGCAACATACCTGGAGAGACTGTTGTGATGCACAGGCAGGACTGCACTGTGGCCAGAGAAACTGTTGTGGGGTGCAGACAGGGCCGCACTGTACCCGGAGAGATAGTTGTGGGCGCAGTCAGGGCCGCATAGTACACGGTGTGACTGCTTTGGGGGTCAGTCAAGGCTGCACTCTAACCGGAGAGAATGTTGTGGGGTGCAGGCAGGGCTGCTTTGTACCCGGAGAGACTACTGTTGGGTGCAGGCAGGGCTCGAGTGTACCTGGAGAGGCTACTTTGAGGAGCCGGCAGGGCTGCTCTGTACTCTACCCAGAGAGATTGTTGTGGATACAGGCAGGGCTGCACGGTAGCCAGAGAAACTGTTGTAGGCGCAGGCAGGGCTTCACGCTAGCCGGAGAGACTGTTATGGGCTGCAGGCAGGGCTGCACTGTTCCCGTAGAAACTGTTGTGGGGCGAGGCAGGGCTGCACTGCATCTTAAGAGACTGTTTTGGGGTGCAGGTGGGGCTGCACCCTGGCTAAATAACCTGTTGTGGTGCGCAGGCAGGGCGTCTCTCTAGCCGGAGAGACTGTTGTCAGCGCGCTCAGGACTGCACTGTACCCCGAGAAACTGTTGTAGAGGGAAGGCAGGGCTGCATGCTAGCCAGACAGACCTTTGTGGGCCCGGGCTGCACTGTTGTCGGGGAGACTGTTGCGGGGCGCAGGCAGGGCTGCATTGTACCTGGAGAGCTTGTTGTCAGGGGCAGACAGGGCTCCACTGTACCTGGAGTGGCAGCTATGAGGAGCAGGCAGGACTGCACTGTACCCGGAGAGCTAGCTGTGGTGCGCGAGCATGGCTGCACTGTACCTGGAGAGACTGTTGTGGGCCACAGGCAGGGCTGCACTGTACCGAGAGGAAATCCTGTCTGTGCCAACAGGGCTGCACTGTACCCAATGAGACTGTTGTGGGGTGCAGGCATGGCTGCATTGTACCTGGAGAGCCTGTTTTGGATCACAGGCAGGGCTATACCGTAGCCAGAAAGACTGTTGTGGGGCGCAGGCAGGACTGCACTGTACCCAGTGAGACTGCTGTGGGGCGCAGGCAGGACTGCACTGTACCCAGTGAGACTGCTGTGGGGCGCAGGCAGGACTGCACTGTACCCAGTGAGACTGTTGTGGGACGCAGGCAGGCCTGCACTGTACCCCGAGAGACTGTTATGGAGTGAAGGCAGGGCTGCACTCTAGCCCGAGAGACTGTTATGGAGTGCAGGCAAGGCTGCACTCCACCCGGGGAGACTGTTGTGCACACAGACAGAACTGCACCATAACTCCAGAGACTGTTGTGGAGTGCAGGCAGGCCTGAACTTCTGCCGGATAGACTGTTGTGGGACCCAGGTAGGGCTGTACTGTACACGGAAACACTGTTGTGTGGTGCAAGCAGGGCCGCACTGTATCCCAAGAGACTGTTGTGGAGTGAAGGCAGGGCTGCATTCTAACCCGAGAGACCGTTATGGAGAGCAGGCAGGGTTGCACTCCACCCGGGGAGACTGCTGTGCACGCAGACAAAGGTGCACCGTATCTGGAGAGGCTGTTGTGGGGCGCAGTTAGGGCTGCATCTAGCTGGAGAGACTGTTGTGGGGCATATGCAGGGCTGCACTGTATCCAGAGAGACTGTTTTGGGGCATAGGCAGGACTGCATGATATCATACAGAATCACAGAGTCACAGTGCAGAAGAGGCCTTTCGGCCCATCGAGTCTGCACTGACACGTGAGAAACATCTGACCTACCTACCTAATCCCATTTACCAGCACTTGGATGTTATGATGTGCCAAGTGCTCATTCAGGTACTTTCTAAAGGATGTGAGGCAACCCGCCTCCACCACCCTCCCAGGTAGTGCATTCCAGACCGTCACCACCCTCTGGGTAAAAAAGTTTTTCTTCACATCCCCCCTAAACCTCCCGCCCCTCACCTTGAACTTATGCCCCCTTGTGACTGACCCAAGAGAGGCTGTTGTGGAGTGCAGGCAGGGCTGCACCCTAACCAGAGAAACTGTTGTGGGCGCAAGCCAGGACTGCACTGTACCTGGAGAGAATACCATGAGACGCAGGCAGGGCTGCACTGTATCTGGAATGACCATTTTGGGGCATAGGCAGGACTGCACAGTGCCCAGAGAGACTGTGGTGGAGCGCAGGCAGGGCTGCACTGTATCTGGAGGAACTCCTGTGAATGCCAGCAGGGCTGCACTGTACCCAGAGAGACTGTTGTGGAGCTCAGGCAGGGCTGCGCTGTAGCCAGAGATTCTGTTGTGGAGTGCGGGCAGGACGGCACTATACGCATACAGACTGTTGCAGGGTGCAGCCAGGGCTGCAGCATTCCCAGAGGGACTGTTTTGGGACTCAGACAGGGCTGCACTGTACCTGGAGAGATTGTTGATGGGTGCAGGCAGGACTGCACTGTGCCCAGACAAACTGTTGAGGGGCACTGATAGGGTTGCACTGTACCCGGAGAGATTGTAGTGGATGCAGAGAGGGCTGCATAGCACCAGAGAGATTGCTTTGGGGGGCAGGCAGGACTGCACTGTGCCCATAAAACTTGTGGGATGCAGACAGGGCTGCACTGTACCCAGAGGGACTGTTTTGGGGTACAGGCAGACCTACACTATACACAGAGTGACTGTTGTGGGTGCAGGCAGTGCCACACTCGAGCTGGAGAGACTGTAGTGGGTGCAGGCAGGGCTGCACTCTTGCTGGAGAGACTGTTGTTGGGTGCGTGCAGGGCTCCACTGAACCTGGAGGGATTGTTTTGGAGGGCAGGCTGCTCTGCACTATACCTAAAGAAACATCTGTGAGTCGCATGCAGAGCTGCACTGTACCCAGAGAGACTGTTGTAGGACGGGGCTGCTCTGTAAACGGAGAGAATATTGTAGGGCACATGCAGGGCTGCACTGTACCCAGACAGACTGTTGTGGTGTGCACGCAGGGCTGCATTCTAGGTGGAGAGACTCTTGTACTACACATGCAGGGCTGCATTCCACCAAGAGAGACTGTTGTGGGGCGCAGGTAGGGCTGCAATATACTCAGAGAAGCTGTTGTGCGGCGCATACAGGACTGCATTCTAACCAGATGGACTGTTGTGCGACGCATGCAGGGCTGCATTGCACCCAGAGAGACTGTTGTGACACGCAGCAGGTCTACAGTGTACCCAGAGAGACTGTTATGGGAAGCATGCATGGCTACACTATATCCAGAGACTCTTATGGTGCACAAGCAGGACTGCACTGTACCCAGGGAGACTGTTGTGAGTGCAGCCAGGGCTGCATCGTATCCAGAGGGACTGTTTTTGGGCACAGGCAGACCTACACTATGCACGGAGAGACCGATGTGGGGTGCTGGCAGGGCTGCACTCTTGCCGGAGAGTGTTGTGGGGTGCATGCCGGGCTCCACTCAACCCGGAAACACGGCTGTGGGGGGCAGGCAGGTCTGCACTATACCCGAAGAGACTGCTGTGGGTCACATGCAGAGCTGCGCTGTACCTGGAAAGACTGTTGTGTGTGCAGGCAGGGCTGCACTGTAACTGGAAAGATTATTGTAGGACACATGCAGGGCTCCACTCTAGCTGGAGATACTCTTGTGCCATGCCTGCAGAGTTGCATTGCACCAAGAGAGACTGCTGTGGGGCTGCACTGTACCCAGAGGGATTGTTTTGGGGCACAGGCATACCTACACTATACACGGAGAGGCTGTTGTGGGGTGCTGGCAGGTCTGCACTATACCCGAGGAGAATCTGTTGTGATGCGCAGCAGTGCTGCACTGTACCCTGAGAGACTGTTGTGGGGCACATGCACGGCTACACTATATACAGAGAGACTGTTGTGTGGCGCAGGCAGGGCTACTCTGTACCCTGAGAGACTGTTGTGGGGTGCATGCATGGCTACACTATATCCAGAAACTGTTGTGGTGCACAGGCAGGACTGCACTGTACCCAGTGAGATTATTGTGGGGCACAGGCAGGGCTGCGCTCTAGCCCGAGAAACTGTTGTGGGGCACACGCAGGGCTCCACTCTAGCTATAGAGACTGTTATGTGATGCATGCAGGGCTTCATTGTATCCAGAGAGACTGTTGGCGGGGCGCCGGCAGGGCTGCACCATACCTAGAGAGACTGTTGTGGGGTCCAGGCAGCCCTAAACTGTATGCAGAGAGACTGCTGTGGGCTGCAGGCAGGGCCGCGCTCTAGCCGGAGACATCTGTGGAGTGCAAGCAGGGCTGTATTAGACACGGAGAGACTTGTGGGATGCAAGCAGGTCTGCACCGTACCTGGAGAGACTGTTGTGGGGCACAGGTAGGGCTGCATTCTAGCCGGAGAGATTGTTGTGAGCACAGGCAGGGTTGCACTCTTGCCGGAAAGTCTGTTGTAGGGCACATGCAGTGCTGCATCGGCTGCACTGTACCCAGAGAGGCTGTTGTGTGTGCAGGCAGGGCTGCACCATACCCAGAGAGACTGTTGTTGGGGCCAGGCAGGGCTGCTCTGTACCCAGAGAGACTATTGTAGAGCACATGCAGTGCTGCATTGTGCCAGGAGACACTGTTGTGGTGCGCATGCAGGGATGCACTGTATCCGGAGACACTGTTGAACCGTGCATGCATGGCTGCACTCTAGCTGGAAAGACTGTTGTGTGATGCATGCAGGGGCTGCATTGCACACAGAGAGACTGTTGTGGGCTCCAGGCAGCCCTAAACTGCACCCGGAGAGACGCAGAGGCAGGGCTGCACTGTAGCCAGAGAGACTGTTTTGGGGCCCATGCAGGGCTGCACGATACCAAGAGAGAATATTGTGTGCTGCAGGCAGGGCTGCACTCTGGCTGGAAAGACTGTTGTGGGGCACAGGCAGGGTTACATTGTGCCCGGAAATCTGTTGTGATGTGCAGGCAGAGCTGCACTGTACCTGGAGAGATTGCTGTGGGGGGCAGGCTGGGCTGCACTGTACCCAAAGAGACTTTTGTGGGGCTCAGGCAAGGCTGCGCTCTAGCCAGAGAGATTGCTGTGGGGCACAGGCAGGGCCGCAATGTACCCAGAGAGAATGTTGTGTGCTGCATGCAGGGCTGCACCGTATCCGGAGAGACTGTGGTGAGGTCCAGGCAGCCTAAACTGTACCCGGAGAGACTGCTGTGGGCCACAGGCAGCACTGCACTGCATGCAGAAACACCAGTGTAGTGGGGGCAGGGCTGCGCTAGATCCAGAGAGACTGTTTTGGGATGCAGGCAGGGCTGCACTGTACCCGGAGAGACTGCTGTGTGGCATAGTCAGCGCTGCACTGCACTGGGAGAGACTGTTGTTGGCGCAGGCTGGGCTGCACTGTACCCAGAGATACTGCTGTGGGGTGCATGCAGTGCTGCATTATAACTGGGGAGACTGTTGTGAGGTCCAGGCAATCCTAAAATGTACCTGGAGAGACTGTTGTGGGCCGCAGGCAGCACTGCACTGCATGCAGAAACACCAGTATGGTGGAGGCAGGGCTGCACTAGATCCAAAGGGACTGTTTTGGGATGCAGGCAGGGCTGCACTGTACCCGGAGAGACTGCTGTGTGGCGTAGTCAGTGCTGCGCTGCACTGGGAGAGACTGTTGTTGGCGTAGGCTGGTCTGCACTGTACCCAGAGATACTGCTGTGGGGTGCATGCAGTGCTGCATTGTACCCGGGGAGACTGTTGTGGGTTACAAACAGGGCTGCATCAAAGCCAGATAGACTGTTGTGTATTGCATGCAGGGCTGCATTGTACCCAGATAGACTGTTGTGAGGAGCATGCAGGGCTGCACTCTGGCCAACGAGACTGTTGTGCACTGCATGCAGGGCTGCATTGTAACAGTGAAACTGTTGTGACGGGCAGGCAGGTCTGCACTGTACCCAGAGAGACTTCGGTAGGGTAGGTTCAGTGCTGCACTCTACCCAGAGAGAATACTGTGGGGTGCAGGAAGGGCTGCACTGTCACCTGAGAGACTGCCGTGGGATGCGGACAGGGCTGTACTGTACCTGGAGAGACTGTTGTGAAGCGCAGGCAGGGCTGCAATGTATCCGGAGAGGCTGTTGTGATGCGCAGGCAGGACTACACTGCACCCAGAGAGACTGCTGTGGGACACATGCAGGGTTGCATTGTACAAGGAGAGACTGTTGTGGGGTGCAGGCAAGGCTGCACTATACCCAGAGAGAGTGCTATGGCGCACAGGCAGGACTGCATTGCTCCCAGAGAGACGGTTGAGGGACACAGGCAGTGCTGCATATCGCCCAGAGAGACTGTTGTGATGCGCAGGCAGGATAGCACTGTACCCAGAGAGACTGCTTTGTGGGGCGTACACAGGGCTGCACTGTACCCGGAGGGACTGTTATGGAGCGCAGGCAGGGCTACATTGTAGCCGAGGAGATTGTTGTGGGGCGCAGGCAGGGTTGCACTGTACCTGAGAGACTGCAGTGGGTCGCTGGCATGGCTGCCATGTACCCAGAGAGAATGCTGTGGGGTGCTGAAAGGGCTGCACTGTACCCAGAGGGACTGTTATGGAGTGCAGGCAGAGCTACACTGTAGCTCAGGAGACTGTTGTGGAGCATAAGCAGGATTGCACTCTTGCCGGAGAATCTATTGTGGGGCGCAGGCAGGGCTGACTTAGACCCGGAGAGACGGCTGTAGTTGGCACAGGCTGGGCTGCACCGTTTCAGGAGAGACTGCTGTGAGGGGCAGACAGGGCTGCACTCTAGCCGGAGAGACTGCTGTGGTGTGCATACATGGTTGCACTGTATCCAGAGAGAATGCTGTGAGGTGCAGGAAGGGCTGCATTGTTCCCAGAGAAACTGTTGTGGAGCGCAGGAAGGGCTACACTGTACCCAGATAGACTGTTGTGGCATACGCAGGGTTGCCTGTACTTGGAGAGACTGCAGAGGGGTGCAGACATGGCTGCACTGTATCCAGAGAAAATGCTGGGGTTGCAGGAACGGCTGCACTGTCCCCAGAGAGACTTGTGGGGCACAGGCAGGCTACACTATACCCCAGTACACTGTTGTGGGGCACAGGTAGGTCTGCACATTCCCCAGTGAGACTGCTGTGTTGCCCGGCAGTACCCAGGGAGACTGTTGTGGGGTGCAGGCATGGCCTCACTCTAGCTGGAGAGACTGTTGTGGGGCGTAACAGGGCCGCACTGTACCCAGCAAGACTGTTGTGGGGCCGTATGCAGGACTGCACTGTACCCAGAGAGACTGTTATGGGCTGAATGCAGGGCTCCACTATACCCAGAGAGAATTTCCTACGGTGCAGGCAGGGCTGCACTCTGGCCAGAGAGACGGTTGTCGGACACAGGCAGGGCTGCATTGTGCCCGGAGAGACTGTTGTGATGCGCAGGCAGGACTGCACTGTATCCAGAGAGAATGTTGTGGGGTGCAGGAAGGGCTGAACTGTACCCGGAGACACTAGTGGAGTGCAGGCAGGGCTGCACTAAACCTGGAGATACTTCTTTGTGGTGCAGGCAGGGCTGCGCTGTACCGGAAGGATTTGTTAGCTCAGGCTGGGCTGCACTGTTCCAGGAGAGACTGTTGTGGGATGCAGGCAGGGCTGCACTCTATCTGGAGAGACTGTTGTGACACAGAGACAGGGCTGCACAGTACCCAGAGAGAATGTTGTGCGGCTGCACGGTAACCAGAAAGAATGTTGCCCCTGATGAGACTGCTGTAGGGTGCTGGTAGGGCTGCACTGTACTGGAGAGACAGTTGTGGAGCGTAGGCAGGGCTGCATTGTACCCAGAGATACAGATGTGAGGTGCAGGCAGGGCTGCTCTATAAGCAGAGAGACTGTTGTAAGGTGCACACAGGGCTGCACTCTAGCTGGAGAGACTTTTGTGCAATGCATGCAGGGCTGCACCGTAGCCGAAGAGACTGTTGTGGGTGCACAGTAGGCTGCACTGTACCCGAAGGGACTGTTCTGGGATGCAAGCAGGGCTGCATTGTATGCAGAGACTGCTGTGGGGCGCAGGCAGTGCTGCACTAACCCAGATAGACTGTTATGGAGCGCAGGCAGGGCTACACTGTACCTGAGGAGACTGTTGTGGGTGCAGGCAGGGCTGCACTGTACCCAGGGAGGCTGTTGTGGAGCATAGGCAGGGCTGCACTCTTGCCAGAGCATCTGTCGTGGGGTGCAGGCTTGGCTGCCTTGGACCCAGAGAGACTGTTGTGCAGCTGGCAGGGGTGCACTAGACCCGAAGAGACTTGTGGGATGCAGGCAGGGCTGCACTGTACCTGCAGAGACTGCTGTGTGGTGCAGGCAGGGTTGCGCTGCACCCTGAGAGACTGTTGTGGGCCACAGGCAGAGCTGCACTCTACCTAGAGATACTGCTGTGCGGCACAGGCAGAGCTACACTGTACCTGAGGAGACTGTTGTGGGTGCAGGCAGGGCTGCACCGTACCCGGAGAGACTGTTGCGGTGCGCATGCAGGGCTGCACTGTGCCCAGAGAGACTGTTGTGGGGCCTATGCAGGTCTGCACAATACCAAGAGAAAATTTTGTGTGCGGCGCATACAGGGCTGCACTCTTTCATGGAGCATAGGCAGGGCTGCACTCTTGCTGGAGGATCTGTTGTGGGATGCAGGCAGGGCTTCACTATACCCTGAGAGTCTGCTGTGGGGCACAAGCCGGGCTGCATTGTGTCCAGAGAGACTGTTGTGGGGCCCATGCAGGGTTGCACAATACCCAGGGATAATTTTGTGCAGAGACTGGTGGGGTGCAGGCAGGGCTGCACTCTGGCCAGAGAGACTGTTGTGGGATGCTGACTGCACTGCAGTATACCCGAAGAGACTGTTGTGATGTGCGGGCAGGGCTGTACTGTGCCCAGAAACTCTGTTGTGGGGCGTAGGCAGAGTTGCATTAGTCCCAGAGAGAATGCCATGAGACGCAGGCATGGCTGCACTGTACCCAGAGAGACTGTTGTGGGCTGCACTGTACTTGGAGAGGCTGTTGTGGGTGCAGACTCTAGTGCACTGTATCTGGAGACACTGTTGTGGGGTGCAGGCAGGGCTGTACCGTGCCCAAAGAGACTGTTGTGGGGTGCAGGCAGACCTAAACTGTACCCGTTGAGACTTTTGTGGGCTGCAGGCAGAGCTGCCCTGTACCTGGCTGCAACAGCAGGGCTGCACTCTGGCCAGAAGGACTGTTGTGGGGCATATGCAGGGTTGCTCTCTAGCTGGAGAGACTCTTGAGCCATGCATGCAGGGCTGCACTGTAGCCGGAGAGACTGTTGTGGGTGCACAGTAGGCTGCACTGTACCCAGAGGAACTGTTCTGGGATGCAAGCAGGGCTGCATTGTATGCAGAGAGACTGCTGTGGGGCGCAGGCAGTGCTGCACTATACCTGGAGAGACTGTTATGGAGCGCAGGCAGGGCTACACTGTACCTGAGGAGACTGTTGTGGGTGCAGGCAGGGCTGCACTGTACCCAGGGAGGCTGTTGTGCAGCATAGGCACTCTTGCCGGAGCATCTGTCGTGGGGTGCAGGCACGGCTGCCTTGGACCCAGAGAGACTGTTGTGCAGCAGGCAGGGCTGCACTAGACTCTAAGAGACTTGTGGGATGCAGGCAGGGCTGCACTGTACCTGCAGAGACTGCTGTGTGGTGCAGGCAGGGTTGCGTTGCACCCAGAGAGACTGTTGTGGGCCACAGGCAGAGCTGCACTCTACCTGGAGATACTGCTGTGGGGCACAGGAAGAGCTACACTGTACCTGAGGAGACTGTTGTGGGTGCAGGCAGGGCTGCACCGTACCCTGAGAGTCCGCTGTGGGGCGCATGCCGGGCTGCACTGTGCCCAGAGAGACTGTTGTGGGGCCCATGCAGGGTTGCACAATATCCAGGGATAATTTTGTGCGGTGCATGCAGGGCTGCACTCTACTTGGAGAGACTGCTGTGGGCCACAGGCAGGGCTGCTATGTCCCCGGCTAGACAACTGTGGGGTGCAGGCAGGGTTGCACTGTACCTGGAGAGACTGCAGTCAGGGTTCACTATAACTGGAGACACTGTTGCGCAGTGCAGAAAGTCCTAAACTGTACCTGGAGAGACTGCTTGAGCCACAGGCAGAGTTGGACTGTACCCAGAGACATCTGTGGAGTGCAGGAAGGGCTGCACTAGACCCGGAGAGACTGTTGTGGGACACAGGCAGGGCTAGACTGTACCCGGAATGACTGTTGTGTGATGCAGGCAGGGTTTCTCTGCACCCAGAGAGACTGTTGTTGGCACAGGCTGGGCTGCACTATACCAGAGACTGTTGTGGGGCGCATGCATGGATTACCCGTACCCAGAGAGACTGTTTTGGGGTGCAGTTAGCCCTAAACTGTTCCCAGAGAGACTGTTTGGACCACAGGTAGTGCTGCACTGTACCCGGAGACACCTGTGAAGTGCAGGCAGGGCTGCACTGCACCTGGAGAGACTGCTGTGTGGCACAGGCAGGGCTGCGCTCTTCCCGGAGAGATTGTTGTGATGCAGAGGCAGGGCTGCACTGTACCCAGAGATGGAGAGGCTGTTGAGGGGCACAGGCAGGGCAGCACCATACCCAAAGAGACTGTTGTGGGATGCAGGCAGACCGAAACTGTACCTGCAGAGACTTTTGTGGGCTGCAAGCAGAAATGCACTGTACCTGGAGAGACTACTGTGGGGTATCTGCAGGGCTGCACCATAGCCAGAGGGACTGTTGTGGGATGCATGCAGGGCTGCACTCTAGCCAGACAGATTCTTGTGCTGAGCATGCAAGGCTGCATTGTACTAGGAGAGACCATTGTGGGGCGCAGGCAGAGCTGCACTCTAGCCAGATAGACTGTTGTGTGATGCAGGCAGGGCTGCACTGTAACGGGAGAGACCACTGTGGGGCGCAAGCAGAGCTGCACCGTACCTAGAGAGAGTGTGTGGGGCGCAGGCAGGGCTGCACTCTGGCCAGAGAGACTGTTGTGGGATGCTGACTGTGCTGCAATATACCCGAAGGGACTTTTGTGATGTTCGGGCAGGGCTGTACTGTACCCAGAAAGTCTGTTGTGGGGCGTAGGCAGAGTTGCACTAGTCCCAAAGAGAATGCCGTGAGATGCAGGCATGGCTGCACTGTACCCAGAGAGACTGTTGTGGGCTGCACTGTACTTGGAGAGGCTGTTGTGGCTGCAGACTCCACTGCACTGTACCTAGAGAGACTGTTGTGGGGTGCAGGCAGACCTAAACTGTACCCATTGAGACTTTTGTGGGCCGCAGGCAGAGCTGCACTATACCTGGCTGCAACAGCAGGGCTGCATTCTGGCCAGAAGGACTGTTGTGGGGCATATGCAGGGCTGCACTGTAGCCGGAGAGACTGTTGTGGGTGCACAGTAGGCTGTACTGTACCCGGAGGGACTGTTCTGGGATGCAAGCAGGGCTGCACTGTACCCGAAGTGGCTGTTGTGGGGCACAAGCAGGGCCACACCACACCCAAAGAGACTTTTGTGGGATTCAGGCAGACTTAAACTGCACCCGGAGAGACTTCTGTGGGCCACAGGCAGAGCTGCATCGTACCTGGAAAGTCTGCTGTGTGGCACCTGCAGGGCTGCACTCTAGCCAGAGTGACTGTTGTGGGACATGTGCAGGGTTGTACTGGAGCAGGAGAGACTGTTGTGGGCACACGGTGGGCTGCACTGTATCCGGAGAGACTGTTGTGGGGCGCAGGCAGGACAGCACCATACCCAGAGACACTGTTGTGGGCACAGGCTGGGCTGCTCTGTACCCGGAGTGACTATTGTAGGGCACATGCAGGGCTGCATTGTACCAGGAGAGACTGCTATGGGGCATAGGCAGGGCTGCACTGTACTCGGAGAGACTGCTGTGGTGTGCAGGCAGGGTCGCAATGTGCCGGGAGAAACTTGTGTGACGCGTGCAAGGCTGCATTGTATCTGGAGAGACTGTTGTGACACTCAGGCAGGATTGCACTGTGCCCAGAAAGACTGCTGTGGGGCGCAGGCAGGACTGCCCTCTGACCAGAGAGACTGTTGTGGGATGACGCAGAGCTGCATTGAACCCAGAGCGACTGTTGTGGGGTGTAGGCAGGGCTGCATTGTACCGAGAGTGACTGCTGTGATGTGCAGTCAGGGCTGTACTGTTCCCAGAGAGACTGTTGTGTGGTGCATGCATGGCTGCACTCTAACTGGAGAGATTCTTGTGCCACACATGCAGGGCTGCATTGTACCAGGGGAGACTGCTGTGGGGCGCAGGCCGGGCTGTATTGTATCCGGAGAAACTGTTGTGACACGCACACCGAGCTACACTATACCCAGTCAGACTGTGGTGGGGTGCAGGTAGGGCTGCACATTACCCGGAGAGACTGTTGTGGCTCCCAGGCAGGATCACACTGTACCCATTGAGATTGTTGTGAGTTTCAGTCATGGCAGCATGATACCCAGAGAGATTGTTGTGTGGCGCAGGCAGGGCTGCACTGTACCTGGAAAGACTTTTGTGATGTGCAGTCGGGGCTGCTCTGTACCCATAGGGACTATTGTAGGGCACATGCAGGGCTGCAATGTAGCCTGGGAGACTGTTGTGGGGGGCATGCAAGGGCTGCACTGTACCTGGAGACACTGTTTTGGAGTGCAGGCTGGGCTGCACTGTATCCAGAGAGACTGCTGTGGGTCGCAGGCTGGGCCACACTGTTCCCAAAGGGATTGTTGTGTGTCGCAAGCAGAGCCGCACTATACCCAGAGAGACAGTTGTGGTGCAATGGCAGGGCTGCACCATTCCCAGAGAGATGGTTGTGGGGCTCAAGCAGGGCTGCACTCTGGCCAGTGAGACTGTTGTGGGACGCTGGCTGCACTACATTGTACCCAAGAGACTGTTGTGAAATTCAGGCAGGGCTGTACTGTAGCCGGATAGACCGTTGTGTGATGCCTGCAGAGCTGCATTGTATCCAGAGAGATGGTTGTGAAATGCAGGCAAGGTTGCACTGTACCCAGAGAGACTACAGTGGAGCTCAAGCAGGGCTGCATTGTACCCTGAGAGACTGTTGTGATGCAGAGGCAAGGCTGCACTGTACCCAGGGAGAATGTTGTACAGTGCAGGCAGGGATGCACTGTACCCGGAGCGACTGCTGTGGGGAGCTGGCAGGGTTGCTCTGTCTCGGCGAGACAGATATGGGGTGTAGGCAGGGTTGCACTGTACCTGAGGAGACTGTTGTGGGGTGCATGCAGGGCTGCATTCTAGCTGGAGAGACTCTTGTGCCATGCATGCAGGGCTGCATTGTACCCAGGGGGCGTGTTGTGATGCACAGGCATAGCTCTACTGTACCCAGAGAGACTGCTGTGGGGCGCAGGCAGGACTGCTTTGTACCCGAAACAACTCTTGTGGGGTGTACGCAGGGCTGCACTATTGCCAGAGAGGCTGTTGTGGGATGCAGCAGGGCTGCACTGTACCCGGAGTGACTATTGTAGGGCACATGCAGGGCTGAACTCTAGTCAGAGAGACTGTTGTGCCATGCATGCAGGGCTGCGTTGTACCAGGAGAGACTGCTATGGGGCATAGACAGGGCTGCACTGTACTCGGAGAGACTGCTGTGGTGTGTAGGCAGGGCCGCAATGTGCTGGGAGAAACTTGTGTGGCACATGCAAGGCTGCATTGTATCTGGAGAGACTGTTGTTACACTCAGGCAGAATTGCACTGTGCCCAGAAAGACTGCTGTGGGGCGCAGGCAGGACTGCCCTCTGACCAGAGAGACTGTTGTGAGATGACGCAGAGCTGCATTGTACCCAGAGCGACTGTTGTGGGGTGTAGGCAGGGCTGCACTGTACCAAGAGTGACTGCTATGATGTGCAGTCAGGGCTGTACTGTTCCCAGAGAGACTGTTGTGTGGTGCATGCAGGACTGCACTCTAGCTGGAGAGACTCTTGTGCCACACATGCAGGGCTGCATTGTACCAGGGGAGACTTTTGTGGGGCGCAGGCCGGGCTGTATTGTATCCGGAGAAACTTTTGTGACACGCACACCGAGCTTCACTATACCCAGTCAGACTGTGGTGGCGTGCAGGTAGGGCTGCACATTACCCAAAGAGATTGCTGTGGCACCCAGGCAGGATCACACTGTAATCATTGAGATTGTTGTGAGTTGCAGTCATGGCAGCATGATACCCACAGAGATTGTTGTGCGGCGCAGGCAGGGCTGCACCGTACCTGGAAAGACTTTTGTGATGTGCAGTCAGGGCTGCTCTGTACCCGTAGGGACTATTGTAGGGCACATGCAGGGCTGCAATCTAGCCTGGGAGACTGTTGTGGGGGGCATGCAAGGGCTGCAGGCTGGGCCACACTGTTCCCAAAGGGATTGTTGTGTGTCACAAGCAGAGCTGCACTATACCCAGAGAGACAGTTGTGGTGCAATGGCAGGGCTGCACCATTCCCAGAGAGACGGTTGTGGGGTGCAAGCAGAGCTGCACTCTGGCCAGTGAGACTGTTGTGGGACGCTGGCTGCACTGCATTGTACCCAAGAGACTGTTGTGAAATGCAGGCAGGGCTGTACTGTAGCCGGATAGACCATTGTGCGATGCCTGCAGGGCCGCATTGTATCCAGAGAGATGGTTGTGAAACGCAGGCAATGTTGCACTGTACCCAGAGAGACTACAGTGGAGCTCAAGCAGGGCTGCATTGTACCCTGAGAGACTGTTGTGAGGCAGAGGCAAGCCTGCACTGTACCCAGGGAGAATGTTGTACAGTGCATGCAGGGTTGCACTGTACCCAGAGAGACTGCTGTGGGGTGCTGGCAGGGCTGCTCTGTCCTCCTTGAGACATTTGTGGGATGCAGGCAGGGTTGCACCTGTACCTGAGGAGACTGTTGTAGGGCGCAGGCAGGGCAGCACCATACCCAGAGACATTGTTGTGGGCGCAGGCTGGGCTGCAGTGTACCCGGAAAGACTGTTGTGGGACGCAGGCAGGGCTGCGCCACACCCAGGGAGATTGTTGTTGGGTGCAGTCAGGGCTGCACTCTGGCCAGTGAGACTGTTGTGGGACACTGGCAATGCTGCATTGTATCCAGGGAAACTGTTGTGATGCACAGGCAGGGCTGCATTCTAGCGAAAGAAACTCCTGTGGGGAGCAGGCAGGGCTGCACTTGACCCAGAGAGACTGCCATGAGGCATAGTCAGTTCTACACTGCACCCGAAGAGGCTGCTGTGGGGCACAGGAAGGGCTGCACTGTACCCGGAGACATTGTTGTGGAGTGCTGGCAGGCCTACACCGTACACGAGACTGTTGGGGGCACAGGCAGAGCTGCACTATACCCGGAGAGACTGTTATGGAACGCAGGCAGGGCTACATTTTACCCAATGAGACTGTTGCGGGGCACAGCCAATGTTCACTCTGACAAGAGAGACTGTTGTGGGTCACAGGCAGGGCCACACTGTACCCAGAGAGACCCTTGTGCCACCCATTGCATCAGGAAAGACTGTGGTGCGGTGCAGGCAGGGCTTCACTGTAGCCAGAGAGACTGTTGTATGGTGCGTGCAGGGCTGCACTGTGCCTGGTGAGACTGTTGAGGGACGCAGGCAGGCCTGCACCACACCCAGAGAGACTGTTGTTGGGTGCAGTCAGGGCTGCACTCTGGCCGGAGAGACTGTTGTGGGACTATGGCAGTACTGCATTACACCCTGAGAAATTGTTGAGATGCAGAGGCAGGGTTGCACATTACCCAGAAAGACAGCTGTGAGGCGTAGGCAGGGCTGCACTCTTGCCGGGAGACTGTTGTGGGGGGCAGGCAGGGCTGCACTAGACCCGGAGAGACTGCCATGAGGCGCAGGCAGGGCTGCACTCTGGCCAGAAAGACTCTTGTGGGTTGCTGGCACTGCTGCATTGTATCCAGGGAGACTGTTGTGATGCGCAGGCAGGGCTGCACTCTAGCTGGAGAGACTCTTGTGGGGAGCAGGCAGGGCTGCACTAGACCTGAAGAGACTGCCGTGGGACACAAGAAGGTCTGCACTGTACCCGGAGACACTGTGCGGAGTGCAGGCAGGGCTGCACTGTACGAGGAAAGACTGCTGTGTGCGCAGACTGGGCTGCATTGTACACAGAGACTGTTATGGACCGCAGGCAGGGCTACACTGTACCTGAGCAGACTGTTGTGGGGCTGAACTCTAGCTGGAGAGATTCTTGTGCCACGCGTGCAGGGCTGCATTGCACCAGGAAAAACTGTTGTGCGGCACAGGGAAGGCCGCACTGTACCCAGAGACACTGTTGTGTGGCACATGCAGGGCTGCACTGTACCCGGATACACCGTTGTGGGTGTAGGCTGGGTTGCACTATACCCAGAGGGAATGTTGTGCAACGCATGCAGGGCTGCACTGTACCCAGAAAGACTGTTGTGGGGTACAAGCAGAGTTATATCCTCCCCAGGGAGACTGCCATGGGCACAGGCTGAGCTGCACTAGACCCAGAGACTGCCATGAGGCGGAGGCAGGATTGCACTGCACCCGGAAAGACTGCTGTGGGGTGCAGGAAGGGCTTCACTGTATCCGGAGACACTGTTGTGGAGTGCAGGCAGGGCTGCACTATACCCGGAAACTGTTGTGTGCGCAGACTGGGTTGCATTGTACCTGGAGAGATTGTTGTCCAACGCAGGCAGGGCTGCACTGTACCCAGAGAGACTACTGTGGAGCGCAGGCAGGACCACAATGTACCTGGAGAAACTGTTGTGCGGCACATGCAGAGCTACACTGTAGCCGGATAGACTGTTGTGCGACGCATGCGGGGCTGCATTGTATCCGGAGAGACTGTGGTGGGGCACAGGTGGGGCGGCATTGCACCCAGAGAGACTATTGTAATGCAGAGGCAGTGCTTCACTGTATTCAGAGAGACTGTTGTGGGTCGCATGCATGCTGCACTATACGCAGAGAGAATGTTGTGCGGTGTATGTAGGGCCATACTATACCCAGAGAGAATGTTGTGCATCGCATGTAAGGCAGCAGTACACTGAGAGAGACTGCTGTGGGGCACAGGCAGGGCTGCACTATACCCAGAGAGACCATTATGCAGGCAATGCTTCATTAAACCAGAGGAGACTGTTTTGGGGTGCAGGCAGGGCTGCACTTTTGCCAGGGAGACAGCTATGAGTCACAGACAGGACGGTACTGAACCCAGAGAGACTGTTGTGGGTCTCAGGCACGGATACACTCTGGCCAGGGAGATGACTGTAGCTCACATACAGGGTGGCACTGTACCCAGAGAGACTGTTGTGGGGCACAGGCAAGGCTACATTGAACCTGGAGGCACTCTTGTGCCACATATGTAGGGCTGCACTGTAACAGGAGAGACTGTTGTGGGGTGCAGGCAGGGCTGCACTGAACCCAGAGAGACTGTTGTGAGCGCAGACTGGGCTGCACTGAACCCGGAAAGACTTGTGGGTGCAGAATTGACTGCACGGTACCCAGAGAGACTGTTGTGGGGCACAGGCAGACCTAAACTGTACCTGGGGAAACTTTTGTTGGGCATAGGCGGGGCCGCACTGTATCCGGAGAAACTGTTGTGTGGTACATGCAGGGCTGCACTCTAGCTGGATAGACTGTTGTGTGATGAATGCAGGGCTGCACTGTATCCAGAGAGACTGTTGTGATGGGTGGGAAGGGCTGCACTGTACCCAGAGAGACTGTGGCGTGGCGCATGCAGGGCTGCTCTGTACCTGGAAAGAATGTTGTGCAATGCATGCAGGGCTGCAGTATACTGAGAGGGACTGTTGTGGGGCACAAGCAGAGCTATACTGTCCCCAGAGGGACTGCTGTGGGGCACAGGCAGGGCTGCACTATGCCCAGAGAGACTGTTATGGAACGCAAGGAGGGCCACACTGTATTGGAGGAGACTGTTGGGGGGGTGCAGACAGTGCTGCACTCTAGCTAGAGAGACTCTTGTGTCACGCATGTCGGGCTGCATTGTACCAGGAGAGCCTGTTGTGGGGTTGCAGGCACAGCTGCACTGTACCCTGTGAGACTGTTGCGCAGCACATGTAGGGCTGCGCTGTACCTGGAGACACTGTTGTGGCCTCAGGGCGGGCTGCGCTGTACCTGTTGAGACTGTTGTGGAGTGCAAGCAGGACTACACTGTACCCAGAGAGACTGTTGTTGAGCTATACTGAACCGGAGAGACTGCTGTGGGATGCAGGCCAGTCTGCACTATATCCGGAGAGACAGTTATGGAATGCAGGCAGGGCTGCACTCTGGCCAGGGAGACAGCTATGAGTCGCAGACAGGGGGGCACTGTACCCAAAGAGACTGTTGTGGGGCACAGGCAGGGCTGCACTCTAGCTGGAGAAATTCTTGTGCCATGCATGCAGGGCTGCTTTGTAGCAGGAGAGACTGTTGTGGGGTGCAGGCAGGGCTGCACTGAACCCAGAGAGACTGTTGTGGGGCACAGGCAGGGCTGCAATGAACCCAGAGAGACTGTTGTGGGCGCAGATTGGGCTGCGCTGAACCCGGAAAGACTTGTGGGTGCAGAATAGGCTGCACTATACTTGGAGAGACTGTTGTGGGGCGCATGCAGGGCTGCACTGTACCCCGAGACACTGGTGTGGGCGTAGGCTGTGTTGCACTGTACCCGGAGAGACGGTTGTGATGCGCAGGTAGAGTTACACTTTACCCAGAAAGGCAGTTGTGGGGGATAGGCAGGTCTGCACTCTTGCCGGGAGACTGTTGTGGGGAGCAGGCAGGGCTGCAGTAGACCAGCAGAGACTGCCATGAGGCGGAGGCAGGGCTACACTTTACCCAGAGATACTGTTGTGGAGTGCAGGCAGGGCTGCACTTTACATGGAGAGACTCTTGTGGGGCGTAGGCATGGCTGCACAGTACCAATAGAGACTGTTGTGGGTCGCAGGCTGGCCTATACTGTCCACGGGGAGACTGCCATGGGGCACAGGCAGGGCTGCACTGTCCCCAGAGAGACTGCTGTGGGGTGCAGGCATGGCTGCACTATACCTGGAGAGACTGTTACAGAACACAAGCAGGGCGACACTGTACCTGAGGAGACTGTTGGGGAGCACAGACAGTGTTGCACTCTGGCTAGAGAGACTGTTGTACCTGGAGACACTGTTGTTGCCTCAGGCTGGGCTGCACTGTACCTGGAGAGACTGTTGTGGGATGCAGGCAGGGCTGCAATGTACCAAGTGAGACTGTTGTGGGGCGCAAGCAGGGCTACACCATACCCAGAGAAACTGTTGTGAGGCATATGCAGTGCTGCACTGTATCCAGAGACACTGTTGTGGGCGCAGGCTGGGCTGCGTTGTACCTGGAGCAACTTTTGTGGATTGCAGGCAGTGCTGAACTGTACCCGAAGGGACTTCTGTGGGGCGCAGGCATGGCCGCACTGTACCTAGAGAGACTGTTGTGCGGCACAAGCAGGCCTGCACTCTAGCCAGAGAGACTGTTGTGCAACACCTGCAGGGCTGCATTGTAGCCAGAGAGACTGTTGTGACACGGAGGCAGGGCTGCTCTGCACCCAGAGACACTGTTGTGGAGTGCAGGCAGGGCTGCACTCTGGCCACGAAGACTGCTGTGGCTTGCATACAGGGCGGCACTGTACCCAGAGACTGTTGTGGGGTGCAGGCAGGGCTGCACTCTAGCCAGAGAGACTCTTGTGTCATGCATGCAGGGCTGCATTGTATCAGGAGAGACTGTTGTGGGTCGCAGGCAGGGCTATACTGTCCATGGAGAGACTGCTGTTGGGCACAGGCAGGTCTGTACTGTCCCCGGAGAAGCTGTTGTGGGGTGCAGGCAGAGCTATACTGTCCCCAGAGGGACCGCTTTGGAGCGCAGTCTGGGCTGCACTGTACCCAGAGAGACTATTGTGGGTAGCAGGCATGCCTGCACTCTAGCCGGATAGACTGTTGTGTGAAACATACAGAGCTGCAATTGTACCTGAAGAGATTGTAGTGATGCGGAGGCAGGACTGCACTATACCCAGAGAGCATGTCATGCGGTGCATGTAGGGCCGTATTGTACTCAGAGAGAATGTTGTGTGACATGCACAGAGCTGCACTATACTGAGAGAGACTGTTGTGGGGCACAGGCAGAGCTATACTGTCCCCAGAGAAACTGCTGTGGGGTGCAGGCAGGGCTTCACTATACCCGGAGAGACAATTATGGAACGCAGTCAAAGCTGCACTGAGCCCAAGGAGACTGTTTTGCGGCGGAGGCAGGGCTGCACCCTGGCTAGGGACTCTGCTGTAGGTCGCAGGCAAAGCGGCACAGTACCCAGACAGACTGTTGTGGAGAGTAGGCAGGGCTGCACTCTAGCTGGAGAGACTCTAATGCCATGCATGCAGGGCTGTACTGTACCCAGTGAGACTGTTGTGGGGTGCAGGCAGGGCCGCACTGTACCTGGAGAGACCACTGTGGGGCACATGAGGGACTTCACATGAGCCAGAGGGACCGTTGTGGGGTGCGTGCAGAGCTGCAGCCTAGCTGGAGAGACTCTTGTGCCACGTATGCAGAGCTGCATTGTACCAGGAGAGACCATGTATGCAGGGCTGCACTGTACCCGGAGAAACTGTTCCGTGGTGCATGCAGGTGTGCACTGTAGCTGGATAGAGTGTTGTGCGGTGCATGCAAGGCTGCATTGTATCCAGAGAGACTGTTGTGATGGGCAGGCAGGGCTGCACAGTATTTGTAGAGATTGTTGTGTGGCACAAGCAGGGCTGCACTGTATCTGGAGCAATATTGTGGGGTGCAGGCAAGGCTGCACTGTACCTGGAGAGATGTTGTGGGGCGCAGTCAGGGCTGCACTGTATCTGGAGCGATATTGTGGGGCGCAGGCAAGGCTGCACTGTACCTGGAGAGATGTTGTGGGGCATAGGCAGGGCTGCACTGTACCTGGAGAGATGTTTTGGGGTGTAGGCAGGGCTGCACTCTACCCAGAGAAACAGTTGTGTTGTACATGCAGCACCGCACTCTAGCCGGATAGATTCTTATGCGATGCCTGCAGGGTTGAAATGTAACTGGAGTGATTGTTGTGATGCGCTGGCAGGAATGCACTATACCCAGAGACTGTTGTGGGGTGCATGCAGGGCTGCACTGTACCTGGAGAGACTGCTGTGTGGCACAGTCAGAGCTGCACTGGCCAGAGAGACTGTTCTGGGATGCTGGCAGTGCTGTATTGTATCCGGAGAGACTGTTGTGGGGCGCAGGTAGTCCTACACTTTACCCAGAAAGATAGTTGTTGGGCATAGCCAGGGCAGCACCCTTGCCGGAGAGATGGTTGTGGGGTGCAGGCAGGGTTGCAATGTACCTGGAGAGACAGTTGTGATGTGCAGGCAGGACTGCACTGTACCTAGAGAAACTGTTGTGGAGCGCAGGCAGAGCTGCACTGTAGCTGGAGAGACTCTTGTGCCACGAATGTAGGGCTGCACTGTACCTGGAGAGACTGCTGTGGGGCACAGGCAGGGCTACACTGTACCTGAGGAGTCTGCTGTGGGGTGCAATCAGGGCTGCACTCTGGCCAGAGAAACTGTTGTGATGCACAGGCAGGGCTGCACTGTACCTGGAGAGACTGTTGTGGGGTGCATGCAGGGCTGCACTGTAGCTGAGAGACTCCTGTGCCAGGCATGCAGGGCTACATTGTATCCGGAGAGACTGTTTTGATGGGTGGGTAGAGCTGCACTATACCCAGAGATAGTGGGGCGCATACTGGACTGCACTATACCCAGAGAGACTGTTGTGGAGCGCATGCAGGGCTACACCGTACCCGAGGAGACTGCCATGGAGCACAGGCAGGGCTGCACTGCACCGGGAGAGACTGCTGTGGCGCACAGGCAGCACTGCACTGTACCCAGGCTGCACTGTCCTCAACGAGACTGCTGTGGGTCGCAGCCAGGACCGCACTGTACCCAGAGAAACTGTTGTGCCGCACATGCAGGGCTGCACTCTAGCCAGATAGACTGTTGTGCGATGCATGAAGGGCTGCATTGTATCTGGAGAGACTGTTGTGGGATGCATACAGGACTGCACTATATCCAGAGAGTCTATTGTGGAGAGCATGCAGAGCTGCACTGCAGTTGGAGAGACTCTTGTGCCATGCATGTAGGGCTGCACTGAACCCGGAGAGACTGCTGTGGGGCATAGGCAGGGCTGAACTGGAGAGATGTAGTGGGGTGCAGGCAGGGCTGCACTGTACCCAGAGTGATTGCTGTGTGGCCCAGCAGGCTGCACTGTAGCCGGAGTGACTGTTGTCAGGTGCATGCAGGGCTGCACTCTAGCTGGAGAGACTCTTGTGCCACACATGTAAGGCTGCATTGTACCAGGAGAGACCATTGTGGGGCCTAGGCAGGGCTGCACTCTACCCAGAGAAACTGTTGTGCCGCACATGCAGGGCTGCACTTTAGCTGGATAGACTGTTATGCGATGCAGGATTGCACTGTACCCAGGGAGACTGTTGTTGGGTGCAATGCAGGTCTGCACTGCACTCGAAGAGACTGACGTGGGACACAGGCAGGGCTGCACTGTACCCAGAGAGGCTGTTGTGATACGTATGCATGGCTTTATTTTACCCAGAGAGTCTGTTGTGGGGAGCAGGCAGGGCTGCATTGTACCCAGAGAGACTGTTGTGGCCCACAGGCAGGGCTGCATCCTCGCCAGAATGACAGTTGTGGTGCACATGCATGGCTCCATTCCCGCTGAACTGACTGTTGTGGGGCACAGGCAGGGCTGCGCTGTACCCAGTGAGTATGCTCTGGGACACAGGCAGGGCTGCCCTGTACCCGGAGGGACTGCTGTGGGATGCTGGAAGGGCTGCACTATATCCGGATAGACTATTTTGGTGCGCAGGCACAGCTACACTGTACACGGAGATACGGTTGTGGTGCACAGACAGCACTGCACACTAGCTGGAGAGACTGTTGTGGAGCACAAGCAGGGCTGCACTCTAGCCAGAGAGACTGTTGTGGGGCACAGGCAGAACCGTACTCTAGCCGGATAGACTGTTGTCGGGTGCAGGCAGGGCTTCACTGCACCTGGAGAGACTGTTGTGAATGCAGGCAGGGCTGCACTTGACCCAGTGATGCCTGACTTGGGAAGGGGGGATGGTGGGGAAAGGTAGATTCATGCCGTGGTTGGAGGGGCTTGTGGGTTTCAGATGACCAAGGGGAGTAAGTGAGGGGATGACAGGCCGAGGAATGACAGTGTATGTGTGGAGTTATGTGGAGCAGGGGAGGGGTTGGCTGTCATGCAGAGGAATGAATGGGACTGTGGGAACTGGAACCTGCATAGTAGGGGTGGATGAGGCTGTTGGATGGGGTTTAGTTTTGGATGAGAGGGCGGGGGTTCACTTGGACTCATGGCTGGTGGGGTGGGTTGGAGTATGAAAGGGAGGGTTTTCACTCAGTCTCATGATTCGGGGAGGGATGGTTTGATGGAACCAGGAGGGGAAAGTGGCTGTCACTAAAATATTTCATGTCTCTTCGGACCACATTGTCGGGGTAAGAAATCAAAGCCAGTCCTGGGGCTCTGTGCACCACATTGTCAGGGTGGGAAATCAAAGCCAAGTAGGGCTCTGCAGGCCATGCTACAGACCTGTACATGGCACGCAATTGTGGCCGTGGTCCAAGGAAGGGGAAAGGCCTGTACACACTGCAGGGCTGGTGTACAGAATGGTGTGCAGGGCCTCACACACAGCAGTCCTGGGGGTGCGTGGCTTGATAATGGACTGCAGACGGCATTGTCATGGTCAGGGGAAGCACCTGTAGCCACAGATGGCAAACATGTAATACGGGGAAGTACTCGAAGCTCTGCTGGGGTTGGTTTCTGTATGTGACAGAAGGTACAGACAGCCTCAAGATGGGGAGGGATGAAGTCCACATGATGCACACAGTGATGGCCCACAAGAGATGGGTTCGGGGAAGACGGGAATCTCCACAATGATTACAATGGGCTCCAGGATTACCGGGGGAGGCTGCAGAGTGACCGGAGGGAGGTCTACCTGCATATCGTGGGGTTCCAGGAGGATCGGAGGGACTTCCATGATGACAGGGGGAGGCTGGAAGCTGGTCCCAAAGTAAAAGTGCAGCACCACCATGTTGACTGCCCGATGGAATGATGCAGTTAAAAAAGACACTGAGAGAAATAAATTGCCAGGAGAGGGGTAGAGGCCGTGTGGGAGGTGCCAATGGCTGGACTCCTGGCTGCATTCAAGGGACAGCCTAATTTTTTGCATATGAGAGAATTGAGATCCATGCTCAGCTGAAAACAGTAATGAAAACCTATTGAACAAGGATTGAATCAGGAAACTTAAATCATCGTGTGCTTGGATGCAATTATACACTAGGGTTTGTGGTCACATTGTGGTGTCATTGAGCCTAGTGCAGTTTGAGGAATGTGAGAAGGGAAGAGAGATCACACCACTAAGGGAGTATGGCAGCAGGACATATGCCATATGCAATATGGTCCATGAGACCCTGCAAATAGCATTGTGGAATAGACATAGCTTCCAGGGCACAAGGCTTCCAAAGACTCTAAAGTGCAAGGCAGGGGTGAATTCAGATCCAAATGCAGCAGTCTGACAGTACCTTGGATGAGTCTGAAATTACATGTACTCGACCCTCTCCAATCGTATTTGTGATTGTGCTGTCAAGTTGCTGAGGGATTAATAGGCACATATGGTCCTTGACAAAAAAAGAATTACCTGGAAAAACTCAGCAGGTCTGGCAGCATCAGTGGAGAAGAAAAGAGTTGACGTTTCGAGTCCTCATGACCCTTCAACAGAACTGGAGTTAGCTTCTCAGGTGTAAGGATGGAACTGGGAATGGCATTCAGGACAGACATCTGTCAGACTTACAGGAATTGCAGGGCCCTGAGTGGTTGCACCTCAGCAAATCACTGTCCTGATGAGGCACCATCTGTGAGAACAATGCAAACACTCTTCATAATATTACTGCATGATTTAGATGTTATTTGTTACTTCTTCCTGATATGTGAATGGCAACTGGGGGGCAATAGCAAGATGATACCTCAGCATTCAACATTGATAAGAGCTGGTTTTGGCAGAAAAGGAGCTCTCCTGATGCTGCTCCCTGTTGAGCCATCCACGCGCTAAGCATGAAAAAGTGATATGTGTATCCAGGCCGCCGTATTGAACTGGTGTCACACTGACGTGAGTGAATACCTGTGTAATTTGGAATTGCAGATGCTTAAAAGCTGCCATGCTGCCACAGGCAAAAGGACTATGCTATGTGGAGTTGCTTAAGGACGTGTGCAAATGGAGTGCAAATCAGATTTTGCAAATGGACATATGTTGACCAGGCTACTCATTTAGCAGCGGTTTAATCCCTTCCAAGGATGATACCATCGTTAGGACATCACTAGGTGAGTACTGACATTTCCATAATCATTACGAGAGCATTGAACTTCATGGGCAGAACTTTTTGCTTGGCAGGCGGGCATATGCCCAACCCGCTGAAGCGTGAAATGATGCACGTTGGCATCGGCCGAGCATGTTGACGTCAACACACAATTGCGCGATAGATCGGTCAGCGGGCATGCACCGGAGGCGGCAGCGAGCCCGCCAACAATTAAAAGGCCTCTTAAGGCCATTAAGTAACCAATTAAATTAAAATTTTTGCTGCCCCTCCAACCTAACGGTTGGCAGACAGGCGAAAAGGCCAAATAGCCTTTGTATTTTTTTGGAAACCTCATCTACGGGCGGTATGGGGTTTCCAAAAGCAAATAAAAGTAAAATAAAATATTTAATTTTTCATCAATAACATGTCCCTGCTCATGTGAGGGGACATGTTTCATTACATTTTTTTTTTAGCATCTCTTCATCTCCCTGAGGCAGCTCCATGCCTCAGGGAGATTGAAGTACTCTTTCACGCGCAAGTGCAATGTTCACGTGCATGTGTGAAGTTCGCGCTAGGCCTGCTCGCCCTCCTCCCCCTGTCCTCACAGGCAACGCAGAGCGCTGAGCACTGCCACTTGCATTCCACACTGGACAGGCCTTAATTGGTCCGCCAGCGTGAAATCGCGGTCTGGCGCCGATCGTGGGCGGCTTCCCAACTACCCCCACCAACCCCCACCGAGCACCCCTGACAAGGGCAAAATTCTGCCCCAGGAGATTTTCTCACTGAGATTGAAGATGATGGGGTGTTACATGCAGCAAAGGCTGAAGAAAATATTGATTTTGAGTATTTGTCAGAACTTTACTCCTCCTGGAATCTTGTAGCTATCAGGTTGTATGAACATATCTGCCACATCATTCCTGTGCAATGGCCCCTTCATGTGGCTCGTCTAAATCGTTGCCTTCTTCAGATCAATCCACTTCAATGTCCTCCTCATTCAAGGAGACACCTTGCTCCTCTATTTCTCAGCTAACACATCCCCCTTTGCAAGGCTAGGTTGTGCAGGGCGCAGCAACCAAATGTGATGCAGGACACTGTCTGCGGGGAGTATTGGAGAGCCTTGCCTGACCAGTTCAAACATCTGAAATGTATCTTTAGGCCAGTCGTTTGCTCTATCAAGGACCTTGTGGTGGAATGTGCTGCATTATATCTCTCTTCAGCAGCACTTTGTGGACACGAACAGGCGTCATCAGCCAGGTCTTCTGGGGGGTAACCCTTGCGCCCAAGGAGCCAGCCCTCTAAGAACTGAGGTCCCTCAAAGATCTGTGGCACCTGTGAATGTGTCAAGATTAAGAGTCATGAGAGCCTCCTGGGTATCTAGCACAAACATGCAGGATCTGCTTTCTGTGATCACAAATTAGCTGGACATTCAGAGAGTGAAATCATTTTTGATTTATGAATCTCCATGGCTGCAGCCAGGAAATTCTCAAGGCTACAGCTGATGGTGCCCTGCACTCGTAGGAAACCTGAGATGGCTGCAAATCCAACAGCTCTGGCAGCTGGCTTGCATCATCCATGCTGAACTGTACATAATGGTGAGCTTTATTGAAAAGGGTGTCTGTTACCTTCCTTATGTTTTTGTGTGGCGCCTATTGTTGTATTCCTCATAAGTCCTCAGTGGAGCCCTGGAAGGCTCACTGGCAAAAAAGTTCAGTATGGCGGTCATCTTCAAAGCTACCAGCATGGGATGCCCTCAAAGTCCTTGTGGCATCAGTTCTTCATGAAGAAACCCTTTTGTTATGACCATAGCCGGTATTAATTGCTGCCCATTCATTCAGTGTCTTTTCAATCCTGTAAGGCCCACTAAACCTTGCCTTTAATGGTTCACCTAACACTGGTAACAAAACTAACACCTTATCTCCAACAACAAAACTATTAGCTTTTGCCCCCTTATCTGCATTTGCCTTAGCTAGCCCACATGCTCTATTCAATATTTCTTTGAATTTTGTCACATAATCCAGGAGAGAAGTTTCTGAACCCTATGTATAACTGTTCTCATGTGCCTCATCTTAATAAATGAGTCCACAACATGTTTACCCAATCCCTTATGAGCGACTGGTGCCGATATCATTATAGTAATGCAATATGGTGATCAACGGTGGTGAGACCATTGGCAGCAAGGTTATGTACAGGTACGACATGGTGAACAGCCTAAATGGTATGAGGAGACCTTTGATATTTTGGTCAGACCGCAACATGGAGAGTTTTGAAAACACAGTAGGTGACTGCAAAGAAAAGCTTTGAAGACACAGTGCTCAAATAAAGAACTGGTAAGCAAATGGATCCCTTGTGGTGAGCTTGCAGCACATAGCTTAGTGAGCAGAACAGCATGTCAAGAGGACCATCACTGGGTTAGCTCAGTCAGGAAAGGCAAGTGACCAGGGTATAAGCTGAATCAATAGTGAGGGAGGGAGAGTCTACCAAAAAAGACAGCATAAAAATTGGGCCAGAGAAGGTTGCAATTATAACTGGTGTCTTCAGGTGTTGGTGATCAATAAATTGAATAAAAGCAAAGACACCATTACTCTGTGGTACGTTTTCACCACAACTTGTCTTTGTGGGCAGAGCTTTGGAAAAGCGTGCGAAAATGGCTACAGCAACACTCGTCCCAGGTACTACAGAGGAAGGAAGGTCAAAGGGATATTGTCAGAATGTCCACAAAACTCCCCAGTTTGAATTGGGATGCAGTTGACATACTGTCTGAATTCAAAATATTTAAACAGTGTACAGAGCTGTGGTTTCTTGATTCAAGTGTGTCTGAATCAGACAAGCAAGCCATAAGAATTCACCTAGCAATTGGAAATGAAGGCGCAACACATCAGGGTTAACAGAAAAAGAGCTCAAGGATCCCCAAAAGATTTGGACTACCTTGGAAGGCTTGTTCAGAATCAGTTTAAACTTCCATATTCATCGACTCAAGTTCGTGTCCTTTTGATAACAGCCTGTAGAATCCAAAGACCAATTTCGTCAGCAGATGCTGAGAAAAGAGTATGTACTGAGACTTTTTCAAACGCAGAGCTAGCAGACAGAATTATTGAGTTGGTGATCATATCCACTCCCATGGAAGCATTCCAGAAAGATCGGCTGGACAAGCCCAAAATATATAGCATCGAAGAGCTAATCATGGATGGACATAAGTAAGAAGCGACCCTCACAGGTCAGCAAAGTTTACAGGTCCTCAGCACAACCCCAATTATTGACGCACTCACTAGAACACCAAAACCTAGCAAGACATGTGGAAGGTATGGTCTTCTGCCTGCACCAATGAATTGCCAGCATTGCACCAATTCTGCAAGGCATGTGGCAGAAAGGGCCATTGGTAATGGCAGAGTACTAGACCAAAGGCTTATGCAACTACAAAGAGCCATGCACTGATCCAAACAGACCTTGCACAATGGGTACCTTCAAGTAATAAGAATGACCATCTGGTATCCTGTCAGGAACATATGCATGAGGTGATTGACAAACCAGAAAATGATGATGATATGCATGGCAAGACCAAGAGCAGTGGACACATATTTCACACATGTTTCCAGGTAATTCTGTTTTTGTTTTGGTTTCCAGCATCCGCAGTTTTTTGTTTTTATCTCTGTGTTTAATTGACTGCCACTCCTCTTCGAGAAATGCCTACCTTGAAGACGTTTTGCTCCTCTCTGCGACAAGATTTCAGTATCTCTCTTTTGCCTTGTTCACCTTCATTGCTTTCCATTTCTCTCCTGGTGTTTGACAAGGAGTTTACTAAAACCCGCTTTCACATCCATATCTCCTTTCTCAGTGACTGTCTCCATCTCCAACTTACCCCACATGGATTTCAACTGAAATTCCGTTCCTCTTGTTTCGAACCCACCCAGGATTACAGGTATCTCCGGTACATAAAACATTTCTCAGACTGCTGTTCCCGTCACATTCTGAGATCCACACTCAGTGCCATGCGTTGCCATATGAACACACTTGATCTCTCCCTCCAGCAGCACTGCCGTACCCTTTTTCAAAGCTGCGCGTGCCCCCAGTTTCATTTTATTCTTCATCTCATCCGACGCCTCAACAAGAAACTTTTTCTCTTTCTCTCACGTGCAAATGAAAGCAAGCTCCAACAACTCATCGACACCAACTAGGACCCTCCACCCCTGCCTGTCTCTCCGTCCCCACCCCATCTTCCAATCCCAGCCCCGGCCATGTATTCATTGTACCCCTGATCTTCCCCTCTCCGATGCTGAAACCTTCAGTGCTTAGCAAAGGATTTAGTTTCATACCCTTACGCCCTAATCTCAATGAATTTCGGGCTAGGCACGATGCTGAATTCTTCTTCCGCCGTCTTCGTCTCCGTGCTCACTTCTTTGGGCAGGAGTCCTCTCCCCGTTCAACGGATCCTTTTACCCACCTCCAATGTTCTCCCTCCACCTGGACCCGTCCCTCTGCATTCTTATCCTCTCTTGATCTTTTCATTGAGAATTGTCTGCGCGACATTAGTCGTCTCAATTTCTTTGCTGCTCTCACCCATTCTAATCTGTCTCTCTCTGAACTTACTGCACTCCGTTCTCTCAGGTCCAACCCCAACATTGTCATCAAACCCACTGACAAGGGTGGTGCTGTTGTTGTCTGGCGCGCTGAGCTCTACCTCATGGAGGCTGAGCGTCAACTCGCAGACACTTCCTCCTACCTCTCCCTGGACCATGACCCCACCACTGAACATCAAGCCATTGTTTCCAGGACTGTCACTGACCTCATCTCCACTGGAGATCTTCCTCCCACAGCTTCCAACCTGATAGTTGCCCAACCTTGGACGGCCCGTTTCTACCTCCTACCCAAAATCCACAAACAGAACTGTCCCGGTAGACCGATTGTGTCAGCCTGTTCCTGCCCCACGGAACTCATTTCTCAATATCTTGACTCCCTTCTCTCTCCCCTTGTCCAGTCCCTTCCCACCTACATCTGTGATTCCTCTGACACCTTACGTCACATCAACAATTTCCAGTTCCCTGGCCCCAACCGCTTCCTTTTCACCATGGACGTCCAATCCCTCTACACCTCCATCCCCCACCAGGATGTTCTGAGGGCCCTTAGCTTCTTCTTCAAACAGAGGCCTGAACAATCCCCATCCACCACTACTCTCCTCCGTCTGGCTGAACTTGTTCTCACACTGAACAATTTCTCCTTTAACTCCTCTCACTTCCTCCAAATAAAAGATGTGGCTATGGGTACCCGCATGGGCCCCAGCTATGCCTATCTCCCCAGCTATGCCTATCTCTTTATGGGGTATGTGGAACATTCCTGGTTCCAGTCCTACTCCAGCCCCCTCCCACAACTCTTTCTCCGGTACATCGATGATTACTTCAGTGCTGCTTCATACTCTCATCGGGACTTGGAAAAATTTATTAATTTTGCTTCCAATCTCCACCCCTCCATCATTTTCACATGGTCCATCTCTGACACTTCTCTTCCCTTCCCTGACCTCTCTGTCTCAATTTCTGGTGATAGTCTGTCCACCAATATCCATTACAAGCTTACCGACTCCCACAGCTACCTCGACTACAGCTCCTCACACCTTGCTTCCTGTAAGGACTCCATCCCATTCTCTCAGTTCCTTCGCCTCCGTCGTATCTGTTCTGATGATGCTACCTTCAAAAATAGTTCCTCTGACATGTCCTCCTTCTTCCTTAACCAAGGTTTTCCACCCACGGTTGTTGACAGGGCTCTCAACAGTGTTCGGCCCATCTCCCGTGCATCCGCCCTCACGCCTTCTCCTCCCTCCCAGAAACATGATAGGGTCCCCCTTGTCCTCACTTACCACCCCACCAGCCTCCGCATTCAAAGGATCATCCTCTGCCATTTCTGCCAACTCCAGCATGATGCCACCACCAAACAAATCTTCCCTTCATCCCCAATGGCAGCATTCTGTAGGGATTGTTCCCTCCGGGACACCCTGGTCCACACCTCCATCACCCCCTACTCCTCAACCCCCACCTATGGCACCTCCCCATGCCCACGCAAAAGATGCAACACCTGCCCCTTCACTTCCTCTCTCCTCACCGTGCAAGGGCCCAAATACTCCTTTCAAGTCAAGCAGCATTTCACTTGCATTTCCCCCAACTTAGTCTACTGCATTCGTTGCTCCCAATGCAGTCTCCTCTACATTGGAGAGAGCAAACGTAGACTGGGCGACCGCTTTGCAGAACACCTGCGGTCTGTCCGCAAGAAAGACCCAAACCTCCCTGTCGCTTGCCATTTTAACACTCCACCCTGCTCTCTTGCCTACATGTCTGTCCTTGGCTTGCTGCATTGTTCCAGTGAAGCCCAACGCAAACTGGAGGAACAGCACCTCAACTTCCGACTAGGCACTTTACAGCATTCCGGACTGCATATTGAATTCAACAACTTTAGATCTTGAGCTCCCTCCTCCATCCCCAACCCCTTTCTGTTTCCCCCTTCCTTTTTTTTCCAATAAATTATATAGCACATTGGGCCATAACTTCTGACTAGCGTCAGAAAATGCTGGCCCACAGAACTTAGAAGAAATAAATGCACACATACCTGGTTTTGAAAATTGTGTTGACACTTCCGTTTGCTGGAGCTGCTTGGGCCTGCATCGAAAGACTCCTCGTGGGCCCCAGCGGTCTAGATCCTGCGTAGTCAAGGAGGCCATGCCCCTTTTGTACAGCACTTGCTGCCGTAAAACAGGTTAAGTTTAAAGGGCCAGGGAAATTGACAGGCCAGGGGAAGTAAGTGTCTAAGGTAAGCAGATAGGATTTGGGGGTTGTTGGTGTCTGGAGGTGGGCGGGGGTGTCTGGAGGTGGGGAGTAGGGTCGTGTCCGGAGGTGGAGTGGTGGTGTCTAGGGGGGTGGGGGGGGCTGTGTCTGAAGGCCGGGGTTGGGTGGGGGGGCCGGAGCTCAGGAGGGGATCTGAGGTCTGGGGGGGATGGGGCGTAGGGAGGTAGGGGTGGGACTGGGGGTGCGGGGGTCTGGAGGTCAGGGTTCAGAGGTCTGGGGGTGTGAGTGCCTGGAGGTCGGGTGGAGGGGGGTGGTTTGTGTCCGGAGGTCAGGGGGTCCGAGCCTGGGGCGGGGGTAGGGGTAATGTGTCCAGAGGCTGGTGGTGTCCAACGTCTGGGGGGATCGGAGTTGGGGAGTCCAGAGGTCGCAGGGGGTCCGAGGTTCGGGGTGGGGGGGGGGGGGGGGGGGGCGGTTGTGGTGGGGGGGGAGGTGGGGGGGTGGAGGTCGGGTGTTGGGTGGTGCTGGAGGTCGGGGTGGTGAGGGCCAGATCGGGGGATGGGGACATTTGGAGGTCGGGTCATCCAAGGTGGGGTGGGTCGTTGGAAGGGGGGACAACCAAGGTCGAGGGGAGGTCTGAGGTCGGGGAGTATCCGAGGTCGGGGGGGTGGGGGGGTTCGGGGGAGGCGTTCGGAGGTCGGTGGTCTGGAGGTTGGGTGGGAGGTGGGGGTGTTTGGAGGTCGGGTGGTCCAAGGTCGGGGAGGGAGGTCTGAGGTTGGGGGGGTCGTCCAATGTCGAGTGAGGGCTGAGATCGGTGGTGGGTTTTTCAGAGGTCCGGTGAGGGGTGGGGTGTGTCCTGAGGAGCGGTCGGGGGTGTGGGGGAGTCTTGTGGGTTCAGTCTGGGCTTTTACAATAGTTACCCAGAAGTTAGAAGAGGCTTTAATTCTTCTACCTTTTTCTGGCTAACTATTGGTATAATCCCGGTGGAACCTTGAAGTTTGCGATTTAAGTTGTATTTTCGAATGGTCCCCAGCACAGTTCAATTGTCCAGTGGAAGTTAGCACTTCTGGGCAATTGCCATGCAAACCCTTGCCTGCGAACCTGCCAGAGGGATTCCCCAGCACATCTTTGGAGTACCTTCCAAATCCGGCGCTGGGCAGCATAGAAGTTATGGGCCATTGCAATGTTACATCTGAGAGCAATATCTTTAAGTGCAACTATACCACTACCGGCAGGACTCATGTTTGGCAAACCAGTGCATACCAAGCTACGTACTTTTATCCATTCTCTTCTCTCAGAAACTAGAGAGCAACATCTAAAACTGCAGGGGAAAATGACCAATGTGCGCGATAAAAATGCAGGTCCAGAATTGCCAAGTTTACAGTTGGGACAACATGTTCACATCCAGAATCCCACAGAAGGTATGTGGCAACTAGATGAGGTGACAAGGATTTGTTCAGTACCTAGGTCCTGTGAAGTCATTCCACACAAAGGTGCAACAGTGAGGTGTAACAGAGGACAAATCAGATCCATTCCAACTCCTGAACGACCATACAGTCCTATTGCATCTAGGACAAGACACCAAATGCAATCAGGAACAACATTCAAGAATGATAATCCCACAGGTCACTGTGAGCAATTAAAGAAACATCCAGACAGTGTTACCATTACAAGAGTTGGGCATATCAGCAGATTACCTTTACGTTTTAGACACTCATAGATTCATCAATTCTATAAGCTTATTATGGGGAGGTGGTGCTATAGTGGTATTGTCACTGGACTAGTATTTCAGAGAGCCAGCGTAATTCTCTGGGGACCTGGGTTCAAATCCCACCAAGGCTGATGGTGAAATATGGATTCAATAAAAAATCTGGAATTAAAAGTCTAATGTTGACCATGAAACCATTGTTGGTTGTCATAAAAACCCATCCAGTTCCCTAATGTCCTTTAGGGGAGGAAATGTGCTGTCCTTACCTGGCTTGGCCTGACTTATGTGTGACTTCAGACCCACAGCAATGTGGTTGACTCTGAAATGGCCTAGCAAGCCACTTTTTTCTCAAAGGCAATTAGGGATGAGCAATAAATGCTGGCCCAGCCAGTGATGCCCACATCCAAGGAATTTTTAAAAAATTATGAAATGGTAACTAAACATGAACATGTATCATAAATAGTTATACTTATTTGGAAAAAAGGAAGGTATTGTAATATGCCTTTAAGGGATAACAGCATGACATCACAAGGAGGGAAATGTATCATGCAGTCCAATCTAGTTTCACTTTTGCTTTGAGCAAAGCATAGCACACCATTCAGATGTCTTCAAGCTTTATACCTATGTATAACTGTTCTCATATGCCTCATCGTGATAAATGAACGCACAATGTGTTTACCCAATCCCTTATGAGTGATTGGTGCCTATATAATTATAATAACACCTCAGTAACCCTATTCTGCAACCCAGATTATATTAATAAACTATTTGTGTTTGCTGTTTTCTTTACTTGCTGATAATACTTTAGTTATAGCTATTGTGCAAAGTGTGATATAAACATAAAGCACTTAAAATGAGAAAATAATATTAAATATAGTATGCATTTTTACAATACCAGGATGAGAAAGATCTCACAAACAGGGAGATTTTCAATTTCTGCCATAATATCAAAAACTCCTGTCAGCAATTAATGATTTCCTTCTTAGGATTGTAGTATTTTACAAATAAGCATTACATGCTGAAATGTCCTTTTGAATCATTTTGTGGAGGTTAACAGAAAACTGTCATTACAAAATCACATGACTAGTTTTTGACAGTACATGCCTGAATGCCTAATGTAATAATAACCTTCAGTGCCAAAACTAAATGATATATGAATATAATCAACCTTTGTGATGACTATTCAAAAGTAATCCCTTTAGCATTCAACCACAGCAGACATTTTAACAAGATAAAACTATATTAAAAAATTCTCCTAAGAGTGCCACTGCATATGTTTATGAACGTATTACATTGGAATTAATAAATAGGGTTTATTTAGGAGTGGCTGGAATTAAATCTAATTTTTAGCAAAAAAAAGACAATTTTACAATCTTATAGTCCAACTGAACCCAACCAATAACGATTGCAATTCTGACATTGAAGCCAACTGAGATTGAATTAGAATCCCAGAATTACTTGCCACAACATTTGCATGCCACCATTAAATATATTGTAGGGTGACTAGGCTATGAGGTTGAGCCCATCACAAGGGTGGAACACTGAACTTTGAGGGTGGTGAAATAGACCTAGTAGCAATAAGAACAGTGATTGCTAGAATCGATCTTGGACAAGTAATCAGTTCGGTTTCTGCCAAACCTCTCACATGCCTTATTTAAAATATGGGAAAAGAGCTGAATTGCAGAGGTGAGGTAAGAGTAACAGCCCTTGACATCAGGCGGCATTTGATTGAGTGTGGCACCAAGGAAGTCATAAGGAATGAGAGGAAAACTTTCCACTGGCTGGAATCATACCTGGCACAAAGGAAGATGGCTGTGGTTGTCAGAGGCCAATCATGTTACCCCAGGGTGTCACTGCAAGAGTTCCTTGGGGCAGTGTCCTAGCAGCCCAACAATCTTCAACTGTTTCATCAAAGACCTTCCCTCCTTCATAATGTCAGAAGTGGAATATTCACTGATGATTGCACAATGTTCAGTTCCATTCGCAATTCCTCAGTTAATGAAGCAGTCCATGCCCACATGCGACAAGACCTGGACCACATTCAGACTTGGGCCAGTAAGTGGCAAGTAACATTCATGCCACACAAGTGCCAGGTAATGGTCATCTCCAACAAGAGAGAATCTAATCATCTTCCCTTGACATCCAATGACACTACCATCGTTGAATCTCCCACCATCAACATTCTGGGGGCCATCATCGACTAGATACTTAATAGGGCGAACCACTTAAATACTGTGGCCACAAGAACAGGTCAGAGGCTGTTTATTCTGCAGCGACTAACTCAACTCCTGACTCCCAAAGCCAATCCACCATTTACCAGTCACAAGTCAGAGAGTGTGATGGAATACTCTCCACCTGCCTGGATCAATATTCTTCCAACAACACTTAAGAAGCAGAACAAAACAACCCACTTGATTGGCACCCCACCAACTACCTCAAACATTCATTTTCTCCACCACTGATGCACAATGGCAGCAATGTGTACCATCTACAGGATGCACTCCAGCAATTCGCTAAGGCTTCTTCGACAGCATCTTCCAAACCTGTGACCTCTCGTACCTAGAAGTACAAAGACAACAGGTGTTGGTGGAAACATCATGACCTTCAAGTTCACCTCCAAGCCACACCATGTTTACTTGGAAATATATTGCCATTCCTTCAAAATCCTGGAAGTTCCTATCTAACAGCACTATGTATGTACCTACTCCGTACAGCCTTCAGCAGTTCAAGAAGATAGCTCACTAGCACCTTTCCAAGGACAACTAGATATGGACATTGCCAGCAATGCTCACATATCATTAAAATTTGCATTAAAAAAGGACAAGCCCAAACCTGCGCTACTGTTCCTAACTGAGAAATGAACCATCAAAAACTGAGAAAATGATATATGTATTTTAAGAATATTTGCAAACTGTTACAAGTAAAAGAATGTTTTTTTTTTCACACTTAGCATCTTATTTTTCATTGAACAGCTCCAAAGCCTCAAAGCGAGTTGCCTTCAAGCAGACCCCCAGTAATGCTGAATCTATGGATGTCTAGCTTTGCATTACTAACCAATCAATAATTGTTGGCTTATCCTCATACGTTTTCCTGATTAACTCGAGGTGTTCTCCAGCGTTCTTTCCTTTCTCGCCCAGGCTTCTCCCTAATATCAGTGATGTCCAATCATCCGACTTCCCCCAGTCTTTTGCTGTTGTCCACTTTGCATTCATAAATGACCTCAGATTGCACAAATTGGACTGGATTTAATAGCCATGGCGCTGGGTCCATCCACTGGCTGGAGAGCTGGTGGCACCCTCATTGCCACCATTTCATGAAGCCTCTGTGGGATAAAATTCTAATCCGACACTTATTCCCTGTCCAGGATTCCTAGGGCCTTCAGCAGAAGCGTTCCACTCCCAGGAACTGCTGACCTCTGACAGGCCAGCAGCTCTTCAATACCAGCTGCAGCACCAGGTGCATTGGCCACTGCTGGTACTGCAGGAATCCCAGGAGGAGGCCCCAGAACACAGGTAAGTTCGGCAGTCAGGTAGCCTCAGCAAGATGGGGGAGGAGTAGGGTCATTTTGAAGAGCAGCAGTTGGGCATCCTCCCACTGGGGTGACCCTTGCCTCTGTGCTGTTTTAAGTGGCATTTCCCGCCCACCCCCCACCACCCACCACCAGTGGTGCCAAGCTGAAGCCCTTAATTGTCCACTTATGGGCTTCAATTGGTCTCTGGGTGGGTAGTCAACCTCAACCTCCCTGCCCTGGACTTAACCGGGAGAGACTGGAAAATGACAGCCTGCAGCTTCCTGCCCCAGTAAATGGTGCCACTGCCTTCCATCCCATCCTGAAGGCTGAAGGGAGGGCATTAAATTCTGCTCATTCAGTGCTTGCACTGCACTAGCTAAATCTCTACACTTTGATCTCTAGCGTGCTCTCAAATTGGGCATTGAAAATTGTTTCTTCCAATTCCTTAAAGGTACAATTTCTTCATATAGCTTGTAAGATTAATCAACAGCTAACAAGAGCAACCACCTTAGGTATATAAAAAAACAAAATGATGCATGCACTGAAAATCTATAATAGAAACAGAAAATGCTGGAAATGCTCAGCAAGTCAGGCAGCATTTGAAAGAGAGGTACAGTGTCAACAGCAGCTAACTTATCTACAAGACATGTTCATGTGCAGGGAGTGGGGGGCAGATGGTGAAGTTAAGAATGGGAAACCTGGAAATATGGATTTCCTGAATGTACGGCAGTCTTTTCACTTTTTTTCTATAGGTTTCCCACCCACAGCCAATCTGATTGATAGGCTGACTGCCAGTCAGGCAGCAGCTGAACTAAAAGCAGGTAGGTCTAGTGGAGGGGTGGGTCGGATCATTGGGAAAGGGAGGGCAGACGGTGGTCAGGGGTGCAAACAGTGGTCAGGAGGGGTACAATCACAGGGCAGGAACCAAATGGTAGTCTGAGGAGCAGATGATGATCAGAGGGAGCAGCTGATGGTCGGGAAGAGCAGATAACGTTCAGTCCCAGGGGCATCCGATCACAGAGAAAGGGGCTCCGATAGCAGGTGGGTGAACAGAAAAATCATTGGAGAGGTAACTGGTTTACTGGTTGTTGGACTTAGAAGAAACATTCCTGTTCCTGGTCATATGCATTCTATAAAGGCTTATGAACTCAGTACTTTTCACCTCCTTTCACTAAGGCCAGGAAACTCAGCTGACGGTGATTGAAAATAAAATCACTGTTAAAATGAAGGCACACTGCCCCATTAAAATATTGAAATGAATAACCGGCCTTCTAAGAGCAGATTGGTCACCCGCCCCTTGAACCATCTCCATTAAAACCAGAAATAGGTGGACTCGAGATAAGTTGGGTTCCTGTTTCAGATTTTTAGCTTTTCAACCTCCTACCTGCACCAAGTCCACCCATTTTTGAGAGTTAAAATTACCCACAACATTTCAGGTCAACGACCTTTAATCAGAACTGGAAAATATTAGAAATGTAACAGGTTTTAATGAAGTACTAAAACGAGGAAAGGAAGGGCCGGGGGGGGGGGGGGAAGACAAAAGGGAAGGCCTGTAATAGGGTAGAAATAAGAAGAGATTTAAATGACAAAATGGATGATGATGCCTGGCAAAGGGGGATGGTAACGGGACAAGTAAAGAAACAAAAGATGGGTCTCGAGGAGGCCTAAATGGAAACAGCAGAAACATTAGCAATAAAATCGGAGCTGTGGTTCAGATCTGAAATTGTTGAACTTGACGTTGAGTTCAAAAGACTATAAAGTACCTAATCAAAATATGAAGAATATCGGAGGCTGTGACCAGAGAGATCAGAGTGAGAGAAAGGTAGAGAATTAAAATGGAAAGCAATTGAAAGCTCAGGGTCATACTTATGGACTGAAGAGAGGTGTTCAGCAAAGTGACCACCCAACCTGTGTTTGATGTTCCCAATATAGAGGAGACTGCACCGTGAGCAGCAAGTGACAGAGGATGATCCTTTGAATGTGGAGACTGGTCGAGTAGAATGTGAAGATAAGGGAAACCTTATTATTGTGGTTCAGCAAGGGAGGGGAAGAATTGAAAGCAGAAGTGCAGGAGATAGAATAAACATGGTTGAGAGCCCTGTCAACCACAGTGGAGGGGAATCCTTGGTTGAGGAAAACAAAAAACATATCGCACGCACTTGTGTAGAAAGTGACATCATCAGAGTCAATGTGACAGAGACGGAAAAACTGGGAGAATGGAATAGAGTCCTTGCAGGAGGTAGGTGGGATAAATTGTAGTCAAGTTAGCAGTGGGAGTTAGTGGGATTCAAGCAGATACTGGTTGACAGCATATCCACGGAAATAGGATTAGATAGGGAAGGGAAGAGTCAGAGATGGATGATGTGAAGGCAAGAGAGGATTGAATATTTGAAGCAAACTTGATTAACTCTTCCAGTTTGAGGTGGGAGCAGGAAGCAACACCATTTATTTGGAGGAAATGAGAAGAGTCAAAGGAGAGGTTGTTCAAAGTGAAAACAAGTTCATCCAGGTGGAGACGGATGGTGGTGGATGGGGACTGGTTAGACCTCCATTCAAGGAATCAACAGAAGGCCCAAAGGCTGCCTTTGAGGAGATTGGAGGTGTGGAGTAACTGGATGTCCATTGCAAAAAGGACACCACGAAATTGGAAACTGTTAAAGTGGCGGAGAACACTGGAAGATTTGCGGATGTAGGTCAGAAGAGACTGGACAAGGGAGAAAAAAATAGAGTTGAGATAAGAAGAAATAAGTTTTGTGGGGAAAGAAGAGACTGAAACCATGGGCAGCATTTTCCCATCAGTGAGCGGGGGGGGCGGAATCTGCTCGCCAACGCATAAAGTGATGCACGGTGACGTCGGGCATGCATCCCGACATCACTGCGCATCATTTAGATTGTCAGACTCGGCTGCGCGCCCGCCAAACTGTCAAAGGCCTATTAAAAATTAATTAACTCAATCTAAGGTTGGTGGCCAGGTGAAGAGCTCAGCGGCCTTTACATTTTTCATGAAACCTCATCCATGGGAGGGATGAAGCTTCATGAACTGTTTAAAAATCTAATAAAATTTACACATTTTTTCTTTGACATGTCCCAGCACAAGTGATAGTGTCACATGAGGGGACCAAGTTGGGACACTCAGTGCCCATCCATCTGCGGTGAGCAGGGAGGTCCAATGTGACCTCACGGTGCAACAGCTGCCTGTTGTCGCTGTGAGCTCCTCTCAGGGCGCTCCAGATGAGGGCAGCAGCTCTTCCATCCCTCTGCCAGTCACCATTGCTTCCGTTGAGGCTGCGACAACTGGGGAGGTGTCAGTTCTGGAACTGGCCACTCCCTCCCAGGCGGGGCCAGCACAGACTCCATGGGCCAGAGGACGGCCGCCAAGGTCATCGAGGCCAACAGGACAGCAGAGTCAGCAGGCTGTCTCACAAGGCACTCTAAGCGATGGGGCGGCACCAAGACGTAGCACCTGCAAATGTAAGCATAAAGCATGTTAGGCACTCCACGGGTTTGTCACTGGTGATTTTGTGTTGGCCCTAGATTAGGGAATGTTTCATTATGTGCGTCAGAGTGACGTTTGTTGTTTATTTTGGTGGCAACAAAGTCCACATTTCTGACCATGGCTGAGGGTGTTTCCTTTGTGCTACATTTGTATGTTTCACAGACATATAATGAGTATTTGAGGGGACATTGATGTTTCTGTTCTAAGCCCTTAGTTGCAGCTGATGAGTTGGAAGATGTAGCACCTAAGTGCCACGTGTGGAAGCGCCACGCAATGCTGGTCCTGCAGATCCATATGTGTGGAGCTGGCTGAAGGTTCATTGGATTAAAATGTCCCGGATGTCCCTGCCTCCTTGGTGTAGTAGCGGGTCGGCGTGCTGCCCCTCATCATTGCCCTGTGCTTCCTCATCCTCTGAGCCACTGCTGGATTCATCATGTGCAGCTCATCCACTGCGTCAAGGTCTTCATCATCAACTGCATCCCCTCTTTCCAGTGCAAGATTGTGCAGAGCACAGCATGCTACCACTATCACAGAGACACGATCTAGGGGGTACTGGAGTGCGCCCCCTGAGTGGTCCAGGCAACGGAAACGCATCTTGAGAAGACCGATGGCTCTCTCCACCACAGCCCTTGTGGTACGGTGGCTCCTATTGTAGCGCTCTTCAGCTTCTGTTCTTGGATGGCGGAGAGGTGTCATGAGCCACCTTCTGAGGGAATAGCCCTTGTCACCCAGCAGCCATCCATCCAGCTGAGCTGAAGCACTGAAGAGCCCTGGCACCTGGGAGTGTCTGAGGATGTAGGCGTCATGGGAGCTGCCTGGGTGTCTTGCACAAGCTTGCAGAATCTGCATCCTATGGTCACACACTATCTGCACATTCATGGAGTGGAAACCCTTCCTGTTGACGAAGGCACCCGGCTCACCTGCTGGTGCCTTGATGGCCACATGTGTACAGTCTATTGCACCCTGGATGCGGGGGAAGCCAGCAATGGCCGCGAAGCCTCTGGCTCGCTGTGCCTGACTTGCCTGGTCACAGCGGAAGTGGATGAAGGTCAATGCCCATCTGAACAGAGTGTCTGTAACCTGCTTGACACAAGTGTGGACAGCTGATTGGGAGACACGGCAAAGATCACCCACCGAGACCTGGAAGGAGCCAGATGCATAGAAGTGGAGGGCAACTGTGACCTTCAGAGCCGCTGGCATGGGGTGTCCACCCACACAGTTAGAAGAGATCTCTGGGCCAATCATCTGACTGATATAGTTCACTGTCCCCCTTAACAGTCGGAGCCTCCTTCAGCACTGCACCTCAGTCGTATTAAGAGAGCTGCTTCACCGCCTGTATACCCTGGCATCAGGAAAGTGGCGTCTTCTGCGGCCCCTTCCACCTTGGACAACCTCTTGGCCCTGCACCCTTTGTGCCTGCACCTGGCCTCCCAAAGGTGGCTCCCCTGGAGGCTGATTGTCCACTCCTGGCCTCCTCCTTATTCTATCTCTCCCTTCCTCCTCAGAGGAGCTGCCTCCAGTGAAGATGTCAGAACCCATACCCAGGCTAAATGGAGGCCTCCGAAAAGCTGCAGACCCAATAAAGATTACTGTCTGCAGACTGGGGAGCTGAAGTTCAAAGTACAGAGAAAGCTGTTGGAAATCGATCTGAACTGCTAACAATCACACAGGCAAGTTTAAAACACTTTCTGCAATAAATACTTCAGATAAAACATTAACAACCCCTCTGAGCCCATATATCCCACCTGTGGATGAGGTTTGTTAAAAAATCACTTACCCGCCTGCCCGTTGCACCCGTGCGCCGAGCTGAAGATCGCACGGGCACCTCAAAATCGGCATCGATTGCCGAGTTAAGGGCCTTAACAAGGCTTTTAATTAATGGCGGGCACACGTCGCGTTTCATAGCGTCCGCCCAGCTAAATATCGCGATGGCGCGCCTGATGTCGGGACGCTCACCCGATGTCAGCATGCAACATTTTAAGCGCTGACGTGTGGGCTCCGCCACCTGCACGTTATACATAAAATTCTGCCCTATAGGAGTAAACAGATTTCCTGCGCACTAGAGCATGAGTGAACTGGATTGTCTACTCTGGCACACAAAGAGATATATTTTAGCAGAGGTATTAATCCACTGAGAATAGACTCCTTAATGCCTGCATATAAATTCACTAAGCATTAGTCCATTAATATTATTAACATTAATTTCTATTCTAATAATGGATTTTGCTACTAAACAAATAATATTTTGTGTATTGTTGGATCCATTCAAACATAATGTGAATAATGTTTTCAATTATAGAAAATCATTTCAAATGTGCTTATTGTAGACATTTGGTACAAGTAAAAGTGCATGTAATGAATGTGATTACTATGAATTGTTCTGTATTAGTCATAATTTTTCTAAGCTTTCTAGATGCAGCAGTTGTGCATTTGAATTGGTAAAGCACAAATGCCACTCTATTATTTAAGAAAGGAGATAGGAAGAAACCAGGAAACTACAGACCTGTCAGTTTAGCATTGTTAGTGAGAAAGTTACTAGAACCTATCATCAGGGACAGAGTGTCTGCACAGTCAAACACGATAAGCTGATCAAAGACAGCCAACATGGATTTATGAAGTGAATATGACTCAGATATTTTGGGTTCTCAGGAAGTCATATTCGACTCAAAACATTAATTCTGTGCCTCTGTCTACAGATGCTGCCAGTCGTGCTGAGCATTTCCAGCACTTTATGTTTTTATTTCAGGTTTCCAGCATACTCAGTATTTTCTTTTCATTTATGGATTTATGAATGGTAGTGTTATGACCGGTCCCTGGGTGAGGTCCCCCAATTTGTTTTGATCCCAGTTGAGATACCGCAAATTGTTTACTTCCAGGACAGAACCCCAATTTGTTATGCTCCTAAGTGAGGAGGAATGAGCTGGCTCCCCTTCTTTATTCAACCCCCTTAGTTGGTCACAACAAGGTTAGTTTAAAAGAGATCCCTTCCCTTGTGGATACCCTTTCCCAGCCCAAATGTATTCATGTTTTACAAAGGGACAATTTGACCAGGCATTTGTGAGTCAAAGAAAGAGTAAATTTATTAGTTACTAAAAACCTGAGAAAAAATAATAAAAATGCAACACGCATACACACAGATCAGAAATGAAAAGTTGAGTCCTAGTCAATCTCCCTCTGCTGTGACTCTCACTAGCACACCAGAACTAGAACACCCAAATCAGGTCTTTTTAACTTCTTTCCTTGTGTATTCCTGAAAGGGAAAAAACAAACATGTCTTTCATCGAGAGTCCGTTTCCTTTTAACTCAGAGCATTTCCACATTCTAAGATGAAACTCAACAGAAGATGGGTTTAGATGTTTTGCTGAAATATGGCAATCAGTCTCCATTGTCTCTGCAACCACAGGAGATTAAAATTCAGTCTTTTGCATTTCATCTCTCCCTTTAAGTGCCTGTTTGAAGCAGACCTTGATACCTTTTTATGTGTGACATTCCAAGTTCTCTCTGGATTAGTCAGTCAAGTGTAATCCACATGGGAATTTTCTAGAAAATGGTTACTCCTCAGCCATCTTTTGTTCAGTGTCTTTGCTTGTATGTCTTTTTTAAAGAGCACATCTTCCTTAAAAAGTTCAATAAGCCCATAAGTAATTTAGGGCTGTAAACCACTGTTGAACAGTAGTCTACATCTGAGTAAACTAGATTAATTTTTCAATTAGCTCACTAACATGGTGAAAAAAGCGTGCGATATCATCCATGGGGACTTCCAGAAGACATTTGATGGGGCTCTGCACAAGAGATTTGTAATGACTTGACGTACCAGACAGGTTTCTAATTGAAACAGATAATTTTATTATAGAGAGCTCTTTTAGAAGCTACTGTTTGAACCAGGTCCATGACTAGAAAACCACATCCCCGGATTACCTGAGTTTAGGGCTTATTCATCAAGAACAACCATGTGACCCCTAATAGGCAGTAGGAAAGGTTATACCCTCAACACTACATCTCCCCCTTTAGTGTTTTTTTACATTTCCTATTTACAACATTTTAATCCACAACATATACAGGTCAGGTGATTAAAGATTAAGTCTCTGAGGTGGTTTTCTTATTCTGTTAGAGCAGCGTAGCTCTACCACTTGAGGCTCTCCCACTGGATTGATATGATCAGGAACTGCAGCATCAGGTACATTATTAAAAAGTGGTACGTCAGGGTTAGGCAACTCTACAGAGACATCAGGTATGTCTATTCTAGGTCGATCTGTCACCTCAGGAATCATAGGTGGAATAGCTGGCTTTAGAATGTCTCTCTACTCCTAAGGTGATCCAGATGTTTTCAAACAATGTGGTCTTCCACTTCCACTTGGAAGGACAAGGGATCAGTTTCTGAGACACTTATATCAGGAACCCAACTAGGTCCACTTCCAAAATTCTACACGAAAACTGTATCTCCTGGAGTAAATCTTCGAGCTTTGCGATGCATATCGTAATTCAATTTTTGATTTTCTGATTCTTCCCTATCTTCCCCTCTAAGTTTGGAAACACCAGACTTAACCTTATATGTAGGCAGCATTTCATAAATAAATCAGACGGCTTTGAACCCATAGTTGAATGAGGCTTTGTACAAGAATTGAGAAGAAAGCAGGAAAGTTGAGTTGCTAGAGTACCTTTGGATAACCTCTTCATTCCTGATTTGAAAGTTTGCACTGCTCTTTCAGCTGACCCATTTGATGAAGCATGATATGGTGCTGTTTTAATATGTTTGATTTCATTTAAACTCATGAATCTCTGAAATTCTGTACTGGTAAAGACTGTACCGTTATCAGAAACAATGAATTCTGGTAGGCTATGGATCCTGAAGCAGCTTTTCAATAGTTGCACTCAATGTTGGTGATCTGACTTCATACAACACCTATCTACTGAGAATGCGAATCTACGATCAATAAAAAAAACATGCTACCTAAGAATGGACCTACATAATCAATATGTAATCTAACCCAGGGTCCACCAGGCTGCTCCCATCGATGCAGTGGAGCTGAAATGGGCAACTTCTGTTGTTGCTGACATTGGTGACAGTGCTTGACAATGCTTTCAATGTTAATGTCTATGCCTGGCTACCAGGCATAGCTTCGCACAAGCAGTTTCATCTTCAATATGCCTGGATGTGCACTGTGAAGCTCTGTCAAGAGTGGTTTTCTTCCTTACAAAGGGACGATGACTCTTGATCCCCATAACAAGATTCCATCTTGACAACTTAACTCTGTTTTTTGGGTGTAGGGTAGAGATAAAGGGAGTACTTTGATTAGTTGAATATGACAAGTGGTGTTCCCAGGGATCTGTACTGTCCATGTACACAAATCACTTAAAGCAAGTACACAGGTACAGAAAGTAATCCAAAAAACAAATAGAATGTTGAACAAAAACAGAATTACCTGGAAAAACTCAGCAGGTCTGGCAGCATCAGCGGAGAAGAACAAAGTTGACTTTTTGAGTCCTCATGACCCTTCAACAGAACTAAGTAAAAATAGGAGAGGGGTGAATATAAGCTGGTTTAAGGTGGGGGAGTGGGGGGAGAGAAGTTGGTGGGGGGGTGGTTGTAGGGACAAGCAAACAGTGATAGGAACAGATAATCAAAAGATGTCACAGATAAAAGAACAAAGAGGTGTTGAAGAGGGTGATACTATCTAAAAGAATGTGCTAATTAAGAATGGATGGCTGGACACGCAAGGTACAGCTCTAGTGGGGGTGGGGTGAAATAAGACTAAAAGGGCATAAAAGATATAGATTTAAAAATAATGGAAATAGGTGGGAAAAGAAAAATCTATATAAATTAATGGAAAAAACAAAAGGGAGGGGGAAGGGGAAGAAACGGAAAGGGGGTGGGGATGGTGGAGGGAATCCAAGATCTAAAGTTTGTGAATTCAGTATTCAGTCTGGAAGGCTGTAAAGTGCCTAATCGGAAGATGAGGTGCTGTTCCTCCAATTTGCGTTGAGCTTCACTGGAACAATGCAGCAAGCAAAGGACAGACATGTGGGCAAGAGAGCAGAGTGGAGTGTTAAAATGGCAAGTGACAGGGAGGTTTGGGTCTTTCTTGCGGACAGATAGAAGGTGTTCTGCAAAGCGGTCGCCCAGTCTACGTTTGGTCTCTCCAATGTAGAGGAGACCATATTGGGAGCAACGAATGCAGTAGACTAAGTTGGGGGAAATGCAAGTGAAATGCTGCTTCACTTGAAAGGAGTGTTTGGGCCCTTGAACGGTGAGGAGAGAGGAAGTGAAGGGGCAGGTGTTGCATCTTTTGCGTATGCATGTGGAGGTGCCATTGGTGGGGGTTGAGGAGTAGGGGGTGATGGAGGAGTGGACCAGAGTGTCCCGGAGGGAACGATCCCTACAGAATGCCACCAGGGGGGGTGAAGGGAAGATGTGTTTGGTGGTGGCATCATGCTGGGGTTGGCGGAAATGGCGGAGGATGATCCTTTGAATGCGGAGGCCGATGGGGTGATAAGTGAGGACAAGGGGGACCCTATCATGTTTCTGGGAGGGAGGAGAAGGCATGAGGGCAGATGCGCAGGAGATGGGCCGGACACGGTTGAGGAAGAAGGAATACATGTCAGAGGAACTGTTTTTGAAGATAGCATCATCAGAACAGATGCGACGGAGGTGAAGGAACTGAGAGAATGGGGTGGAGTCCTTACAGGAAGCAAGGTGTGAGGAGCTGTAGTCGAGGTAGCTGTGGGAGTCGGTAGGCTTGTAATGGATATTGGTGGACAGTCTATCACCAGAAATTGAGACAGAGAGGTCAAGGAAGGGAAGGGAAGTGTCAGAGATGGACCATGTGAAAATGATGGAGGGATGGAGTTTGGAAGCAAAATTAATAAAATTTTTACAGGTCCCGACGAGAGCATGAAGCAGCACCGAAGTAATCATCGATGTACCGGAGGAAGAGTTGTGGGAGGGGGCTGGAGTAGGACTGGAACAAGGAATGTTCCACATACCCCATAAAGTGACAGGCATAGCTGGGGCCCATACGGGTACCCATAGCCACACCTTTTATTTGGAGGAAGTGAGAGGAGTTAAAGGAGAAATTGTTCAGTGTGAGAACAAGTTCAGTCAGACGGAGGAGAGTAGTGGTGGATGGGGATTGTTCGGGCTTCTATTAGAGGAAGAAGCTGAGAGCCCTCAGACCATCCTGGTGGGGGATGGAGGTGTAGAGGGATTGGACGTCCATGGTGAAGAGGAAGCGGTTGGGGCCAGGGAACTGGAAATTGTTGATGTGATGTAAGGTGTCAGAGGAATCACGGATGTAGGTGGGAAGGGACTGGACAAGGGGAGAGAGAAGAGAGTCAAGATAATGAGAAATGAGTTCCGTGGGGCAGGAACAGGCTGACACGATCTGCCAGGTCAATCGTGTTTGTGGATTTTGGGTAGGAGGTAGAAGCGGGCTGTCTGAGGTTGGGCGACTATCAGGTTGGAAGCTGTGGGAGGAAGATCTCCAGAAGAGATGAGGTCAGTGACAGTCCTCGAAACAATGGCTTGATGTTCAGTGGTGGGGTCATGGTCCAGGGAGAGGTAGGAGGAAGTGTCTGCGAGTTGACCCTCAGCCTCCGCGAGGTAGAGGTCAGTGCGCCAGACAACAACAGCACCACCCTTGTCAGCGGGTTTGATGACAATGTTAGGGTTGGACCTGAGAGAATGGAGTGTAGTAAGTTCAGAGAGAGACAGATTAGAATGGGTGAGAGGAGCAGAGAAATTGAGATGACCAATGTCACGCCGACAGTTCTCAATGAAAAGGTCAAGAGAAGGTAAGAATGCAGAGGGAGGGGTCCAGGTGGAGGGAGAATATTGGAGGTGGGTAAAAGGATCCGTTGAACGAGGAGAGGACTCCTGCCCAAAGAAGTGAGCACGGAGACGAAGGCAGCGGAAGAAGAGTTCAGCATCGTGCCGAGCCCGAAATTCATTGAGATGAGGGCGTAAGGGTATGAAACTAAGTCCTTTGCTGAGCACTGAACGTTCAGCATCGGAGAGGGGAAGGTCAGGGGGTATGGTGAATACATGGCCGGGGCTGGGATTAGAAGGTGGGGTGGGGACGGAGGGACAGGGAGGGGTGGAGGGTCCTAAATGGGCGTTGGTGTCGATAAGTTGTTGGAGCTTGAGTTCCTTAGCACTTGAGAGAAAGAGAAAAAGTTTCTTGTTGAGGCGTTGGAGGAGACGAAGAATAAAATGAAACTGGGTGCACACGCAGCTTTGAAAAAGGGATCGGCGGTGCTGCTGGAGGGAGAGGTCGAGTGTGTTCATATGGTGGTGCATGGCACTGAGTGTAGATCTCAGAATGTGACGGGAACAGCAGACTGAGAACCGTTTTATGTCCTGGAGATACCTGTAATCCTGGGTGGGTTCGAAACATGAGGGATGGAATTTCAGTTGAAATCCACGTGGGGTAAATCGGAGACAGAGACATTCACTGAGAAAGGAAATATGGCTGTGAAAGCGGGTTTTAATAAACACCTTGTCAAACACTAGGAGAGAAATGGAAAGCAATGAAAGTGAACAAGGCAAAAGAAAAAAATAAGGCAAATAGCATTTATCAGTCCCCATCTGTGGCACTGAGTTCAATTTTGAACTTCATTTCAGAAAGAAGGTGTTGATCTTGTAGTGGATACAGTGCAGATTCGCCAGAATGATAGCAGGGCTGAAAAGGTAAAATTATGAGGAGAGATTGCATACACTTGGTTTGTATTCCCTTGACTTAAAAAGTTGAAAGTAATCCAACGGGAGTGTTTAAAATGATTAAAGGATTCAATGGACACAAAAAGGTTTTCCTCTGCTGGGGACACAATCTTAAAATTAAAGCCATTCAAGATTGAAATCAGGAAGCAGTTTGTCATGCAATTAATAGTGATATCTATGAAACACTCTCCCAAAAAGCTGTTGAAGCTTGGTCAATTGAAATGTTCAAGACTGGGATTGTTTGATCGGCCATGATTTAATTGAATGGACAAGCTTGAGGGGCTGAATGGTCTACTCTTGTTCCTATATTCCTATATGATGGGAGCCTCCTTGCATGTTTTTCTTCTGTGTCACTGAAGTAGTTTGCTGTTCAACATCAGACCACAGGGGCAAAGAAACCTTCCTTCAAAATATTATATAACTCAGTGGTAGACTTCACCACAAAACCAAAGCCATTTTTAAAAATTTGCTCATGGGATGTAGGTGTTGTTGTGAAACTATAATATTTTTCATAATATTATTATAGTTTTATGGGTGTGAGTGTGGATAATTCTGTCTGTATAACTGATTTAATTGAATTAGAGTTAGATAGACTACAAGCTTGAAATTATCAAAAGAAGTTAGGTGTAAAAGGCATTTGAAATGCTAATGAGTAAACATGGATGAGGGCAGCATTAGGGGATGAAGGAAATTTACATTTTAAGGTAAGTGGAAAGGTGTTTGGGTTTCAAAGGGACGGTAGAATGTTTACAACTAACACGGTAAGCAAGGCCAAGCAGTATGCTTATTTTTTCCCAAAGGTACTGGCAACATAAAAGATTTTTAAATTATGGGAAAAGTAAATTTCCAAAGACATGTGGAGCAGTGGGATTTTACACATTAATGAAAGAAAAACATATGTGAAGAAGAATGGAAGGTTATGTGGGGGTGTTGCCATCTAACGTCTTGAAAGGTACAGTGTGTAAAGAAGCACTGGGGAAAAGCCTCTAGCCACTTTTGCAGAAGTCTGCTGTCTCCAGTAACTAAAGTTGTGTTAAAAAGCCTTTGGAATTTCACTGTCGAGTGGAGGCGCGTGGTAACCTTGCTGGACTGCCTATTTAAATTTAAAATCTATTTTGGACTGTTGCCTAAATGTAGTTGGGAGTCAGGTTAATTAGGAATTTGGGGATTTGTTATATCAAGTAACTGTAATCTGAATAAATATTTTAATTTAATTTTTAAAATCTCTGAAGTTGTTAGTTGACCCATTACTTTTGAATTCAGTGCACAAATCTTCTTGTAATAAATACAAATTGCAAAACTGTTGTGATAGCGTGGCCAAGATTCCCTTGTGGATTTTATCTACCTGGTACATATCACCTGCCACATCGTAACAGTGTCACTGGCTAGGCCAGCATTTATTGCCCATCCCTAATTGCCCTTGAGATGGCAGTGCTGTGCTGCCTTCTAGAACTCCTGTGGTCCATGTGTTGTAAGAACAGCCACACTGCTGCAAGGAAGAGAATTCCAGGATTTTGACCCAGCGACAGTGAAGGAATATCGATATAGTTCCAAGTCAGGATGATGTGTGACTTGGAAGGGAACTTGCAGGTGGTGATGTTCCACAGCATCTCCTGCCCTTGTCCTTCTAATTTGTAGAGGTTTGGAAGGTACAGGTTTGAAAGGTGCTGTCAAAGGAGTCTTGGTGAGTTGATGCCAACTTCTATGGTGTTTTGCAAGGCTGCTGTTCAGGCAGCATCTCAAAGCTGAGCTCATGAATTCTAAATCCAAAAGGGATTCATCAGGGTCAGTTGGCATGCTAACCCTTATATAGCAGCATACTCCTCCTTCCCTAACCGCCAATTTCAACCTTTCCTCATTTGTCTTGTGTCTCACCATATAGTTCCCCTGCGACTTGCTGTGAAAAACGTGACACTTGGTTACTGTAGGAGTATCCATGGAATATTGGGAGGCAACTTTGTTTGATCCCACTATCTGCTGCATACCTGCACATGCCAGAAGAAGGCAGCACAGAAACCAGGCAAAATTGGTCCTGCTGCTCTCTGTTCATGAGACATTAATCTGAGTCCCTATCTGCCCTCTCAGATGGATGTGAAAGATCCCATAACATTATTTAAAAGAATAACAGTGGAGTTATCCCTGGTGTCCTAGCCAATGTTTATCCCTCAATCACCATCACAATAACAGATTACCTAGTCATGTCATTATCACATTTCTGGCTGTGGGAGCCTGCTGTGCACAATTTGGCTGCTATGTTCCTACATTACAACAGTGACTACACTTCAAAAGTATTTAATTGGCTGTAAAGTGCTTTGAAGTGCCTGGTGGCTGTGAAAACACTGTATAAATGCCCATGAAAAATTGCCTAACCTAGAATGGAATCAAATGTCTTTTAGGTTTCACCTGAAAATACAGGCAATGAAGTCCAATTTCTTCACCATTGTGTTATATTTTGATGCTGTGCAAACACTTTCAAAGCTGCTAAATATTGCTAATTTAGCCTCACTTATACTATGTTAGCACAGTTGTACAAACTAGGAATACCATCAAGTTCCCTAACTTCTGCCTTCTATGTTCTCTATCCCTAGACATTCTTGTAGTTGGTGAGTAGTTTGAGTTGCTGCATGCTACAGTCAACCCATTTGACTCTCCCATTTGTTTAGCAGTCTTTTTCTGCAAAGAAAAACAGCAGCAGTCTTTGCATGCACCTCCTTTGAATAATGAAAAGGTACGTCTCAAGAATCGGCTCTCACTTCATGCATAATGCAATAGTTTGAGCAACATTGGTAGTTGAACTAGCAAAATCTATCTTTTTTATACACTTTTAACTAAACCATTAGCACCAACCAACAAATATTTATTCCTATATATCTTATAATACTTCCAAACTATCTAATTAAATTTATGTTGTGTTGTAACTCTATCATCATTCTGACTATAAAGCAATAATTGTCCAACTAGCCAATAGTTGCTGAGAGTGGTGAAGAATTATTTTACCTTTCATAACCAGCTTTGTTTTAATCATTTGTATTATGGTCTGCAGAAAGAGATCAAGATACAACTATTAGTAATATCTGAACTTGGTTCACTCATGTTAAAAGTATCAATCAAGATCTTAAAAGCATTAAAACTGAATGATCACCTTTTCTTACCAACGAAAGCTTTCAAGAGGTTTTGGAGGCTGGTTCAGATCCACTCAAAATAAGTCATGCACAGAATATATAAAGCTGCTTATTTCTTCAAGATCAGGTTAACAATGCACTGTTCTAACAATTTATATAGCATGCCTGCAAAGGAACCTATGTTAAAAGTGTATGCAGAGAGAAAGATTTAATCTATCATAACTCATAAGAGCTTAAGCTTAACATTGAACTTCAACTCATAGCCAGCTGATCAAGTAATGCTAGCAGGGACAGACCGTTCCGAGGTTGGCATTTATTATCACTGATAACAATGGAGGTTTTGCTTTTGGCACTTGTAAGAACAAATGGAAAGGTATTACACAAGACAGGAAGAAACCTGTAAAGACAGGAAGAAAGCACAGCTTTTGACACCAACATTTGCTGTAAAGACCGCAGGAAACAACTGATGTGAACAAAATGAGAGAGGGCACAGCAAAAAACATGGTACATACATCATTGAGAAAAAGAGAAATAGCGAAATGCTGTTGCTTTGAAGATGGAAAACACTGCTATGTATATTATGTCAAATATAGAGGGAACAACATTTCAGTTGTGTATTGCAAGATGTCCTTTTTCTCAGGACTGTCCATAGAGGAAATAATTATTTCAACAGATTATTTGCCCATGGTCTTTGCTTACTGAGCTGCTGGTGACAGAAAATCTGGACATGTGCAGTTGATAGTTAAGGTTTATATGCTGAATACAATAAATATTTGTATGTAATAAATCTCCTCTTATTATGAATTGATACTGATAGTCTAATGTTTACTTTTATTACCCCAGTGTTCTAATATTCAAAAGGAATGTGTTTAGTAAGTTTTACGGCATTGGTCTTTGTACGGTATGTTATGCTATGTGACAGATATTGATGGTGCAATGTGGCTAAGTTGATACTAATGTTCTGACTGACCCTTGATTATGTTTTATTGAGCGTCAGTTGCAGAAAATTTGGCTTCTTGCTTTTATTGTTTTCATTCATTATTGCTACAGCTCAAAGTGAGCGATAGACAATTTTTTTCCAGGGGTTGCAACACTGTATACTATCTGCACCACTAAAATTGATGCAAATAGCTCTCTCATTAGCTTATTGAGTAAAAGTACCAAATAGAATCATACAATTCTGTATTAAACAATATAGACCAGAAAATCGCAAGTTTGATCTCAGATCTTTGCTAAATTAACAGATCTAGAGATTGAATATATTCAGGGCTGAGTTAGAGATTTTTGATTGACAAAGGAGTCAATGGTTACGGGGGATAGGCAGGAAAGTGGAGTTAAGGCCACATGAGATCAGCCGCGATTTTATTGAATAGTGGAGCAGGCTTGAGGGCCCAAATGGTCTATTCCAGCTCCTATTTCTTACGTTCTTATGTTCTAGACAGAGACAACAACTGGGTCACTATAAGTACTTTGGTACCTCTGAAGGAGGGAAAAGTAAGCCAGGATGGTCTGACAACCATCCATCAAACTCAAATACAAATTGCTTAAATCTGGTCATCAAGTGAGGAGACGATTGTGCTCTGCCTTGAATTAGTTCATTGTCAAATAACCTACCAGCACACAGTATTTGAGTTTACATATGAAGAATAATCATTAGAAGATATGCCAGCGTATTTCTGCCAGCTGTGAAACTGTGCCCAACAATGAAGGGAAATTTTCAAATTTGTTACCTGTGTGATAATCTGGTTGAGTAGAACACATTAAGTTTTCACTATATTGATTTCAGTGACATGGAAATTGGGTAGGCTTTACAGAGGTGGGTGATCTGCTCCATCAGAGTACCACACAGGCAGCAAAGTTGATGATTACCCCTATGACTCAGCAATATCAGGAGGAGAGACAAGAAAAATTGGAGAAATAATGGGCTGAATTTTCCCAGAATTGCACTAAGTGCAGTAGCGGGCAGGTAAAATGGAGTCCTACCTGCCAATGAAAGTGGTGGGTTTTCACACCATATTTTCCTGAGCCCGCCTTATTATATATTCACTCCTGTGAAACACACCATTTCCAAGGCAGGCGGGCACTCATTCACCCACTCACCATCACCCCACTGTTGCATCACGCCAGCCACCATCTTTAAAAGGCAGCCGCCAGCAAAGCACTCATCACCACTAGCTCACCACCACTGCCTGGGAGACATGGCCAGCAAAGGCAAAAAGATTACAGCACCCACCTGCCAGCACCACCGCACCCCCCCCACCCCCCCCCCCCCACCCGCCACTTCAACAATGGATCCCTTAAGTGACTACTGGATGCCATTGAGGCCCACAAGATCATGCTCTGCCCCCCGCTCTGGCTGCAGGACGGGCAGCAAAGTCACAAACCTGGATTGGGAGGCAGTGGCAGGCAGTGGTCATCGTGAACACCCTGCAGAGGAGGACAGCCACCCACTGTTGCAAAAGGATGAATGATCTCCTCTATTCCACCATGGTAAGTCACTCTTTTTATCACTCCCAAATCACAAACCCATCGCACATCCACAGGGCCCTCACTGAATGCCAGTGCAAGGGACGTCACCATTCATACTCACACAACATCATTGTCCTCATCCTGTCCACGGGACCTCTCACCACCCACACAGGCCAGGCATACTTATCATCTGGCCCGGCAGGCATCCTGATACATTCTCCCCATCTCTATCCATGCAAGGCAAACTGGCTCACAGCAGGAGGGAAAGGTCGTAGACAGGTAGAGGGATGCTGGACAGAATTCGAAAACAGAGCCATCCAGCTGGCCAGAGATGACCGAGACCGGCCCTGTGCTGACGGTGAGGTCGGCGCTGCTCTACCAAGTGAGGATCCAGTAGTGCAACATCCATTGGACAACCATGCTGTGAGTGATATGCCCTCTTTCACAGGCCACTACCATGCCCTAATTATCTCCCCTTACTTTCGCAAGTACATCTGGGAAGCAGCTGACGTAGTCCATGACCCAGAGCCTCCAGGCAAGCTCCGAGGAAACCTCTGAAGAGCAATCTGAAGACACTCTCCCTGAAGTCCCAGCGCTCACCCATACCCTCCACCAGTGCAGAGATACACACCTTCGTGGGACCTGGCTTTAGAGGAGCCTCAGGATCTCAATCTGGTGAGCACATCACACTTTCTGATCCACAGCAGACGGAGGCAGGGACTTCGTAGGTCCCCGGCACTCAGAGGACTGCTGGAGGCCAGAACATTGCTGAGTCCGAGTCAGATGATGAGCCTCTGGACTCGATCATGTTGCAGTTGCTGGAGCTGCAAATGCAAGCTAGGGAATAACAGGAGGGGATGTCCGCTGCACTCCTCAGATTGCAAGGCACAATGGAGAAGTCCAAATGTCTTTAGGCTGAGGTGATAGCGTTGGCATTGCAACGCACCGAGGTCAATACTGTCAGAATGGCAGCTGCCATGGAGACCAAGGTCCAGGACATCATTCCTGCACTGCTGCGCAGGCTTAACTCCATCACTGATACCATAGTTGGCCTCCAACAGTGTGTATACAAGAGGGGTGCTGGGCAGCTCGATCTCATATCAGCTATCCCTTCTCCTCAAGGAGTCAGCCAGGGACCCTCAGGCACCCATAGGTGCAAGCTCCGAGGCCATCCACCCAGGTGACTCTGGGAGTGACCAGCCCATCTGACTCCCCTATTCCTGTGACCTCCACAGATCCAGCTTCACAGGCCGAGGAGGGTGTGGCACAGCAGGACCCCGAAAGCAGGCCGGGGCCCTCCAAGTCTCAGCCTTCTAGAGGATGTCCAGCAAAGTCAACACAGACTGGGCATCACAGTCAGCAGACTGCCTCCACCTCTACTGTAGATATCCTGGGAGCACCAAGACTTAGCAGCAGGGTTAGAACAGTTAAGGAAAATTAGTTGCACAGCCTGGGCACGGATGTTAATCACTTGTACATAATGTTCACTATTGTCAAGAAACTCCCAAGAATTTCTCCCTACCTCTGACTCCTTGTTCTGATGAACAGTGTTCTTGTCACTCAGATGTGAAACCTTTCTACACAAGATAAAAGGCAGGTGTCTCAGTCCAGGACCTTTTCCCTGTGCCCTGTGAGGCCTTCCAGCCTCACACTCCCTGGAAACATTACTGATGGCTGCACCTCAGATGTGCTAGTTATTGCTGCCAGAATGCAGTGGGCAGGCGCATAGAGTTCTCTCATACTCTGTGTGCTCTCAGCACCTTTAAGATGGGGCTCGTCCCCATCTCTTCAGCATCTGTGACCAGTGATGCTGTGCACTGGCTCCTGAAGGGCTGAGGTGCTGAAGGCAAACACAGCGTGAGATGCGAATGAAGTTTCATGGCTGTCTCTGAGATGACCCTGATCATGGAGCACAAGCAAGCTGCCCTCAGCCAGACAGGAGCCAGACACTCTCAGAGGCTATGTGAAGATCTATGGAGTGTCCACACTGCATGTTGTCATCATCCTCCTGCGACTGAGTGACTATTAGGGCTTCCACTGCATCTCCATGACAGGAGCATTTTCAGAGAGGGTATTGGCACTGAGATAAGCCAGGAGCTGTGAGTGCCTCCAGCAGTGACTGCTACATAGCTAGTGTTTGCGAGGAGATTGTACGACGTGTGCAGTCCAACTGCTCCGCGGTCCTATGAAGTGGTGGCGGACTCCAAGTCTGTGTCGGCGGGGGAGCTGGTAAGATATTAAGCACGTGGTGGCCCTTTGGTGCCCCCGTGTTGCTTGCATGAGCGGGCAGGCTAGGAGCCTGACTCCAAACATATCGCTGTGGCTGTGCCTGTTCTGACTTACTTGCTGAGGCATGGTCAGTTTATATAGGTGTCCCTAATGCGTGGTCACTTCCCTCGCTAACCCTGCCACCCGCCTGTGTGCAGGATGCAGTGCTAGGGCAGCACTTGACCCGTCCCTCCCCTCAGCAGACCCCCCTCTGAGACTGGCCAACCCTATCCCCCAGACACCACCCCCCCACCTCAGCAGTCGCCTCCGAGGCTGACCAGCACTTGCCCCTGGACACCCCCACCCCTCAGCAGTCACCTGCAGGGCCAGGGATCAGTTTCCCCCACTCCCCGGCGCCCCTGGGCAAGCTGTGGAGAACGCTGCTGCTCACTCACCTCAGTTCCCCCAAAGTGCAGGCCGCCAAGTGCCACAGCGCCTACATGCTGTTGTGAAACATGTCAGCATTCTTTCCCGCCTATGTGAACGGACGGTGGGGTTCCAAGACCCTGGCAGGATGGCCTCTTAATTGTATGCTAAAGTATTACAATTAGCTCCCCGCCGACCGATGGCAGAAAGCGCAGCCCGCCATTGGCGGGCTGAGCAGAAGATCACGACCTGCCTTCACGCTGTCGTGAAGTGGGTCCCGCCATATTTTCTGCACACGCCACCTATAATGCCCACCGCCAGCGGGAAATTCTGGCCAGTGATTTTATAAAATATATTAAAACTTTAAAATAGATTGTGAATGACCTTCTGGACTATTGGGCCAATTTGAAAAGGATTTCCCTAAACAAAATATTAATTCCAAAGGATGGTTTTAAATTCCTTGAGGAATTTTTTAATAGTTATAACCTCAAGCTTTATGTATGTTGCAGTGCTAGTTATACTTGCTGTAAGTTGCAAGTCAAGAACCAGTAGAAATTGGGAATTATTGACTGTGCTGTACCTCTATTCTTGACATCTTCTAAGGCCAAATGACAGTCAATTCTGGACAGTTGATTCATTGATGTTGCTAATTAATAAATTAAACAGTTATGCTGAGAGATCACAACCTAATGCAATATGTCTGTCCCCATAAAGTATTTGGAAAACTTGAATTTTGGAGCACTTAATGGCCTGGTAATCCACATAAAATAATGGAATAAAATGGCTGTATAGGATATTTAACTTAATCCAGGACCGAAAGAATTTTTTCACTCCTGATTTGGAAAACTCGTTTAGTATTGCTTTCAAAGATCTGTCACCAATACCCTGCACCCCAAACCCCTCACTGCCCCCCCCCACTGCCCCCCACACCCCCCCCCCCCCCCCCACCACCACCACCACAAACTCCCACCTCCAGGTAAATGGCCCATGGGTGGGATAATGCCAGGAAGCTGACACGACAGCAGGCAGCACAAAATTCTGTGCCCACCCTTCTCTGTGCTCACCTCCATTGGGGCCTAAAAACCCAGTCCCTTGAGTACAAAATAATTGGAAAGTAATGAATCATGATGACTTTGAAAATGTTAAAATCTTTTATGGTGATGAAACCATTGTCAGGTATGTCTTCAGTGGATAACATTGACACAGCACCATTTTATAGTTGCAGATTGGCCTCACAAAGGCACTAACTTCTCTGTAAAACATAATGGCCCAGAACTCCCTATCTCCGGATGGTTGAACCCCAGAGGTATCCGCCCAAAAAATGCGCTGGGGACCCTCGAAAGTCCCAGCGCACTGACTCCTCAGGAGTTGCCCAGGAAGTTTGAACTTCCAATGAGCAATTCAGATGCATCTGGAACCTTTGAAACTCTGAGTTAGAGTGGAGACTTTGGATGGTTCTGATCCACATAACAGAATAGTTACCCAGAAAAGGTTAAAATGATTAAAACCAGTTCTAACTTTTGGGTAGCTATACTACTTATGCCCGACTCCCCACTGGACCCTCTGACTACCCTCCTCCCTGGTCACTCTACCCCCTCATCCACCCACCTGTTAAACTATCCCTTCACCCACCCGCCACCATACCCTCACATCCACCCACCACTCTACCCCTTAACCCCCCCACCCGCCACCCAATCCCCTCACACCCACCAACCACTCTACCCTGTCACCCACCTACCTTCTACTCATCCACCTGCCAGCCTACTCCTTCACCCACCCATCTGCCCTCCCACGCCATCACCCACTTACCTTACACACTTACCTTCTCTCTGTAGCTTCTCAAAGTGATTTTGGGACCATTAAACTCTCTACTTACTAGATTAAGGCAGCTGGAGTCATAGAAAGGGGGTGTGGCTCAGCTTCCCCTAATGATGCTGCACTATGAGAGAAGGACTCCCGGAACAGGCACTTCTGAAGAGCCTTAGTTTGAAGTCCTGGTGAGAAATGTAGAACTCCAGTGCAAGGTAAGAAACTAGAAATGGAGTGGCAATCTGACGGTGATTGCCATTTCTCGGAAGATTCAGCCCCATAATTATGACACAGTCCTTGAAGAAAACTTTCGAATGTGACATTTTTATATTAATGTTCAGTGTATTGCTGTGACATTAAGAATAATTTGCATAGAGTCCTTAAAAAATGTGTGTTTTTTGTGTTCTACCTTATTTTCAGGTTTTTAGCACTTGGGAAGTTTCTGTTAAGCTGCAATTCCTAAGTACATTGATGAATGAGAGTAGAGTTTATCTCACTTATTAGCCATTTTTCCCAGTGGGAAATGTGAGATTGGATTTCTCCATGCAGTGCCTCAGGCAGGGTACAGTAGAAACCAAATAACTACTGCCTTAGGCCATAAAGGAAGAAGTTGAGTAGAATGTGGAATAATCTTTTCTTTATAAATCTCATTTGTTTATATTTAACTCTAATGTTTTAATTAAAATATCATTTGCATGTATGTGCATATTAATAATATTGACAAAATGTCTAAATCATCAATAGAGAAATAGGTTAACGTAACCCTTTCAATAACATGCTTCTTTGTCCTTGTGCCTGTCTTCAAAAGACAGTTTTATAACACATCAGCTTTGGTTGCATATAAAAAGAATCAGTGGCCTTGATTTTACAGTGAAGGGCTAGAAGGATGCATGGAAGCCTGATAGTGGATGACATACCCGGCAAGACCAGGGACGTAGATACCTATCCAATCTTAAAGAAATGGCCTCATCTAAATAAATCTATATAGAGCCCTGCCTGACAATGAACCCAATTAACTGCCTGGCCAGTGGGCAAGAGTGAGCATTTGGTGGCATGAGAGAGTATCTGGTGGCAAGAGACAACAGTCAGGGATTTGTGTGAACGTTCCTGGATGGAAAACCCTGGCAGGGATTGGTGATGGGGTGGGGGAGGGGATTTTGCTGCTAGCTACCATTGGAAGGGGTGGGGATGGGGCACAGGATCTATCAAAGATTGGCAGGCGCAGATAGCCTAGTGCAAGGGAGTCTTCTTTGTGAGGCCTGTGTAAGTACTCTTATAGAATCATAGAATGTTTACAGCACAGAAGGAGGCCATTCAGCACATTGTGTCTGTGTTGGCTCTCTGGAGGAGCAATTCACCTAGTACCACTTCCCTTCCTTTTCTCCATAGTACTGCGATTTTTTTCCTTTTCAGTAATGATTCAATTCCTTCAGAATGCCTCAATTAACCCTGTCCCCACCACAATCTCAGTCAGTGCATTTCAGATCCTAATGCTTACTGCATAAAAAACATTTTTCTCATGTCACCATTGCTTCTTTTACAAATTGCCTTAGACCTGTGCCCTCTAGTTCTCAATCTTTTCACCAATAGAAACAGTGTCTCCCTATCTACTCTGTCCAGACTCCTCATGATTTTGAATACCTCTATCAAATCTCTTCTCAACCTTGTCCAAGGAGAACGGTCCCAAATTCTCCAATCTTTCTATGTAACTGAATTTCCTCATCAGTGGAACCATTCTCGTGAATCTTTTCTGCAGGCCTTCTTATGCCTTCACATCCTTCCTAAACTATGGTGCCCAGAACTGGATGCTATACTCCAGTTGAGGTTGAACCGGTGTTTTACACAGGTTTCATATAAATTCCTTGCTTTTATACTCTATGCCTCCATTGGTTAAGCCCAGAATACTGTGTACCTTTGGCTCTCCTGGCCCAGAACGAAACCTAAAATAAAACTTTAATATTTACTTTCTGAACCTTTTCTGTCACTGCTTCCTTGCTCAGGCTTCAGGATAAAATTGCATATTGGGTTCTGATGAAATTATTTGACACAATCTGCATATCTAAAATAGGACCCCCTTTCCTTCCTGCAAGTGTCCTGCTCACCTGCTGAAAAGAGCATGTTAGCATCAGGACACAATGGGAAGGCAGCAGGATTGGAGGAGGTAAGTAACTCACATTATGCTAATTCTGTTCCCCTCACCGCCTCCTGATTTCTGCGAGGTGAAGGCAATAAAATTGCCAACATCCATTCAAACTTGTAGGTAAGTATGTTTCTACTCACCATAAACTTGAGGACATCCAAAACTCTGTTGTTTATGTCTTAACTTGCAGCAAGTCCCATTCTCCTATCACTCCTGTGCTCGCTGACATACATCGGCCCCTGGTCAAGCAATGTTTGATTTTTAAATTCTCACCCATGTTTTCAAGTCCCTCCATGGCTTTGCCCCTCCCTATCTTTAGTTGTAGTCTCCTCAGTCTCTGAGACATCTGCAATCTTCTAACTCTGGCCTCTTAAGCCTTCCGAATCATTCTGAATAATTGCTTCATCACTGGTGGCTGTGACTTTAGTTGCCTAGACCCCAAACTCTGGAATACCCTCCCTACATCTCTCTGCCTCTCTGCTTTGCTTTCATTCTTTAAGACATTCCTTAAAACCTACCTCTGACCAAGCTTTTAGCCAGCTGACCTAATATCTCCTTATGTGGCTTGGTGTCATACTTTGTTTTATAATGCTCCTGTGATGCACCTTGAGACATTTCATTATAGTAAGGGCACAATATAAGTTACTGTTGATAAAGTAAGATACAGCACTAACATTCTAAAGACTTTGGTTCTGTTGGTTATGATTGCTGTTTATTCATAAAACACAGTAGATTCTGTCAATGAAGTTGCTTGTGAGCCATGCAAAGACTATGTTGGTTGTATAAGGAACTGATAATCTAATATGTTCAATGCAGTATTGGAGCCACATTTGTACCTACCTGTAGGGCATGATTTCAGTTCCTCAGGTAGGTCCATAAAATACCAGTAGCAGTTATGAACTAAGTAATAAGGGCCATAGGAAAACCCACTGAAGTTTCCTCTGAAGCACAAACTGCCAGTGTGCATGTGCAGGCATGTACTTGCTTTGGCATGCATGGTGATGCTCCAACACTTGAGGAAGCCAAAGCTCCCAGTTATGTGCAGACAATAATATCTAGCTGGCATGGCTAAAGTAACTCAATTCAATGGAATTCACTCTTGTTAATTAAATCAAATAGATGAAACACAGTTTTCTTGATTGCTGAGTGAGTGATAGAATTACTGGCCAGAATTTTACACTCTCCTCAAGGGGTGAGATGGCAGTTGGGGGCATAACATTGGGCACTATGCAGCAGCATTGTACATGTCACCTACCGCACCCCCCCCGCCCCCCCCGCATTTACCCACAATAGGGAAGGTGTACGGCAGCCCGCTTGCCAACTATTGGCCATGCAGGGGCCTCCTCCAGCCTTCACTGTGAGCAGGCCAGCGATTCATGAGTGGGGAGGTCGATGATCCAGGAGTGGGAGCAGGTCAGTGATCCTGGAGTGGGGACAGTTCAGTGATCATGGAGTGGGGACAGGTCAGTGATCCTGGAGTGGGGACAGGTCGGTGATTCTGGAGTGGGGACAGGTCAGTTATCCTGGAGTGGGAAGGTTAGTGATTCTAAAGAGGAAGGTCGATGACCCTGGAGGAGTGGGAGTTTGGTAATTCAGGAGTGAGGGAGCTTGGTGATCCTGGAGTGGGAACACGTCCGTGATCCTGGAGAGGGGTGGCTGGTGATCCTGGATTGGGAGGAGGTCAGTAATCCTGGAGGAGTGCAGGTGGGTAAACCTCAGGGGGAGGGAGATGATCCAGATGAGGACAAGTAAATTCACTTTGGGAGGTTGGGGATCAGGTGGAAGCACTCTTACTTCTCCTGGCCATAAGCAATGCTGGAAACACTCTAATCTCTTCTATGTGATAGTCTTTACTTTCCTTTATCTGCCAGGTTTCCTGAGCCTGGACAACCTAGCTGGCCAGAATTTTACCTTGAAGGGAGATATATCTGAGGCATACAATCTCATTATTATATTTGAATGACCAACTCACCTCCTGGAAGTAATTCTGCTCTGCCTCTGTTGAAACTGGAAGTAGCCAAAATTGAGGCAGGTTGAGATCCGTTTTCAGATTTTTTTCTATTCTCACATTCCACCCAACCCAAACAAATCTGCTTTTGAGGGTTAAAGTGCCCCCTTACGTGTATAGTGTTAGAATCTTTGTTGGTGTTCAAGTGTTGTGAGGCTCTTCTAAAACTGTATTGATTTTCTCAACAGATGTTGCAACAGTCAAGCAAGTTGTCATAGAACTAACTGTGGAAGTGGAGATAAGTAATGATGAAAATCAGCCTTAAATAAAGAAAAAGCTGCAAAAACTACAAAGCAAGTTCATATTCTTCTCAGCAGCAACACTTTTTGCAGATGGAATTCATATGGTATCAGTTAAAGCACCAGTAGGAAAACAAAACAATCATAAGGAATCTTTTATTTTACCAACAATTGTATTCATAATGATGCACGTGGCCAATTTTTGCCTTATATTCTAAAGTTTTAACCAAATGACACAGTGACTGTTAGACCCAAAGTTTGTTGTTTTAACATTAATTGAAAATTAGTTCATAAATAATGTCTTATAGTGTCCTAACTTACACATTATTATTGAAAATATTTTTTCATCAATACAGCAATCTTTAAAGTTTCCCATGTATGAATCACAAATGAAACATCATGCGTTATTGTTAACAAATTGCTCTAGAATAATTTTGAGGTGTGTTACACAGAGAGAACCTCCTAATTTTGTTGTAATAGATAATATAATTGATTGCACAATCAAAAATAATGAGTTGCACTAACCAGTTTAAGAACCTGTGCTTCTTTAGCTATTTTTCAACCGAAGATTCTATGTATTTCTAACCTATTGCAATATGTTGTGTGTGGCTCTCTTTGCATATTTAATGATCTATATGCACTGTTAAAATATCTGCTTTCAAATCAGTTTAGAATGTGAACTACTCTAGTGCTGTTAGTGAATAAAATGTTTCTTGTTAATTAGCTGATGCCTCATTTAATAAGCATAATCCAGAAAAGAGTTTTGATGCTTGTAATAGAAATAAATTAAAAACCCCATGAAAACAACACTTCTTTGAAGTGGCATTGCAGAGCTTGGGTGTTCTTGTCCTGGAAACAAATATGCCAGCTAAAGTGCAGATACACCATAGTTGTTCTCACTCTCCACTCTTAACACATTTCTGGCGGAAATTGAAACTTCCCCAGATTAAGCATATGATCACTGCTGCTTAACTGCTTGTTTAAAAGTAGTACTGTTACCTCTTTTGGTTGCTACTTCTGAAAATTATTTGTTATTTGTTCCTGAGATGTGGCAAGGGTCTTGGACATATCTAGTTGCTCTGCATGCATTAAGGGTCAACCACTTAGGGTGGAATTTAACGTAGGCTGATGGAGCAGGAAACGAAGCGGGGGACGATAGAATCATGCAGGAGATGCTGTTTCGGAAAACCAACGCCGGGAACTCTGTGCTGCATTATGCTGGTGGCGAGGTGGCAGCGAGGCAGTGATGTTGCATGGAAACAGCGGGAAGCCAACGGAGCTGATAAAAGACTTATTTATGTCTCATTTGTATGTAGTTGAGTGGAATTTAATGGCACTTTGCAAATTAAGTGTGCAACTGTTCCAGATCCATGCACACCTCCCGGTAAGGATCCTTGGGTCAGGGGATACCCAATCAAGACAGGGCTGATGACACCTGTGAGGAACCCCTGCACTGCAGACAAGGAAGGTTACAATGCCAGGCAGGGCAGCAGGATTAGGCACCTGCACCAGAGGCAAGAGCCAAGGAGAGACGCTCAGGAGAGGCTCGTGACACACTCATTCACACCCACTTCAAGCAAGTGAGATTCCTTTCACATAAGACCTCCAATCCAAGATGTCATTACATCTCATTACACTCAGTACTCATCAGTGTCAATTGCCCAGCCTCTTTACTCATACTGCCCCATTCATGGATAGAGCCTGACTCTGTCTTCCCCACCTGCAGGTAGGCAGATGAGGGTGCAGGGTTCACACAGCAAGTGAGAATACAGCAGTCACTGCACAAAGGAGATAAAAATTAATACACAAACACTATTTACTGAAACACAACCACCATTCATGAACATGTACATAATATTACCACTCGTGCCATCCTAGTGCTTCCAAGTGATCTTTCTAATGTTTTTCCAAGTGCTTCAACTAGCTGCGACCCCGGCATTTGCAGCTGAGGTGGGGACAGGCTGTAAAGTCTGCTGCCTCATGGCCTGAGATGACCTTGGCAGCCATCCTTTGGCTTCCTGAAGCCTGAAAAGTTCTAGCATGCTGAGGATTTTCTGTACAAATGCAGGTACCTCCTCTGCAGCTGCAGCTAATGGTGGCATTTGGGTCACTGGCAAAGTTGCTGAGGAGTACATGTCCATCCTCAGAGCACTTTGAAAGAATTCCGCTTTGCTGAAGCCTCAGCTCTTCCTCCCTCTCAGTGCGCAGTGGCATGTCCCTGTGGATATGGAGGGGAGTCTAGGTGCCACATCCCACCCTTACCTGGCCATTGCTGCACAGCCAAAGTGATAGAATTCAAGTTGTACATATTCTCTGCATCCACTGAGTGGTCTGTTGAAGCTGGCTCTCCATGAGGATCACCAATCTCTCATTGGAGGAAACCATATGCTCACACGCCTGAGACATGGCAGAACTTATAGGGCAGAATTTTATGTCCCGTGGGCGGGTGGGCACGCGCCCGACCCAACAGGGCATACATTCACACAAGAAGACATCGGGTGAACTTTTTCAGGTCTCCAGCTCCCTGAGGCAGCTGTCTGCCTTCAGAGAGCTTTCTCATAGCGCTCACCCACGCCGGCAGTAACATCATCGCCCGCCCTCTTCCCGCCCCCACCCCAGCAGTGCTGAGCATTTCAGAGCACGTTTCATGCTGGCTGGCTGTTAATTGGCCAGCCAGCATGAAATTGTGGTCAAGAGCCAATCACGGTCAGTGGCCCATTTCCCGACCTTTCCTGGGCCCGCCAATCGGGCACGCCTCCAAATGTAAAATTCAGGCCATGGTCTGGATGGGCTTCTTCATTGTCCATGCATGGCTGTGCAGAGCCTCTGGCAGCTCTCCCAGATGTTCCACTCTCTGTTGCTGCATTTCTAGTTAAGTTCCATGTGGCCAACATTAGAGGCCCATCATCAGACTGAGGCCAAGCATGAGCCGGGCCTTCCATAGACCTCTGACAGTGTGGGATCTTAGCTGTTAGAGCCTCCGCCAACTGTTCCTGAACCTTTGTGAGGTGCTCACCAGCTTGTGATCCTGAATCTAGTCACAAACACATAACCACCAACTTGAAAGTATCTGCGTTGGTAGGGGATGCTGGATTCTCTGAGGGATTGTTGCCCTCCTCCTCAGAGGTGGACTGACAGGTCCTAGTCAAGGCAACAGCTTGCCCTTCTGGAGTGGAGAAGCCTGCATGGTAGAACATAAACAATTAGGGCAAAGGCCTGTCCTATCCCTTCTTACATCAATATCTAACGTGCACTTCCTTTCTGCCCAGCGGTGTACACCAAGCTCAAGGCCTTATCATTCTCTTCACTCTGCATTCCACTGTTGCCCAGCTGCTCTGCCTGCCAGCCAAGTACCTCATCATCTGTGGGCATCAAGACTTGCATATCCAGCACACTTCCACCCATCTTTGACCCCCGCACCCTCTCATGTTTGGGCCCTTTTCTCCTGCAAGCAGAAGAGGAAAGTGAGTCTCCACACATTGATCTGATGACCACTTAATCAGCTGACAGCCCTCTGACACTTGATAAGGGCTCCGGGACGTTGCATCCATACTCTCGGGACTTGGAGGACTCTCAAGGTAGATGCCTATCACCAACATGCAGCCATTCCTCACAAGGCAGCTGCTGCTGAGGCATAAAGTTCTTTTGCACACCTGGTTGATCCTCCCCAAGCTGAGACCCATTGCGTGTTGCTCACATGAAAGCCATAATGTTTGAAGAACTTAGTTACACTCACCCTGCCAACTGAAGGAGGACATTGACCCACTTGCAACACTGCACTCATGTATGCCAATAGACCCCATAACTACTAACCTCCGCTGCTATCACCATCCAAGCTTCCTTGGTCAGGCAGGGTCTCATTTTTCCATCCGTAGGGAACAGCACCTCCTGCCGTTCCTGAGCAGTGTTACGGAGAACCTGCAAGTAGGTATCACTGACCCATGGGGCCACGCTTTTTCTGCCCTCCGACTTGCTCCTTCTCATGGTTGTCTACAACAGTTTGTTGTTGGTGCTGTACTCACAGTGGACATTTGATGATCCTTCTGGAGCAGTATAGAATTGGAACAGTCTTCAGGGTAAGACACAGATGATGAGCTGTCTTCAGGGGTCACAAGGTCATAAGATCATAAGAAATAGAAGCAGGACTAGGTCATTCAGCCCCTTAAGCCTGATCCACCATTCAATAAGATCATGGCTGATCTGATTGTGGCCTATTTCCTGCCTGCCTGTCATAACCCTCGACTCCCTTGTTGGTCAAGAATCTATCTAACTCAGCCTTGAATATATTCAATGATCCAGCCTCCACTGCTCTCTGGGCAACAGAATTCCAAAGTCTAATGCATCTCTTAAAAAAATAACTCCTCCTCATCTCAGTCTTAAATGGGAGACCCGTTAGTTTTAAAATGTGCCCCCTGGTGCTATACTCCCCCACAAACATCCTCCCACCATCCGCCCTGTCAAGTCTTCTCAGAATCTTCTATGTTTCAATAAGATTACCTCTCATTCTTCTAAGCTCCTATCAGCATGGATCTGACCTGCTCAACTTTTCTTCATAAGACAATCCTTTCATACCAGGAATCAGCCAAGTGTACATTCTCTGAACTGCTTCCAATGCAATTATACCCTTCCTTAAATAAGGATACCAAATCTGTACACAAAACTCTCACTAAGGCCCTGCATAGATGTAGCAGTCTTCCCCACTTTTATACTCAATTCCCCTAGCAATAAAGGCTAACATTCCACTTGCCTTCCCATTCGCTTGATGTATCTGCATGTTACCTTTTTCTGATTCATGTACCAGGACATCCAGATCCCTCTGTACCACAGATTTCTGCAGTCTCCCCATTTAAATAATATTCTGCTTTTCTATTATTCCTGTCAGAGTGGACAAGCTCACATTTTCTCACAAATACTCCATCTGCCAAAGTTTTGCCTTTGCAGACCCATTTTGTGTCCTCTTCACAACTTGCTTTCCTACCTATCTTGGTGTCATCAGTAAATTCAGTCCTTTCATCCAAGTCATTGATATAAGTTGTAAATAGTTGAGGCTCCGGCACTGATCATTGAAGCACTCCACTAAGTTTGCCAACCAGAAAATGACCCATTTATTCCAACTCTCCGCTTCCTGTTAGCTAACCAATCCTCTATTGATGCTGAATATGTTACCCTCAACACCATAACTCTTATCTTGTGTAGCAACCTTTTGTTTAGCACCTTATCGATGTATTTTGGAAATCCAAATACACCATATCTACTGTTTCCCCATTATCCACCCTGCCTGTCACTTCCTCAAAGAACTCTAATAAATTAGTCAAACACCATTTCCCTTTCACAAAACCATGCTGACTCTACTTGATTGAATTATGATTTCCTAAATGTCTTGCTATTACCTCTTTAGTAATGGGTTCAAGCATTTTCCCTATGACAGATATGAGGCTAAGTAGCCTATAGTTTTCTGCTTTCTGTTTCCTTCCCTTTCTTGAATAGAGGTGTTACATTTGCAGTTTTCCAATCCGCGGGAACCTTGTTACAACCAATGCGCCACTCTCTCTGCAGCTACTTCTTTTAAGACCCTAAGAAACAGGCCATCAGGGCCAGGTTACTTGTCAGCCTTTAGTCCCAGATGTTTTACCAGTATCTTTTCCCTAGTGATCATGATTGTTTTAAGTTCCTCCTTCCCTTTTCCCTCTTGATTTTCAACTATTCTTGGGATGATTTTTGTGTCTTCTGCAGTGAATACTGATACAAAATGTTTGTTCAATGCTTCTGCATTTTCCTTGTTTTCCATTATTAATTTCTCAGTCTCACCCTCCAAGGGACCAATGCTCACTCTTATCCTTTTTACATATTTGTAGAAACTCATACTGTCTGTTTTTATACTTCTAGCTATCTTCCTCTCGTACTCTAATTTCTCCCACATTATTTTTTAGTCACTCTTGATCGTTTTTTAAAATTTGTCCAACCTTCTGATCTACCACTAATCTTCGCAGTGCATTGTATACATTTTCTTTCAGTTCGATACTATCCTTAACTTCTTTAGATGGCCATGGATGATGCACCTTTCTCAGAGTTTTTCTTTTGTCAATGGAATATATCCTTGTTGAGAGTTATGAAATATATCCTTAAATGTCTGCCACTGCTTCTCTACCTTTTAACCAATGTCCTCAGTCCACTTTAGCCAAATCTGTCTTCATGCCCTTATCATTGCCTATATTTAAGCTAAAGGCTCTCGACTTAGACTCGCATTTCTTATCCTCAAACTAAATGTGAAATTCTATCATGTTACAATCACAATTCAATCATATTACAATTAGAGGCTCCTTTACAATGAGGTAATTAATTGATTCTGTCTCATTATACATTACTAGGTATAAATTAGCCAGCTTCTTGGTTGGCTCTAGAACATACTGCTCTAAGAAATTGTCCCGAATTGACTCAACAAGCTCTTCTTCTAGGCTACCTTTGCCAATTTGAGTCGTTCAATCTATATAAAGATTAAAATAGCCCACAATTATTGCAGCACTTTTCTTACAAGCCCCATTATTTTTTCATGTATACTTTGTCTAACACTGTAGAAACTGTTAGGGTCTCTATAAACTACTCCCACAAGTGACTTATTTCCTTTGCTATTTCTAATCTCCACCCAAAGTGATTCGTCTGAACCAAGGTCACCTCTCATTACTGTACTAATCAGATCTTTTAATAACAGAGCTACCCCACCACCATTTCCCTTATTCCTGTCTTTGAACATTCATGTTCTAGCCTTGGTCACCCTGCAACCATATCTCTGTAATGGCCATCAGATCTTACTTCTTTATTTCTATTTGTGCTATAAATTTATCCATTTTTGTCATGAATGCTGCGTGCATTCAAACACAGCGACTTTAATTCTGTCTTTTTTTTGTTCTTCCACACACTGACCTTATCTGCTAGTGCACGCTTAAGTTTGTATGCTCTGTCCTTTCCTGTCACACTCTGGTTATTATTACTTGTATCACTACTCTGCTTTATTGCCTTCTCCCCTCAATCTCCCCTCAAGTGATCCCTCCCTCCCACTATTTTGTTTAAAGCCCTCTCTACTGCCCCAGTTATATGATTAACCAGGACACTGTTCCAGCACAGTTCAGATGAAAACTGTCCCAATGGTACAGCTCCCTTTCCCCCAGTACTACTGCCAGTGCTCCATGAATCATAACCCATTTCTCCCACACCAATCTTTGAACAATGCATTCAACTCTCTGATCTCTTTTACCCTATGCCAATTTGCTCAAAGCTCAGATAGTAATCCAGAGGTTATTACCTTTCGCTCTGCTTTTTAATTTAGTCCCTAGCTGCTTATAATCCCTAAGTAGATCCTCTTTCCTCATCCTATCCATGTTGTTGGTACCCACATGGACCACAACAACTGGATCCTTCCCCTCACACAGAAAGTTCCTTTCCAGCCCGGAGCAGATTTCCTGAACCCTGGCACCATGCAGGCAATACAGACTTTGGGACTCTTGCTTTTGGCTGTAAATTGTCTATCCCCCTAACTATACTACCCCCAAATAAAACTACATTACTTTTTACTCCACCCATTTGAATGGCTCCCTGGACAAGGATGCCATGGTCAGCTCACTTGTCCACCCACTCACTTTCACACAAACTGCAAGAGCCTCAAATCTGTTGGACAACTGCAAGAGCTGAGTCTCCCCCACTTCCACCTTCTCGATCCCCATACCTACCTCAATGTCAGGTCACACACACCTGTGGGACAAAGTATCCAGTTAACTTAACCCCTCCCTGAGGCATTGCAGTGCCTGAAGCTCAGACTCTAGTTCTCAGCTGAAACTCCTGGAGCTGAAGACACTTACTGCAGATGTGGTTGCCCTGGACCACACTGGTCTCCCATGTGCTACAGCTGCAACACGTCACCTGCCCTGCCATCCTTATTATATTTATTTAGGTATAAAATATCTTTAATTACCAGACTCCCAGCTTTAATGGATAAGGTAATTTAGAGAAAAAAAAGTACTCACCCCAATCACTTCCTTCATGTTATATCATAATTCGATTTTCTTTAGAATGCAACCTATATATGCACCTAAAGTTTTATTCTTTAAACTCTTGCTCCCATTCATGCGCCCCTATTTAAACTCTCGCCGTTGTCCCCCGACTCCATCTCAGACTCGCTCTTCAAACTCGCAACGCTCATTCACTGCGCCCTCAGACTTTCTCTTTGAACTCTCGCCACTATCTCACTGCTCCCTCTCAAACTCGCTCTTTAAGCTCTCGTCACTGACTGATTGCTCATTCTCAAACTCGCTTTTTAAACTCTTGCCACTGCCTCAATATCCGTCTCTGACTCGCTCTTTGAACACTCGACACTGTCTCACTGCTCCCTTTCAAACGGCAATCTTAAAGCTCTCGCCATTGTCTCAATGCTCCCTTTAGACTTGCTCTTCAAATTCTCACCACTGTCTCACTTAGCCCTCTCAGATTCACTCTTTAAACTCTCGACACTGTTTTACTGCTCCCTCTCAGACTCGCCCTTTAGACACTCACCACTGGCTTACTGGTCCCTCTGAGACTTGCTCCTTCTGCCACTGTCTCAAGGCTCCCTCTCATGCGTCAGTCATTAAACTCTCCCCATTGTCTCAATGCTCCCTCTCAGACTCACTCCTTAAACTCTCACCACTATGTCACTGTTCTAGCACTTTATCCTCTCCACGCTGTCTCACTGCTCCCTCTCAGACTCGCTTTTTATAATCTCGCCACAGTCTCACTGCTCCCTCTCAAACTCGGTCCTTAAACTCCCATCACAGTCTCACTGCTCCTTCTCAAACTCAGTCCTTAAATTCCCACTCACTGCTCCCTTTCAAACGGCAATCTTAAAGCTCTTGCCACTATCTCAATGCTCCCTTTAGACTTGCTCTTCAAACTCTCGCCACTGTCTCACTGAGCCCTCTCAGACTCGTTCTTTGAACTCTTGACACAAACTCCCTGCTCCCACTCAGAGTCGCTCATTAAACTCTCGCCAATGTCTAACTGCTCAATCTCAAACTCACTCCTTAAACTCTAGCCACTGTCTAACTGCTTCCTCTCAAACTCACTCCTTAAACTCTCGCCACTGTCTCATTGCTCCCTCTCAGACTTAGTATTAAAATCACGCATCTCACTGCTCATCATGTCTCATGGCTCCCTCTCAGTCTCACTCTTTAAGCTCTCGCCAGTGTCTCCATGCTCCCGTTCAGACTCACTTCTCAAATTTCCGCCATGGTCTCATTGCACCCTCTCAGATTCACCCTTTACACTCTCCCACTGTCTCACAGCTCCCTCACATACATCGGTCTTTAAACTCTAGCCATTGTCTCAATGCTTCCTTTTAGGCTCACTCTTCAAACGCTTCCCACTCTCTCATTGTTCCCTGTCAGAAGTACTCTTTAAACTCTCACCACCATCTCCGTGCTCCCTCTCAGACTCGCTCTTTAAACTCTCACCGCTGCCTCACTGCTACCCATCAGACTTTCTCTTTAAACTCTCGCCACTGCCACACTGTTCTCTCCCAGGCATTCTCTTTAAACTCTTCCCACTGTCTCCTTGCTCCCTCTCAGACTCGCTCTTTGAAGTCTCGCCACTGTCTCAATGTTCACCCTCAGACTCACTCTTTACACTCTCACCACTATCTCAAGGCTATCTCTTAGACTCGCTCTTTAAAATCTCACCACAGTCTTAATGCACCCTCTTAGAAACATTCTTCAAAATCTCGCCTATCTCACTGGACCCTCTCAGGCTCGATCTTTAATCTCCCGCCACTGTCTCATTGCACCCTCTCATGCACTGCTCTTCAAACTCTCCACACTGTCTCACAGCTCCCTCTCAGACTCGCTCTTTAATCTGTCGCCACTGTCTCAATGCACCCTCTCATGCACTGCTCTTCAAACTCTCCACACTGTCTCACCGCTCCCTCTCAGACTTGCTCTTTAATCTGTCGCCACTGTCTCAATGCTCCCTCTCATGCACTGCTCTTTAAACTCTTCATACTGTCTCACTGCTCCCTCTCAGACTCGCTTTTTAAACTCTCGCCACTGTCTCGCTGCTCCCTCTCAAAGTCGCTTTTTAAACTCAAGATGGTGTCAAGCTTTTGAGTGTTGTTGGAGGTGCATTCATCCGGGCAAGTGAGCAATTCTCCATCACACTACTGACATGTGCCTTGTAGATGGCGGACAGGCTTTGAGGAGTCAGGAGGTGAGTTATTCGTCGCATGGTTCTTAGCCTCTCAAGTACTCTTACAGCCACAGTATTTATATAACTAGCCCAGTTCAGTTTCTGGCCAGCAGTAAACCCCAGGATGTCAATAGTGTGAGATATAGTAATAGTCTCACCACAGTCTCACTGCTCCCTCTGAGACTCGCTCCCCCTCAGACTCGCACTTGAAACACTCGGCACTGTCACACTGCTCCCTCTAAGACTCGTTATTTCAACTGTCGAGAATGTCTCACTGCTCCCTCTCAAACCCACTCCCTCTCAAACACGCTCTTTAAACTCTCCCCACTGCCTCACTGCTCCTTCTCAGACTCGCTCTTCAAACTCTCCCCACTGCCTCACTGCTCCCTCTCAGACTCACTCTTTCAACTCTTGCCACTGTCTCACTGCTCCCTCTTAAACCCCGCTCCTTATAATCTTCCCACTGTCCCACTGTTCCCTCCCAGACTTACTCTTCAAACTCGCACCACTCTCTTACTGCACCCTCTAAGACTCGCTATTTAAACTGCCGACAATGTCTCACTGCTCCCTCTCAAACTCGCTCCGTCTCTGACTCGTACTTAAAACACTCGGCACTGTCACACTGCTCCTTCTAAGGCTCGTTACTTCAACTGTTGAGAATGTCTCACTGCTCCCTCACAAACTCGCTCCCTCTCAGGCTCACTCTTCAAACTCTCGCCGATGTCTCACTGTTCCCTCTCAGACTCGCTCTTTAAACTTTTGCCACCGTCATCCTGCTCCCTCTCAAGACACTGCCTCAGTGCTCTCATACCACGCTCTTTATACACTCGCCCCCTATCTCATTGTTCCCCCTCAGACACACTCTTTAAACCCTTGCTACTGTCTCACTGCTTCCTCTGAGACTCACTCTTTAAACTTTCACCACTATCTCACTGCTCCCTCTCACACTCGCACTTTAAACTCTCCCCACTATCTCACTGCTCCCTCTAAGAGTAACTCTTTAAGCTCTCTCCACAACTCACTGCTCTCTCAGACTCGCTGTTTGACTCTTGCCTCTCCCTCAATGCTCCCTCTTGGACTCATTCTTAAAACACTCGTCACTGTCTCACTGCTCCCCCCATACCCTGCTCATTAAACTCTCACCACTGTCTCACATGCTCCCTCTTAAAATCGCTCTTTAAACTCACTTCACTGCCTCGCTGCTCTCTCTCAAACCTACTCTTTAAACTCTGCCCACTCTGTCAATATTCCCTCTCAGACTCGCTTTTAAACTCTCGCCACTCTCTCACCGCCCCAACACATGCCCCAATCTTTAAACTAATGCCACTGTCTCATTGCCCCTACTCAGACTCAATCTTTAAACTCTCCCCAATGTTTCACTGCTCCCTCTTAGACTCACTCTATACACTTGCCACCGTCTCATTGCTCCATCTCAGACTCGCGCTTTAAACTTGTGCCACTCACTCACTGCTCCATCTCAAACTCGCTCTTTAAATTCTTACCACTCTCTCACTGCTCCAACTCATGCCCCAATCTTTAAATTCTCACCACTGTTTCACTGTTCCCTCTAAGGCTCGCTCTTCAAATTTCCATCACTATCTCGCTGCTCCCTGTCAGGCTTATTATTCACGCCCTCACTACCGTCTCACTCCTCCCTCTCATACCCCGCTGTTTAAACTCTTGCCACTGTCTCACTGCTCCCTCTTGAACTCACACTATAAACTCGTGCCACTTTCTCACTTCTCCCTCTTGGACTCGCTCTTTAAACTCTCACCACTGCCTCACTGTTCCCTCTCAGATTTGCTCCTTAAACTCTCACCACTGCCTCACTGTTCCCTCTCAGACTCGCTCTTTCAACTCTTGCCACTGTCTCACTGCTCCCTCTCAGACTTCTTTTTCAAACTCACACCACTCTCTTACTGCTCCCTCTATGACTCATTATTTCAACTGTTGAGAATGTCTCACTGCTCCCTCTCAGACTTGCCCTTTAAACTCTTGTCACTGTCCAACAGCTCCCTCCCAGTCTTGCTGTTTAAGCTCTCGCTAATTTGTCACTGCTCCCTCTCAGATTCTCTCTTTAAACTCTGCCCACTGTCTCACTGCTCCCTCTCAGACTCGCTCCATAGAACCATAGAACACTACAGCACAGAAAAACAGGCCATTTGGCCCTTCTAGTCTGTGCTGAAATATTATTACGCTAGTCCCATTGACCTGCACCCAGTCCATAACCCTCCAGACCTCTCCCATCCATGTATCTATCCAATTTATTCTTAAAACTTAAGAGTGAGCTCACATTTACCACGTCAGATGGCTCTTTAAACTCTCACCACTGTCTCGCTGCTCCCTCTCAAAGTCACTCTTTAAACTCAAAATGGTGTCAAGCTTTTGAGTGTTGTTGGAGGTGCATTCATCCAGGCAATTGGGGAGTTCTCCATCACACTACTGACATGTGCCTTGTAGCCTTGTAGATGGTGGACAGGCTTTGGGGAGTCAGGAGATGGTTTATTCATCGCAGGATTCCTAGCCTCTGACCTGCTCTTGTAGCCACAGTATTAGTATGACTAGTCCAGTTCAGTACGGTAGCGTGAAATACCCTGCAATTTAAATGTTCGCCACGATCTCATTGCTCTTTCTCAAATTCGCTCGTTAAACTCTCGCCATTATCTCACCGATCCTTCTCAGACTTGCTCATTGAACTCTTCCCATGGTTTCACTGCTTGCTCTCAGACCCTCTCTTTAAACCCTTGCCACTGTCTCAGTGCTCCCACTTAGACTTATTTCAAACTCTGGCCACTGTCTCCCTGCTCCCTCTCAGGCTTGCTCTTTAAACTCTCCCCACTGTGTCACTGCTCCCTCTTGGAATCACTCTTCAAACTCTCGCCACTATCTCACTGTCTCCCCTCAGACTCACTCTTTAAACTCTCCCCACTGTCTCACTGCTCCGTCTCAAACTCAGTCTTCGAATTCTCGCCACTATTTCACTGCTCCCTCTCAGATTCACACTTTAAACTCTCCCCACTATCTCCCTGCTCCCTCTTGGACTCATTTTTGAGCTATTGCCGCCATCACCCTGCTCCCTCTCATCATGCTGTCTCACTGCTCCCTCTCTTACCCCGCTCTTTATACTCTCACCATTTTTTGAATGCTCCCTCTCAGACTCGCTCTTTAACTCTCGCCCCTGTCTCATTGCTCCCTCTCAGACTCACTCTTCAAACTCTCGCCACTGTCTCACTGCTCCCTCTCAGACATGTTCTTTAAACTCTCCCCACTGCCTCACTGCTCCCTCTTGGACTCACTCTTAAAACTCTCGCCATTCTCTCACTACTCCATCTTAGACTCACTCTTTAAACAACCACCACTCTCTCACTGCTGCCTCTCAACTCGGTCCTTAAACTCTTGCCACTGTCTCACTGCTCCAACTCAGACTCGCTCTTTAAACTCTCCCCACTGTCTCACTTCTCCCTCTTAGACCTTTGCTTTAAACTCTCTCCACTCTCTCAATGCTTTCTCTTATGCTCACTTTTCAAATTCTTGCCACTGTCCCACTGCTCCCTCTCAGACTCACTTTTTAAACACTCACCACTGTCTCAATGCACCTCTTCAAACTTGTTCTTTAAACTCTGTCTTAACACACTCATACCCCTCAGTAACTCCCACAGCAATCCTGCAGCCTCCTTTCCTCTGTTATGAGCTCTGCCCGCCATTTATGAATGGCGGCCGCACCTTCACTCACATCATCTGAGACTGAGCTCGGACTCTTCCTACCCACCCCGACACTTGCTGACACTGCTGGGCCCTGTCTTGTTAATTGGACAGCCATTGCAGTCCCTACCACCTACGGCCCCTACCAGCCCAAACAGCAATATCGCTCACTTTCAGGTCCACCATCGGGACCTGCACCACTGAAAGTAAATTCCATCCATCATGTGGGACTGGAGTCACTTATACCTCAGACTAAGTGGGACAGCAGGAGTGCAAATTGTATTAGTCAATCACGTGGGTTTTTATAACAATCAAGCAACATTTGTGATCATTTTCTGTTGCAAGCCCAGAAATGACCAATTTCCTGAATTTAATTTCACACCTTACTATGAACTCACAACCAATGAGTTTCTCGCCCACTACATTGACCAGGTTACTGTATTTTTTTTATTCTTTCATGCATTGTGGGCATCACTGGCAAGGCCAACATTTGTTGCCCATCCCTAGTTGCTCTTGCAACGGTGGTGGTGAGCCACCTTCTTGAACCACTGCAGCCCATCTGGTGTAGGTACACTTACAGTGCTGTAAGGGATATCCAGGACTTTGATCCAGTGACTGTGAAGGAAGGGCAATATAGTTCCAAGTCAGTATGGTGTGTGACTTGGAAGAGGTGGTGTTCCCATTTGTATCTGCTCCTCTTGTCCTTCTAGATGGTAAAGGTCACGGGTTTGGAAGTTGCTGTCAAAAAAGCCTTAGTGAGTTACTGCAGTGCATCTTGTATATGGTACACACTGCTGCCACTGTGCATTGATGGTGAAGAGAGTGAATGTTTAAGTTGGTGGAAGGTGTGCCAATCAAGTGGGATGCTTTGTCCTGGATGGTGTCAAGCTCCTTGAGTGTTATTGGAGCTGCACTCACCCAGGCAAGAGGAGAGTATTACATCACATTCCTGACTTGTGCCTTGTAGATGGTGGACTGACTTTGGAATTCTTGTGCAGCCTGAATGTTACCTGCCACTTATCAGACCAAGCCTGAAAGTTGTCTATGTGCAGCTGCATATGGACACAGATTGCTTAATAATCTGAGGAGTTGCGAATGTTGTGCACTCATCAGCGAACATCCCCACTTCTGACCTTATGATGGAGGGAATGTCCTTGATTGGCTGGGCCTAGGACACTACCCTGAAGAGCTCCTGAAGCAATGTCCTAGGACTGAGATGATCTGCTGGGTTGCTGCTAGCTGCACCTTGTACAGCCAAAGCACTTTATCATAGGAAGGAAGGAAATTAGCAAGCAAGTGAACCTGGGTTCACTCATATCCCTTTTGCACAGTCAGTATTTCAATAATGTCTTACATATCCAACTTCTTTATATATTTCAAATGCATTCTGTCCATATTCTTTATCACAACTTTTTTAATACAGAGAAACTTAATCGTAAAATTAGAACTAGCCCATAAAGAAAATCAGGTAGCAATTTTTCACAAAAGGGGAATGGAAATCTCAGATTCTCTCACCCACAAGGTTTGGATGCTGGGTGAACTGAAATTTTCTAGAATCAGGTTTTTGTTGGGCAAGAGTGTCAAAGCATATGGAACAAATGCAAGTTCCCCTCCAAACCACTTACCATCCTGACTTGGATCTATATCGCCATTCCTTCACTGCCACTGGGTCAAAATTCTGGAGCTCCTTACGTAACAACACTGTGGGTGTACCCAGACCTTGACATCATGAAGAGGCTGAAGCACTCCAATGATCCCTTGAGTGCATCCTCGCTTCTGGTAGGGCCAACCATAGTGGCAAACTTGGGAAAAGGTGCCAGACAAAGTGCAATCCAAAAGGTCCTCAAAGGTAGAACAGGTGAAAGAACACTGCATCTCATCAGTTGTAAAGGCGGAAGAAGGTTGCAGTGGCAAGATGGTCCTGGTCATCATGGTTCAACACATCACTGATACCTGACCATCAGCCTTTCAAGATCCTGTGGACAATGACAGTGTCACATGGTCCCCACTTTAAACAAAGCCACGTGCAGGCTTTTACCAGGTTCCATTTGCCAAGCCCTGCAGCGATGGAGGATTGGTGACAGGGACAGAGCTGTGAACCTTGGAGGACCAAGTCAAGAATCTGTACACAGGTGACAGATGCATGAATGTTGTTGGAATCTGTGTTGGGACAGAGGTGTCCTTGGGCATCAGCATCTGTGATGGAGCAGTCCTTTACAGGATACCCTCTGCCCACCCCAAATGATGATGGAGTTAGAAAAGGTACCCTAAAATTAGTCCATCCCATTTTCTCCTGGTTGGGGAACAATACCAAAGGATCATCACCTTTGTGGTCAATGGAAGAAAAGTTTAAGTTTGTAACTTGGAATGTTAGAACACTCATGGAGAATCTCCCTGCTGCTGATTCTCCATTGCCACAGGTACTTTCCAATTAGTGCCAAATTTTCAGCAAGATTTGTTTGTGAACCAAAGGCTGCTGGTACTTTTGACACAAATGACCAGAAACACTTTATGTAGGATTTATAGTTGCTGCACAGCTATAACCTTTGCTTAATTGACATGGGTTGGTTAAACTAACAGAACACTTCAGGAATTTTGAACATGAGTTGAGTGTTAAACTGATTATGGACTAAAACATTTACATATACAGCTATCTGAAGGGATTACATATATATTTTTGCAATATATATTCAAAAGATGCAATAATGATGGCCAAGATTGCAATATATAGAGTTACAGATCATGGGTTTAATAATAAAATATTTCACTCACTATAATCACAGAGCCTGGGTCTATGGTCAAGGTAGCAAATTGAAATTGCCCTTTGCTTTGTCCACCTTAGAATTTCTCTCCAGACAAATTACTATGTTTGGTCAGTTTTGCAAAGAACAACTTTTTCTTATGCTCAAGTTGTTAACGCTTTTTAAACAGTCATGTGGGAGCTAATTTGGAAATGATAGAACCTTATAGCACAGACGGAAGCCATTTGGCACATCTTGTCTCTTCTTTATTGACTTTTGTAGTTATAATTCGAACAATTGGTAGAAATACTGAAAAATTGCCATTTTGTTTTTCTGCATAGGTATAGGTTCCAATTTGGAAAATTATTTTACAAGCACAGGTAAGGATAATGTGGTGAATTTCAGTTTCTGCTTTGTATCTGCAGTGGCATGTATTGCATCTATGAAATGGAGCAGAAGTCGTTTGGATAAGTCACTGGCTTACTTTCATGTGATAGGTTAGTTGCTATTGCATACAAATGACTTATCTTGCTTTTCAACTGGAATAAATTTTTGTACTGTTACCATAGACGTTTTGGCAGAGAACATAGAGTGAAATGTTTTGTTAAAACAGTGGAAAATCCAACAAATGTGCTCTACACTCATAACATGGAAGATAACCACAGACTGTGTAGCTGATGAGTGTAATTAACACCCCATATAAATATATATAATGTATTTTAATAGTGTATCTCAAAAAACACAATTAATAATACAAAACATTTGGAGTATGCATAAATAAATATGGGTGTTGACAGTTCAATTTATGTATTGAACTACTGAAAAATGTTAGGGGTAATATTAATTCTATCCGCTTGGCAGAAGCTGGGTGGTAGTTAAATCACTCGTGGGACATATCTACTTAAGTCCTGCTATCTTCTCGCAACTTCCAAACTTAACCTGGCCTTCTCAGTAGGCAAGAGAGTCATCCACCAGAAGCAGGCAGGGATCTTCTTTAAATATGCAGATTGGGCTCTGATTATGTCATTGGGCCTGACTGATATTTTACCCAGAGGCCTGCATGGGGAAGCCTATGTAGATGAGGAAATCTTGTTTTGCCCCTTGGCACCTTCCACGACTGCTCTAAGGCTGTTGTTAATGATGATAACATTAAACAAAAATGTTATGAATATATCAGTTAGGTGCTTTGGAGGTGGAGATAAAGAGATTTCTCCAATTTGATATAAATCCCATTAGTTCAAAGGAAGCACATGTTCGGCTCAGTCATGGCTCAAACTGGGCAAATTGCTAACTGGTACATTAGGATTCATTTGCATCAATATTGCTACTGAAGCTGTTGAAAGAGCAGTCTTGTCAATACAGTAACTCTGGGCACAGGCACAGATGCCAATAACACATAGGCTGGAATTCTCCGGCCCCACTGGTGTCTGGCATCATGGCGGGTGTAAGTGGACAATACACAGGGAAAGCCAAAAGTCAGTTTCATGCCATCGTGAAACCAGTTTGCAATTGTCCGGTCCATCCATCAATGGCAGGCTGCCTTTCCCACTGCCGCATATTGGGAACCTAATTTCAATGCATTTGTATCTCATCATCTTGCCTGCTCACCAGGATCAACCTCCTATATCAAATTTACCACCCACGTCAGCGGGGAAACACGTTGGTCAGAACATGTCTTGACAAGTGTGACATGCAGAAGTTGGGACAAACTGTTAGGGCCTTGCTCACATCGCAGGCACCCAAAGAGCAGAAGATGCTGGAGTCCAACAGCTACCGGACCCTGGAGGACCACGTACATCGCATGCTGGGTGGATTCTCATGGTCATGGTTTTGCCGTGGAGCAGCTCACAGAATGGGAGATCTCCGTTGATGTCTGGGGTCTGCTTCGGGACATGGCGGCCTTGGACGTGGGCTGCTACAGGATGATCATCAAGGAGGGGAGGAGAGGGGGGAGAGGAAGTTCCAGCTGTGAGTGGGAGAGGAAGGTGTAGCGGTGTGGGAGGGTGTGGGGGGAGGAGGAAGGTCTAGGTTTGACTGGAAGAGGAAGGCATACTGGAGGAGGTAAGGTTGGGAGGGGTGGGGAATGAAGATGTCGGGAGAGGATTGAATGTGTCAAGGGGGTGAGGTTGGGAGCAGGGAGGGAGCACCAAGGGAGGGGGGCGTAACGGTGGAGAATGTGGCAACTCAGGAGGTAGGTGTAAGAGGGAAGCAAGGTGTAAAGGAAGGAGATCGGAAGGGGGAAGGAGTTTGGAAGGGGAAGGACTTTGCGGGGGAGGAAGGAGTCCGGTGGGGAGGAAAGAGTTCAGACAGGGGAAGGAGTCCAGAGGAAGGAAGGTGTTCAGAGTGAGGAAGGAGTCAAGGGAAGGAAGGAGTCTGGGGAAAGGAGGGAGTAAGGGCGGAGGAGTTGTAAGGGTGGAGGAGGGAGTAAGGGTGGAGATTATAAAATGACAAAATGCATTCACCCGTGCAATCACCTGTGATCAGAAATTCTTAACTTTTCTAGGCCTACCACTTCTTCTAAGTGCTGGCCTGACATTCACAGCAGGGGTGGAGACAGCCTGTGCAATGGTTGGCCCTTTTACCTCTGATTACTTCTGCATGGGTCCACTGGAGAGCCAAGGCCTTTAGGTTCCTGGCTTGCTTTGGCTGTCCTCCTGTGAGCCAGATTCCCCCTCCGGGGTTGACAGAGGACGAGGCTGAGGGCATCACAGACAAAGAGGACTCGGAGGGAGAGGACAGCCTCTGAGATTCCTGAGTGGATGGCCTTGGGGTGTCCAACTGCTGCTCCTTGTCCCTTTGGCTGCCCGAGGGCCCCGGCCTGACTCCTTGAGGGGAAGGAGCACCTGGAAGGATGTCGCTGCAGGAACTCACCCATAGCTATCACGATGGAACACCGGTCTGCGCACATCTCTGCGTTCTGCTTGACCAAGGCCCCAATGGCGTCTGCCATCCTCCCCATGGAGACCTCAATGCACGCACATGAGGGCACCACTTCACCAGAGAGCAAGTGGATGCACTCCTCCAACACGTGTGCCACTCTGTTGAGGGCTTCCAACAGCTCTGCATGACGTTCCCCGCCTTCTGCTAACTGTCAATGATGAGTTGGAAGGCCGAATCCAGAGGTTCATCACCTAACTCGGATCTCACAGATGGCTCTTCCCAGCAGTCCTCCGAGTGCCAGGGAGCTCGGCTGAACTTGCCTCCTCCTGCTGCAGCCACGTGTCCTGCAGTGACCACCAGAGTGTGAACCCGAGCCTGCTCTAGATCTAGGTCCCACCGATGTGTGCCTATGCGCTGGTGGATAAGTGCTGAGGCAGGTCTTCCAGGCTGTTTATTTCCAGCTCTTCAATAGAGGAGATGTCCTCTTGCAGGAGGTGAGGACATGGATGGAGCTGAGGGACTGGTTGGCTGAAGGTGTCGGTCGCTTGGCAGAGCTCCCTATGAACCAGAGTAGAGATAATTAGTTCATGTCAGCATGGTAATGCATAGTACCTACACCACAGGAACTGTGCAGTTCAAGAAGGCAGCTCACCACTTCCCTCCCAAAGGCAATTAGAGATGGGCAATAAATGCTGGCCTAGCCAGCAACATCCCATAAATGAATTTTTTAAAAGTGCAATCTCTTGCTTTATTCTAAATACCTCACAGCTGTAGTTATACGTTGAAATCATAGGGCAGGATTTTATGTCCCGTGGGCAGGCCGACCCGATCAGGTGTAAAATCACGCACAATGATGCCGACGTCATCGCACATTCTCACGATCTTTCAGTGGGCTGGCGCACGCAAGAGTCGGCAGCATGCCATCAACAATGAAGAGAGATATTAAGCCCATTGAAGTTTCAATTAACTGCCATTTTTTGCTGCCCACTCAACCTTGCAGTTGGTGGATGGGTGAACAGGCCATGCAGCCTTTGCATTTTTTAAGAAACCTCATCCATGGGCGAGATGAGGTTTCCAGAAGTAATTTTTAAAAAATTTTGAACATCATTTCAAACATGTCCCTCTTCATGTTACTGAGTCACATTGGGGACATATTTCTCTCATTCTTAAAATGTTTATTTTTCTGTCCACAAATCTTCAGCTCCCTGAGGCAGCTCTGTGCCCTCAGGGAGATTTCAGTGCACGCTCCCCTGCACATTGCGCAAACTTCCTCACTCGCGCTCCTCTTGCCCCCACCCCGGCAGTGCTGAGCTCCTCAGTGCATGTTTCATGCTGGCTGGCCATTAATTGGCCAGCCAGTGTGAAATTGCAGTCAGGACCTGCTCGCGGGCGACGGATATTTTCCCGGCCACTCCCGCCCGATGAAAGGAAAATCTTGCCCATAGATTCATAAAATAGCGCAGCACAGAAGCAGGCCATTCAGCTCATCAAGTCTCTGCCAGCACTTTCAAAGCACAACCCAGTTAGCCCCACTCCAAAGTTCTTTCCCCATATTTCTGCAACTCCTTCAAGAGTTTATCCAATTCCCATCTGAAAACTACTATTGAATGTATCCATTTGTATTTGTATCAGAAGCGGTGAGCAGGAGAGGGGCAGGGAAGGGAAGGGGAGAGTGGGAGAGTCAAGCAGGGAAGCGGAGAGTGGGAGAGCTGTGCATGGAAGTGGCAAGCGGGACAGTCAGGCAGGGAAGCGGAGAGTGAGAGGGTAGGTTAGGGAAAGGGAGAGCAGGAGAGTTAGGCAGGGAAATGGAGAGTGGAGGAGCTGGGCAGGGAAGGGGAGAGTGGGAGAGTCAGGCAGGGAAGAGTAGATTGGGAGAGTCAAGCAAAGAAGGGAAGAGTGGGAGAATTGGGCAGGGAAGCGGAGAGCAGGAGAGCTGGGCAGGGAAGGGGAGAGTGGAAGAGTCAGGCAAGGGAAGCAGAGTGCGGGAGAGTCAGGCAGAGGAGCGGAGAGCTGGAGAGTCAGGCATTGTACTGTTGTATAAAGGTTTAGTATTAATTATGTAAATGTACAGTCCACATTATTAGTGACGTAAGATCACATGACAACAAAGCAAGGCAAGAGAGAGTTCTATGTGGAGCCCCATGCTAAACCTGTATTGTATATAGTGTAATGTTCAATAAAAAGGAAAGTTTACCAACAACCATGCCTCCAATGGTATCTGTAAGTCAAGATCATGAACAACCCCATCTAAGACCCACAATAATGATAGCAGCAGAATCAGCGAATGGGAGAGTTAGGCAGGAAAGTGGCGAAAGAGAGAGTCAGCGAGAGAGAGAGTCGTTGAGAAAGAGTCAGCAAGAGAGGGGGTGGAACAGTCTCAGATTTGCACTAAGTACAGTAGCAGGCAGAAAAAAGGACGTTTACCTGTCGGCCTCAATGGTGGCTTTTCATGTTGTATCATCCCAATCCTGCATCATTAATCAGGCATTCCCAGGAAACATGCCTACTCGATGGTGGGCGGCCTCTCATTCACCCACCATGCCATCACCTCGCCACTTACCCACACTGGGTGCCACATTTAAAGTGTAGCCACACACACACCTCTCAGTGCTTGCAGCCTAAGATTGCTACACAGAAGACATGGCCCCTAAAGGTAAGACTGCGGCCCCCAATTCAATGATGCATCCCTGGAACGTTTCTTGGACACTGTGGAGGCCCGCTGTGATCTCCTCTGCCCCCACTCTGGCTGAAGGCCAGCAAGCAAGGTACCAGTCCAGCTTGGGAGGCGGTGGCAGCAGTGGTCAGCGCCAATGACCTGCAAAAGAGGACAGCCACCCAGTGCAGAAAGAGGATGAATGATCTCCTCTGTTCCACCAGGATAAGTCACTCTTCTCATCACTCTCAGCTCACACACTCACAAACCCATCACACATCCGCAGGGATCTCACCCACTGCCAGATCAAGGGACATCATCATTCATTTTCTCATACTTACCGTCATCTACCCTGCGGATCATGTCCTCATCCCGTCCATGGCACCACTCACCACCTACACTTGGCAAGATATCCTTCACTCTGGCCTGGTAGGCATCCTCCTTACACTCTCTCTATCTGTGTTCAGACAGGACAAGCTAGCACACAACAAAAGGGGGAGGAATGGCCAACATTAAGATTCTAACAGACTTTAAAAATAGAGCCATCCAGCTGGCCAGCAACAATCTGGACGGGTTCCTGTGCTGACGGTGAGGTTAGCGGTGCTCTACCAAGTGAGGATCCAGCAGTGCAACATCCATCAGACAACCATGCTGTGAGTGATGTGCCCTCTTTCACAGGCCACTGCCATGAACTAATTATCTCCCCTTGCTTTAGCAAGCACATCTGGGAAACTGCCAAGAGAGTCCACAACCCTGGTCCTCAACTCCAGTCTCGACGAAACCTCAAAGGAGGAATCTGCTGAAACCCTAATTGAAGACCCATCACAGTGCTCACCCACACCCTCCATCAGCGCAGAAACACACACCTCAGGGGGACATAGTTTTAGAGTAGCCTTGGGGTCACAATCTGGTGACCACATCACATCTGGTGATCCACAGCATGTGATGGCAGGGACTTAGACGATAAGACCATAAGACATAGGAGCAGAAATTTGGCCATTCGGCCCATCAAGTCTGCTCCATCATTCAATCATGGCTGATAAGTTTCTCAACCCCGTTCTCCGGCCTTCTCCCCATAACCTTTGATCCCCTTACCAATCAAGAACTTAGCTATCTCGGTCTTAAATACACTCAATGACCTGGCCTCCACAGCCTTCTGTGGCAATGAATTCCATAGATTCACCACTCTCTGGCTAAAGAAATTTCTCCTCATCTCTGTTCTAAAAGATCTTCCCTTTACTCTGAGGCTGTGACCTCGGGTCCTAGTCTCTCCTTACTAATGGAAACATCTTCCTCACATCCACTCTATCCAGGCCTTTCAATATTCTGTAAGTTTCAACCAGATCCCCCCTCATCCTTCTAAACTCCATCAAGTATAGACCCAGAGTCCTCAAACATTCCTAACAACCGCATCAACCTGCAAGTTAACCTTAAGAGAATCCTGGACTAGGACTCCCAAGTCCCTTTGCACTCCAGATTTCTGAATTCTCTCCCCATTTATAAATAGTCTATGCCTCTATTCTTCCTACCAAAATGCATGACCCCACATTGTATTCCATCTGCCACTTCTTTGCCCGTTCTCCTAACTTGTCCAAATCCTTCTGCAGCCTCCCCACCTCCTCAATACTACCTGTCCCTCCACCTATCTTTGTATCATCTGTAAACTTAGCCAGGATGCCCTCAGTTCCTTCATCTAGATCATTAATGTATAAAGTGAAAAGTTGTGGTCCCAACACTGACTCCCGCAGAACTCCACTAGTCACTGGCCGTCATCCTGAGAAGGACCCCTTTATCCCCAATCTCTGCGTCCTGCCAGACAGCCAATCTTCTATCCATGCTAGTACCTTGGCTCTAACACCATGGGCTCTTATCTTACTGAGCAGCCTCCTGTGCGGCACCTTGTCAAAGGCCTTCTGGAAGTCCAAGTAGATAACATCCATTGGCTCTCCTTTGTCTAACCTACTCGTTACCTCCTCAAAGATTTGTTAGGCATGACCTCCCCTTGATGAAACCATGCTGACTTTGCCCTATTTTACCATGCACTTCCAAGTATTCTGAAATCTCATCCTTAATAATGGATTCTAAAATCTTACCAACGACCGAGGTCAGACTAATCGGTCTATAATTTCCCGTCTTTTGCCTCACTCTCTTCTTAAACAGGGGGGTTACATTTGCGATTTTCCAGTACTCTGGGACCCTCCCTGACTCCAGTGATTCCTGAAAGATCACCACTAACGCCTCCACTATCTCTTCAGCTATCTCCTTCAGAACTCTGCAGTGTAATCCATCCAGTCCAGGTGATTTATCCACCTTCAGATCTTTCAGTTTTCCTAGCACCTTCTCCTTGGTAATGGCCACCATACTCACCTCTGCCCCCCAACTCTGAACTTTGGGGATGTTACTCTTGTCTTCCACTGTGAAGACTGACGCAAAGTACTTATTCAGTTCCTCCGCCATTTCTTTGTTCCCCACTACAACTTCTCCAGCGTCATTTTCCAGCGGCCCAATGTCCACTTTTGCCTCTCTCTTAACCTTTATATATCTAAAAAAACTCTTGCAATCTTCTTTGATATTACTGGCTCTTTTACCCTCATATTTAATCTTCTCCCTCCTTATTTCTTTTTTAGTTGTCCTCTGTTAGTCTTTGTAGGTTTCCCAATCCCCTGGTTTGCCACTGTTCTTCACTGCATTGTATGCTTTCTCTTTAGCTTTTATGCTGTCCCTGACTTCCCTTATAAGCCATGGTTGCCTCGGCCTCCCTTTAGTATGCTTCTTCTTCCTAGGGATTAATTTTTGCTGTGTCTTCCAAATTACTCCCAGAAACTCCTGCCATTGCTGTTCCACTGTCTTTCCTGCTAGGCTCATCTCCCAGTCAATTCTGGCCAGCTCCTCCCTCATGCCTCTGTAGTTGCCTTTACTCAACTGTAATACCATTACATCTGATTCCAGCTTTTTCCTCTCAAATTGCAGGATAAATTCTATCATATTATGGTCACTTCCTCCTAAGGGTTCCTTCACCTTAAGCTCCCTTATCAAATCTGCCTCATTACACATCACTAAATCTAGAATTGCCTGTTCCCTAGTGGGCTCCACCACAAGCTGCTCCCAAAAGCCATCTCGTAGACATTCCACAAATTCCTTTTCTTGGGATCCACTACCAACCTGATTTTCCCAGTCTACCTGCATATTGATAGCCCCCATGATCACTGTAACCTTGCCTTTCTTACACGCCTTTTCTATCTCCTGGTGTATCTTCTGCCCCACACCCTGACTACTGTTCGGAGGCCTGTACCTAACTCCCATTATGGTTTTTTTACCTTTGCGGTTCCTCAACTCTACCCACACAGATTCTACATCATCTGACCCTACGTCATTTCTTGCTATCGATTTAATTTCATTTCTTCCTAACAAAGCAACCCCACCCCCTCTTCTAACCTGCCTACCATTTTGATAGGATGTATATCCTTGTATATTTAGCTCCCAGTCCTGATCCCCTTGCAGCCATGTCTCCGTGATGCCCACCACATCATACCTGCTAATTTCAATCTACGCACAAGCTCATTTCCCTTATTTCGTATACTGCATGCATTCAGATACAACACCTTCAGTCCTGTATTTCCTGTCCCCTTTCTCATTGTTGTCCCTTTATCTGATGTGCTTGAAGTTAGATTCCTAGCCCTTTCCAAACACTCTGTCCTATTTTGTGTTCTGAAGACTTTAATAGCCTGTCCTGGGCTCTCCTTTCTTTTCAGTTTTTTTTATAATTGTCCATGAAGTTGAATCCACCTCCCCAAATGCTAACCTGCTGCTTTGTTTCCCATTAGTCATACTTCTTAGAGTTTTACCATTCCCTTCCCCCCCCATTTTCTAATTTAAAGTCCTGTTGACCACCCTATTTACCCTTTTCGCTAGAACATTGGTCCCAGATCGGTTCAGGTGGAGACTGTCCCAATGGTACAGATCCCTCCTGTTCCAATACTGATGCCAGTGCCCCACGAAATGGAACCCCTCTTTCCTGCACCACTCCTTTAGCCACGTGTTTACTTCTCTTATTCTCACGTCCCTATGCCAATTTGCACGTGGCTCTGGTAGTAATCCGGAGATTATAACCCTTGAGGACGTGTTCTTTAATTTAGTTCCTAGTTCCCGATAATCCCAAAACAGGTCCTCTTTCCTAGTCTTACCTATGTTAGTTGTCCCGACGTGGACCACAACAACTGGATCCTCCCCCTCCCTCTCCAATATCCTTTCAAGCCGGTCAGAGATGTCCCTCACCCTGACACCGGGCAGGCAACATACCATGCAGGACTCTCGATCCTGCTTACAAAGGATGCTATCAATTCTCCTAATTATAGAATCCCCTACAACTACCACTTGTCTTTTTGCTCCCCCCTCTTGAATGGCCTCTTGTGCCATGGTCAGTTGGCTCATCCTCCCTACAGCCCTGTTCCTCATCCACACAGAGAGCAAGTACCACATACCTGTTGGACAAGGTCAAGAGCTGAAGCACCTCTGTTCCTAAACACAGGATACCTCTATCTGCCTCATTTGCAGTCACACCCTGCTGACCCTGACCACTGACCAAAGTTGAGGTACTTAATCTACCGGGTGTGAACGCCTCCTGAAACAAAGCATCCAGGTAACTCTCCCCCTCCCAGATGTGCTGCAGCATCCTGAGCTCGGACTCCAGCTCATCAATTCTGAGCCGGAGTTCCTCCAGCAACCAATACTTGCTGCAGATGTGGTCACTGCGGCTCGAAATGGGATCTGCCAGCTCCCACATCATACAGCTACAGCATATCACCTGCCCAGCCATCTCTACTTAGATAATTAATTTAATAATTACCTGCAGTGTTTTTTTTTTCAAATTTGGTGCAGATTTCCTACCAACCAATCAGGTCACAGCTTTCCTGTGATGTCACTTTTTCAGTTTTGGCTTAAGTTACCCTGTGCCCGAGGTCACCACTCTGGTGCTCCTCCCTCCGAGTCTGCTCCCTGGAGACAAGGTCGGGAATCCCCGAGGTTAACTAGATTTATACTCACCGCTCCGGTTCTCCTTCCTCCGAGTCTGCTCCCAGGATTTACTCATCAATCAGCTGCTTTTTCTTTAAAATCCACTTTCAAAAGAGTGTGCCTCACAGGTCGGGTGCACTCCTGAAGGCACTGCCTATTCCTCTCTCTTTTTTTTAGGTTTGAAGAGGAGGGAGGGATGGAAACACTACAGCAATGTAATGTTTGGGGCTATTCCGTTCTTTGACAGTGGGTCCTCCTCAATTCCCTCCGTAGTCACGGTGGCTGTGGTGACTTCTCCCAGAATGCTTCAGTCACTTCTCACCAGCGCCCTCTGTTGGATGCCCTTCCTCCTATTGTGCAAGAGTCCTTCTCCTCAATTCCCTCCTGAGTCACGGTGGCTGCGGTGACTTCCCCCATAATGCTCCAGTCACTTCTCACCAGTGCCCTCTGTTGGCTGCTCTTTCCAGGTTTCTGGCACTCAGAGGACTGCAGGAGGGCAGAAATCTGCTGAGTCTGAGTCAGATGAGGAACCTCTGGACTCGGCCATACCTCAGTTGCTGGAGCTATAAAGGCAAGTTCGGGAACATCGGAAGGGATGTCCACTGCGTTCCTCAGATTGCAAGGCAGGGTGGAGGAGTCCTTTCGCCTTCACTCTGGGGTGATAGCGCCAGCATGCCAACACACCGAGGTCAACACTGGTAGGGATGGCAGCCACTGGAGAACTTGGTCCAGGACATCAGTCCTGCACAACTGTGCGGGCTGAACTCCATCGCTGAAGCCATAGTTGGCCTCCAATAGTGTCAACGAAAGATGGGTGCGGGGCTGTTCGAGGAGTCAAGAAGAGGTCCATGGGCACCCATAGGGAGGAGGATCAGCAGGTGCACACCCCATCCACCCAGGTGACTCTCGGAGTATCCAGCCCATCCGAGTCCCCTCTTCAGCAGCTGCATCTCCACAGGTCAAGGAGGGTGCCACTGCCACACAGCGGGACCCTGAAAGCAGGCCAGGCCCTCCAGGCATCAACTCTCCAGACGATGCCCGTCAAGGTCATCTCAGACAGTCAGCAGGCTGTCTCCACCTCCGGTTTGTATGTCAGGAGAGCACCAAGACGTAGCGGCAGGTTTAGGAAGGCTAAGAAGACGTAGTTGCGCAGCCTGGACACTGGCGTTAATCACATGTGCATAACGTTCACTATTATAAATACACCCCCAGGAATGTCTCCCTGCCTATGGTTCCTTGTTCTGATAAGCTGCGTTCGTGTCACTCAGATGTGAAACCTTAGTCCCTGCACAAGATAAAGGCAGGTATCTCAGTCCAGGGCCTCTTTCCTGTGCAATGTGTAACCTTCAGCCCAAAGTGATGGTCCGGCTTCACACTCACTGGACACATTACTGATGCCTGCACCTCGATAGTGCTTGTCATTGCTGCCAGAATGTCACAGGCAAGCGTCACAACACCTTTGAGGAGGGGCTAGCCCCCATCTCTTCAGCATCTGTGACCAGTGACGCTGTGCTCCTGAAGGGGTCAGGAGCTGAAGGCGGACAAAGAATCAGGTGCGTCTAAAGTTTCACGTTTACATCTCCGTGCTATGACCCTGATCACAGAGCTTCAGTCAGACAGCAGTCAGATATTCTCAGTGGGAATGTGAAGATCTGTGGAGTGTCCTCACTGCATATTGTCAACGTCCTCCTGGAATCTGGTGACTATTAGACCCTCCACTGCATCTCCATGTCAGGAGCATTATCACAGAGTATGTGTGCCGCCATAAGCCAGACTGGAGTCAAAGGTTCACAGATGTAATGTGAGGATCTACGGTGTCTCCTCACTGCATGTTGCCATCATCCTCCACAAATCTAGCAGCTATGAGGGCCTACCGAGTGCGCCTGCCTCGTCTGGCCAGTGTGATGGCCTCATCACCAGTATCTTCATCTTTGAGGGCCTCCTCACCCTCATCCCCTTCGATGTCCTCCTCATTGAAGCTCCTCCATCTCCTCCTCAGCCACCTCCTATCCCCGTTGCAGCGCCAGGTTGTGAAGGGTGCAGCAGACAACAATGATGTGTGACACCCCTGCGGTATGTATTGCAGGGCTCCACCACTTTGGTCCAGGCACTGAAACTTCATTTTCAACATTCCGATAGTTTGCAATTTGCAATATAAGCCTCACTGTACCTTCGCTCTGCTGCACTCTGAGGCAACAGCATGGGTGTCATCAGCCACTTCCTCTGCGGGTAGCCCTTGTCCTCAAGGAGCCAGCCTTGCAGCCTCTCTGGACCCTGGAAGATGTCAGGGACCTAAGACCCACTGAGAATGTAAGAGGTGTGGACACTCCCTGGGAATCGTGCGCAGACCTGCAGGATGTGTTTGTGTTGGTTGCATACCTCCTGCACATTCAGCGAGTGGAAGCACTTGTGGTTGACATAGTTGACCACTTGTTACCACAGAGATCTGAGTGCCACGGGAGTGCAGTCAATGGCACTGTGTACCTGTGGGAAACGTAAGATCTGGGCTTATCCTTGTGCTCTTGCATCCTGGCTCTCCTCATCCCGGGTGAAATGCACAAAGTTGTGTGCCTTCATGAAGATGGCATCCATGACGACATGGATGCATTTGTGGGTGGAGGCTTGTGAGATCCCACAGAGGTCACCTATGCTGCCCTGAAAGGAGAGATTGGCATAAAAATTGGTAGTTTCATGGCCACTGGCAGTGGTTGCTCCCCATGTCCCCATGGCACCAAATCCTGCAGCAGTGGCAGATGTGACAGACCAGTTCCCTAGACATGCACAGTCTTCGACGAAACTAGTTTTCGGTCATCTGCAGGAATGAAAGGTGGCATCTACAGACTCTTACTCTAGCTAGACGCCAACCAGTGAAAGCTCGCTGTGGCTCTTTGGCAACATGTGTGGGAGCCCCAGCTGCCCCTTCTTCCTGAGGGTGCTGCTCCTCCCTCTGCCCAGCCAGGCACCTCTGTCATCTCTTCCCCTTCGCCTCCACTCTCTGTAAGCCACGAGGCATACAGCTAAGTCACCAGGCTCCATACTCCTGATGTACTCCTCCTGCAGGATGAAAAAGAGAGACGTGTGTGTTAGCTTGGGAGCACTAAGAACTCTCTTGGTTAAGTCTAAAGTCCCTTAAAGCATCCCAGAGAGTGCTGTCCACCACTTGGATAGCCAGAGATTAGTGTGCTGCATGGCTGCCCGAAACCCCACCCTCCTCCGCCCCACACCACCTGACCAATTGGCAGCAGCTTTGCCCTCTGGACTGCGTGCTGTGCTCTCAGCTCAGGCACGGGCATTCTCCTAACCCACACTGCAAGGCTGCACTGTTAGCTTGAACCATGGGGAGACTGGTCCAAACTGGGATGATGACATTGCAAGGGACTGTGAGCGCCCCGGCAGTAACTACTCATGGCCAACTTTCACAAGGAAGATTTTGCAATGTGCACAGGCATCCAACTGTTCTACAGTCCACTAAAATGCTTATTAGTTAGTTGTGTCTGCCCAGAGAGAATCACCAAGAGAGAGAGTCGCCAAGAGAGAACAGGGCAGAGTGTTGCTGAGAGAGAGAGTCAGTGAGAGAAAGTCATCGAGAGATAGAAAGAGGCAGCAAGAGAGTTGCCAAGAGATAGAGTCAGTGAGAGAGCTGCCCGAGAGAGAGAATGAGACAGCAAGAGGGAGAATCAACGAGAGTAAGAGAGAGTGTTGATGAGAGAGAGAGTCGGCGAGACAAAGAGAGTGTCGATGAGAGAGAGAGAGTGTTGATAAGAGACAGGGAATATCGAAAAGAGAGAGAGAGTGTCAAGAGAGAGAGAGTCAGTGAGACAGAGAGAGTATCGATGAGAGAGGATGTTAACGAGAGAGAGTCGGTGAGACAGAGAGAGAGTTGGCGAGAGAGAGGGAGCAGGCTAGAGAGTCAGCCTGCAGGGGAGAGTCAGCCTGTGGGAGGTAAGTAGCATATTTTGTTTATATTTTTAATTTTTTACATTTTAAAAGTTAGTTCATTTACGAATATAGGAATTTAAGAATGTACAGTATTTCAACTTACAGGGCATAATTTTTAAATATTTTTCTGATTGGAGAGGTCCTACAGAACGTAATGCAGAATGGAGAGCTCTGTTGCAGCAGAGTACAGTCGAAGGAAGACAAGACACACTCCCTTTTATGGCATGAGCTGCAATATGGTAAGTTCAAAGGTCCAGTTTTAATGTTCGTGAATGGGTGAAGGGCTTGAATGAGTGAATAGGTAGGGTGGTAGGCAGGGTGAGGTAAGTGGGTAAGTTGGTACCTGGTAAGTGGATATGGAGTTGGTGGGTGAAGCAGCAGGTGGGTGAGGTGGTAGGTGCGTGAGGTGGTAGGTGGGTCTTGTGGATAGACGAGTGGTCAAATGTAGATGGGTTGGTTCTGGGGGGGGCGCAGTTGGGTTGGTTCAGGGGGCTAGTTGGGTGGTCGGGGGTAGTTGGTTTCGGGGGGTAGTCGGGGCGGGTCAGGTATGTAGTTGGGTTGGCTTGAGAGTTAGTTAGGGAATGGGGAGGTGGTGGAATAGTAGTATTGTCATTGGATTGGTAATCCAGAGACCAGGATAATACTCTTGCGACCTGGGTTCGAATCCCATCACAGCAGATGGGAGTTTGAATTCAATAAAAATCTGGAATTAAAAGCCTGATGGTGACCATGAAACCATTGCTGATTGTTGTAAAAAAAAAAATCCTAATGTCCTTTAGGGAAGGAAATCTGCTGTCCTTACCTGGTCTGGCCTACATGTGACTCCAGACCCACAGCAATGTGATTGACTATCAAATGCTCTCTGAACAAGAGCAATTAAGGATGGGCAATAAATGCTGGCCTAGCTAATGATGCCCACATCTCATGAACAAATAAAAAAGATGGGGAGTTGGGTTGGGTCAAAGGGTACTCAGATGGTTATTGGGAGGTCAGTTCTGTAGTGGCCCAGAAGTGAGATTAGGTTTTAATCTGTCTAACATTTCCTGGGTAACTATCCAAGTAGGCAAATGGAGTAAAATGTGAAATTGTCCATTTTGGCAGGAAGAATCAAAGAGAGGCATATTATCTAAATGGTGAAAGATTGCAGAGCTCTGAGATTCAGAGGGATCTGGTGTCTACATGCATGAATCGCAAAAGGCTAGTATGCAAGTACAGCAAGCAATTAGGAAAGCTAATGGAATGTTATCATATATTGCAAGGGGAATTGATTACAAAAGTAGGAAGGTTATGCTTCAGTTATACAGAGCAATAGTGAGATCACATCTGGAGTATTGTGTACAGTATTGGTCACCTTACTTAAGGAAGGATTTAAATGCATTGGAAGCAGTTCAGAGAATGTTTACCAGACTAATACCTGGAATGAGCATTACTCATAAAGGAAGGATGGACAGACTGGACTTGTACTTACTGGAGTTTAGAAGAGTAAGAGGCAACTTGTCTGAAACATATAAAAGCCCGAGGGGACTTGACAGGGTGGATGTGGAGAGGATGTTTCCCCTTGTGGAAGAATCTAAAACTAGGGGTCACTCTTTAAAAATAAAGGGTTGCCCATTTAAAACAGAGATGAGGTGATTTTTTTCTGAGGATTGTGAGTCTTTGGAACTCTCTTCCTGAAAAGGTGGTGGAAACAGAGTCTTTGAATATTTTTAAGGCAGAGATGGATAGATTCTTGGTAAGCAAGGGGGTGGTAGGTTATCAGAGATGGGTGGGATGCAGATTTCAGGTTACTGTCAGATCAGCCATGATCTTATTAAATGGCAGAGCAAGCTCAAGGGGCCAAATGGCCTAGTCCTGCTCCTTGTTCGTACGTAGGTACAGCAGAACTGTCCCAAGCTCAGAGTCAAGACATTCGCACAGGACTCCTGGGAGTAGGGAATTGTCCATCGGAAATTGAAACTTGTTGGGCAATTCCCACGTAGGTCAGCACATCAGGACTTCCATTGGGTCCTGATGTGCATCTGGTCTCTGACAATCAGAAGACTGGAAGGTTTGGGCCAGTATCATTACTCGTGCAAATCAGAATTTTTTTATTCATGCTTGGGATATGGGCATCACTGCCAAGGCCAGCATTTGTCACTCATCCCTAATTGTTTTGAAAGGTGATGGTGAACCCCGATCTTAAACCGCTGCAGTTTATTAACTGTAGGTACACCCACAGTGCTGTTAGGGAGGGAGTTACAGGATTTTGACCCAGTGACAGTGAAGGAATAGTGATATAAGGGTGAATTTTATGCCTCCCAGCTGCTGGTATATTTAAAGGCTGGAGGGGCAGGTAAAATAAAGAGGGCGGCTAGCCCACCATCTTCCTGCCCATCCCTGTCCTGTCCCCCTTATTACAGGGCTGATAAAGCGTCAGACAGCCCACCCACCCTTAGGCCTATTGAGGCCTTTAAGTAGATAATTAACTGCCACTTAAGGGCCTCAATCTGCATCCACCACAATTTTCCATCTGGCTGGGGAAGGCGGGGTAATGGCGAGCAACCTGGGAGCTTTGACAGTGCAGGCTGCTGTCAGGAAGGAAGGGGTGTCCCCTGTGCCATCAGAGGTACCCATCCCAAGATGGAACGCCTGCCCCCCCACCTTTGTGCTTCCCTACTGGCCATAAAACCTGACCCATCACCACCCACCTCCCCTTCCTCGCTGGTGTGTGCAATCCTTGCCTGACCAAAATGCCCTGGCTTACCATCAAGTTCAGGAAACATCTTCTTCCTTCCTGAGGATTGCTTCTAGTCCCAGTCAATCAGATTGACTGGCAGGTCTCAAGGGAAGGATTTCCCTGAGAGCCAGATATCCATCTCCCAAGTAATTAAAGCTGCCTCCAGCGTATTATCACTGCGGAGCAGCTGGATTTGAAGTCAGCAAGACACTGACAGACTTTTTGAATGGTAGGGATGGGGGACCAGTTAATCCATTCCCCCATAAAATTCATCCCATAGTTTCAAGTCAAGAAAGTGACTTGCAGGTGGTGGTGTTCCCATGCATCTGTTGACTTGTCCCTCTAGGTGGTAGGGGTCACAGGTTTGGTAGGTGCTATCGAAGAAGCCTTGGTGAATTGCTGCAGTGCACTTTGTGTATGGTACAAACTGCTTGCAGGGTGTGCTGGGTAGTGGGAGTGAATATTTAAGGTGGTGGATGGGATGCATATCAAGCAGGCTGATGCTTTGTCTTGGATGATGTCAAGCTTCTTGAGTGTTGTTGGATCTGCAATTGTCCCAAGTGGAGAGTATTCCATTACATTCCTGACTTGTGCCTTGTAGGTGGACAGGATTTGGAGAGTCATTTGGAGATGAGTTCCTAGAATTCCCAGCCTGTGACCTGATCTTGTAGCCACAGTATTTATATGGCTGGTCCAGTTCAGTTTCTGGTAACCCCAGTATGATGATGGTGGGGGAATTCAGCAATGGTAATGCCATTGAACGTCAAGTGGAATCTTGCCCCGGTCTTGCTGCATTGGGGTCATTCTTTTTCAGTGTCTGAAAAGTTGTGAACAAAACTGAACACTGTGCAATCATCAGCGAACATTCTTAGTTCAAGCAGCTGAAGAGGGTTTAGCCTAGGACAGTACCCTGAGAAAGTCCTGCAGCAATGCTCTGGGGCTGAGGTGATTGGCTTCCAACAGCCACAATCATTTTCCATTGTGTTAGGAATGACCTGTGGAGAATTTTTCCTCTGATTCCCATTAACTTCAATTTTGCTAGGGTTCCTTGAGTCACACTCAGTCAAGGACAACCACTCACACCTCACCTTTGGAATTCAGTTTTTTTGGTCCATGATTGCTCTAAGGCCTTAATGAGGTCTGGAGCTGAGTGACCCTGGTGGAACCCAAACTGTGCATCGGGGAACAGGTTATTGCTGAGTAAGTGATGCTTGATAGCACTGTTGATGACATTTCAATCACTTTGCTGATGATTGAGAGTAGACTGATAGGGCAGTAATTGGCCAGATTTGATTTGTCCAGCTCTCTATGGACACGGCATACCTGGACAATCTTCCACATTGTTGCCTAGAAGCCGGTGCTGTAGCTGCAATGGAACAGCTTGGCGAGGGGCATGGCTAGTTCTGGACACAATGCTTCAGTACTGCAGCTGGAATTTTGTCATAGCCCATAACCTTTGCTGCTTCCAGTGCTGTCAGCCGTTCCTTAATATCACATGAAGTGAACCAAATTGTCTGAAGTCTGGCATCTATAATGGTGGGGGTCTCATCCGCTTCACACTTTTGGTGAAGATGGCTACAAATACTTCAGTCTTGTCTTCTACACTGATGTGCTAGGCTCCCACACCATTAAGGATGTGGATGTTTTTGGAGCCTGCTCCTCCAGCTGGTTGTTTAATTGTTCACCACCATTCAAAATTGGATGTGACAGGACTACAGAGCTTTGATCTAAAACATTAGTTCTGGAATCCCTTAGCTCTCTCTATTGCATGCAGCTTCTGCTGTTTGGCATGCATATATAGTGTTATGTGGTAGTTTTACCAGGTTCACCACCTCATTTTTAACTATACCTTGTGCTGCTCCTGGCATGGTCTCCTACATGCTTAACTGAGCCAGTGTTGGCCTCATTGGCTCCTGGCTTGGTGGTAATGGTAGAGAGAGGGATATGTCTGGATGTGAAGTTACAGATTGCTGTTGAATACAATTCTGCTGCTGATGATGACCCACAGCACATCACGGATGCCCAGTTTTGAGCTGCTAGATCTGTTCTAAATCTATCCCATTTAGCACAGTGGTAGTGCCACACAACAGAATTGGGGGTGTACCCAATGTGAAGACGGGACTTTACCTCTGCAAGGACTGTGCAGTGGTCACTCCTACCAATTCTGTCAGGACAGGTGCATCTGCATCAGGTAGATTGGTGAAGATGAAGTCCAGTCGGATTTTCCTTTTCGCTAGTTCTCTCATCACCTGTGTCACCCCCAGTCTGGCAGATACGCTCTTCAGGACTTGATCAGCTTGGTCAGCAGTGATACCATTGAGCCACTTTTGGAGATGGACATTGAAGTCCCCCTCACCCAGAGTACATTCTGTGCCTTCCCTACCTGTGTTTCTTCCAAGTGGTGTTCAGAGCACTGATGCATCAGCTGAGGGAGTAAAGCATGTGGTAATCAGCAGGGGGTTTCCTTCCCTGTGTTTGACCTGATGCCATGAGACTTCATGGAGTAAAGGAGGACTCCCAGGTCTACTCCCTCCCAACTCTACACCACCACCTCCAGTGGGTCAATCTTGCTGGTGGGACAGGGAATACTCAGAAGTAGTGATGGGGGTGTCTGGAACATTGGTTGTAAGATATGATTTGGAGAGTAAGGGTGGAATCTTTTGGAGGTGATGGAGGTCTCACCTGCTGGATTGAGAGCTGGCGCGACACCTGCATTTCCTTTTTTCAAGAAGGCCGCCACAGCTTGTGCCACTCAGACATTTAACAGGCCAGTGGTGGGGCTTCCCTGGGATCAAGATCCTGAGGCAGATGTCCCACCCGTCAAGAACTGCCAGCCAATCAGAGGCTAGCAGTCCTTTTGTACGCAGCAGTGCCATCAGGGAGGTGGTAGCTACTGCCAGCTCTACAATCACCTGAGGCCTTGGACTGAGGAGGGACCCAGTCACATGACTGATGGCAGGGTGGAGGTCACAGGGAGGGAAGAGGGGGTCGGCAGCAAAGGGAGGGTGTGGCACTCAGCAAGCCACCCCCTTCCATTGCTGGGTCCCTCGATCAGGCACTGAGTGCCTTTGACAATGCCCCCTCTCAGGAGCCTGCAAGCAAATACACCAGGGTTTGATTGTCAAGCTTTCCACATGGCGAGCCCCCCCACCCACCACTGGGTTAATACCAGCAGTTCCGGGATGAGGCCCTTAAGTGGGAAAATGGCAGGGACATTGTTGCCTAGAAGCCGGTGCTGTAGCTGCAATGGAACAGCTTGGCTAGGGGCATGGCTAGTTCTGGACACAATGCTTCAGTAAATGGCCATCCTCCCGCCTGATTAAATGGTCCTCTGCCACCAAACTCGCCATTGGGGAGGGCGCAATATTCTGCCCTATGACTATATTAGGCTGCTGCTTAACTAGTCTGAAGAATAGCTCCCCCAATTTTATCACAAATCCCCAGGTGTTAGTGAGGGGAACTTTGTGGAGTCAGCCTTTGTTATTTCCGGTGCCTCTATCATTGCTTGGCAGTCCATCTAATTTTAATCTTTTTTGACATTTCTGTGATGGTTTGATGCAACTGAATAGCTTGCTAGACCATTTCAGAGGGCAGTTAAGAGTCAACCACATTGCTATGGACCATATATAGGCCAGAGCAGGTTAGGACAGCAGGCTTCCTTCTCTGAAGAACAATGGTGAATTATTATGACAATCCAGTAGCTTCATGATCGTTATGAATGAAACCACCATTTTTATTCCCTATTTTGTTAACTAATTGAATTACATTCCCCCAGATGTCAGTGATGGAATTTGAAATGTTTCTGGAGGATGAGTCCAGGCCATGAAAATATCTAGTATCCTCAGGTATTGTTGCTACCATACAGTTTTACATGTTATTAAAAGTTTATCTGTGCGGGACTATTCACATTAATCATCAGAATACTGGCCATATGGTAGGACTTTGAATCAATGTCCCAGGAATTACATTGCACAAATTTAATAAGCACTTGTAAATCATCCTTGAAGAAAATGTGAGCATAGATTTGATAACACAGCATGCATCCATAAAAAAATATATCTGTCAAATCTATTAATTTCATGTTCTCTGTGGCAGATTTTTTCATCATCCATGGAAACGGAAGCAATTTGCCAGTAAAGGAATTAGGTTTCCTAAATATAAGAACATGGAGCTGGTAAAGAAATATTAGTACTTGTATGTGATCTGTATGGCTACAGTGCTGCAATGCCCTAGGGATTATCTTTCATAAAGCACACTGTTTTACTAGCTACATTTTGTCCAAAGGGCTAAATCCAGAAACCATCACCTCTGTCAATGTATATTCGTTGGCTCCAACCTGAGGACCTTCTTTTATTACTGATCCGCTAGAGATTATTTTCCCCAATCCATTGTTCATAACTGAAATGCTGGTTGTATGACTCCTTTTCTTGTTATAAGGGAGAGTAGACTATCTTCAAATTGTTTCTTTCAATTTTGCCCTGATATCCCATCCCTTATTCTCTTGCTCATTCACTTTCTTCCCCTCCTACCCATTGTTGTTTTGGATAGATCCAACTTGCCGGCCTGCTAATTATGTATGACTTGATTCTTGCATTAAAAGTAGATACACTCAAGGATTTCCTTCAAGTATACATTTTCATAGGGTCTTTAACATCTAGCTTTGCCTGATGAATCCCCTAAAATATACATAATGGGATGAAGTTGATCTTTAGTGAAAGTAAATTCAGGAAACCCATTCTGCCCCACCGTCTAAGACCAACTTCATCCCTATAAAATTTTGATCAAAGGACTCCAGGTTCCTGACCAAAAGATAAGAAAATGGAAATGAAAGAGAAAAAATGGCAAAAAGGAAGTGAATAAGAATGCAAAATAAATTGTAAGTGAACACATCATGCATAGGCAAAGAAGAACTGAAAAAAGCAAAAATCAAGAAAAGAGAGAAAACAAGAAGGGCAACAAAATGGCAGCGTGCTTAGAAGACTGGCAACAAGTGGACCAAGGTGAGCAGATGTCATGTCTCCCCAGTTAAAAGTCATATATTGTGTCTTTATTTTCATATATTTCCATTATAAATTCTTATCCCCACAATTTTAATGGAAATTGCCGACGTAAATTGTCAAGCCCCACCAGTGGGGCTATATTGCTTCACTGAACTGACAAGAACTTGCACTTTTATGCTATCCAGCTGACTGTAAAAACCCTTGAAAAAGTTATATCTTGTTGAATGAGGTGTAAGATTTTTTAATGGTGTACTAAGTTCATAATGACAGAAAAGCTGAGATGCTAAACTGGGATGACTACATTGACATCTTTGGTGGGGAGGTCTAATTACAAGTTTGCATGTGCTGTTTCCTTTACATGGGAATTGATAATACTAAAAGTTGAAAAAGAAGTGTACACAGTGGTTATACTTTTAATGTGCTGATGTAATACTTTTAATGTGTTATGAGTCAATCTCCCAAGGTAATGTAGATGGTGATTCAACACCAAATGTAGTCTTCAGTTGAAGTAGGGTTAGAAGGGTCAGAATAACTGACCACAATACACAGACATAATTTAATTCCCATTTTAAAAGCAATCTTTACTTTTATATTCACCAACTCCTTCCCTAACAGTGCTGTGGGTGTACCTACACCACATGGACTGCAGCGGCTCAAGAAGGCAGCTCACCACCACCTTCTCAACAGCAAATAGGGCTGGGCAATAAATGCTGGTCCAGCCAGCGAAGCCCACATCCCGTGAATTAATTTTTAAAAATATATAAATTCTTATGTCCCAAATATAATACAGCACCATCACTACTGTGAGGTTGTAATTACAGCATGACAAATTTAAATCAGCAGTTTCCATTAAAAACCTGAACACTTGAATTTACTGTGAAACAAATGTGAAGTATGTACTAGTATAAAAATTTTAATGACCTAGATTTTGCAGTCAACAACAAGGCAATGGTACTTGCCATTGATCTCAAAGAAAGGTACCCAGAAATTTCTAACTATCTCTGTGGTATGAATTTCCCCATTCAAAGTATTAATTTGAATTTGGCACCAAATCAAGGGATTCTCCAGCGCTCCTGCAATGGTAATAGCATCATGCAAGGTAAGCAGCCAATCACACTGATAGATTCTCAGAGGCAGTAATCCAAGTTAAAGCACTGATTATCCTTCACTTTTTAAAATAAATTTAGAGAATGAACTGAAGATTATAAGTTAACATTTAAAAAAATATTATTTTAAATCATGCAGAATATTTTATAACAATGAAGAAAATCGACATTACATAAAAATGAACTTAGTTTTTCAGGGCCAGATAGCTGGTTCAACAGTAATTATCACAGAATCACAGAATTGTTGCAGCATTTGGCCGTTCGGCCTGTCATGTCTGCGCCAGCTCTCCGAATGAGTGCTGTGCCTAGTGCCATTCCCTTGCCTGCTCTCCATAACACTTTTCCGAAAATAATCCAATTTCCTCTTGAATGCCTGCCTCCACCACACTCTCAGACATCACATTGCAGACTCTTAACCACTTGCTATGTAAAAAAGTTTCTCCTCATGCCTCTATTGCTTCTTTTGACAACTACCTTAAATCTGTGCCCTGTCCTTTCTGTACTCTCTCTAATGCCTTCACAACTTCCCTGAAGTGTGGCACCTAGAACTGGACTAAATACTTCATTTGAAGCTGAACCAGTGTTTTAAACAAGTTTAACATAACGCCCTTGCTCTTGTACTCTATGCCCTCGCAGGTCTGTATCCTTTATCTGTGAATCTGAAAACTGGACACATCCAAAAATCTGCAATTTTTTGAACCTCATCGACCTTTAGCACGGGAAGTCCCTGACCCGAGCCGACATGACCCAAGCTGACACGAACCTTGCCGCCTGCACCCAGCCTTTAGCACAGGAAGTCCCTGATCTGAGCTGACACAGTACACCCAAGCCAACACAAACCTCATCGACCTTACCTGACATTTAGCAGGGGAAGTCCCTGACCTGAGCTGACACGACTCAAACCGACATGAGCCTTGCTGACCACACCCAACTTTTAGCACGGGATGTCTAGTTATTTGTCTGCACATCGACACTCTGAACCCTCTCCTAGAAGCAGAATCGCAGATGGTACCACGGGTGGGAACTTATTACAGTAGCCTTGTATTTATTATTCAGTGATACACCTTATTTTTCTGGCCATTTTATTTTACACTATAGCTAGCCTAGGCTTAGGTTATTGTAATGTAAGTAGGCCTAATCCTATTTGAAGTATCTGAAAATGGAAATTATCTGAAATTCGAAATATGGTCAGCCCCAAGAATTTCGGATAACAGATTCTTGACTTGTACTAATAAACTCTAGGATATTATATGCTTTACTAACTGCTCTCTCAACCTGTCCTGCCAACTTCAATGGTTTATACATGTATACACCCAGGTCTCTGCTTTTGCATCCCTTTGAAATTTGTACACTGCTAAGTTGCATCTCATTCATCAAGATGTAAATTTTTCTAGAAGTTTCACAGCAGGACTGTCAGTGAAAGTTCTCATTAGTTGCAAGATTGCTAATTGCAGTCTGCATGGACTTCAACAAGGCAAGTATCCTATGGAGAAGTGTTACAGACAGAGGAGGAGAGATAAACTGAAACCCCTAATTTCCTTCCATTATTGTCCATCATCAGTGCTTTTTTTTTTGGAAAGGTAGATATGTGTGTTTTTAAGCCTCTTTTAGCATGCAGTCAATTTAAAGAAACAGTAGAAGGATTATTTATTCACACAATCACCCTGAAAATCTAATTACTACATCATCCATGCACCACACACTCAAGAAAGATACACTTAAAAAAGATAGCACACTTCTACAAGGGTTAAACCAAAAGAACAGTTAAACAGTTCACATGTTTGGCTTGTTGTAGGAGAACCAACATGGTGGGCCCAGTAAAGAAAGGAGTTTTATTTCCACTCTTGAATTGTAGTTCAGATGGGTTCAAATATCTGAAGTCAGATACCTGGATTGTTGCAGGATTCCCTTGAAGAGATTAATGTTCAGCAGATCATGAAGGTAAGCTCTTGTGGATTTTGTATCAAGAGGTCACATTTCTTTACAGATGGAGTTGGAGGTTTGGAATCAGGCAGAGAGGTTCTTTTAAGCTACTCCTGCAGACTGCCCAGGTCTTTTAGCGTTTTCAGATAAAAACTCATTATTTCCAGCTGGTTGCAGTCACATGACCATCATTGGTATTGTCCATCCAGATGACTCAGCTGAAAGTCATTACTATACAACAGAGATAATGGATGAGTTCTTCACACTTACTCAGGATGAATTGGTTTCTGCCCAGCTTTCATTGTTAGGGTTCCCACTTGGAGACTTGGAGTCTGGACTTGTGTTTTGGGTAAATCCTCAAACAATAGCATGTGTAAATTCCACAGGTAATCTCGATATGTCCATTTCAGAAGGAGGCCTCCACCCAGGTGATGCAATTAGGAACTTTCCAGAAGCTTCAGGTAGTGTGGCAAAAGTCACCTGACCCTCAGTGGCTATTTTAACAGTTTGTCAGTTTCCATTTTTAAAAAACCAGTTATACAAACTTCTATATGAACATGAGTCCATATTTAAAGTTATGGTTATGACATGCCTTTACTGGGCATAGCAAGAAGCATAAAATAATTGGCAGAAACTTTTGGATTTGCATATTTAACTGTTTACACGCAGACTCCAGAAATTCCTGTCAATTTCAAAAGAGTAATAACAGTGAATGCTGACCATTTAACCATCATTATCACTGCAAATTTGGATCAGCAGATCATAAGAAATAGGAGCAAGAGTAGGCCATTCACCCATCAAGGCTGTTCTGGCATTCGATAAGATAATGGCTGATCTGATTGTGGCCTTGAATATATTCAATGACCCAGTAACCCACTGAGATCTTATGGTGCAGCATGTAGCATCCCTGCCTCTGAAGCTCTGGGTTCAAATCCCACAACAGAACAAGGCCACAGAGTATGTGTTTGTAACATGGCCAAACAGATTGGTTATTGACCTGTAAATCCCTCTAATACACTATGGCAGGAAGTAAGACCAGAAGAGTCTCCTGGTCAGATATGCTTGTTGTGGAGTGGTACTCCTTAAGCTATAGCCTCTGGTGACCAGTTCCAGGAAAAAAACTGGCTATGGGAACAGACTTTGCATATGTTTTGTATGCCTCATGCATCAATAGATGTGGGAAGCTTTAGTCTAAGTCTCTACTGCTCTCAGTGGAAGGGAATTACAAAGAGTGATGACTTCCTGAGAGAAGAAATTCCTTTTCATGTCTTAAATTGGAGACCCCTTGTTTTTAAACCATGTCTGCTAGTTCTAGATACCCCACAAAAGGAAACATCCTCGAGCATCTAACCTGTCAAACTGCTTCAGAATTATCTACATTTAAGTAAGATTGCCTCTCATTCTTCTAAACTCCACTGAGTATTGGCTAACCTACTCAAACTTTCCTAATAAGACAGCCCCATCTTCTCAGCCATCAGCCTTGTGAACCTTTTCTGAACTTCTTCCAATGCAAGTATATCCCTCCTTAAGTAAGGAGACCAAAACTGTACACCGTACCCTCAGTGAGGTCTCACCAATACCTTGTACAGTTGTAGCAAGACTTCTCTACTTTTATACTCCATTCCCATTGCAATAAAGGTCAACATTCCATTTATGATCAATATTAATGATATTAATGACTCATACTTAAAACAAATGGATTCTCCGGCCCATCTCAGGACTCTATACAGCAAATAACCCCGCACAATATTCAGATTACCCCTTTCACACAGTGAAGACACTTAAAGTTAACCCTATGTTTCTCTTTCTATCTCCCATCACTGCATCCCCCTCTCTCGGTATTACATAAATGTTAAAAAGTTGAATATCTGTCTTACAGGCAAAAGCCAATAGCATTAAATTTTTATGAAATAATTAACTGGTTTCAAATTCAACTGGTGATTTTTTTTTAGAAAGATGAAGTAATTTCAAATGAATTAAGAGACCGGCCCTTGACATCAAGGCAGTATTTGACCGAGTGTGGCATCAAGGAGCCTGAGAAAAACTGGAGTCAGTGGAAATCAAGGGGAAACCTCCCAGCTGGTTGGAGTCATACCTAGCACAAAGGAAGATGGTTCTGGTTGTTGAAGGTCAATCATCTCAGTTGCAGGGGGTTACTGCAGGAGTTCCTCAGGATAGCGTCCTCAGCCCAACCATCTTCAGCAGCTTCAATTATGGCCTTCCTTCCATCATAAGGTCAGAATTGGGGATGTTCACTGATGATTGCACAATTTTTAGGACCATTTGCAACTCCTCAGATATTGAAGCAGTCCATGTCCAAATGTAGCAAGACCTGGACAATACCCAGGCTTGGGCTGACAAGTAGGAAGTAACATTTGCGCCACACAAGTGCCAGGCAATGACCATCTCTAACAAGAGAGAATCCAACTATCGCCCCTGAATGTTCAAAGGCATTACCAATCACTGAATCCCCCACTATCAACATCCTGCGGGTTACTATTGATCAAAAACTGAACTGGACTAATCACATAAATACTGTGGCTGCAAGAGCAGGTCAGAGGCAAGGAAACCTGCAGTGTGTAACTCACCTCCTGACTCCCCAAAGCCTTTCCACTATCTACAGGGCACAAATCAGGGGTGTGAGGGAATATTCTCCACTTGCATGGATGAGTGCAGCTCCAACAAAACTGAAGAAACTCAACACCATCCAAGATAAAGCAGCCCGCTTGATTGGTATCCCATCCACAAAAATTGGCTCCCTCCAACACCGACAAATAGTAGCAGCAGCATGTACCATCTACAAGATGCACTGCAGGAATTCACCAAGGCTCCTTAGACAGCACCTTCCAAACCCATGACCACTCCCATCTGGGAGGACAAGGGCAGCAGGTAGATGGGAACACCACCACCTGGAAGTTCCCCTCCAAGTCACTTACCATCCTGACTTGGAAATATATCACCGTTCCTTCACTGTTGTTGGGTCAAAATCCTGGAACTCTCTCCCTAACAGCACTGTGGGTGTACCTACACCTCATGGACTGCAGCAATTCAAGAAGGTAGCTCACCACGACCTTCTCAAGGGCAATTAGGGATGGGCAATAAATGCTGGCCCCAGCCAGATTAAGCAGCCTGGAAGAAGCTGCGGTTGGATAAAACCTGCCATCACAGTGGCAGGGGATGGAGGGAGAAACAGACATCATGGTGGTTTGTGGTGCATTATACATTCAAGGGAAATGAATCAGACATCATGGTGGGTGTCAGATGATTGCAGGGCTCCAACTGCTTCTGTGATGCATGGACAGGGTGCCAAGGGATACACTCCTGTTTCCTCCTTGTCCATAAACAGTGTATTAAATGCACTTACATCATGGATCTGGCCCTTCTCACCTCCTTTTACCTGTTGGGATTTTTGTGTCCCAGGAATCCCAGCATACGTGTCTTAAAAATAAAAGGTAAGTTAAAAGGGAGGGACACAGACTCCTTAAAGGATCTCAATGACTGACCCACTCCTGAGGGTGCATTTGTTGGCAATGCTCAATCCGCCTCTATTAAACCAGATCAGTGAATGGGTTCAAAGTGTGGTCAGGTTTGAGAATTTAAAAATAAATTTACTTCCCATCCAACCCCAACCCACCCATCCTTGGGAGTTAAAACAACATGCCTTTCCCTCAAACACCCACGTTTTTTTCCCACTTAACCTTCTCTCTTTGTCTGATTCCAGTTTCTCTCTCTCTCTCTCTTACATACACTCACTCTCTCTTTCGCCTACCCTAGTCTCTCTTTCTCTTTCACTTGCTCTTTCTATTACCCCAATAATTTTCTCACTCACACACGCTCTTTCGCTTTCTCTGACCTGAGTGGCTCTCCATCTCACTCATTCTCTTTTTCCTTGTCTCACGTTTCTGGAACACAAAGCAAAAGTTATAACATGTGTAACCAGAACAATGTACGCTTCAAGTTCTCTGTTTGAACAAAATAACCAAAATGAATTTTAATGCTGTGAATCTTCTGAAATTTGTCGTTTAATGTTTCTTCAAACAACTAATGATGAGAAACTGCTGAAGAAACTATATTCCTCAATCCAGATAGCTGCAAGGTATTGCTGCAACTTGGGAAGATAGGTCACTCCACATGTTCAGATGGCACAATGTTCAGCACCATTCAACTAGCCGTATAAATACTGTGGCTACAAAAGCAGGTCAGAGGGTGGGAATACTGCAGAGAGTAACCCACATCCTGACTCCCCAAAGTCTGCCCACAATCAACAAAGCATAACTCAGGATTGTAATGGAATACTTCCACTTGCCTGGATGAGTGTAGCTCCCACAACATTCAAGAAACTCATCATCATCCAGGACAAAGCACCCCATCCACCACCTTCAATATTCACTTCCTTGACCACCAATGCACAGTGGCAGCACTATGAACCATATACAAGATACACTGAAACAACTCATCAAGGGTCCTTTGACAGCACCTTCCAAACCCACGATCTCTACGACCTCAAAGGATAAGAGCAAAAGATGCATGAGAACACCACTGCCTGTAAGTTCCCCTCCAAGCCACACACCGAATCACAGAATCACACAGAGCAGAAGAGGCCCTTTGGCCCATCGAGTCTGCACTGACACATTAGAAACACCTGACCTACCTACCTAATCCCATTTACCAGCACTTGGCCCATAGCCATGAATGTAATAACGTGCCAAGTATTCATCCAGGTACTTTTTAAATGATGTGGTGGCAACCCGCCTCCACCTCCCTCCCAGGCAGCACATTCCAGACCCTCACCACCCTCTGGGTAAAAAAAGTTTTTCCTCACATCCCCCCCTAAACCTCCTGCCCCTCACCTTGAACTTGTGTCCCCTCATGACTGACCCTTCAATTAAGGGGAACAGCTATTACCAATCCACCCTGTCCATGCCCCTAATAATCTTGTACACCTCGATCAGGTCACCCCTCAATCTTCTCTACTCCAACAAAAACAACCCAAGTCTATCCAACCTCTCTTCATAACTTAAATGTTTCATCCCAGGCAACATCCTGGTGAATCTCCTCTGCACCCCCTCCAGTGCAATCACATCCTTCCTATAATGTGGCGACCAGAACTGCACACAGTACTCCAGTTGTGGCCTCACCAAGGTTTTATACAACTCCAACATGACCTCCCTACTTTTGTAATCTATGCCTCGATTGATAAAGGCAAGTATCCCATATGCCTTTTTCACCACCCCACTAACATGCCCCTCTGCCTTCAGAGATCTATGGACACACACGCCAGGGTCCCTTTGTTCCTCAGAACTTCCTAGTGTCATGCCGTTCATTGAATACTTCCTTGTCAAATTATTCCTTCCAAAGTGTATCATCTCACACTTTTCAGGGTTAAATTCCATCTGCCACTTATCTGCCCATTTGACCATCCCGTCTATATCTTCCTGTAGCCCAAGACAGTCACCTTCAATGTTAACCACTTGGCCAATCTTTGTGTCATCCACAAACTTAATAATCCTAACCCCCACATAGTCATCTATGTCATTTATATAAATGATGAATAATAGGGGACCCAGCACAGATCCCTGTGGTACGTCACTGGACATTGGCTTCCAGGCACTAAAGTAGCCTTCTGTCATCCCCCCTGTTTCCTACAACTAAGCCAATTTTGAATCCACCTTATCAAACTACCCTGGCCAGAATTTTTCCATTGGCGAGTTGGGGGGGCGGGGCCCGCTCGCTGATGTGAAAATGTTGCAGGATGATGTTGGGAGGAACCCCTGACATCATCCCGCCCCATTTAAATACTCAGAAAGGCGGGCGGACAGCGAAATCAGTTGTCCGCCACCTACCTGTCAATGGCCAATTGAGGCCATTGACAGGATAATTAACCCAACTAAACAGCCTGCCCATCCAACCTTAAAGCTGGTGGGGGGCAGGCCAAGAGCCCTGGTGGGCAGTAGAAAAAACATGAAACCTCATCCGCTGGCAGGATGAGGTTTCACGTCTGTTTTAAAAATCTTTAATAAACTTTATGTCATATTTATTAACATGTCCCATCTCGTATGATATTGCCACATGAGGGGGACATGTTAATAATTTTTTATTTTTCTATTTTTGAGGTTTTTTAAACTGTCATGAATCTCCCTGAGACAGTGCTTAGTCTCAGGGAGCAGTGCGCACTTTCGTGAGCATGCGCAAAAGAGCACACTTTGACAACTGGGGAATCCCTCCCCACCGCACATGAAATGCATAGCGCTTCCTGTCGGGCAGTCCATTGGGCAGGCCTTAATTAGTTCGCCCACTCAAAGTGGCGGCGGGGTGCGTTTCAGTGATGGAGTTTGGCTCCCTGCCCGCTGCTGAGTCGGTGGGGCCCGCCTGCCCATCGAGGGCTAATTTCTGCCCCCTGTATCCCATGTGCATTTGCCTTCTTTATAAGTCTCCCATGTGGGACCTTGTCAAAGGCTTTGCTGAAATCCATATAAACAACATCAACTACACTACCCTCATCTACACACCTGGTCACCTCCTCAAAAAATTGAATCAAATTTGTTAGGCATGACCTCCCTCTGACAAAGGCATGCTGACTATCCCTGATCAAACCTTGCCTGTCCAAGTGGAGATAGATTCTCTCCTTCAGAATTTTCTTCAACAGTTTCCCTTCCACTGACATGAGACTCACTGGTCTGACTTGGAAATATATCGCTGTTCCTTCACTGTCATTGGGTCAAAATCTTGGAATAACCTCCCTAATAGCACTGTGAGTGTGCCTACACCACATGGACTGCTGCAGTTCAAGAAGGTGGCTCACAACCACCATCTCAAGGGAAATTAGGGATGGGCAATAAATGCTTGCCTTGCCGTGATGCTCACATCCCATGAAAGAATAATAAAAGCAACATCCAAAATCAGCTCTGGGCAAAGAATTTCAATTGTAAGCTCAAGCTTTTGGGAGAGGCTTGAGTAAAACTTTAATGAAAGCATCAAAAGATATTTTAATCTATCAATGTAATCCTGTTAATGTGAATTCTAGGATTCCCACCTGAGTCAGAGAGTGAAATGTTTCAACCCCACTCCAGACATTGGTAGTATTCTTACCTCTGAGTCAAAGGGTTGGGCTTGAGCCTGTATCCAGAGAATACCTGGGCACAGAGGTCGTAGCACAGGTCTAAATACTGGGTTGGTATCCAGGAGTACTTTCACCAACAGATGCAGGTGTTGGTGCATCTACCCAGTCATAAAGGGTAGTGGAATCTTTAGCTTTGGTAGCAGTGTCCCTAGGATAAGGTATCCAAAGATTAAAAACTCCAATCATAAAGTGTAGTGGAATTAAACACTTGCAGCATATCTAGGATAAGGTACTCCAAATATTGAAAACTATGAGCAAGTCAATAGGAAACCACCTCAGTTACTCTTCCTTGTTAAGTAGCTCAATAATCTCATGTGTAAGAATTAGGACCTGCAATACGGGGAGAACACAACTGACAGAATATGCATTATGTATTTTTAAAATATATATGTTATATTTTGGTTAAACCCTTATTTCAGACAACATAAATTTGAGATCCTAATGGAAAAATGGCAGATGAAAACATATGGAAAGCATGTTCAGAGAATTGTGGGAATGCGAGGATAGAAATTGGTAAGCATCATAACCATTTTTCACGCAGCCTGCAGCCACTCTGTGCACACGTTAATCCAAATGTTAAATCCATGAGGCCCTGCTTCTGGTCATCATAGGTAGTAAAAACAAACATTAGACCCTTGAAAAGTGTGAATTACAGTCCTGATGCAGGACCCCTTATCAAAATTGTGAACGAGGGAGCCTGCACCATTTAAAATGCTTTAGCAGCCCCAGCAACCATCAATGGCAGATATGGTCCAAAACAAGCAGTGCTTCATTGACTCCACTATTGGGCCTCTGTTTCTTGTAGTCCACTCCTATCCCCCAGTGTGGGATTTACCTGAGGGCCGCTGTCAGAGAGGCAAATGGCCTAACAATTGATAACTTTAAGCTGCTTGTGGAAATAACACCAATGCTGATGAGACCCTGGCTCAGATGTGTGCTGGTTGTGCAGCACCAAGTCTAGACCTGAAAATCTGCCACCCCTACCCTACAAGTAGGTTAGGCACCCAGAATGAACAAAAAAACATAGAAAATACATGAGCATTTTTTCATTAAAAATGTGGACATAGAAATTTATCATGAAAAACATTAATACAAGAAATGCGGGAGAAACTGTGCAGACCAGGGGCACATGCAGATGCAAAAGAAGGCAGACTTAAATTTATAGAGCAAATTTCAAGGCCTCAACATTTCCCAAAGTGCTTCACAACCAATTAAGTACTTTTCATGTGAATTGACTATTGTAATGCAGGAAATGTAACATCCAACTTCTGCACAAGGAGCTCCCACAAACAACAATTTGATAATGACTGTTTTAGCAGTAGTATTGCTGAAAAAGGAGCTTTTCACCTTGCACTCATCAGGACAATTCTCAAGAAAATACCAATGTCAGGGGAAAACCATATTTATACTGTATGAAAAGACAGTGCTGATTGGTTGGCAAGTGGACTCTGATTGGTAGAAGTGTTGCCATGGAGAATGCACCAGTTGATTGTGACAGACAGTTAACTGCTGAGTGTTGTTTGTAAGTTAAAACAGGCGACAAGACTCTGATTAGCCAAGACATTCCCTGGGGAATGAGCCAGCGAATGGCTGTCACTTATTTTGTTTAGCTGAAACAGGAGTAATGTGTGTACATGTTCTTTCTGTTTGCAAAGAACAGGGCCCTGTGTATTAATATATGTAGCTTCCAGTACATGCAAATGTACCACACTGTGAGCCCAGCTGACAGTCTTAAATTTGTTCTCAGCATAATTCTTAGTGCAATGAGGATTGTCTAGCAAATGTTGTCTATTCGCGAAACCATCTAATGCTGGACACTGTTTTAAGTTTTGTAACCACGGGGGCTGGTTGGATACAGTCTGTACTTTGCCCATTGTGAACAATGGAAGGAACGTGCTGTTTGATATGATCCTCCAGCCTTTGGGATGTATGGCCTACATACCTAGCATCACATTGGAACTGAAATTCATATACCACATTATTCATCATGTGATAGGCAGAATGTCTTTTTGGCTTGACGGCAGCATCCTGTTAGTGGTGAATACCATTCGTGTTGCTACTGCATTGTAGCAGCTTGAAACAGCTAGCTTCACCTGTTGCTTAATGCAAGATGAAAAGCTTAAACAAAAAAATGTCTTTTTTTCAGCAATATTCATGTTTTAGCTATGTTGATTGAGAAGTAAATTTTGACCCAGACACTGGAAGAACTCACTAACTCTACTTTGAAATAGTGAAGTGGGATTTTTTGCGTTCACTTGAGAGGGCAAATGGACTTCAATTTAACGTCTCAACAAACAGCACCTCCAACAGTGCAACATTCTCTCACTTCTGCACTGAAGTGTCAGCCTAGATTATATGATGAAGTATCTGGAATGGGACTTGGACCCCAACATACTAATGCCGAGGCAGGAGTGTTGCCCACTAAGTCAAGGCTGATACACTTACATATTTAACGACAGAGATGAACATTGTGAGAATACCAGAAGAAGCATTTCAGTTGGGATTCCACAATGCAAAACTCTGAGACCTCATAGGGCCTCGATGCTTTGCTTGCCGGAAAAACCTTTATCCCTGAACCAACAATAACCATTAGAGATTATGTTTTTAAAACATGGACCCATGCTTTGCCCATGTCCATGATGTTTATGGTGGAAGTAACATGAAGCCACGAGGTCCTGGGATCATTCTAACCTGAGTGATGTGTTAGCCTACAAACACTCCGAGTGACTTCTGTTCAGTTTTGATACGGGCCCACTCTTTTTGCCGCCTTTTAAACAGCAGAGACCCGAAGCTGCGTCGATCCGGCTGAGTGCTTGCACCCAGATAACATAGAATGTGCACCGGGGGAGCCACGATGCGTCTTGAATTTGCCAAGAGGCAGTCCGAAAGGCCACGTGGACCTGCTAGGCTTCAGATTTTCAGAGATGTATTTCTTCTTTGGTTGTCATTAATGGTGTAAGAACTGCACTGTTAAAACAACCTTAGTCCCTCAAGACCAGAATATCTTAAGGTGCATTTCCACTTGTGAGTATAAAGGAAACTGTGCTGGAAAAGAGGCCAGAAATTACGAAAGTTCGGTGCAAAACGTATGGCTCAGGGAAAAGCCTGAGCTTGCTATGGCAACATCAAGCGTTCCCACAATCAGTACTACCAGTCCAACGCGGGTTTCATTGCCAGATGCCGTGTTATCCCAGCCTACAACAGAAATCATCAGACTGTAGTCAAAATTCAAAGCGATGGGAAGTCAAAGATTTAAATTCCTAGGCAAATACCTAAGGCTTCAGATCTTTTTGAATGTGAAGTTGTGTCTCTGTAATGCTGGCAAGTCCTTTGTTTTTTTTTTGCAGAATCAGAGTCAGGTGTGATGAAACAAAATGGGAAGAGGAGACCTAGCTGCTTTCATTCGGAAAACAAAAGCAGTGTTTCATATGAATTTCACACGAACTGTCACAGTGCTCCTGGTTTTTCTTTTTTCACTTGTGTTCAACTTTCAACCTCAATTTCTCTGCTTGTTCGTTTCCTTCATTCTAGATACTTTATTTCCCCTCACTTCATTTCCTATTTCCTTACACGTTCTTTCCTCTAATTACTTTAGCGTTTTATCTTTATTTTTCAGTCATTTTAGTTCGTTTCAATTGTCTGTGTCTTTCATTCGGTGTTGGTCAGGGTTTAGACCGGATGCTGTGTTGCTGGCCGATCAAGTGTCATGATGTATTGGTGAGAATATAACGTTCACCAAAGAGAGTTTTAAGTTCTATTAATGAAATTCCGTATCATTTCATCCTTTGACCATGAAGTTGTCTTTTCGACTTGCATCATTACACATTTGCAGCAATGCTTCTTTCTCCGTTTACATCAAATCTAGGCAAAGCTTGTTGCCCCTAATAGCCTTCCCTGTTCATGAGGATTGTTGTATTTTAAATTCTGCAATATAATTAGAGGATAAATGATTATGTGGATTCAGTGCAAAATAAAACCACCTACGTTTTTTAAACATTTACTGATGACTTTTTTCATGAATTTCAAGGTGCTTGATTTCTACAAGGTCACGTAGCCCCATCACTGCAGTCGGCTCACTTAAAAAGTATTGACCAGCCAAGACCTTTTGGCCATGATCTTTTGACCCTGTCAAACGCGCAGCCTACCAAAGGAAATCACGATTTAAAAAAAAATCTAGACTTTTCCGAGACGTGGTTTCCAATTACTTCTAATAAATATGATTGTACAACGTGATTTTGGTATAACTGTGATAAAATTGCTTCAACTTAATAAACTGAACAAAATATTGCAGTGTAATTAAAGTGTGAAACCGAACATGAATATAGTATTTTCTGTAAAGGGGTTTAACATATTGCGAAACTAAGTCAACTGAAAGCAATATTTTCAATCAAGGTACAGAATACTGCAAATGTGTCGTGTTTAGCTTTACAAAAATAACGAGGTTTATAGATAACTGAAGGTAGTGATGGACACATTGTAAATAAGTTTAATGGCGTCGGTAGACAGATAACCAATTCTAACATTGGAGGATCTTTACAACCGAGGGACTTACAATTCTTTCAGTGGACCTATCTGCTGAAATATCCACGCATAAAACTTTCTCTCTTTTTTTGTTACTTCGAAAATTGTGCAATTTGTTTTCTTGACTATTTCAGTTGGTTTTGACCTTTGGATTGGCAAAGAATTCGATTCGGAATAAGAAAGCGAATGTATAGCAAATTTCTGTTTTTTTAAAAGTTTATAGCAAATATAATGTTTAAATATCGAGAACACCAGTAATGAGATTTCATATATTATTTAAGCATATACTTCGAGGAATTAATTCACAATCTACGGATACAAAGTCGCGGACTTCCAATTGTCGACGAACTTGTGATTTGGTGAAGTAGTGGCACCATGATTTTCATTACTTAGTACCCAGTTAGTCCAGTGCCGTCACATTATCAGTTTCCTAATCTTATCTGAGATTCACTGAATTCTTTCGCAGTTTCCTGTCTGGAAACAATTGCAGAAAAATACGACTCTTATTTTGTCATTGCAAAGCTTACAGTAATACTTTGTGGCTAACTTTAGCTACACGTTTATATTCCTTTCTAATGTGATGCTAAATGATAACTTAGAATTCAAGAGTTGAAGGTCTATGCAAAACTAAGGAAGATTTTTGGTAGAGGATCCACAGTACTTTAAAATAATGTATCGGTTTGTGTCTATTTATATCCGTTTGCACCTGAGAAGTTGGGGTACTTTATTGCTTATGGTTCTAATGCCATTCTGGGAGTACACATGGGAGGTCAAAACCGGTTCAAAGAAAGTTATGCACATTTTACGTTGGATGTGAACTAGAAGAAGTAACGCTGATATTTGCATTTAAAACGAATAATCCTAAAGGCCAACATAGCAAAAATTAATTGTTATTAATAGATCAGTTTGTTCATACTTCATGGAAGTAGTTATTTTTACAACTAACGTTGTAATACAGGTTAAATTTTTCAAACTATGCTTTATGATGAATCTTTTAAAATATGATATTTTCAAAAATGTCGAATTGTATGGTTGTTTGTTATCAAAGAGGCATGGATTTTTAAGAAAAAAGTTATCATCGGCTATTAATCAAATAGCATGGAAAGGGTCTTGAAGGTTTAATTTGCAGGCTCACTGCCCTGATAGAGTTCGTCTCCTATAATATTCCAGTTGCTGACAATATATGAGTGATTGATGTCGGAATATTAAGTTAGCGATTGGTTCTACTGTGTCTACAAAACTGTTTGAAACCGTTAGGTAAGCGTTAGCTCCTAGGACAGAACATTCTTCAACTTTTTAAAGGAAGGTTTAAATGGCTGCACTTATGCAATATGAACAAGTCTGACTAATGTTGATTTTCTTGTCGACTTGTAACGTGCTGAAAATTATTAATGCAGCCCAAGTGATGATTAAAAAATTGCTTGGGCCTTGTAAATCAATCTAATTATATCATACTGTGCATCCCTAACATTGCCCCCAGTATCGGGGCTACATTCCAGTGGGATAGTTCTTTGTTGAGAATCGCTGAAGATACTTTGAGGAAAAAAAATCATTATTAAACAAGTTTGATCATTTTTCTAGTAAGAATCACTGCAGTGATGTGGGTATTTTGATCACCTCGTTCACTGAGAGAGAGAGATATAATCAATATTTGCATTAAGATTGGTGTGACAAGAAAATGACAATAAAGCATGATTGGTCATAAACAGAGTGTATTGAATAAAAGTAACGGATAATACAAAGTCTGTTTATTAGATAAGTGCAAAAATAAATGGGGTTCCAATGAATAGAATTTTAAAGATAGCAATAAATAGTGGTGACACATTTCAGAACAATAAGTGAAAGGCTTCCTAAAGTACTATGGCGTTTACAGACATATTTTCTGGACCAATTAGTGAACGGGGACGTGTAAGAGAGAATGTGAGTTACTAGAGGTGAATATCCTGTCAAAATAATAAATAACACTACAGAACCCGTTTGTGACCACGTCTGGTTGCGCTTCTGCCTGCTGCTCAGATGCGGTGACATTTTGATGTAATTATTGCCTAAAAGCTCTGCCCAGTATTCCTCTCTCTGTCCTCTATTTTTGCCCAAGGCCACTGGCATGGAAAGGATCATTTGCTACCAACTGGGCTGTTTGATGAGGGCCTGACCCAGCGACTCATCTATCAGCACAGTGTCGTTTCTTTTATTTACATCTGTCTTTAGCATTCTAATTACTCTGTTTATTACTATAGCCTAAAGGAGCCCGTAAAACAAGGGGAATGGATATTTCCATAACAATAAAGAGTCTCATATTTGCTGCTTTCCAATGTTTGCTGCTATAATGACCTATGGGTGTCCTTTCAAGAAATTAACCATCAAAAGTCACATTGTGCCGTCAGGTTATTGACTACGCATAGAATTATATAAGGAATATATTATATACGTAATCTGATTTAAGATGGGGAATTGCCACATTTGAAAATAACTCGCCAGTAATAGCATAAAACCAAATGTCTGATGTATAGGTTTAACTGGAATTTCATTTTTATTCGGAATATTTATTTCTTATGGCCTTCACGTTCTCTCTGTAAAATTACATTGATTTGAGGAGAACTAGGTTAAAATACCAAGGTTCCTGTTGGTCTACGTGGCCATATATTGAGATATATTCTACTAAATGTGGCTCACTTAATCTCATGGCCCCGTCAAATATAAGGTTCGATTTTTTTCGTTTAATAAGCGCTCCTGCAGTAGAGTGTTACCTATGTGTCCTAGATGTGGAAAAATCTTAAACGCATTTCGCTACACGCAACTCACAGAGGGAATTTGCACCCATGTGATCGTTGTATGGCCAAGAAAATTCGCTCTCTTGCTTTTTCCCTGTTTTTGAATGTCTTAATAGTAATTCAACGGAATATGAAGCAGCTAATTTGCACGGTAGATTAACCCCGAAATTTATCAGAATTCCATTCATTTCGCTAATTCCGTTTTGTAACTCTGAGCCACCACAAAGCCATTTTACGTGAACATATGTATTAGAAAACATGCGTTTCTGTGTAAAAATCTGTAACGTTAAGCAGCCCCCAGAAATCAAAGGCATATCTGCTCAGAATATATATATTTCCGCAATGTGTTTAATGAATTAATCCTGTTTGATCAGTAGGCTTAGTTTTTAAATTATAATGAAATATCTTTCTCCTATCCGAGTTTAATTGTATTATCTTAAGGAAATGTCGGTGTTTATCGTGTCAATGCTTGACTGTTCTGAATGATTGTATGGAAGTCTGTGGTCACACATCCCTTTGGCTACAGATGGAAGGATGTAGATTGTTTTGTTGGGATATAGTGTATGTCTGTATGTTCAGCATGCTGCATATTAGCACCAGGGTGCAAATTAATGTATGGATTCGTTCCAGATTTTAGTGATAATTTATTGTCCTTTGTGTTGCCATATGACCAAACTGATAGATAATGCAATAATGTCCACGTAATTAAGCGAGCGCAACTTAATCATGAAATGAGAGCAGTTTTGCTGTCCGTTCAGTAGCTCTCTGTGCTGATCCGTGTTGAGTGATCGCTGTGCAACCAGCAAACATCCAGGGACAATTTCCCACTTATAGCCAGCAACAGCCCCGCTGCGGCATATTACAAAAAAAATGGGTGGAATACCTGGAAATAACAAAGGGAGGCTGGGAAGGCGGGAGCTGTGTCTTTGCCAATATTAATACTTACTCACGAAGAACATAGAGAGACCCAACTAGAAAATAGGCTGCATATTCAGACCAACCTGGGAAGATTAAGTTCATATCAAATGAATCCAACGTTTTTTTTTTGAGAAATTAATTACAATAGTTTTGTGATGAACAGGTAAACGGTTAATATTTGGCATCATCTGTGAAAATACTATGAGAGTATTTCAGTTAAATAATCCATAAAGTTACACAGATAGTGTACCCTTTGGGCACTATGTAGTGGGCCACAAAAAAAAGTTCTTTTCGTTTTCAGCCTTTCCTGAAATCTCTTCAGTAAACTTTAAAGTTCTGCTATAACTTATCTGGAATTATGATGGTCATGTAATAAAGACAACAAATTATTTGCGGATATCAGATTCGTTCTGCTAGGGTTTTAATACCTGTTGCTGCAGGCTGAGCCACTGTTTAAAATTATTCTTGTCGTCCAAGGAAATTAAAAATCCAAATGCGCATTCATGTGTTTTAAAATTACTTTTTGAATCTCGCAGCGATTTTCACTGCTGTTTTCTAGGGTATGAATTGTATATGCAATGGAGGTTCGAGAAGAGACAGTGCTTCGAGTATTTCTTCCAAACTCTCATCTAAATGACATCAATAATAGGGCCCACACTTTAATGAGCTCTCAAGTTTAAAGACTTGAAGGATATTAACAAGCGCCTTGACAAATGGTGCTTAGAACCACATTAAAGACAGTGCTAATGGAGCGCATAATGACGGCTAATTTTCGATCAGATATAAATTAGAGCCCCAACAGTTATTTGCCTAAAGGACTTTATGTAAATGATTCAGTTCTGTATAAACTGGGGAGAGAGTAAAGCCCTGACATACTGGCGCTCCTTGTGGAAATGATTAATAGATCTGCGGCAGAATGTAGCTGACAAGGGGCTGCACAATATACATCCAATATAGAACATGCATCTATTCTCAGATCAAACCCTAATTCAAATGATGATGATCCCATCCATGTTATTTTCAAATATAGTCCTAAATAGCCCAGCCTTACGCTTTGAACATGGATGTTGGTGGAACATTGTGATAATCCCGGAGGTGTCTGCTTATTATTGTAAAAGTGAAGTCTGTATGTCGCTCCATGCATTCTTTATGGGTGCAGTTGTTACACGGAATGCATGCTGTTAGAGTCTTACCTATCAGTTCAGATTTTTGATGTGAAACAATGTTAATGTGTAAGAATATGTTTCGAGGCTCGTGGTGATTAATTCTGTAGTGTAGTCTGAGGTAAAAGAGAAAAGGTTAGCAGGCTTACCCATTGGTGAATGGGGAATGCAAAAGGGGGGTCATAATCTATAAAATAATTAATTTCATCTTTCAAGTGACAATCTATTAAATATATATTTCATATTAGTGGAAAGGTTATATTATATGAAATAAAACATGAATATATCATCACTTCAAAAATGAATGTGTGGGATATCGGTTTTCCGCTGGTTGGTTTTTTTATATATTATTTTTTGTCGAATTATTGTAACAGATTTGCAATGATGTATTGGATCCTTTCAGAGAATGTGCCCTGTTCAGTAATTCTGACGTATAAATGTGGCAATGCGTTGTTATTTGGCGATGTTCGTGCTGGTTTTGATATGTATTTCGGTACGTTTTGCAAAACACCATTTTAAAAAGTAGCTGTAGTCCATTGTCTTTTCTAGCATCCCAATTCGAATTAGTCATGAGCACAAGTCTGAAGATGCTTTTTTCTAATGAAGAATCTGAATGACATTGCATCTGTCTACTGAGATCACATTCTTGCCGCACTTAACCCAACATCAAAAATGGCGATCCTCGCTACCAAAATTATAATGGACTTGTTGATTAGATACGGTGCTTATATAGCCAAATATTGAATGTGACATTTGATGTGATCATGAAAGATGTTTATAACAATTAATGTCGCTTCTTTACAACTCATTAGTGCCTGATTCCGATTAATTTTCGTTCTTAAAATTGATCAGACTGCATTAATGGTTTGTTGCCTTTAAACATAATTGTAAAAATCGTCTTTATTCCGCATTGTTAAGACATAAAGCGTTATTATGGGCTTTAAGATGTAGCGTGAGTTATATATAAATATCAGTTGTTGTTTAATTGTAGAAGCTTTGATATTTGTTCATTATATTGTTGTAAAACTGGAGGCGCAGATGTAGCGAGCAGCATTCACTGTTATAATAAACCATATTAACTCCTGTATGGGTTCCTTCTGTTTAATTTTCTTGGAGAAAATGTTTACTTTTATTCTTTATTCAACTGCTCTTATTGAAAATGTTCTTTCTACTCGTTGTCAATGGTTACATTTTACATTGCTGTAACTAATTCAGGTCATTTTATATTAATAATCAATACATGGAAACTTTAAAAGACACAAAAAGTCCCATAGATTATACTGAGAGAGAGCTGTAAAGTTAAAGATTTGGAACGGATTTGCGGTGTGGCTTTTAAATGTCCTGCTTTATGTGTTTATCTTCGTATAATTTCCAGAAGCAGTGGTATCATGAAAGTAGTGGACAGTGTTGTAAAATAGGAAATTTGTTATTCTTTCATAAGCAGAGCACCAGAAGACAGCATGGAAAGTATTAGATAAAGGACACGTGAACACAGTATGGAAAATACACAGGGGAAAAAATGGAAAAGACATGAAGGCATACTGAAGATAGAAGAGAGAGAGATAGATAAGTAGGTAGATAGGCAGGTAGATATATAGGTAGATAAGTAGATGATAGATGGATAGGTAGATTGATAGATAGATAGGTAGATAGATAGATAGACAGACGTTAGATAATTAGAATGAGGATATGCCGGTGCATTGGGCGCTCTGGAAAACCCAAGAGCTAAATGCTAACCAGGTATTTCTAAATGTCTACAAGCTAAAGAGAGCAAGAGAGAGCAAGAGCCTGAAATTATTAGATTGTTTCATTAATGTAACTTACCCTTGGCTACAGATTGAAAAAAAATTTCTTGTGAAATTCTTGGGTAGCTAAAGTATAGGTTTTCAGTGTTGAAATAGACCGTCCTTCGTAGTATTGTGGATGATAAATAAATATACATTTAACGTTAACGCGGATTGTATACTTTCTGTGTATTCTTTCCATAACAAACACAACAAAAACAATACCGTTGCTCTTTTTTGAAACGTAAAACCATAACGGTGTACATGAACCAGTTTTACAACTTTAATAGTTTCCTTAGAACTGTACTACAAATATCGGAATCATTTATTTACAATCACCTATTCAATCAATTCTCAATTATAATTAGTTGAAGGAATCGGGGGGATGTGGCTCTTGTAAGTTAGCACAAGCGTAATATTCTTACAAATTATGATTTAGGAATATATTATTTTATATTTTGCATCTTAAATGGTTCGGTATTGTAATTTCACCTTAATATTTCTTCCTGCTCGACTATTTCGTGTATACATTACATGGTTGAGATGATGCTCCACCGTGTTATCTTACATGTTTGCATAGTCATTCAGTGCGTGCAGCCTGTCAGTTCAAATATCCATTGGTTAGGCTGCAATATTGGTTGTCTTTCCATTCATTCGTATTCACTATTTATAAATGAGTTTATCTTGAAGGGCGATCCATATTTATTCCCAGAATGTTAAACCCTCTATCTCAATGAGCATATAGAAGACGTAACATACATTAACATTAAATACCGCTATATTGATCATACACAAACTCAGTTTTAAAATATACAGAATATTTTCATTTACTCACCTAAAGCATTGTTTAGAAATACAATTACACACGCGGCATTTTTTTTTTGCCTTCACTCACGTCCCGTCTCCGTTGATTTCTGGTTGGAAAAAAACACCAGGCATTCTTATACCACTACAACCGATTAATATTGCATTAACCGTATTTAAAAAAATTCCAAAAGCACAATATAATGCCACCTCTATACCAAATCCATCTATTATTAACGAAAAGGTAATTGGAGACCTATGTGCATGGTTTAGAGCTGTTAAGGGACAAACACTGCGAAAATAGGATCTGGTTTCATTTGCAAAATATAACGTTTTTTGGGTGGGAGGGGTCTGCAAAATTCAACTTTTATTCTATAGTTTTGTTAATTCGAGATTAAAAGCAGTCACGTCTTTGAAGGCAGACAGTTGTTGTAAATGTACAGTTAAAATATTCTCTGCGAGTCCCAAGGCAGTGCTCCACTGGTCCCAGCCTTCATTAAAATTTCATCAGCACCAACCAAAGAATATCATGAAATTTATTTTTTTTTAAATCCTTCGTTCATAAAAAAGTACCTTGCCTTATTATGGATAAACAAGCTTACAAAAGTAAATGTATGGATTCGGTATTATAACTGCTTGTGTGAAAGCAATCAGCAATATTTTATAACAAGGAGGTGATTGAAAATTTAAGATATTCCTTCTGCAGGACAATAAAATTACTCAAATGGGGGATAATTTAATATCTTAAGCATATAGATGTTTGATTTAAACGAGTTTACTGTTAAAATGAACAGTTTACAAATAATTACATTGAAAACTCGGTACACTATTAAGTAGAAGTATAGAAATGTTTTACTTTAAGGAAACATATCTAAATGGTAAAATGGAAACATAAGATCAAGTGCTAAATCTCAATTCGCTGTACTTGCATTCAGATTCCTTCCTCCCCTCTTAAATTAACTGAGAATTTTCTCACTCGGGAGCTGACATGTGACTAGATTGGGGATGTCAGGCAAAGACGAGCACTATGCAAAGTTAATTTTAATTCCCGGTGAGGATTTCACATTCCAACTCTCTGTGACCCAGAGTAATTAGCTGAGATAACTAATGATTACTTACTTATTCGTTGTAATTATCTGGATTTCGCAATTCGCTGTGTAATTTATTAATTCCCGTAATAGCCTTTTAGTGAATGACTCATTTAGAAGGCGAGGTAAAGTTTAGATTCTTTTCCTGCTCCCAGTTACAGTGGTTAATTTGACATAAACTCCCCTCTCTCTTGGCGATGCTTATAATTATCCGATTAATCTGTAATATTTTACTGCCACTATTGCTACATTCAGACTTGTCGTTTCAGCTGTCTTTAGAACAGTAATTGCTAAGCACTAGCAGGTTTAAGTATTGCACAAACTTATAAGTATCAACTAGCTTATCGTTAAAGCGCAGGTTACTTCTACTCCTTCCCTCCCAAACAAAAATACGAGCCACGATATTATAATCACATTTAGTGTAAAATAAGAAAACAGTAACCAGAGAAAGTAAGTGAAGTGTCTCGTCTCAAAATAGTTGGTGGCATAAGGAGTTACAATGTTTAACTTGGAACATTAATTATCAGAGCTTCAGAAGTTCATTTAGCCTTAGGGTTTATGTTGTAGGAAACCTATATGGCCTCATCAGGTCGAATACGTGTATGCGGTTATGTGCAGTATTAGGAAGTCAAATAATAATAAAAGTTGGTCACCTATAGGAGGCGTTTTGAAAGATGCCTTCCTAATACCGTAAGGTTCAAAACGAATAAGGTTACACAATTGCAATATGTTCAAACAGTGTGTTTGTATTTACTGTTAACAATTCAGAATATCAAGGTACCCTTTAAAGAGAGTTAGGCTCAGAAATTGTTATAATGAGTTGGTCGCTGTTGCTTAGTGTTATGTGGAATGTGCGATACTTATGATCCCCTATGGTAATTGGCGAAAACTAACTCTCCTGTAATTAATCGTGGGAGGATAACTGCAGTTGCCGTTCATATTCCATAAATTGACAACTTTATAGCTTTGAGTAAACGTGTTTGTCCCCGGGTGCAAATGTCCAGGTGCGTGGCCTGTTTCATACTAACAGCTGTCACTTGTTAGATCTGCATGGATTGCGGGCTTGAATCATTAAATTTCGCTGATAATCACTTCTAGGCCTCTTAAAGAAAGCAGCAAATAATATAGTTGTACATTCAATATGTCTTTCATCATCTTTCCAGCTCTAAGTGTAAATACCAAACAGCCGGTTAAAGATGAACTAATGTGGATGTTTATATTTTGTCTCCTCCTTATCAACATTTATGAGATCTGAGGAGGGATAACAGCATTATATCCGACACGAGTTGAACGGTAAGTATTACACGGAGGTGGAGGAATAAAAATGTTCGTTCACCACCATGCTTGACGAATAAGCATAAGAAAAATGTTAATTTCATAGAACTGAAATTGATTAAGATCTGTTAAAGTTGGACGGCTCTTTACTAACCCTTCCAAAAGCGTTCCCCATACAGGACAAAACATTGACCTCATAAAACGTGATCAGTATGTGTTTGTATTTATGACTGGCTTCGCATCAATCAACAAACGCAGCAATGTGTAGAAAGCATAACAAGGAGAACGTGAGCAGAATACACAAGTCCAAAACCGGTAGGAAGAATGGTAAGTGTTAACGCAAAATAAATGAACAATAGTTTGTTTAGTCGTTGTGAAATGATTTATACCTGTATGCGTTTATAGATCACCTTATATGTCCATAGCTGTAAGATCAGGTTGGATTCATATGGAATGTGGACCAGTGCAAATATTAGCATATCTGAGCAACGTAGTGTAAATGGCCGATTAAACAGCCCAAGCCAGTACATGTGAGCATACGTACCGCTATTGGATTTAATGGTAACAACCGCGCGTTTCATTATAAACAAATTTGCTTAATAAAAAAAATCTGCTGTAAAACGATCTGTTGAAATAAGGGAGATCTATTTTTGAGAGGCTTTGGGGCACATTCTATTTGAAAGAATATTGACTTTGGGACCCGCCTCCCTGAACTCGCTCGCTGTCTGTAATCCTCCAGAACAATTCCGCTGTCCCTCAGTTAGCAACTTTTCTGTTGCTTTCAAATACAACTAAAACTTGACATAATTTATTTAGACTTGAATGATTAGCGGGTTCAATATTTCTACTAATTCCATATAAATAATAACAATAATACATTTACAGGTGCTAATAGAGTCTTGTGGTGCAGCTACAGGGAATTGTGTCTTCTGATGTGGTTCACTGTTTAATTAGTCTACAGGGGGAAAAGGATAAATAAAATAATTCTGAACTGAAGGCAGTAATCCTATTATTATTTGCTGTCATTTCGACATGCACACTGGTATTAGTGAATGCTGTATTTCTATAAATGACCATTGTAGATATTCCAATGATTGCCAGCAACAGTAAACGCCTAGATTCACTAAGTTTCCAATTATTCACTGGATAAATCTGAATGGAGCGTAATACTCAAAACTAGAAGACAGCAGTGTGGCCATTTGGGTTCTACTGGATTGTCTGTTTATTAGAAATATGTTGCATTTTGAGTTAAAACCCACAAACGCAAAAGCTTTTCATAGCTGACTCTAGGTGGCATTAATCCTCCAGTCCCCAGTATTTCGCTGTTAACAGCTAGCCATTTTCTAAAGATTGAAATCATACACACACCCACACGCTTTAGCTTTTTTTTGTCGTTATCATAAAAAAGATTCCTCCCTTGTACAACTGATCCGCTGCAAAACAGGTTATTTGTACGTTGTGAAAGAGGCCCGCTTGCCGGCAGTCTGAGTGCCGAGCTTTGACATCTGGCAGCCTGGAGCTCCTGGGACAGATCCTACTCTCCACAGACCCCCTGATTGGAGTCTAATAGAATATTTGCAATCTCTCCGAGGTACCTTTTACCCCTCACTGGCAATCCAGGCATTAACTGCCAAAGCATTAGCAACAGAATCATGTCTCTATAACCACTAAGCAAAGACGCGCTAGTTTGTGGGTTAAAATAACTTGCATCACATTGAGCACGTTTTATTTGTTATTTTCACAATAGAAATACGCGTCCGTTAGTCAAAGCAAAACTTTAGTTGGTGCCTTTAACCGCCACTTTACACATCATAAAATATAATGTTCATGGGGAACGGGAAATATCGAATGAAATCGCATTCAGGATTTACTGTAAAGGTTTTAACCTTTTCTATTATGCCACTTATTCAGCAATAAAAATCAACAATAAAGTCAATAGATCACTTTTTATTTTAAAGACTGTGCATAATCTTACATGTAAATTAAACTGTACAGTGCTTTTTAATTTATGAAAACTGCATGTTATTTTAAAAATACAATTAGGAGCCTATGGGTTTTATTTCAAAACACGATGTTTATTTCATGCTAAGAAATCAAAAGTCAATTTATTTATTATACTGGTAAAACTACCTACATCCAAAAAGATAGTTAAACAAATACCCAGGGGCACGTCTGCAATGAAAACATACAACATAGAAGTCTTATTTTACTAAAATGACTCAACTTCGAAAGAATAGTCAAAGGATTTGCTTAATGAAATAAGTCATTTTAATAATCAGAATTTTAATAACTTAACATTAAATTACACCGATAAATAAAATGGATAAACCTCTCTAGAGCAAACAAAGAAACAAAATGTTTAAAACACCATATACCATACAGAAATCGTGCGCTTGTCCACGTAAAAATGTTTCTGCTATAACAGCAACACATCAAAATCTGTAAGAATATATCTATATGTGCATCAAGTCCATTGAATGATATTTACAATATACATGTACCTTTATTTAATATTTTTAAAAAGATAGGCCAGTACCAAACAACAAGTTATTTCAGCAGTGCATCAATCGCCCGTGGTCATGAATATGTGCAGTTTTATTTTAACTTTTAAAAACGCACCTCTACAACCTCTTCCCTCCAATAAAAGAAACAAAAAGCATGAATTAAAAAGAAACTCAATTCAAAATCAAAACAGACCCCACGACGGTTACACCTATGTTGCATTTTTAATGATCGATCGACAAAGATTAGTTTCTATGATCAAATCTTTACAGTCAAGATTTAAACCTTTTTTTGTGCGTTGTCACAGAATGCAAGAGGGAATCCCTAGAAAAAAACTTGACGAAATAAATAGTTTTAAATTTTATACAAATATATACAAGGCGAATCCTTTTTATTTGCCTTTTTTGGGAAAATGTGGCACGTTTTCAACCAAAAATCAAGAAATTGCATTTCTGCTTGAATTTTCGTCCTTCTTTATTACTGTTTTTTTTAAAATACGCGAACATTTCTTATTTCCCGATCATTTTTTCTTACACTCTATCAACCAGCATACTGTATTAAACATTAAATTATTCAATAATCCCTTTATTTACCCTGCTGTTATCACAACTTGAATTAAACAGGCGGAATTAATTCGAGTGAACACGAAATTAACTTTGTAGACGGTTTGAATGAATAATTCAGGTTTAGGTTGTTTGGCACTAATCTAATAATAGCCTTCAGACACAGGGAGAGATTTCCTGGCTGCTCACAACAGTCATCTCCGTGCGTGGCGTAGAGTTTTTGTGTTGAGGGGAAAGGGGTTTCAAAGTGAAATTTAAAGGGAAATTTGGGGCGATCACCCAGGTTTCTAATGAGACAATAGCCGCAGCAGGAAGCTGAGGAATGCTGAGCACAGAGATATAATTTCCCAACAAAATGGAGACAGAATTGCAGGTTTCTTATGATGATGGAAGAGCTCTGTGGGTAAAGCATTTGTGCAACCCTTAAACAATCGATTGCACGAGATCTTCCATCAAATGCTCGGTAAAAATGCTGCTCAGTACTGCAGCTTAACCTCTGAGATTTGTCTGTACTAGTTCATTACAAGGCGCAGAGGGAACATAGGTATAGAAAAGGTGATACTTGGAAGAATAAAAGAACTAATACAATCCAAAACATGAAGCTCAAATCAACGTTACAGCAATTTTGCAAACAATGTCATTTCAGCTCAGTGAGTCCTTATTTTTTTGTAAACGTTGCGAGTTACGATTTAAAAAAAGGATTTGTTTCATTTGTTCATCTGTGAATCGAAATTCTCAGTTTACACCAATTCACAATCGGGGTTTGATGTGTCCTGTTTCGGTGGCAGTGGGTGGCATTAAGAAAGAAAGAAAATTCTCTTACTTGTTCACGGCCCAGAGCAAGGTCCTTGTAGATTCAGGAAGTCCATTGGAACTACACAGCAGGCAGGGGGAAAAGTTCCACTCTGTCTCTCTCGCCCCAAGAAGTCAGACTAGTGACCTGCAGAGTATTTCATCCGTTTCTGTTTCTGCCTCTGGTTACAAAACCAGACTCTGACCACGTTCTTTTTGAGGTCTAGTTTCTCGGCGATGGCTGCGATTTTCTCGGACGATGGCCGGGGCTGGATGGCGAAGTAAGCTTCCAGAGACCTCTTCTCCGGGGCGGCGATCGACGTGCGCTTCCTCTTCTTGTCGGCGCCGTTGAAGAGCTCGGGCTTGCTGAGCTTCTCCCGGTGGGACTTCTCGGCTTCTTCCAGCCAGGCTTGCAGGATGGGCTTGAGGGCGATCATGTTGTTGTGGGACAGGGTGAGAGACTCGAACCTGCAGATGGTGCTCTGGCTGAGCGAGCCCACCCCGGGGATCTTCAGGTTGGCCAGGGCCGAGCCCACGTCCGCCTGGGTCACCCCCAGCTTGATCCTCCTCTGCTTGAAGCGCTCGGCGAAAGCCTCCAGGTCGCGGGGGTCGGCGTCCACCTCGCTCATGCAGCCCAGGGCCGGGTGTGAGGCAGCCAGGCCGTGGCCGTGGGCGGCCATGCTCATGGCCTGGTGCATGTGGTTGATGGCCGCCATGTGAGGGGGGCCGGGGGGCGGCGGCGACACCACACTGCCGTCCGGGGCGGTAATGGTGGGCAGCCCCAGGCCGGGGGAGATGTGCTCCAGCAGCTCGCCCTCCAGGTTCTGGTGAGGCTGGTGTGGGTGCTGATGGTGCTGGTGGTGGTGGTGATGGTGGTGATGGTGATGGTGATGGGACGGCGGGTGAGTGATGGGCCCCGAGGACGAGCTCGAGCTGCACGGGATGCTGTTCATGTTGTGGTAGGTGGCGTCCGGCTTGAACGGCTGGTTCTTGCTGCTCTGAGCTCCAATCTCCACAGCCGCCAGAGCCTCAGCTCGGCCCACCAAACTTTCATCCAGCCCGCCGAATATATTGCTCTGCAATTGCAAATAGAATGCAGACATTCCTGTCAGCAGGGAATTCTCGCCACTCCAGGATTAAAACATTTCCAGAATGTTAAAAACACACACACACACACACACGCACAGGTCATAAAAATTAATATGAAAGGCAAGGCAGTTTGAATACATAAGTTGAAAGTATCCGAGGTGTTGGGTGATTTGTTGTACAGACATGAAAAAAACATCAAGCGGACAGAGAGGGAGAGGGGGCTGTCAAACGGTGCCTCGAAGCGGTGATTATGCAGATACATACCGGTGCTGTGGGCAGACACACTCGGCACATGGTCTCGGAGCTGCTGCCGCCGCCGCCGCCGCCGCTGCTGCTGCTGGACGGGGTGGAGGACGAGTTGGAGGGAGGCGATGAGTGCAGGCTGGAGTACTTGGGCTCGGCCAGGTTGGAGGAGGGCGGCGGCATGCCGAACGCCTGCTTCCCGTTCAGCGGCATCATCATCATCATCTTGCGGCGGCTCGCCCGGTGCGGGGCGCTCGCGGGGGGACCGGGAGCGGGGCTGGCGCCGCCGCCGCTGCTGCCGCCGCTGCTGTTGCCGCCGGGCTGGCGCGCGGCACCTGCTCGGAATGGGGCGCGGAGGGGAGCGAGTCTCGCGCCGCTGCCCCTGGCCCCGCTGCTGCCGCTGCTGCTGCTGCACACCTTGCTCGAGCAGGTAGCTTGTGGAAAGACATGAAGGGACTTTTCCTGGTTGCTGTGTGTGTGTGTGTGTGTGTGTGTGCGCGCGTGTCTGTGTGTATGTGTGTGTAAGTGTGCGCGTGTTGCTGTGTTCCGATGCTGAGCGCCTATTGGTCACACGCCGGCTCGGTTGCACGGGGCTCAGAGGCGGAAAGGCGCTCGCACTCGCAGCCTGTCGCGTTCCAGCTGGTGGGAGCCAGAGAAGGAACAAGCCCTCAGAGCCTCCACCCCGGAGAATCTCTCTCCATTAACATGCCCCGGCAATAATACGCATGCGGGATGTCCTCCCTCCCTCCTTTCAAATTATCCACACGCGCACTACAGTTAGCAGCCCCTAAATAAAGCTTGATGATTACCCCACACCAATTCTGTTTTCCCTGCAGAATTGCGGATCTATAGATACCGTCATAGATTTTTATCACCAGAAACATCAGCCGTAGCATTCATGTTTTGTTTTTGGCAAGCACACTACATGATGTTGCTTTGGTTTTATGTACCTGTGGTGCAGGGACTTCAATAATATGTTGCAATATTGCTGAATTTCCAATTTATGGCAACAGAATGGATTCTAAGTTATTTTCAGAGAAGGAAAATAATTTACATATTTATATATATAATGGTTAATATTTAGATATTCAGCACTACTAACCTTGAAAAATATTTACCAAATATTGCATCTATGTGCCATATAGTCTATTAAGCTTGTGAACGTTTTGACTTTTTATACCATCCCTCCATGTAATTTCAGTGGCCATCAAGAAATTATATTGCACCACTTGCTCCACCACTCTTCTCAACGCACGATGAAACAAAATAAATCAAACTTAAAAGCCTGACTATCATTTAATTATCGCGCGAATAGCGCTTTCATTGCACCCGAAAAGAAGTGGAGCAACATCTCTAAGCAAATTATGACCAGGGCAGAGAGGAATTATTAGATTGAAATTTCATTTAGGCTCGAGAGACACGGGACTCCAATATATAATCTGCTGTGCCTCATCTGATTTGTATGCGTAATTCCCGTTGACAAATTTATTAGTTTTCATAATAGTGAAAAAATTGAGAAGCAGCAGGCTAATCTATAATCTTGTATCTATAAATTGTACATGTGTCATTCGTGAAAGCCAGTCTACATGAAGTCTAATATTTATCGCAATTTGAAGTGGGTGATCCCTCCCCTTCTTTAGTATCTAATAAAAATGGTACAATGTAGAACGTAGTGCTAGCAGAAGGTTATTAACACGAACTTAATACTACTTTTGATACCTCATCAGAGAGGTAATTAAACCCTGGAATTATGTACTAATTAACGAGGATTGTCCAATTTGTTTAATCTATTATAAAGTTTCAACAGTGTTAATTTATTCTTCTTTGGAACTGTTCACAGCGCATTTCAGTATGCAACGCATCAGTTCCTATGAACAGATGTTACATTAGATTTTTAAAGTTGCAGTAATTATACTGGTTAACTAGGTCTGTTCTTGGAATCAAAGTTCAGGATTAAATGCTGATATCTTTGTAGTACAGCATAGCAGAATAGTACAGTGCCTTGAGTTGCTACAATTATACATTGGTTTCTATGTGTCCTAAATAATGTGCTGACAAGCTTTCTTCAGGAACTAAATTATTGTAGACTAATCGTACAGCATATGGAAGGAAACGGCTTTCTGCATGGCAGTTGTGTCTTGACTCTTTACGTATTTTCTAAGATATAAGCAACACCACTCAAGCGAGTTACTCTAACTTATCGTCTCTGAAAGCTGGTTCTTTATTAGTTTTTGTCTGTTGTTATTTATGTTATCTACCTTTTTTTCATTTTAATAGACGATAAAAGGCAAACATTTTTATATAGACAAGGTTCTTGCAAAATGGTCATTTCAACTTCCGTTTTATGTCAGTAGTTAATATTCAGAATTTGATTTATAGGAACAAAGCAACTTTTCCTCACCCGCGCAAACCCTTCTTCGTGTACAAGATCCAACATTTAGATTCACGTAAAGCTTGGAACTGTTGAAAACCTTATGAAGTAATGCTTTGAAACTTTCATGTTTTTGAGTCAATCAATATAGCAGCAGTATTTCTAAAACCATCTTTAAAACCTGCGCATTTACAACTGGTAACACACAGGTGCAAGAAATTTATTCTTGTGAAAATGCAAGTCAATGTTTACGCTTGCTTGATGACAATGGTAGAAAGTAGCTACAAAATAATTTCTGTTGGTATAAGTATTACAGACACCAGGGTGAGGAATCGAGGCGATTTAGATCGTTTGCGAACAAGGAAGGCGTTTATATTTTAAATCTGAAAAAATAATAAATGCATTTAAAATAAAATCTTTGTATAGAAATAAGCAAAACAACAGAAGTTCTCAGTTGTTATGAGTTAATTTCTCTCACTGCTGCATACACGTCATTGACATGCAACTGGTGTATCTCGGAGCAACCTGGTTCTTGTATCTGTATTTACACTGATTAAAGAGATGTAAGCAATTCTTCAAATGGAAATGGGTGACGACATCGTTGGTTGACGCGACGATATAATGCGATTATAAATATTAGTTTAATATTTTAACAGGGTCTTCTGGAAAAAAGCGTTGATTCAATAACATAGGCAGTGTGTAAAAAAATCTAGATGTATATAACTGCTGCTTCAAAGAACTGGTTTGATTGAACAGGATCAATACAAATGAATTCTGTACACGTTTAGCAGTTTCACTCGCTTCATTGTAGTTTGGTATAAGCATGAGCTCGCCCACCCTCCACAGCAGCAGTTTAGGCACCGAAGACCACTCGAGAAGAGAAAGAGAAAAGTAAACAAAAACAAAAGTGGATGGGTTTTTTTGGATTATGTGACTGGAACAGCAGCAGTGACACATGAGTAACGGGGAAATGAACATAGACACAGAAAAGACGAAAAAAAAGAGTAACAGCGAACAGAAAAAAAAACACACACTGATAATGGAACATTGGGGAGAAGGTGGTCTTCTGTCAGATGAAATGAGTGCAAAGATGGGAACGAGAAAGAACACAAAACAATGGGGGTTGGTTGGTAGGTGGGAGGGCGGTGGGGGAGAAAGACGTGTAGAATAGAGGTGAGAATAAAAGTGAGTGTGAAGTGGAAAGCATGTGAATAAGCACTGAGAACAACGACGGCGCAAAAGGTGGACAGACAAAGATACAAGCAGTGAAATGTGACCACAGAATGAGGAAAATAAAGATTCATACGCTATTATAATAAACGGAATAGAATAATATATGGGCAAATTTAAAATAAAAGTTTAATATTTACGGAGGAAACAGGCTAAAAGAGCGAACGAGCGAGGGGAAGAAGCTAAAAGAGGAAGAGATCTGGAGTGCAGCTCAAGATGGCAAGTCAACCTCTATTTTATAATAGCTTCTGTCACCGTCCCCATATCTGGATGCACCGAGGCGATTTTAGATGTCCCAAAGCAATGGCAAACTGCTAGTAAAAGTGCAGTGCATTCACTATCATGCAAAATGCCATCAGTCTTCACCCAGCTTTAGCACACAAATGGACTCCTTAACATTTGAGCAGCCTTCAGAATCCGGTCCGCAGACACCAGGAGGGAAATCACCGTCTCCTCGCATAGACGCATGTTCTGATTTATGATAAAAGTTTAACGAAATCATTTATATTTCAGAGAGCCTAAATCGCTGCATAAATATTTTATCCACAATGACATACATGTTAAAGGAAAATATACCTTTTCCATCATCAGATTATATAAATAACATCGCCGAAGAGTTTGAAATCCACTTGATTAAAGTTCTATTAAGGTAACACTCTAAAACATTTGCTTTATAATAGAGAATTTTTTGCACAAAATATAAAACAAAGGACATAAAATACACAAAGGTGAAATTGAAACTTTCAACACCCCATGCAAATTTTGCACATACATCAACGTAATTTATTTTTCAAAAAAGTTTACTGCTAAATACAAAAACAAAGTGGATTTTGAGCATTTCTGAAAAAAGACACATTGTCGAAGTTTTTCATCTTGCACTCATCAGGACAATTCACAAGAATACCAAATGTATAGGAAACAACAGTTTATACTTCACGAGGAGAGTGCTGATTGGTTGGCAAGTAAACTCTGATTGGTAGAAGCGTTGCCAAGTACATATTGTTGTTTTCTTTACATTTGGTATTCTTGCGAATTGTTCTGATGAGCGCAAGACCAAAGCTCAATACTCAAGTTACATTAATCCTTGTGTCTTTCAGTTGAATAAAATGCAAATACCAACTGCAATGTATGGAGATTCTTAGTTTGAGTGAGCTGAAATATGGTTTGGTCAAGTGGAGTCACGAATCACTGGCAAATTATGGGAAATAATTTCTTGATTCCTTCCCAGTAATTAAATTTCGATTTACAGCGTTTATTCTTCTGCCGAGAAGCGTTTGCTGCAATAAATTTGAAAACAGTCTCAATTGATTGCTCCTGGCTTTTAAGTCTTGATTCCGTGATAAGACTCCACATTTTATGGAAGAGTAAATAAAGCTGCAGCACGGAAGCAGATTTCAAACCTCGCCAATAGTTCTCAGCTCATTTACAATTACCAGTTAGAAAATGTACACCACCCTCAATGTTAACGTTTACATTTCTTCATTGCACTTTTAATGGACTTTTCACTGGGCTGACAACAATGCCAATGATAGAATACGCTCTCTTCATCAGAAATACATCTAACTGATTAAATTCCGCCGGTTTCTTCACCTGATACCCATGTTATCATCCTGTAGTCACCTTTGTTACTAACAGTTTACAACTCTACCCCACCCCCAGCAACAGTCACGTGCCACCCAGAACCTCGCAAACGGGAGTTTATTTTACCTTGGGAAGTGTAATGGTGTTTAAAACACACACCTGGTCAAAATAGTCTGAATTGTTGGATTCCGGTGCGATATAGACTTTATGTGGCTCAGGCGAAGTCTAAAGATTCAATCACCTACACAGTTATTTTTTCCACTTTGACCTTAAGGCATTAAAATAACTTGTCAGTGGGATCAGCCACTAGCCAAGCTCTGTGAGATCGCCTAAATTGGCAGATACAACATCACTTAGACTCGGTGCTGGATGCAGTAGGATTCGAACCTGTTGTAAAGCCGAACATAGCCTTGTCTGGTTGACCTGTTTGGCCTTCTGGGAACTTTATCAACTTATTCTTAACTGTTTTTTAAAGAATATCCCACTGGTCCACTCTCAGCAACTTTAAAACATGGCGGGCCGGGAGTGCAGATCTTCATATGAATGCAAGCATTTTTATTTTCCTCAGATTAATGCCAGTCAGCAGCTTGACTGTTCACATGTCACTGCAGATACCGGATTCAGATTGATATCTGTGGAGCGTGGTCAGTCAGCAGACCCGAGTCATACCATTAACTGTGGCTCACACTCAGATCCGACGATTACAAAACTCTGCTCAGCTGGATATGCAGAGTTCCCATATTTAAGGCTAACTTTAATACTAGTACTTAGGCTACATGTGGAGTACTGTTCACAGATCTGGTCACCGCATTAACAGGAAGGATAAGTTGGCACTAGGGAGGCTACAAAAAAGATTTACTCGGATGCTGTCGGGACTGGGGAATTTTAGATATAAGGCAAGATTGGATAGGTTGGAGGCTGAGGAGAGATTTGATTGAGGTGTATAAAATGATAAGGGGCCTTAATAGATTGGGTAGTAAGGATTTTATTTGCCTTAGCAGAGAGGCTAATAACGGGGGGCATAGAATTAAAGTAATTGGTAGAAGGATTAGAGGAGAATTGAGAAGAATTTTTTTCACCCTGAAGATGGGGTCTGGGACTGACTGCTTGAAAGAATAATAGAGCTGGAAACCTCCATCACATTAAAAAAAACTTTGTGCTCTAACCTAGAGGTCTATGAGCTAAGAGCTGGAAAGTTTGATGAAGTTTGAATATCTCTTTTTCACCAGCACAGACATGATGGGCCAAATGGCCCCCTTCTTATGAAAATTTGCAAATATTCAAAGTTTCTACGATTAGGTGCTAACATTCACTTCCTTCTGATATTAGACAATTGAAAAATACATTTATTAACTGCCCTGAAGGGCAACTGACCCTTTAAGCATTTCTAAAGTGCTTTCATTCTGAGCTGTCTTCTACAAGAATTTGAAAGGATGAACAGGCTGGCTCTCCATTCTCTTGTAAAAAAAAATGGAAGGCTGAGGGCAGACCTAACAGATGTCTTCAAAATTATCAAAGGTTTTGATAGAGTGGAAACAAAAAGAATGTCTCCTTTTGTGGACAAGAGCAAAACTAAAGGCTATCAATATAAGATAGTCACCAAGACATCCAGGAGGGAATTCAGACCAAATTTCTTTCTGCAAGGAGTGGTGAGAGTATGAAACTGGCTAGCATAGGGTGTGGGTGAAGAGAATAGTACTTATGCATTTAAGGGAAAGCTAGACAAGCGTATGAGGGGGAAGGAATAGAGAGTTACAATGATAGACACTGGGGCACAAACATTGACATGGACTGGTTGGGCCAAATCACCAGTTCATGTGCTGTATATACTATATAAAAACAAATGGTACAAGCTCAAGCCAGTAGCAGACAACTATCTGGAGGATGGATTGCACCTACTGCCTTTAGACTGCTTGGGAGTTAGGTCAGGATGAGACATCAGAGAGCAGCCATTTTAGGTCCATGTGGACCGTAATTCACTTTGTCTCAAAACAAGGGGCAGTTTCATTTTCTTATTCATTCAAGGGATGTGGGCTTCACTGGCTAGCCCAGCATTTATTGCCCATCCCTAACTACCCTTGAGAAGGTGGTTGTGAGCTGCTTTCTTGAACCGCTGCAGTCCATGTGGTATAGGTACACCCACAGTGCAGTTAGGAAGGGAGTTCCAGGATTTTGACCCAGTGTCGGTGAAGGAATGGTGATATATTTCCAAGTCATGGTGGTGAATGGCTTGGAGGGGAACTTCCAGGTGGTGGTGTTCTCATGTGTCCGCTGCCCTTGTCCTTCTAGATGGTAGTGGTCATGGGTTTAGAAGGTGCTGTCTAAGGAGCCTTGGTGAGTTCCTGCAGTGCATCTTGCGAATGGTGTACATTGCTGCCACTGTGCATTAGTGGTGGAGGGAGTGAATGTTTGTGGTTGTGGTGCCAATCAAGTGGGCTGCTTTATCCTGGAAAGTGTCAAGCTTCTTGAATGCAGTGGGAACTGAACTCATGCAGGCAAGTGGAGAGTATTCCATCACACTCTTGACTTGTGCCTTGTAAATGGTGGACAGGCTTTGGGGAGTCAGGAGGCTCAAGTGGTAAATAACTTTCACACCACACAAATGCCAGGCAATGACCATCTCCAACAAGGGAGAACCTAACCATCTCTCCTTGACATTCAATGGCATTACCATCACTGAATCCCCCATTATTAACATCCTGGCAGTTACCATTGACCAGAAACTGAAATGGACCAGCCCCATACTCACTGTGGTGACAAGAGCAGGTCAGAGGCTAGGAATCCTGTAGCGAGTAATTCACTTCCTGACTCCCAAAGCCTATCCACCATCTAAAAGGCACAGGTCAGGAGTGTGATGGAATACTCCCCACTTGCCTGGGAGAGTGCAGGTCCAACAACACCAGGACAAAGCAGCCCGCTTGATTGACACCCCATCTACCACATTAATTATTCAGTTCATCAACAAGGCCACACAGTGGCAGCAGTGTGTACCATCTACAAGATGCACTGCAGAAACTCACCAACGCTCCTTCAACAGCGCCTTCTAAACCTGCAACCACCTAGAAGAACAAGGGCAGCAGGTGTATGGGAACACCGCCAGCTGAAAGTTCCCTTCCAAGCGACACCCCATCCTGAATTGGAACCACATCACCTTCCTTCGCAGTCCCTGAGCCAAAACCCTGGAACACCGCATTCACCCCCCCACCACCCACCCCCAACCCCCACCACCCCCCCCCCCCCCCCCCCCCGCCCACAACAGCACTGTGGGTGTACCTGCACCACATGGACTGCAGTAATGCAAGAAGGCAGTTCACCATCACCTTCTCAAGGGCAATAAATTCTGGCCTAGCCAGCGATGCCCACATCCCGTGAACACATTCAAAAATACTAACGTGGAATCATCAGTTCCATAGTCCAGCCTCGCTACATGATGGTGAAGTCAAGATTTTTCCGGTCTGTGAATAGTGCTGGCAATGAGATCTGAGATACATCACTCGTAATGCTGTCCTATCTGAGGACAGCCACTGACCGATATAAGTGGTAACTTCTTATTGACGGTTGATGATAAATCATGGATTGTAAATTATAGCAACAACGAAAAGCCACAAACAAAATTGACCAACTATCCAAGTTCATAACATTCCGTTTGTTGATGTAATTTAGATTCTTACATTACACACAGATCCCTATCTATGTCAACATAAACTTCTGTTTCAATGTCGAACGCTTATGCCGTCACTGATTCAGAATCACTTTTAATCCATTTGTTTTCGGTGAGTGAACTTGGTCATGTGCTTCAACACTGATATTTAAATTGTTCGTAAAATACAAAATGATATTAAAGCTAACAGTTGAAAGTAAATTTACGGCTACAACGTGAATTTATATTGTAACACAGGATTACATAGTAAATATTAAAGGAGCATTTTGATATAGCAATACTTATTAAACACAAAATTCCGGAGAACCCAGTGAAAAAAAAAACTTCTATTGATCTCAGAGCTCTAACCTCTTGTCCATCATAGGTCGTGCTTTAAGGTAATATTTTGCAAGCCTGCTATTTCTGATGTATATTGGACTAACACATTTTGTACTATGAGTAGAGTTGGATCGAACATAATTGCATTATACAACACGAAGACATAATGTACACCAAGACAAATCTGTAAATTAAATATCAGTACACCTTTCCGTCATAGCTCTAATATTGGCTTTATATAATTTACTCGCAACCGACCCCTTCCCAATACGCAGGTGTTTTAAAGATTGTTGCTTGTGGGGTGGTGCATTTCCCTTTTCGGCTAAAGGTTGGACGTCTTTTGAAAATACCCGTGATACAGCGAGTTTCGATGCGGAGGAAATCACGAGATGAATCACAAAGTACGGAGAAAGGAGGTCCATCCAGCACGTCTGTCCGTATAAGCGTATTTCAGGTTATCTAAAATTGTCTCGCGGTAGAACTAAATCTATTTCCCATCTGAATGATCGCAAGATGAATGCTGCAGAAGTTTACTGATATGGGACATCAAACTTTTGGGAAAACACCTTTGCATTTGAATTTTCTGGCCACTAAATACAAGACTTCCAAAACAAGCTATGAACACCAAAAAGTATAGTCCTAAACCGGCGCTGATCCTGAAACTACCGCTCATTTGGCGTTATTTATTGCCCAGAACGCCCGAATGATTTCTGATCGGAAAGTAAAAACATGTACATAATTACATAATTATGATTTTCTTTTACTTTTAAATAATTCTTTTTTTCTCCGTCATCGGGAAAGTGCCATATTTCAATGGAGAGGGATAACTTGCTCCCTAAGTCTAGATTTGAGATGTGCCAATGAGGAGTGAGTGAGCCATCTTCCGATTTTCTCAGCTCCCTAACCCTATTGGACTCAGCTGAGCATGGACCAGGCTAGGGAGAAGCAAAAGAAGGTAAGCCTTCCATCACAATGTCCCAACACAGAGCATTGGTATAAAAACCCACAGTGCACACCATGGCATATTTAGCCAGCCCCAAAGCTTTATTATTTTTAAGTTCTTGTAGATTTGATTCATTTTTTCGGAGGGTCTTTTATGTATTCATTAAGTCATGATTTCCACATTAAAACTTGCCATGGCAAATAAAGTTAAAAATCATTAAGGGCAGTTGTAGTCCTCATGATTATTATATTTTGCATATCCTTCAGGGGATAATTATTTTGGAAGATGAGAGAGAGAGAGGCCTCTCTTTTTTAATTTTTATATTTGGTCTTTTTTGGTCTCCTTGTGCCATAAATTATCCTCATTTTGGGCTTTGGTAGATGAAGTTTCACTTGAGAATGCTGCCCTGAAACAGGGGCTAGAAGGTACCTAGGACTCTGGAATGTTTCTGGTTTCCTTTCTTCCTCTGGAGAAAACTATAATTTATCAATATATATATACATCAGTTCATTAAAAATAGTGATTTCATCCTATGTCCTGAACATCATTTTAACATTGATAGCGTCACTGAAGTGCAATAAAGACATATACAATATAGAAGGTGAGCACAGGCCTGAAACAATGGAATAACTGGGATTAGACACAGATTGTCTTTACTTTCAGAATGGTCACTTCTTTCATAGCTGTGGAGGTACTTTAACATGTTAAATATTTCTAAGCTGCTAGGTGTGACCTGCTGTTTAATACTCATTTTTCAAAGATCTACTATCCTGTGTAATTCTGCATCAGTTGCACATGATTGATGTTTAACAAGATATCAATAAATTACATTTTTCAATTTAATTTTCACAGAGGAACAATTTTCAGAGCAATGGAAAAAACAGAGGAATACCATGTTAGGGCATTCTAATCCTATTGCGCACACATTTAACTTATTACTAAAATTGACAGAGGGAATTTGTCCTGTAGTCCACTATAATGGCAAACAGAAGCCAAAATAAGCCATTGACTCCTTTCTTCCCATTATAAAAAATGATAACTTCTTGCCTTTGACTTATTGCAAAACCAGGGGTTAGCTTCTATAAGACAGAAGTACAATAGGTACAAAAAAGACCTTAGAAAGGCAAGAAAACATGGGCAAGATGGAATCAGAAGTGACAATCCAGCACATTAGAATTTCCAACAACTTGAGTGCACTGCCAGAAAAGGTACTGGAAACAAATACAATAGCAGGGCTACAGGGAAAGATCAGGAATGTGGGACTAATGGATAATTACTTCAATGAGCCAACACAAGCACAGTTGGGCTGGATGGTCAGTTTCCACACTGTAAGATTCTATGATCCTTTAACATGAATACAGCAGGCAAGCATCCTCCTGTTTGAATGCCCAAAACAGCTTCAAACCTGGCTGCTCCAAATCCTAACCCTAATTTACTCATCCTAATTATAAATCAAACAATAAAACCAAACTATAATATCCAAATGGTAAGCTAAAGCTTAACACTGACCCAAACTCTCTCATTAGCCATAAACTTATCCTCATCCTGAACCCAATCTTAAAGTTAATCCTAACATGGGCTCATAACTCTGACTCTATCATGAGCTCAAATTCTAACTTTAAATTGGACCTAATGTTAATTCTAAATCCTAACCCTAAACTTCTGGTGCTGCTGAAGTAGTGACAAAAGTAAAGAAAACTTCAAATAACTTGTAGAATCATAGAAATTTACAACACAGAAGGTGTTCAATCGACCCTTGTGCATGTGCTAGCTGAAAAGAACTATTCCACCTAATCGCACTTTTCTTGTAGGTTACTGTACCTCAGTTCATATCCAAATACTTTTTAAATGCAATGAGAGCTTCTGCCTCTGCTATCCTTTCAGGCAATGAGCTTGAGATCCACCACACCCCACCCTCCAGCCCCCTGGCCCTGCAACTCTCCTTAACCCTCCTCTAATCCCTCTAAAAAATATTTAAAATTTATGCCTTCTGGTTATTGACTCTCTGATAAGGGAAATAGGTCATTCCCATCCACTCTATCTTGGCATGTCATAATTTTATGCACCTTAATTAAATCTCCTTTCAACCTCTTCTGTTTCAAAGTAAACAACTCCAGCCCATCATTCTACCCTCATAGCTAAAATTCTCCAATCCTAGGAACTTCCTTGTAAACAATTATTGTACTTTCTCTAGTGAAATCACATCCTTCCTGTACTGTGGTGACCAGAACTGTACACAGTGTGTTTGTGGCCTTAATAGAGTTTTATAAATTGCTGGCATAACCTCCCTGTTCTTGTTTCTTATGCTTTGGCTAAGGAAAGCAAAAGGTCTGCAAGCTTAATCACCTTACCACCTGTCCTGCCACCTCCAGGGATCTGAGTACATGTACTCCAAGGTTCATCTCTACTTCCACACTTCTCAGTAACCTGCCAAATCATCATGGCCCCAACTCCCTAAATAAGTGAAGCTTCCCTAATCTGTCTGTATGGATAATTCAGCAGTTTCATCCTTACTTACCTGTAAAGCACAAAGCTTCCACAGTGATTGCAGAAATGATTTGGTCAATGAATAAATAAAAACAACAGGCACATACATATTTGTAATGTATTTCAAACACATGCTTGTTTGTTAAATTTAAAAAGTATATATTTTTCATCTCAAAAGCAGCCCCACTTTGATTGTAGAGTCTCTGCACAGGTATATAGATACTATGCTATTACATATTTGAGGTTAGGGAAATCAAGTGGGCTTAAGCTATTTAGGGGGTTACAACATGCTCTGCTTCTAACCTCATTCACTATCCTGCTAGGAAAACATCCTTATATTGCAAGCATCGTGCTGTGTAAATAGCAACAAAATAAAAAACCCCAATCAACAAAGTTACTTTGAGAGGTTCAGCATAGAGTGGGGAATATTTTGTCTTTGGTTGATAGTTGAAAACAAGCAATGGTGGCTTGGTCTTCTATTAAGCACCACTCCTAGGAGGTCTTGTGGCGCAATGATGCATCTCTACCTCTGGGCCAGAGGCTCCAAGTTCAAGTCCTACTTCTGGACTTGATGGCCAAGGAAGTTGTGTTCATAATGCAGCCAAACAGGTTGATTACCAACCTGTAAATTCCTTTCATTATGCCTATGGCAGGCAGTAAGGGTGGGAGAGTTTCCTGGTCAGCCAAAACTGTGTGGTAGCCACAGTGCAACAGTCTCCCCATGTTAAGAAGCTCTGTGTGCAAGTTCTTGCCATGGCTATACTATGTGGCAAGTGTCCTCTCACATTGAGGGACTGCGTGAGAGAGAAAAAAACATCTCTCCTGAATGTTGTTTTGATTTAGGTCCATAAAAATGAAAATTAGAAGCTGTGCTTAAAGGAGTGGCTGAGCTGAAACCACATAGTTTACACAATCATCCAAAGTAAAAACTGCCCATTGTATGAAGCAAAGAAACACATTCCAACAGCACGAGCTTGGAGCAAAAAAGTAAACACTTTTGTCTACTTTTGCTGAGTGTCAGTTCCTCAAAACCAGTCACAATACATAAGAGAGTAAAATTTCCACAGTTGGATAATAAAATCATCCTTCCATCATGGAGATCCAGCTGCAGAAGATAGTGAAGAGAAGGATAATTACAATAGGTTGAGATAGTGGTATTTAGAATGCAGTATATCACAACTTGAATGCTAATTCTCTCCAGGACATTTTGTAGAGAATCCCAGAGCTGACTAAACATTGATAACACTGTTGGCCACCTCAAATGTCTGCTTATTGATATCCCTGCTTCTAGAGTTTACTTTATTGAATATTCTTTGCTGGTATACTGGAATTGTGCAGTAGCATTATGCACCATGTTTCAAGTTGTTAAACAACAATAATTTGCATTTATATAGCATTTTAAAGATAGTAAGCAGGCATAAGGTGATTCAAGGAGTGCTTCCAAACAAAATTTAACAGCAGGTTACATAAGTGGACATTAGGTCAAGTGATCAAAAGCTTGGCCGAAGAGATAGGTTTTTACAGAACATCTTAAAGGAATAGAGAGAGGTGGAGAAGCTTAGGGAGATAATCCAGAGTTTACTGTCTAGGCAGCAGAAGATATGGATGATAACGGTGAAATGATGAAATCGGGGATGTGTAAGAGTCAGAACAGAGGCCAAACTTCGAGGAATGCGGAGGGCTGTAAGGCTAGTAAAGGTTACAGAGATAGGGAGGGGTGAGGCCATGGAAAGATTTGAAAACAAGGATGAGAGCTTTAAAATTGAGTTGTTGCTAGACTGGACGGAAATGTGGGTCAGAAAGCATAGAGGTAATAGATGAATGGGACTTGATGCAATTTAGGATAATGGCAGCAGAGTTTTGGAGGAGCTCATGTTTACAGAGAGCGCTAATTGGAAGGTCAGCCGAGAGAATATTGGAATAGTCAAGTCTAAAGATAAAAAATGCATTGTGAGGTTTTCAACAGCAGATAAGCTGATAAGAGGGAGGGGCAGATAAAGGAAAATGTTATGGAGGTGGAAGGAGGTGTTCTTGGTGATGCAGAAGTTATGGGTTCAGAAGCTCAACTCGGTGTCAAATAGGACACCAAGGTTTGGTTCAGCTTCAGATGCTGGCCAAGGAGAGGGATGGAGTTGTTAGTTAAGTAACCAAGGTTGTGGTAGGCACCAAAGACAATGACTATCGTATTCCCAATATTTATTTAGAGATTTATACTTATCCAATATTGGATGTCATTCAGAGTAATTAATCTCTTAACTTTATTAAATAAAAGCTTTTTGCTTTTTGAGATTAACAATGCCACAGACCCTAATTGCACCATCATTGATTCTCGCTCAATCTTTTTTTTTTAAATACTGAACAAGTACACAGTGTAGATGTAAAAACAGAAAATGCTGGAAATACTCAGCAAGTCTGGCAGCATCAGTGGAGAGGCAAACAGAATTAACATTTTAGGTCAATGATCTTTCATTAGAATGTCATTCACCTGAAATGTTAACTCTTTTTCTCTCTCCACAGATGCTGCCTCCCTTGATGAACATTTCCAGCATTTGCTGTTTTTATTTCAGAATTCCAGCATCCGCAGTGTTTTATTTTCCATGGTGTAGATATTCTCTGTTACAATACTGTAACTTACAACTCAAGAGATTAGTTACCTCTACCTTTGACTAATGTTATAAAAGCAAGCAATAGAAGAACTACAAATTTATCTAGAACTAATATTGAGTCTAAACCAAAATTTGGAATATAATTTAAATGGCTCAAATTGGCGCATTTCACTATTTTACGTTAATCACATAGAGGATGTGATAAAATAAATCATATTTAGTTATTTAAAAATATCATTGCTATAGTAATTGTTAGTTAAACCTATCATACTGTTTTGGGGATCATGTGACTGCACAGACGAATCAGCCCTAAGCGCAGGTAATCTTAGGAGCAGAGTTTTCTAGCCTTGATCTCAGTGGAAGCATGTAGTTTCATTAGGAGCTCTGTAAATTAGGTTTACTGTTACAAAAAAACTGCCCTGCACTCCAAATTTATTACAGTTGGCGACAAGGATACATAGCTCCAATGCTGCACCTCGCCTTTTGGATGTGAACATTTCTAATCTTAGGGAAGAAAGGAAAGCATATTCACCAGCAATGCCACTCTTCGGCAGAATTGACCCATACGACTCATCCATTGAGGGCTGGAGTCAGTACATAGAGTTTCCACTTTATGGCAAATAAAATAATGGTGGAGGGGAAACAGAAGACAATTTACCTAAGTGCCTGTGGGAGCAAAGCATAGTCTGACAGCTCTGAATGCACTAAATTCCAGATCCTTTGGCGAGCTAGTGGATTTCGTGAAGGCACATTTTCTGCCTAAACCATCTGTCATCATGCAAAGATTTAAGTTCAACTCTAGAGTAAGGGCCCCCGGTGAGTCGACTGCAATGTACATCACAAAGTTAAAAAGGTTAATGGAGCATTGTGACTTTGGTGATACTCTAAACAACATGTTGCGAGATCCTCTCTGCAGATGCTGCTAGACCTGCTGAGTTTTTCCAGGTATTTTTATTTTTGTTTTGGATTTCCAGCATCCGCAGTTTTTTGTTTTTATCTTATGTTGCGAGATTGTTTGGTTTGCAACATAAAAGATGACGCCATTCAGCGCCATTTACTTGCAGAAGTTAATATAGACTTGAAGCGCACCATGGAGACTGCTGAGAGGGACTCGCAGGCTTTGCAGAGTGTGCAACATTGTGTCATTCTGCAGTTAAGGCAGGAACCTGCTACCAGTCGTGGTGCAAAGACCAGGGTGGCAACCGCAAGATGGGACATGGTCCCTACAGCTTGAAAAACAAAAAGAAGTACCGGAAGCAATGCACCAATAATTCAGAAATTAAAGTGTTACTGATGTGGAGGTAAACATGTAATGGAAACCTGCAGATTTAAAGAGGCAGAATGCCACTACAGTCACAAAAAGGGCATGTTGTAAAACAATGTAGGGCAAGATCAAGACAGCCATTCAGACAGCAGGTCAAGTTGAATTTTTTTTATTCATTCATGAGATGTGGGCATCACTGGCTAGGCCAGCATTTATTGCCCATCCCTAATTGCCCTTGTTCAGAGTCAACTACATTGCTGTGGGTCTAGAGTCACATGAAGGCTAGACCAGGTAACGACAGTAGATTTCTTCCCCTAAAGGGCAGTAGTGAACCAGCTAGATTTTTACAACAATTGGCAGACATCATCAGAATTTTAATTGAATTTAAATTCCACCATATGCTGTGGTGGGATTTGATCCCAGGTCCCCAGAATATTGGTCTAGTGACAAACCATTATGCCACCACCTCCCCCTAAAAAAAGTGCACAATATAGATAAACCAGAAGCTACTGAGATTGATATTTGTTCCCTACACAATCAAAAGGCCAGGAAAACTGAACCAATCACTGTTACCCTTCAAGTAAATGGAAAGCCTCTGGTTATGGAGGTTGACACAGAAGCATCAACCATAGTGGCGGGAGAACACATCTTTAAGTACCTCAGAGAAGGGACCCAGCCACTGAGTTTGGAGCAAACCGCCGCTCAGCTAAAAACGTATACTGGAGAGGCAATACAGATGAAAGGCATTGCCTCTGTACCTGTATCCTACAGGCAACAGACAGCCCAGCTGCCAGTAATTGTTGTAACAGGTAAAGGACCTAGCCTTCTGGGCCGTGATTGGTTGAAAGAAATTAAACCAACCTGGTCAGAAATGTTTCAAGTCAGAACAGGTGGAATTCCTGAGTTGTTAAAAAAGTATGACAGAATATTCCAAGATGAGTTGGGGAAAATAAAAGGTCTAGAAGCTAAATATATGTGGACTCTGAAGCAACACCCCAGTTTTTTAAGGCAAGACTTAAGGAGAAGGTGGATGCGGAATTGTGCTGTTTGGAGAAGTTAGAAATAATCCAGCCAGTCCAATTTTCAGAAGGGGCAGCACCCAAAGACCCTGTGATGAAACCGGATCAAACTATTCGCATCTGCGGAGATTACAAATTAACTGTGAACAAGGCTGTGAAATTAGACAAATACCCAATCCCAAGGATTGAAGATCTGTACGCTAAACTGGCAGGAGGAAGATCCTGCACTAACCTGGACTTGAGCCATGCATACCAACAGCTAGAGCTGGACAACACATCAGGAGCGTATGTCACCATAAACACGCAAAAGGGCCTGTACCAATATACACACCTACCCTTTGGTGTGTCATTTGCCTGTGCCATTTTCCAAAGAACCATGGAAAGCCTACTACAAGGACTTCTTGGAGTCAACGGAAGCAGAACATTTGGCTAACCTAGAAGAGGTTCTGAAGAGATTTTTGGAGGCTGGTATACGTTTGAAAAAAGAGAAGTCCACTTTCCAAGCAACTGACGTCAGTTATTTGGATCATCGAGTGGATGCCCAAGGGTTGCATCCATTAGAGGAGAAAGTCAGGGCAATCAAGGAAGCACCTTCTCCGACCAACATCACAGAGCTCAGGTCTTTTTTGGGCATGGTAAATTATTACGGCCGCTTCTTGCCTAATCTATCTGGTGTTAACCCCTTTACACTTTTGTTGAAGAAGAATCACAGATGGTCCTGGTAGGCACAGCAAGAGAAAGCCTTCATAAGACTTTATCTGTCATATTTGGAGTAAAGAAGTTCTATCAATACTTGCACGGCTGACATTTCACCATAGTGTCAGATCACAAGACACTAATATGTTTGTTTAGTGAAGATAAGGCAATCCCACCAATTGTCTCCGCTAGATTTCAAAGATGGGCTTTGATTTTGACAGCACACAAATACACTTTTATGTACTGTCTGGGTGTGCATATAGCAAATGCAGATGCCCTCAGTCATCTTCCTTTGCCAGATAGCATTACACATACTGTGGTACCTCAAGAGGTTGTACTTGTGTTGAATTTCCTGGATTCCTCACTGGTTGGTGTGAAACAGACAATGAATTGGACAAACCGGGATCCAATTTTATCAAGAATCCGAGAACAGGTATTGCAAGAGTGGTCAAATGCACAAGTCTCTGAAGAATTAAAACCTTTCTATGCCTGTAAATCTCAATTGAATTATCAAGATGGCATCTTGTTAAGGGGAACAAGAGTTTGCAAGGAAGAGAACCACTATTGACAGAGCTTCATAGTGCTTATCCTGGCTTTTGAAAATGAAGATGCTCGCACAAAGTTATATATGGTGGCCAGGTATAGACAGTGATATAGAAAAAATGGTTAAACACTGTCTCCAGTGTCAGCAACAGCAGAAGTTGCCCATTTCAGCTCCACTCCATGGGAGTGGCCTGGTCGACCTGGGTTAGACTACATACAAACGATGTAGGTCCATTTTTAGGTACCACGTTTCTAGTGATCATCAACGCATATTCAAAGTGGATGGATGTGTATGAAATGAGATCACAGACATCGTATGCAACTATTGAAAAGCTTTGCCAACATTTCAGAAGTTATAGTGTCAGATAATGGTACTGCTTTCACTAGTTCGGAATTCCAGAGATTCATGAACCTAAATGGGATTAAACATCCACAACAGCACTGTATCATCCCTCATCCAATGGGTTAGCAGAAAGAGCAGTACAGACCCTTAAAACAGGCATGAAGAACCTGTCCAAGGGAACATTATAAACATGAATTTCAAGATTTCTATTCAACTATTGCATGAGTCCTCATGCAACCTTTGTTTCAACACCTTCCAAATTGCAAATGAAGCACTAACTTCAACAAGATTGAGTCTAGTATTCCCTAACTTAGAGGGGAAGGTGGAAAAAAAAGAGTGGTCAGAAAGTGAATCATGATGCTCACAAAGATTGAGAATTTATTGTGGGGAAGGCAGTTTTTTTGTGGAAATTTAGCAACTGGACTGAGATGGGTTACTGGTACAATTGTCTCTGAAACAGGACCTTTGTCATATCAAGTAGAAGTGGAAAACAGAATTGTTAGGAAACACATGGGTCATCTCAGAAGTTGAGACACACTCCAACAAACAGTTACTCCACCTGAAATTGAAGTCAAACCATTGATCCCTGAGATGCCAGATCAACAAAGAATAAACATACCTGATGTCTCTGTTGAGGTAAAATAATTCTGAACTGCCATTGTCTAAGGATGTCCCTGATGCTGCAGTTCCTAGTCAAAAAGATTCAAAAGAAGAATCTCAAGTTATAGAGTTATGTCACTCTACCGGAATCAGAAAATTTCCTCAAAAGACTAAATTTATAATTGCATGAACTGTATATAATTGTAATGATATGGATTAAGATATTTCTGTAAATAAGAGTGGTAAACAAAATTAAAGGGGGAGGAATGTAGTAATTGTAATCTAAACTTATCATACTGTTATGGGGATCATATGACTGTACAGACGAATCAGCCCTAAGCACGGGTAATCTTAGGGGCGGTGCTTTCTAGCCTTGGTCTTGGTACAATCATATAGCTTCATTAGGAGCTCTGCAAATAAAGGTTACTCTTTCTTACAAGAAACATTCCCTGCACTCTTAAGTTTATTACAATTGTCCTTCATATATTCAAAATATTACAGGTATTATTCTTCAATCAGACTATGCAAGAATTATTGTAACTCAGCTGTTGGCAGGTGGAATCATAGAATCATATAACGCTGAAGAGGTCACTTAGATCTATTATGCTGGTGTCGGCTATTAAGAGTGATCCAATTAGACCCACTACCCTGCTCTTTAGTCATATCTCTGCAAATATTCCTTTTTAAGTATCTAATTCTCTTTTGAAACCTGATATTGAATCTGCTTCCACTATTATTTCAGGCAGTGGATTCCAGAGCATAACAACTTGCTGCATGAAAAATTCTCATCTTCCCTGGCTCTTTTGCAATTACCTTACACCTTTAGCTATAGCGAGTGCAGCCTAGATTTTCTGTTAGGCAATGCAATTCAGCTAATGTTGACTAAACCAGCGTAAAAGATCAAGAAAATTCAAATGGATGTTACAACTGGTGCAAATTGAATTGACATGATGTTTTGATCTGGTTTTAAAAAATCATGCTGGAAGCTGGCCTCGCCCATAAAACTGGACATCCCCAGATTGACTTAAACAGCATCTTAAGTTTCAACCCTTTGCAGCCTTTCAAGTTCAAGGAGACTTTTCGAATTAAGCTCATTTTTAGGCACAAAGATGTTAATAGGCACCTTTTAAAAAGTATTACATGTTAACAATTATTTAATTTAATAAGAAACTGATTGTTGGAGACCAATGAAAATAGTAAATGATCTTCATAGCTTTTTTAAAGTCATGTTCTATTATTTAAAATCAGGTGCTCACAAGTGCTGGACTAGACATTCTTGTTAGTAATGCTATTTTTTGTGATTCAGTATGTCCATTTTCAGCTTTATTGATAAAATTGCACCAGGTTAACTCTTGTATATAAAGGATTTTTAAAATACGAGGTTAAAAAAACAATTCCTGATTGCACTAGTTTAGTGAATATTTAAATTTATGATTATGCAAATGATTTTAAGGGTGAGTTGAACCATAATTTTATTTTGGAGAAACAGTATAATTTTAAGTGCAATTTGCACCCTTATTGCTGGTTCCTCTTAAACTGGAACTCTAACCCTATTTATTTATTGCAATTTGTAAATTTCCTGATTAACTTTTGTTCCTTATCCTGTTGTCCTTTCTATTCTCTCTGTGATAAATTTACCTGTGCTACTTGTTGGACACTGCAGTCCCTAAACAAAATAAGAACTAGCACCCTAACCCCACATTTAATTTTTCATCTGTGTGTTTGAACAAAAAAATCTTGAGGAGCCTCTAACACCAATCTGTTTGCCTGGGGGTAGTCCTGGAGGAGTTAATCTAATTTATCCAGGAATTTTTATTTTTTGTGTGGGAGCATACTTGTTTGTTTTCACTGGACATCAGGCTTTTCATAGCCCTGGGGTGTTAGGTATCTGACATTTCAGGGAGCAACTGTATTTATTGTGCCTCTGGTGAATGTATCCAGATGTATCCAAGTGTGTTGGCAATCCATACCAGGATGTAAAGGGATTACATAAATTTTCCATGAGCTAAGCAGATCACTAACCGGCAAAACAAAATCCATATAATTTTCTATTGTTTTGCATCACTTGTACTCATCTGCATCCACCTGCAAACACACTTATGTGAACCAAAAAGACCCATACTTCTTTGGTGTCCAGTATGCCACACATGGCAAGATCTGTTTAACTGACAGTAAACACAATGTCCGCATTCTCTGGTAATTGCTCTCAGTACCTTCATAGAACACTGAAAGTTAATAATTGAAAGTAAACAATGCACTTATACCTTCATGCTTCATGCTATGTGATTTATTTAGCACCTTTTCACTGTTGGAATATCTCAAAAGTATTTCACATGAGTATTTTTGAAGCAGCAGACAAAGTATGTTTAACATAACCACTATTTATTCACAGGAAGGTGATAGCTAAGATCTGTAGAAACAACTAATGATGTCTTTACTGCTCTTAACAAGCTATGTGGGCACAGTTAAAATCTTGTACATGAAGGGTTAAAAGCAATATTATGTAAAGGACTTTCGGGATGCTAAGACTAAGTTTTAGCGACTCCATATATTGAGGTGAGGTTGGAATATGATTCCTAAACTATCACATGAAAGCTGTGGAGATATTTTTCTGGTATTCTCTGCTCATAATATAGTAATGGCAGCTCAAACCAATGTCATTTAAGAAATATAGAAGATAAGGGGAGGAACGTCAGTAAAGACAATGGCATAATCCATCACAAAAGATAGAGTAATATGCAACATAAGCTTGAATTTTACACTTGGCGCATGTGCCAAGTCAGCGGGCCTGGAAGCAGACCCGAAATGTGCTTCTGCCCGCGATCGGCCCCCGAACACAATTTCACGCTGGCTGGCCAATTAACGGCCATCCAGCACGAAACGCGCGTGGACAAAGCTTCAGCGTTGCCGAGGCGGGTGGAAAGAGAGCAGGCGCCGACAAAAGTGAGGGTGTGGGTGGGCGCTTCCAGCGAGCTCCCTGAAGGCAGACAGCTGCTGTGGAGCTGCCTCAGGGAGCTGCAGACCTGGACAGGTTACATGACAAGAAAAAAATGCACCAAGCTGTGTCTATGTAACACATTCTAGCACCTGACAGCAAAACTCAAAATACATCAATTCCCAGATATCATTTTCTATTATATTTCACTCCAGACATTTCATCCCCCCCTTGGATGAGGTTTCGTTAAAAACGAGCTGCTCACCTGCCTGTGCGATGAGTGCGAAATCAGACGGGCAATGTAAAATCATGGACACTAGGGATTTTAATGGCTTTAATTGGACTTTTAGTTGTCATTGGGTGTTGCTCCAATTCCCACATGCACCCGCCGACCTCAATATTGCTTGTGTGCATGATGACATTAGGATGCATGCCTGACATCATTTCGTGCAATTTCATGTGCATTTGGATCAGGAGCACATCCACCCGATCATTGTTAGATTCTGGCCATAGTCTAAATGAATTTCTGCTGTTTGCTTTGGAATGTGGTGTACAATGGGATTGTGTAGAGTGTTAGGAGGGATGTTACCTTCAGTTGGAGTGAGGGTAGGTAGCAGAAAATAATGGCTTTGGTCCAAGTTTTGTCAGTTATCTGGATGAGGAAGCCTTGGATTGGGCTGTAATGTAATGGAAGTAAACAATAATTGTGCTGATAGTGAAGGTTGAATGAGCTGAGCAACAGTGACAGTTTGAAGAGGGACATGCAGTCGATATTTGCTGGGAGGTAAGTGTAATTTGTTATTTATTTTGTTCTTCATAGTTCAATTTTTTAAGGTGTTATGGGGCATTTTCTGTATGTGATTTAGGCTGACATGCTTAGAAAAGAACAAATATTTAGTGAAGAGGGTCCAGAGAAAGCATCCAATAAGATTCTAAGTGCAACGTGGATGAGTCATAACATAAAAACATAATAAATAGGAGCAGGAGTTCACCATAAGGTCCATTGAGCTCACCACCACTCAATATGATCATGGCTGATCTTCAGCTTCACTCTCCCAATTGCTACCCATATATCTTGATTCCCTGAGATCTGTCTGTCTGAGCCTTAAACATAGTCAGCAATGGAGCATCCTCAACTCTCTGGAGTAGATAATTCCAAAGACTCACAACTCTTTCAGTGAATAAATCAGTCTTAAATGATCGACTCTTTATTCTGAGACTTTGCCCTCATGTTCTAGATTCTCTAGCCAGGAGGAACAACCTTTCAGGGTCTACCCTGTCAAGCCTCTTCAAAATCTTATATATTTCAATGAGATCATCATTCATTCTTCTAAAATCCAGAGAACCTAGACCCAATTTACTCATCCTCTCATCATAAGATAACCCTCTCATTCCAGGGACTAATTTAGTGAACTTTTGCTGTACCACCTCCAATATTTAATGAAATACAGAGACCAAAACTGGACACAGTATTCCAGGTGTGGTCTTGACCAAAGCTCTGTCCAATTTTAGCAAGACTTCTTTATTCTTGTACTCAAATCCCCTTTCAGTACAGGCCAACATGCTATTTGCCTTTGTAATTGCTTGTTGTACCTGCATGGTAACTTTGAGTTCCTTGAATGAGTGCATCCAAGTCCTTCGGAACATCAACATTTACAGGCTTCATGCCTTTAAAAAATATGCTGCCTTTCTACTCTTATAGCCAAAATGAATAATCTCACACTTTCCAACATTGTACTCCATCTCCTACCTTGTCACCCACTCACTTAATCGGTCTATATCTCTTGGCAGTTTCTGTGTGTACTCCCCACAGCTTGCATTCCCACCTAGCTTTGTATCATCAGCAAACCTAGATGCATTACTCTCTGTCTTTCTGTTTAAGTCATTAATTTAGATTGCAAATAGCTGAGGCCTCAGCACTGATCCTTGCACTAGTTACAACCTGCCAACTTGAAAATGCTCATTTATCCCTTTTCTTTGCTTCCTGTCCATTAACAATCCCCCTATCTGTGCTAATATATTACCCCAAATCCTTGAGCTCATAAATTGTGTATTAATCTTTTGTGTGGCACCTTATCGAATGCCTTTTGGAAGTCCAAAGATAGTACATCTACCGGTTCACCATTATCTACATAATTGTTACATCCTTAAAAAACTCTAATAAATTTGTCAAACATGATTTCCCATTTGTAAAAACCTGTTGACTCTGTCTGATTATACAATGATTTTTTTAAGTACATTGTTAAGACCTCCTTAATAATTAATTTCAGCACTTTCCTGACGACTAATATCAAACTAACTGACCTTTAGTTCCCTGCTTTTCCTCTCCTTTTCTTAATATGGTGTTGCATTTGCTAATTTCCAATCTGCTGGGACCATTCTACAATCAAAGCAATTTTGGAAAATCATAACCAGCACATCCACTATCTCTGTAGCTATCTCTTTTAGAACCTTAGAATGTAGACCATCAGATCTTGGGATTTTTCAGATTTTAGTCTTTTAAGTTTCTCCAGTACTTTTTCTCTGCTAATATTAATGATCTTAATTTCCTCACTCTTATTATACCCTAGGTTACCATTCATTTCTGGTATGTGACTTGTGTCATTACTGAGTAATGAGGTATGATTGAAAAAGCTTCAGCTGCATGGCCTAAGAAGGTGAAGGGGAAGGAAAAATTTCATAGAGGCACATAAGGGCAAGTTTTTGGCTGGGCCTGTTTTCAGCTCAAGACTGGTTGTTGTGGAGGCAGCAGCATCCAAACAGAGAAGTCCCTGGCTCATTAGATGCCTGTAGCAGGTAGGCAACAGGGAGCTCCCCTGATGAGAAAAGTTCATTTGGTAGTGGACCTCAGGAGTATCCAGGTTTGGAGTGGGATACATGGGCATTGGTAGGGTTGCGTGCTGGAGGGAGGAATGGTCATGATGATTGTGGGAGTTGAAGGATCACACCTGCTCTTCCTGATTCCACTGTAAGGTTTATTAATTTAAAAAATTGTAAATCATACTACCATTTGTTGGCACTTGCATGGGGTGCTCAGGGTGACCAATTCTTACAAAATAAAGTTAGGCACACTTCGACTTTGGGATAGGGGGTCTGGGGGAAGGGGCCGGGAGGTTGCTGGTGACCATGAGAGTAGGGGGAGGAGAGAGGTTGGTAAGTGTCATAGTGCAGTGCAGGGGGTGGGGAGTGGATCTTAAAACCATAATAGCAAGGGGCAGGGCAGGGGGTGGGGGGTGGTGGGGGTGGGGGGGGGGGGTGCGGTGGTGGTGTTTAAAATCAACTAAAACTTACAGTTTATCTTGTTGAATCACGACATTGTCATCTCTCTGCTGGCTGAGTCACTCACTTGCAGTCCCGCTCGAATTACTCGAACTCAGCTGGAGACTCTCAGGATTAATCTCCCACAGGCTGCCCTGGAAATAAGGAATAAAAGGCGTCCCTTAACAGACAAGGGAAAAGCAGTAAAAATAAGGGGCAATACCTTAAAATATGGGACAGTTGGTCACCTTGGGTCTGCTGGAGAACTCTGAGTGCTAGCTCTGCTCATCCTAAACTTACTTCAGCAAGGAACCCTTCAACAAGCGTTAAGCTCCTCATTTACATATATAAGGAATCAAGCACCTGATTTAATCAAACGCAGGGAAGGCCTAAAAATTGGGGGTGACAAATATAGCAGTGAGCCAAATGCTTGTGCAGATTATTTCACTCCCATTCTACCCCACACAGGAATGTTGTATTGACCTAACTTTTAGGTTATAGTGTGCCACACCTTTAATTGGCCTAATGCTGGGGAGAGGTGACGTATTTAATTCTTTATAAACTGTACTTCTAAAAAAGATTAAATGTATTTAATGAAATTGTTCATATTTCCTTTCCTGCTGATAAGATGGACCAGTGTGAAAGAAGATTACTGTAAAAACCTCACCGAACAATGTCAGGAAGGCATTTCCCTACAGTGTATTAGTACAATCTCTTGACATGTAAAGTAATTCCGATGTAGCTGCATTTGGTATAACTCTCCTTCAACATCTGAGACTCAGGGAATTTTATTTAGTGGGAACTTCATTCAAACTATTTCAAAACCTGCTGAGCGATTAAATACTTCACTGATTCTAAGCCCTCCGGCTCCATTCTATAATGCTCTAATTGCCTGTGGCAATCGTTGGTGCTAATTCAACAAATTTGATCTCACCATTGATTTTAATGAAGGACATGGAGCTATGATAATTAGCTGTTCAACCTATTCGGCTAGGCTTTCCATTGAGTAGCATAACGGTCCCAGCCAATAATTATGTATATAATGGCATAAGTCACTGATGCCATCATTCCCTGGAAATTCTACACCATAATAATGGTACATAATGTAGACCAGCCACCAAAGCAAATTCAGGTCCCTAGTAAGGATACAGTAATGGAATTAGTACAAGTTAAGCTTATATTATACTAATTTCATGGGTAGAGTTTATCAAAAGCCCAAGGATTTACTGCAATTTTGCTTTTGACCTTCAGCCTGTTGTGACCCTGAAAAAAGAAGACTGAGTTTTGACATGCAGTGACCTCCAGTTCTGCTTGGAACATCAGGAGTCTAAGTGTACACTTTGGTATTCTGAAACACAGGCTGCGTTTAAAAAGTCAGTTACATTAATTGTGTTGTTTAGAACCAGTGACATTGATTTAGTCTCTAGTTTGTTTTCATAGATCCTGCATTCCTCTTACAATGGAAAGTACACTGAGGCTAAGATTTTGCTACAACTACCTCCTCGTCTTATAGTGTAGAAGTATGCGATGGTTTTACTGTTTCATGAAAAATAGCAATTTAATTTATGAACAAAGGACATTTTAAGGTAGGCAATGTACATCAATAATGTTTAGCAAATCTTCTGCCATTTGTTTACTCCTACGCAATGCAGTTACATGGATATATCAAAGTGCATCATCACAACATTGTTTGCACATTGTGGTGAAATTTAAGCACTGTTCTTATGGCCTGAACTGACACGGTGCCCCAATTTTAACTCCGTGTAAGTGAATAGATTTTGAGTGAGTTAAAATCTAGCCTTCAGTAACTTCACTGAATTACACAAGCATTTTGCATTTGCAAATATTGTTCTGTTTAGGTCATTTCAGACAATAGCTCCAGGGGCTCCACCAATCTCCTACCGAAGTTACAGTGGAGGAATGGGAAAACATCTGTGGAATATCAGGGCCTTTTTAATAAAATATACAAAGGCTAACATTTTATTTTTCACCTGCCTCTAGCAAACTGAAAACCAAAAAACAAGATTTAAATATAGCATTTCACTTTGGCATTACAGTGGAACCTCTATTATTCCTGCTCCAATTATCTGCCTTCCTCTTAATTATCCACCAAAATTTTTACCCTGTCACCAAACAAGTTTCCCAATGGGAGTTCCCATATCTCAGGAGTTTGCTAGAAGAAAAAGAACACCAATGAAGGGATGGTAGGCTTTCATCTCTTCCCATTTCCTGACTCCACCCTTCTCACCTTCTTTGACCTCAATGCTGCACTTAATCTTGACGCAATGCCAGGTGGGATTGACTATTGTATACAGTGTTTCAAAAGGACTATTAGCTTAGCCAGACAATTCCCAACCTGACATTTTATTGACCATTGCTGCAACAATGAATATCAAAATTTGCAATATTACAAAACTTCACGAACTGGATTTTTCGGCGGGTGTTGTGATCCCAATTTCAGGCTCATATACAGGTCCTGAGACCACCCATGTCATCACCATATCTGGTGCAACCTTCCAGGAGAGAGCCTCTTAATTGGCTGCAACCGTACTCACCATCCTATTAAGGATGACGGGTAGGTTCGCAAGACTGGAGGCTCAGTCAGAGGCCCCACAGCAATGTTAGGCTGGCAGCTTAACGGGGAGAGGTGGGCATTGCTGAGGTAGGCAGGTGAATGCAAGGATACCTCAACATGGATGCACCCTCGGTTGACTGCATTGAAGTCAACAAATGAAGAGGCCCAAAGACAGTACGGTCATTGGAGTGGATGGTAAACCTCTCCACAAGAGTAGAGATAGACGCGGTTTCAGCATTTCAGCCCTGCGACTTCATCATCGTGGCATGGGGCCTCTGGCTCTGAAGGCCAACTGCCTGCTGCCTGGTTGCCACCTTTAGCAGGAAACCTCTCCAACATTGGGAGAAGAACAGCACCAACACAAAATGGTGCCTCATTTGTCCTAATTGGCTCCTTGCCCCTGTGGAGCAGCAGCCAACCCAGTTCCCAATCCAAACCTGGGAAAGTTCCCCAGGGGCGGCAATGTATTGGGAAGCCGTCCTGACATGGCTCACCCTAATTTCCTGCCACACCCGGCTTCCAACCCAGTTTCCACAGGACAATGAGAATTCAACCCAATTTCCCTGCTTACAAGTTAACTGAGGCATGCACCTATTAAAGATTTGCAGTAAGACTTGAATGAATGTTTTTGATAGCCAGTGATAAAAATTATGTCCACAAATTTCTGCCTAAGGACTGAGTATCAATTATGTATAAATGTGTAAAATCTGATTTAATTCAGAATATATCCTTTTCTTATTTATTGTTAATGTTGGAAAGTCTTGAACATTTATCCCTCTAGTCATTTATGATTCCATATGCACAAATCCAAACTTTGGTTTAATAGTAAGTGTTCCCTGTTGACAGCATAAAAGAGAGTGCTTTAAGGTACAATAAGTGATATAGCCTGGTGCAATATCCTGCGTTTTTACACTTGCTGGGTTAGGTTTCCAAGAGGAAGCTGGATCACCAAGGCCTAGTGTTGAATCTATACCAATAAAAAACTGCTTGACATTTTCCTCCACCAATGAGGTGGACAGTGGGGAGGCAATGGCATAGTAATCCAGAGACCCAGAGTAATGGGGACCCGGGTTCGAATCCCACCACAGCAGATGGTAGAATTTGAATTCAATAAAATATGGAATTAAAAGTCAAATGATGACCAAAAAAATCATTGCTAATTGTTGTAAAAACCAATCTGATTCACTAATGTCCTTTAGGAAAAGAAATCTGCAGTCCTTACCTGGTCTGGCCTAGATGTGACTCCAGACCCACAGCAATGTGGTTGACTCTTAAAGTGTCCTCTGAAATGGCCTAGCAGCCATTCAGTTGCATAAAACCACTAAAAAAAGGAATGAAACTGGACGGACCACCTGGCATTGACCTAGGCATCAGAAACGACAACAGCAAACTCAGCCTTGCCAACCCTGCAAAACCATTCTTACTAACATCTGGAAGCTAGTGCCAAAATTTGGAGACCTGTCTCACAGACTAGTCAAGCAGCAACCTGACATAGTCATCCTCACAGAATTATACCTTATAGATAATGTCCCAGACACCACTATTGCCATCCCTGGGTATGTCCTGTACCACATGCAGAACAGAACCAGCAGTGGTTGTGGCACAGTGGTATACTGTCAGGAAGGAGTTGCCCTGGGAGTCCTCAACATCGATCCCAGACCCCATGAAGTCTCATGGCATCAGGTCAAACATGGGCAAGGAAACCTCCTGCTGATTACCATGTACCGCCCCCCTCTCCCCCTCAGCTGATGAATTAGTGCTCCTCTATGTTGAACATTACTTGGAGGAAGCACTGAGGGTGGCAAGGGCACAGAATATACTCTGGGTGGGGGACAATGTCCATCACCAAGAGTGGCTCAGTAGTGCCTCTACTGACCGAACTGGCTAAGTCCCAAAGGACATAGCTGCTAGACTAGATCTGCGGCAGGTGGTGAGGGAACCAACAAAAGGAAAGAAACATACTTGACTTAACCTCACCAACCTGCCTGCCGCAGATGTATTTGTCCATGGCAGTACTGGTAGGAGTGGCCACTGCATAGTCCTCATGGAGACAATTCCCACCTTCACATTGAGGATATCCTCCATCATATTGTGTGGTACTACCACGATGCTAAATGTTAAATTTCAAAAAGATCTAGCAACTCAAGACTGGGCATCCATGAGGTGCTGTGGGCCATCAGAGGCAGCAGAATTGTACTCGAACACAATCTGTAACCTCATGGCCCGGTATATCCTCGACTCTACCATTACCATCAAGCCAGGGGATTAACCTGGGTTCAATGAAGAGTGTAGGAGGGCATGCCAGGAGCAGCACCAGGCATACCTAAAAAGAAATGAGGTGTCAACCTGATGAAGTTATAACACAGGACTACTTGCGTGACAGACAGCATAAGCAGCAAGAGCTAGACAGAGCCAAGCAATCCCACAACCAATGGATCAGATCTAAGCTCTGCAGTCCTACCACATCCAGTCATGAATGGTGGTGGACAATTAAACAACTCGCTGGAGGAGGAGGCTCCACAAATATCTCCATCCTCAATAATGGGGGACCCCAGCACATCAGTGCAAAAGATAAGGCTGAAACATTTGCTACAATCTTCAGCCAGAGGTGCTGAGTGGATGATCCATCTCAGCCTCCTCTGGAGGTCCCCAGCATCACAGATGCCAGTCTTCAGCCAATTCGATTCACTCCACGTGATATCAAGAAATGGCTGAAGGCACTGGATAGTACAAAGGCCAAAGGCCCCTGAAAATATTCCGGCAATAGTACTGAAGACTTGTGCACCAGAACTTGCCACACCCTTAGGCAAGCTGTTCCATTACAGCTATAACAGTGGCATCTACCCAGCAATGTGGAAAATTGCCCAGGTACACAAAAAGCAAGAATAATCTAACCCGGTCAATTACTGCCCCATCAGTCAACTCCCCATCATCAGTCAAGTAATGGAAGGGGTCATCAACAGTGCTATCAAGCGGCACTTGCTTAGCAATAATTAGTTCACTGACACCCAGTTTGGGTTCCACCAGGGCCACTCAGCTCCTAACCTCATTATAGCCTTGGTTCAAACATGGACAAAAGAGCTGAACTCCAGAGGTGAGGTGAGAGTGACTGCCCTTGACATCAAGGCTGCATTTGACCGAGTGTGACATCAAGGAGCCCAAGTAAAACTGAAGCCAATGGGAATCATGGGGAAAACTCTCCACTGGTTGGAGTTATACCTAGCACAAAGGAAGATGGTTGAGGTTGTTGAAGGTCAGTCATCTCAGCTCCAGGACATCACTGCAAGAGTTCCTCAGGGTAGTGTGCTTGGCCCAATCATCTTCAGCTGCTTCATCAATGACCTTCCTTCCATCATAAGGTCAGGAGTGGGGATGTTCACTGATGATTGCACAATGTTCAGCACCATTCACGACTCCTCAGATACTGAAGCAGTCCATTCCCAAATGCAGCAAGACTGGACAATATCCAGACTCGGGCTGACAAGTGGCAAGTAACATTTGCACCACACCACAAGTGCCAGGCAATGACCATATCCATTAAGAGCAAATCTAATTATTGCCTCTGACGTTCAATGGCATTACTATCACTAAATCCCCCACTATCAACATCCTGGGGGTTACTATTGGCCAGAAACTGAACTGGACTAGCCATATAAATACTGTGGCTATAAGAGCAGGTCAGAGGCTGGGAATCATGCAATGAGTAACTCACCTCCTGACTCCCCAAAGCCTGTCCACCATATACAAGGCAAAAGTCCGGAGTGTGATGGAATACTTCCCATTTGCCTGGATGAGTGCAGCTCCAACAACACTCAAGATGTTTGACATCATCCAGGACAAAGCAGCCCACTTGATTGGCACCACATCCACAAACATTAACCCCCTCCATAACCGACACATAATAGCAGCAGTGTGTACCATTTACAAGATGCACTGCAGGAATTCATCAGGGCTCCTTAGATAGCCAAACCCATGACCACTACCATCTAGAAGGACAGGGGCAGCAGATAGATGGGAACACCACCACCTGGAAAATCCCCTGCAAGTCACTCACCATCCTGACTTGGAAATATATCACCTTTCCTTCACTGTCGCTGGATCAAAATCCTGGAACACCCTAACTGCACTGTGGGTGCACCTACACCACATGGACTGCAGCGATTCAAGAAGGCAGCTCACCACCAACTTCTGAAGGGCAACTAAGGATGGGCAATAAATGTTGGCCCAGCCAACGAAGCCCACATCCCATGAATGAATAAAAAAGACTTGAAATTATATCACCTGTGACAAGCCAAATTGTATTTATAGTGCCGTAAACTTCCGCTTGCGATTGCTGCATCTTGATGGCCCCCTACCCTCGCTGGCAGCAGCTTTAGAGGCAGCCTGCTGACTGTGATTTCCTGTCAGCCCTGATGACATTGGCTGACGTGTTCTAACTGGCAGAGCCTATGCAGGCACTGCCTGGAGGGAGCATCCAGTGCCAGAGCTGGGCATTCTTCAATTGTCACGGCCTCATCAGATGTGGCAGGCACTGGCAGAGGGATGGAGTAGCTGCTGCCTTCATCTGGAGCACCCTGAGAGGAGCCTGCAGATGCGACATGCAGCTCATTCAACAGCATCTCCCTGCTCACCATTGATGGATGGGCATCTAGTAGAGTGACTGCTGGGGGCACAGTCAGTGTGTGGGCTTGCAGGTCTGGGAAACCCCTAATTATGTTCCTGAAGCTGTCTCCCCATAAGAGTCGCCACTCTCAATGGGAGGAGGCTGTGCGCTCAGAGCTCTGGGTCAACACAGTGCTCACGCTCTGCATGGACTCCACCAACACAGAGACCATGGCACACAGGCCCTCAGGGATCTCCGTCAGATCCTCCCACACTTCCTGCTGGACATTCAGCATATGCCGCCTGATGGACAATGCCAGAGGCACATCATCTGCCTTGGTCTCAGCATCATACTGGTCTCTAACAGTCCTCTGATTGCCAATGCCCTGGGTACTCTCTGCCTCCACCAGCTCCTCATGCAAGTGTGATGCGTGCTCACCACTGTGCACTAACAACTGAGCAGATGAGCTATTGCCCACCAACATGCCTGTATCTGCGCTGGTGTTTGGTGCAGAGAGATATTGTGACGCCGATCAGCGGCTCCTCCTCAGGTGTCAAGGGGGGTGGTCCTCAGGATCTGTGCATGTAGTAAGGATGGCACACCTGAGGGAGGAAGGGAGCATGTCAGTTGTGAACGTCATTACTAAGTGACTGTGCATGCACAGTAGTTGCTTATTACAAAGGACAACTGCCTCACTGAGGCATTGTGATTGGACAGGCGATGGGTGCTCTGGATTTGAGCTTCTTATTGGAGATGCCACGACCCTATCTTTTTTGCACACTCCCCCAGTCTCTCACCTGCCGACCGGACTCTTACCTTCCTCCAAGACTCCTGCCTCACTGCGAACTGTGGACCTTGCTCCTCCCTCGTATTCTACGTCCAGGGCATCCATTTCAAACCTGGAGAGGACCAGGATGTTGGGCACCCCAACACCCATTCATGTGTGGTCCAGGGCATTGTGGTTTCTCTTCTCTTATTAGGTGATTTCAACTTTCAATTTTCCCAACATTAATTGGGATAGACGTAGTGTTAAGGGCTTGGATGGAGTGGATTTCTTGAAATATGTACAGGAGAACTTTTTAGGTCAATATGTAGAGGGTCCAATAAGGGACAGCGCGGTGCTGGACCTAATTCTGGGGAATGAAGCCAAACAGATGGCTGAAGTGGTGGTGGGGGAGCATTTTAGTGATAGTGACCACAACATGGTACAATTTAAGCTTGTTATGGACAAAGAAATAGACAAGTTGCAAAAAAATGTTTTGAATTGGGGAGAGCGGATTTTAGTAAAATAAGGCAGGATCTGGCCAAGGTAGACTGGAAACAGCTACTTGTGGGAAAATCTACAGAAGAGCAGTGGGGGGCATTCAAAAAGGAAATGGGGAGGGTACAGGCTCAACATGTTCCCTCTAGGGTGATAGGAAGGAGTAACAAGTCCAGAGAACAATGGATGACCAGAGATATTCAGGATACGATGAGAAGGAAAAGTGAGGCAGGTACAAGGGGAGCAAATCAGCAGAGGCATTAGTGGAGCACAGGAAGTGCAGGACGGAGCTTAAGAAAGCAATTAGGAAAGCAAAGAGGGGATATGAGAAAGCTCTGGCTGGTAAAAGTAGGGAAAATTCAAAGATATTTTATAAGTATAATAAAGAAAAAGGATAACCAGGGAAAGAGTAGGGCCCATTAGGGACCAAGGGGGCAATCTATGGGTGAAGCCAGAGGACATCGGTAGAGTGTTGAACGAATACTTCACATCTGTCTTCATCCAAGAGAATGAGGATGAAGGATTGGAACTCGGGGAGAGAGACTGTGAGGTTCTTGAGCAAATTGATATAGGGAGTGACAAGGTACTGGAGGTGTTGGCAGACTTAAAAGAGGACAAATCTCCAGGTCCAGATGATTTGTGTCCCAGAATGCTGAGGGAGGCAAGGGAGGAGATCACAGTGGCTCTGACCCAAATTTTAAATTCCTCTCTGGCCACGGGGGAGGTGCCAGAGGACTGGAGAACAACTAATGTGGTTCCACTATTTAAGAAGGGTTGTAGAGATAAGCCAGGGAACTACAGACCAGTGAGTCTCACGTCAGTGGTAGGGAAACTAATGGAGACAATTCTGAAGGAGAGAATCTATCTCCACTTGGAGAGGCAAGGTTTGATCAGGGATAGTCAGCATGGCTTTGTCAGAGGGAGGTCATGCCTAACAAATTTGATTGAATTTTTTGAGGAGGTGACCAGGTATGTAGATGAGGGTAGTGCAGTTGATGTAGTTTATATGGATTCCAGCAAAGCCTTTGACAAGGGCCCAGATGAGAGACTTATAAAGAAGGCAAATGCACATGGGATACAGGGTAATTTGATAAGGTGGATTCAAAACTGGCTTAGTTGTAGGAGACAGAGGGTGATGACAGAAGGATGCTTTAGTGACTGGAAGCCAGTGTTCAGTGGCGTACCACAAGGATCTGTGCTGGGTCTCCTATTATTCGTCATTTATATAAATGACATAGATGACTATGTAAGGGGTAGGATTAGTAAGTTTGCGAATGACACAAAGATTGGCCGGGTGGTTAACAGTGAGGTTGAGTGTCTTGGGCTACAGGAAAATATAGATGGGATGGTCAGATAGGCAGATAAGTGGCAGATGGAATTTAACCCTGAAAAGTGTGAGGTGATATACTTCAGAAGGAGTAATTTGTCAAGGAGGTATTCAATGAATGGCATGACACTAGGAAGTTCTGAGGAACAAAGGGACCTTGGCGTGTGTGTCCATAGATCTCTGAAGGTGGAGGGGCATGTTAGTGGGGTGGTGAAACAGGCATATGGGACACTTGCCTTTATCAAATGAGGCATAGATTACAAAAGTAGGGGGGTTATGTTGGAGTTGTATAGAACCTTGGTGAGGCCACAGCTGGAGTTCTGTGTGCAGTTCTGGTCACCACATTATAGGAAGGATGTGATTGCACAGGAGGGGGTGCAGAGGATGTCGCTTGGGATGAAACATTTAAGTTATGAAGAGAGGTTGGATAGACTTGGGTTGTTTTTGTTGGAGCAGAGAAGACTGAGGGGCGACCTGATCGAGGTGTACAAGATTATGAGGGGTATGGACAGGGTGGATAGGGAGCAGCTATTTCCCTTAGTTGAAGGTTCAGTCACCAGGGGACACAAGTTCAAGGTGAGGGGCAGGAGGTTTAGGGGGGATGTGAGGATAAACATTTTTACCCAGAGGGTGGTGATGGTCTGGAATGCCCTCCCAGCAGGTGCTGAGGCCATAACTGCTACCAGGTTACAGACTTTCTCCTGAACAGCTCCCTGAAACCCCTCAAAATTTCTGACAGCCTTCAGGGAGCTGCCGGTGCAGTTTTTAAAACCCCCTCCAGGCCCCTATTGGACCCAGCTCCCGCCCCTGCTGGCAGCGCAGTCCGGTCATGTTTCATGCTGGCCGGGCCTTAAGTGGCCAGCCAGCGTAAAATTGCGTGTCAGTTGCAATCACAGCCGGAAGCGGATGGGAACAGTTTTTTCTTAAACAAAAACAAAAATGCTGGAAAAACTCAGCAGGTCTAACAGCATCTATGGAGAAAAAAACCAGAGTTAACATTTCAAGTCCATATAACTCTTCTTCATTGGGACTCAAAACGTTAACTCTGTTTTATTTTCTCCACGGACGCTGTTAGACCTGTTGAGTATTTCAAGCATCTTCTGTTTAGGTAATAGTTTTTTCTTGTCTACCTAATCCAACCCTTTCATAATCTGTACACCTCTAACAAATCTCCCCTCAATCTCCTTTGCTCCATAGAGAACAACCCTGGCTTCTCCAACCTAATCTTGTAGCTAAAACCCCCGGCCCTGGTACCATTCTGGTAAACCTCCTCTGCACCCTCTCAAGGGCCTTCATATCTTTCCTAAAGTCTGGTGATCAGAACTGGATGCAATACTCTAGTTGTGAACTAACCAGAGCTTTATTAAGGTTCAGCATAACTTCAGTGCTTTTCTACAATACCTCTGTTTATGAAGCTCAAGATCCCATTTGCTTTGCTAACTCCCCTTTCAATATGCCCTGCCACCTTTAAAAATTGATGCACATGTACCCTAAGGTCCCAATGTCCCTGCACACTTTAGAACTGTACCATTAAGTTTATATGGCATCCCCCTATCCCTTTTAACAAAATGCATAACCTCACATTAGGTTAATCAAGCATGAACGTCCTTTTACAAATCCGTGCTGACTACCTGTAATTAAGTCAAAATTCTCCAAGTACCTGATGATTTTTTTTTCTGTTATTGATTCTAAAATCTTACCCATCACAGATGTTAAACTGACTGGTCTGTAGTTACTAGGATCGTCCTTATACCCTTTCTTGAATAAGAATGTCATATTTGCCACTCTCCAATCATCTGGTAGATCCTCCATATCTACGGAAGATTAGAAGATTATGGCAAATCCATCTGCTATCTCCAAACCCCACTTCCCTTAGCGACCTAGGATGCAAGCCATTTGGACAAGGTGTTTTATCCAATCTAAGCATAGTCAGCTTTTGAAATACCTCCTCCCTCTGAATTTTCACCTTAACGTTGCCTCTACAATCTCTGCTTCTACCGATATTTTGGCAACTTTCTCTTCCTTTGCAAATACCAATACAAAGTATCCATTAAATATTTAACCATGCCCTGCACTTCTAAGCATCTATCACCTGCTTTGTCCCTAATAGGACCCACTCCACCTCTTATTACCCACTTACTATTTACATGCTAGTGTGTGATTGTTAGCTGCCATTCTACTCTTATATTCTCCCTTTGCCTGTCTTATTTTCCCCTTCACATCCCCTCTCAGGCTATTGTTTTTGAATTGGTTCTTGCTTGAAGAATTCACTTGACATGTACCATGCACTCTGTCTATTTGTTTCATCATATTCTCTATCTCCCTCATCATCCAAGGATCCTTAGTTTTGGTTCCCCTACTTTTCTACCTTGCTGGAATGTACCTAACCTGCACCTGAAGCATCTCCTCTCTAAAGATCACCCATTGTTTGATTATAGTTTTTCCTGTCATTCTTTGCTTCCATTTTACCCTGGCTTGACCCCTTCTCATCCAATTGAAATTAGCCCTCTTCCAATTTAGACTTTCTACTTTATATTGGTCTTTGCTCTTCTGGGTTACTAGTCTAAACCTTATGATATGATGATCGCTCTTACCCAAATATTCACCCATCAACACTTGATTCACTTGGCCCACCTCCTTCCTTAACATCAGATCCAGCAGTGTCTCCTTTCTAGTTGGATGGAGAACATAATGGTCATGGAAATTCTCCTGAACACATTTTATAAATTCATCCATGTCCTTACACTTTACTCAAACATTATCCCAATCAATATTTCGGTCATTAAAGTCCCCCAATATCACCACTCTATAGTTCTTACACATCTCTGCGATTTCTGTGCAGATTTGCTCCTCCAGCTCTGTCTCGCTATTTGAAGGCCTATAGAACACCCCCAGTAAGGTGATCATATTCCTTTTGTTTCTCAACTCTAACCAGATGGATTTGTCCTTGCCCACTCAGGGATATCCTTCCTTTCCAATAATACAATGTCTTTCCTAATCAGTGATGCTACCCCATCTCCGTTTCTTACTTCTCTCTCACTTTTCTGAACAGTTTGTGCGGAATTTTCCGTGTCTGCAAGCATTGGGTATGATCGGTGGCGTGAGCAGACAATATTACACAATTGGTTTTACGATGGCGGGAAACCAGTTCATGATCATTTGCTTAGCTCGCCAATGGCGGGCTGCATTTCCTGCCATTGGATGTCAGGAACCTCATTGTAATACATCAGCATATCATTATTACGCCAGCCCACCGGCATCGTCCCCACCCCTGCTGGATCATCCATCCACATCAGAGGGAAAACACACCGACGTGTTTTACAACAGCACATAAAATGCATGCATTTGGCGGCCTGCACTTTGAGGGTAACTCGGATGTGTGTACACAGTAATGTTGTATAGTGCTTGCCAGAGTCGCCTGTTGGACTTCAAGCTTCAGGGGCGTTGGGGGGGTCAGGGTTAAGGGCAGCTCTGTTGTTGAGGCCACTGGTGACGGGGGTATTAAGGGTAGCCCGGCTGTTGAGGTGACTGGTGGCGGGAGGGGCAAGGGCAGCCCTGCAGTTGAATATAGTGCACAAGCATTTGGGTTGTTGGGTAGGGTGGGCGAGGGAAGTCGCCAAGCATTCCGGAAACCTGTATAAAGTGACCATTCCTCTACAACTGAAACAGTGCGGGTGCAGCACATTGATATGACTGGTGTCAAGATCCTAGATTACCTGCCTGCTCAAGCAATGCAGAGGCACCAAGTGCTCCAAAGCTTTTCACCACCATCTCCCAACACCCCGCTGGCACAGGCTGCAAATTAATGAGCATTTTAGTGGAGTGCAGAACTGTTGGATGACTGTTGCACACGTTTTACAATCTCCTCTCTAAAGCTTGCCATGGAGCAATCAATGCTGGAGGTGCTCACAGCCTATTGCAATGTCAGCATCCTGGTTTGGACCAGTTTCCCCCATAATTCAAGCTAACAGGGCAGCCATGCAGCACACTAATCTCTGGCCATCCAAATGGTGGCCAGTGCTCTCCAGGAAGCGTTAAGGGGTCGTAACACTTAACGAGGACAGGTTCTTAGTACACCCATGCTAACCACATCTCTCTCTCTTTCATCCTGCAGGAGGAGTACATCAGGATCATGGAGCCTGGTGGACTAGCTGTATGCCTGATGGCCTACAGACCGCGAAGATGACAGAGGAGAGAGTGACTGAGGCTCCTGGCTATGCAGGGGCAGGAGCAGCAAGCTCAGGAAGAAGGGTCGGCCAGGGCTCCCACACATGCCACCCAAGAGCCACAGCGAGCAATAGCAGGCCCACGCCTAGTAACACCCAGGGTCCATTGACACCGCCTTTCATTCCCGCAGACGATTGAGAATCAGTGTCGCTGAAAACTGCGCATGTCTAGGGAACTGGTCAGTTACATCTGTCAGCTACTGCAGGATTTGGTGCCACGGGGACATGGAGGGCATTCACTGCCAGTGGCCATGAAAGTGACCATGGCACTCAATTTCTAGGTCAGTGGCTCCCTTCAGGGCTCCACAGGTGGCCTCTGTGGGATCTCACAAGCCTCCACCCACAAATATCTCCATGAGGTCACGGATGCCATCTTTGTGAGGGCACACAACTTTGTGCATTTCGTCTGGGACCAGGAGAGCCAGGATGCAAGAGCAATTGGATTTGACCAGGTTTCGGGTTTCTCACAGGTTCAGGGTGCGATCGACTGCACTCTGATCTCTGTTGCAACACACGGTCAACTACATCAACTGCAAGGGGTTCCATTCATTGAATGTGCAGCTAGGGTGTGACCACCAAAAAATGCATCCTGCAGGTGTGTACATGGTTTCCAGGGATCGTGCACGACACTTACATTCTCAGTCAGTCACAAGTCCCTGAGGTCTTCCAGGGTCCACAGAAGCTGCAGGGATGGCTCCACAGGGACAAGGGATAGCTGCAGTGGCCATGGCTGATGACACCTGTGCGGGTCTCTCAGACTGCAGCAGAGTGGCGGTATAATGGGGTTCATGCTGCAGCTTGCAACTTGGCGCAGCAGACCACCTGATGCTGAATATGAGGTTCCAGCTCTGGTGGAGCCCTGCAATTCAGTCCGCAGAGATTGTCATGCATCGTTGTGGTTTGCTGCACCCTTTACAACCTAGCACTCCAACAGGGAGACCAGCTAGCTGAGGAGGAGATGGAGGAGCTGCACGTCTTCTCCGATGAGGACGACGCCAACGGGGATGAGGGTGAAGAGGTCCTTGGAGGTGATGATGATGGAGATGAGGCCCTCATAACTGCTAGATTTGTGGAGGACAATGATGACATGCAGAGAGGTGACCCCATAGATCTTCACATTGCATCTGTGAACATTTGACTCCAGTCTGGCTTATGGCAGCCCACATACCATCTGAGAGAATGCAGTGGAGGCCCTAATAGTCATTTGGTTGCAGGAGGATGATGATGAAATGCAGTGAGGACACTCCATAAATCTTCACATAGCCTCTGAGAATGTCTGATTGCTGTCTGGCCAAAGGCAACTTTCTTGTGCTCTGTGATCAGGGCCATAACATAGAGACGCAGCCATGAAACTTTAGAAGGATCTGATCCTATGTTCGCCTTCAGCATCTGAGCCTTTCAGGAGCACAGCATCACTGGTCACAGGTGCTGAAGAGGTGGGGGCCAGCCCCACTTTAAAGGTGCTGACAGCACACAAAGAGAATGATGGAACTCTGTGGCGCCTGCCCACTACATTCTGCCAGCAATGACAAGCACCACTGAGTAATGTTTCCAAGGAGCGTGAGCCTGAATCATCACTTTGGTACAGAGGCTGCACAGGGCACAGGGAAGAGGCCCTGGACAGAGACACATGCCTTTATCTTGTGTAGAGAGGTTTCACATCTGAGTGACAAGAACACTGATCATCAGAACAAGGAGCCATAGGTAGGGAGACATTCTTGGGAGTTTATTGTCAATAGTGAACATTATGTACAAGTGATTAACACCCATGCCCAGGCTGTGCAACTAATTCTCCTTTTCTGTCCTAACCCTGCCGCTAGATCTTGGTGCTCCCCGGACATCCACAGCAAAGTTGGAGGCAGCCTGCTGACTCCTCCGTCCTATCTGTGATGACTTTGGCAGGCGTCCTTTTGACGACCGAGACTTGGAGGGCCCCGCCCTGCTTTTGGAGTCCTGTTGTGTGGCAGTGGCACCCTCCTTGGCCTGTGGTGCTGCAGCGCTGGCTTTGAGCCCGCGCAGCAGTGCAGGAGTGGCGTCCTGGACCAAGGTCTCCATGGCGGCCGCCATCCTAGCAGTGTTGACCTCAGTGAGTTGGCATGCTGGCGCTATCACCTCAGTCTGAAGGCGGATGGACTCCTCCATCATGGCTTGCAATCTGAGGAGCTCAGCGGACATCCCTTCCTGATGTTCTCGAGCTTGCCTTTGCAGCTCCAGCAACTGTGACATGACCGAGTCCAGGGTCTTGTCGTCTGACTCAGACTCAGCAACGTTCTGGCCTCCAGCAGCCCTCCGAATGCTGGACGCCTGGGAAGTCCCTGCCACCACATGCTGTGGATCAGACAGTGTGATGTGCTCACCAGATTGTGATCCCGAGGCTATTCTAATACTAAGCCCCAACGAGGTGTGTGACTCTGCATTGGTGGAGGGTGTGGGTGAGCCCTGTGACGGGACCCCAAGGAGGGTGCCTTCAGATTCCTCTTCCGAGATGTCTATGGGGCTTTACTGGAGGCTCTGGGTCATGGATTCTCTTGGCTGTTTCCCAGATGTGTCTGCGGAAGCAAGGGGAGATAATTAGCACATGGCAGTGGCCTGTGAAACAGGACACATCACTCACAGCGTGGTTGTCGGATGGATGTTGCACTGCTGGACCCTAACTTGGTACAGCACTGCCGAATTCACCGTCAGCACAGGACTTGTTCAGATCATCGCCGGCCAGCTGGATGGCTCTGTTTTCAAAGTCGTTGAGGACCTTGATTCCAGGCATTCCTCTACCAGTCTGCGACCACTCCCTTTTGTTGTATGTCAGCTTTTCCTGCATGAAGAGATGGAGAGAGTGTAAACAGGATGCCTGCCAGGCCAGATGATAAGCATGTCTGGTATGTGTGGGTGGTGAGTGGTCCCATGGACGGAATGAGGACAATGAAGGTGTATGTGAGAGAATGAATGGTGATGTCCCTTGAATTGGGAGTGAGTGAGGGCCCTGTAGATGTGAGATGGGTTTGTGAGTGTGTGAGTTGAGAGTGATGAGAAGAGTGACTCACCCTGGCAGAACAAAGATCATTCATCCTCTTGCGGCACGGGTGGCTGTTCTCTTTTGAAGGGCGTTGGCATTGACCACCACTACCACCATCTCTCAAGCTGGGTTAGTGCTGTTGTTGTCCATCCTGAGGCCAGAGCAGGGGTAGAGGACATCCTGGCGGGCCTCCATGACATCTTAAATGTGCTCGAGAGACATGTCGCTGAATCTGGGGGCAGCTGTCTTCTTCAGTTTCAGGGCCTTGTCTTCCGTGCAGCAGTGGTGATCTGGAAGCACTGAGATGTGTGCTTGCAGCTGGACTTTAAATGTGGCGCCTGAAGTGATGCAGCGGCTTGGTGATGGTGGGTGGTGAAAGACAGCCCACCCGCCATGGAAACAGCGATTTTCCCGGGAGTGCATAAATGACGTGGCAGGTTTGGGACAATACAGTGTGAAAAGCCATCATTGCGGCCAGCAGGTAAAACATAGTTTTACCCACCCGCTACCGCACTTAGTGCAAACCTGGGAAATTTCCACCCCTGGAGTAGGACTTGAACCCAGAGCTTCCAGCTCAGAGATAGAGACAGCGTCTCCTAAGCCTCATGGCCTCCTACCATGATCTAAAACAACCTTTATTCCCTCTTTTACAATCTAGTTAGTACCTTGTATAAACTATCAATTTTAATTAATGCCTCTAGGCCTGCTCTGTGCTAATACTCTTATTAAATCACTTACTGTTATACTTAGCCCAAATGATGTTTTTAATTTTCCAGCTCCTAATTTAAAAAGCCCTAGATTAGAGAGAGAACAAGAGAAATATAGGCCTACTTGTGAGACACAACTTGGATTCCTGACACATCACTCTTTGAATTCTTTTGAACACAATCAGCCAGCTCTGAACCCAGATATTCCAGCTCTTCAATCCTCCTGCCGGTCTCACTGCGCTCTCACTCTCGCTGCCGCTCTTCAATCCTCCTGCTGGTCTCACTGTGCTCTCACTCTTGGTGCCACTCTTCAATCCTCCCGCCAGTCTCACTGTGCTCTCACTCTTGGTGCTGCTGCTGCTCTTCAATCCTCCCATCAGTCTCACTGTGCTCTCACTCTCGGTGCTGCTGCTGCTCTTCAATCCTCCCACCGGTCTCACTGTGCTCTCACTCTTGGTGCTGCTGCTGCTCTTCAGTCCTCCCACCGGTCTCACTGTGCTCTCACTCTCGGTGCTGCTGCTGCTCTTCAATCCTCCCACCAGTCTCACTGTGCTCTCACTCTCGGTGCTGCTGCTGCTCTTCAATCTTCCTGCTGGTCTCACTATGCTCTCACTCTCGGTGCTGCTGCTCTTCAATCCTCCCACCTGTCTCACTGTGCTCTCACTCTCGGTGCTGCTGCTGCTCTTCAATCCTCCCACCTGTCTCACTGTGCTCTCACTCTTGGTGCTGCTGCTGCTCTTCAATCCTCCCACCTGTCTCACTGTGCTCTCACTCTCAGTGCTGCTGCTGCTCTTCAATCCTCCCACCGGTTTCACTGTGCTCTCACTCTCAGTGCTGCTGCTCTTCAGTCCTCCCACCGGTCTCACTGTGCTCTCACTCTCAGTGCTGCTGCTGCTCTAAAATCATCCCACCGGTTTCACTGTGCTCTCACTTTAGGTGCTGCTGCTGCTCTTAAGTCATCCGGCTGGTCTGACTATGCTCTCTCTCAGTGTTGCTCTGCTACTCCTCTTCTATTTTCTCTCTGGCCTTGCTGAGTTCTTGCTCCTGCAAATACTGATTGCACTGGAATATTCCAGTTTCCTCACTTATTGCCTACCTCCCCAAATGAACACTGGCATAAAAGAAGCTTTGCTGATTGCAGGTGCAGTAAACAGGAAGAAATGTGCTTAAAATACAGCCTCTGAAGACTTTTAACTGATTAAACCTTGCTATTCAATACTCATTCTATTTGCAAATTTACTTTCATTATAGGCTCAGCACTACTCTTGCTTTATGCAGCAATTTTTCAAGTGAATATATTGACCCTCTTTTACCTCCATTAGGAGGAGGAGGAAGAGAATGATCAGGAAGAACACAGCACAGAGTCTAGACCAATCAGGCATAACAGATGTTGTCAGACTCCTACCTGCTGCTAATCACACCCTCTGCATCTAGGGACTGAAATGCTCACAATTTGTAGTTCTCTTATGAGTCAGCCCTTGCATTGAGCCTGGAGCTCAACTTTAACAGAGGAACAGCACTGCCATGGGTAGCGAAGTCACTGCTACACTGAACTCCTAAGACACTTTTTTTTTCAGGCAGCATTTGAAGACATTTGCAAAATCAGACAATTGGTCATTCAGTGTAAATGTTCAGTTAAAGTGCTTGTCTGTACCCAGGGGTGAATAGGGGCCTAAACTTAAGAGGTTCTGGATTTTAGACCATATGCATTCTTCCAACCTGAGCTCCAGATTAAGCTTGAAGGTGGGCAGTAGGTCGCTGTCCACAACTATCCAATCCACATTGTTTGTCGGTGCAGTCAGTTCATAATGTTTTCTACAGACCTTGTGCATTGTGTGAGAGGGCTAATAAAAAGTAAAAATGCTAGAAATACTTAGCAGGTCAAGCAACATCTGTGAAGGTAAAAAAAACAGTTAATGTTTCAGGTCAACAGCATTTCATCAGAACTGGAAAAAGTTATAAAAGCAAAATACTGCAGATGCTGGAAATCTGAAATAAAAACAGAAAATGTTGGAGACATTCAGCAGGTCTGGCAGCAACTGCGGAGAGAGAAATGGAGTCAATGCAGATAAATGTGATGTGAGCCATTTCGGAGCTAAGAGAGATAGATCCAAGTAATGTTATATGATGAAAGTCTTGGGGGTTCAAAGAGATGTAGGGATGCATGTACTACAAGATATATTGATCTGAATCACAGAATATTTATAGTGAAGAAAGAGACTCTTCTGGCCCATCGAATCTGCATTGGCTTGCTGAAAAAGCATTCTACCTAATCCTACTCCCCTGCCTTATTCCATGACCTTGCACATTCTTTCTTTTAAGATAGCAATCCAATTCCCTTTTGAATAGCTTGATCAACCTGCCTCCACCACCCTTTCAGGAAGTTTGTTCCAGACTCCAACCAAAATGTTTCCTCACATCACTTCTACTTCTTTTGCTCATTATTTTGAATCTGTGCCCTCTAGTTCTTGATGTACTCTTGAGTGGGAACAGTTTTTTAGTATTTACCCTGTCCATACCCCTCAGGCTCTATCAAGTCTTCTCTCAGCCTTCTTTTCTCAAAGGAAAACAAACCAAACCTTGCCAATCTATCCTCATAGCTACAGTTGCTTACCTTTGCAATCATTCTTGTGAATCTCCTCTGTACTCTCTCCCATGCCTTCACATCCTTCCTCAAGTATGGTGCTCAGAACTGGATGAGGCCAGAACTCCAGGTGAGGCCTAACTAGTGTCTCATACAAGATTAACATGGCCTCCCTGCTCTTGTACTCAATGCCCCTGTTAACAAAGCCTAGGATACTATATGCTTTATTAACTGCTCTTTCAACATGCCCTGCCACCTTCAATGACTTATGTACATATATACCAAAGTTCCCTTTGTTCCTGCACCTCCTTTAGAGTTTCTTCCTTTATATTATAATGTCTCTCCATATTCTTCCTGTCAAAATGAATCACCTCAATTGTTTCTGCATTGAAATTCATCTCCAATTTGTCTGCCCAATCCACCAATATGTCTTTGTCCTTTTGAAGTTCAAGACTATCCTCAACACAGTTGACAACATTTCAAATCTTTGCATCATTAGCAAATTTTGAAATCATGTCCTGCACACCTCAATCTAGGTCATTAATATATATCAGGAAGAGCAAAGTTCCCAACACTGACTCCCTGGGGAATTCCACTACAAACCTTCCTCCAGTCTGAAAAACAACCACGTATCACTACTCTCTGTTTCCTGTTATTCAGCCTATTTCTTATTCAAGTGTCAACTTTCCCTTTTATTCCATGAGTTAGAATTTTGCTTACAAATCTGTTGTATGGCACTGTATCAAATGCCTTTTGAAAATCCATATACAGATCCCTTATCAACCTTTTCTGTTACCTCCTCAAAAAACTCCAGCAAGTTAGTTAAACATGATTTTCCCTTAATGAATCCATAAGGCCATAAGACCATAAGACATTGGAGCAGAAATTAGGCCATTCAGCCCATCGAGTCTGCTCTGCCATTCAATCATGGCTGATAAGTTTCACAACCCCATTCTCCAGCCTTCTCCCCGTAACATTTGATCCCCTTACCAATCAAGAACCTATCTATCTCGGTCTTAAATACACTCAATGACCTGGCCTCCACAGCCTTCTGTGGCAATGAATTCCATAGATTCATCACTCTCTGGCTAAAGAAATTTCTCCTCATCTCTGTTCTAAAAGGTCTTCCCTTTACTCTGAGGCTGTGCCCTCGGGTCCTAGTCTCTCCTACTAATGGAAACATCTTCCCCATGTCCATTCTATCCAGGCCTTTCAATATTCTGTAAGTTTCAATCAGATCCCTCCTCATCCTTCTAAACTCCATCGAGTACAGACCCAGAGTCCTCAAACGTTCCTCATACGTTAAGCCTTTCATTCCTGGGATCGTTCTCGTGAACCTCCTCTGGACCCTCTCCAGGGCCAGCACATCCTTCTTGAGATACGGGGCCCAAAATTGCTCACAATATTCTAAATGTGGTCTGACCAGAGCCTTATAAAGCCTCAGCAGCACATCCCTGCTTTTATATTCTAGTCCTCTCGAAATAAATGCCAACATTCCATTTGTCTTCCTAACTACCGCATCAACCTGCAAGTTAACCTTAAGAGAATTCTGGACTAGGACTCCCAAGTCCCTTTGCACTCCAGATTTCTGAATTCTCTCCCCATTTAGAAAATAGTCTATGCCTCTATTCTTCCTACCAAAGTGCATGACCTCACACTTCCCCACGTTGTATTCCATCTGCCACTTCTTTGCCCATTCTCCTAATCTGTCCAAATCCTTCTGCAGCCTCCTCACCTCTTCAATACTACCTGTCCCTCCACCTATCTTTGTATCATCTGCAAACTTAGCCAGGATGCCCTCAGTTCCTTCATCTAGATCATTAATGTATAAAGTGAAAAGTTGTGGTCCCAACACTGACCCCTGCGGAACTCCACTAGTCACCAGCCGTCATCCTGAGAAGGAGCCCCTTATCCCCACTCTCTGCCTCCTGCCAGACAGCCAATCTTCTATCCATGCTAGTACCTTGGCTCTAACACCATGGGCTCTTATCTTACTGAGCAGCCTCCTGTGCGGCACCTTGTCAAAGGCCTTCTGGAAGTCCAAGTAGATAACATCCATTGGCTCTCCTTTGTCTAACCTACTCATTACCTCCTCAAAGAATTCTAATAGACTTGTCAGGCATGACCTCCCCTTGATGAAACCATGCTGACTTTGCCCTATTTTACCATGCACTTCCAAGTATTCTGAAATCTCATCCTTAATAATGGACTCTAAAATCTTTACCAATGACCGAGGTCAGGCTAATCGGCCTGTAAGTTCCCGTCTTTTGCCTCACTCTCTTCTTAAACAGGGGGGTTACATTTGCGATTTTTCAGTCTTCTGGGACCCTCCCTGACTCCAGTGATTCCTGAAAGATCACCACTAACGCCTCCACTATCTCTTCTGCTATCTCCTTCAGAACTCTGGGATGTAATCCATCTGGTCCAGGTGATTTATCCACCTTCAGACCTTTCAGTTTTCCTAGCACCTTCTCCTTGGTAATGGCACCATACTCACCTCTGCCCCCCGACTCTCTTGAACTTTGGGGATGTTACTCTTGTCTTCCACTGTGAAGACTGAAGCAAAGAACCTATTTAGTTCCTCCGCCATTTCTTTGTTCCCCACTACTACTTCTCCAGCATCATTTTCCAATGGCCCAATGTCCACTTTTGCCTCTCTCTTACTCTTTATATATCTAAAAAAAACTCTTGCAATCTTCTTTTATATTACTGGCTAGTTTACCCTCATATTTAATCTTCTCCCTCCTTAATTTTTTTTTAGTTGTCCTCTGTTGGTCTTTGTAGGCTTCCCAATCCCCTGGTTTCCCACTGCTCTTCGCTGCATTGTATGCTTTCTACTTAGTTTTTATGCAGTCCCTGACGTCCCTTGTCAGCCATGGTTGCCTCGTCCTCCCTTTAGTATGCTTCTTCTTCCTAGGGATGGAATTTTGCTGTGTCTCCCAAATTACTCCGAGAAACTCCTGCCATTGCTGTTCCACTGTCTTTCCTGCTAGGCTCATCTCCCAGTCAATTCTGGCCAGCTCCTCCCTCATGCCTCTGTAGTTGTCTTTATTCAACAGTAATACCGTTACATCAGATTCCAGCTTTTACCTCCCAAATTGCAGGATAAATTATATCATATTATGGTCACTTCCTCCTAAGGGTTCCTTCACCTTAAGCTCCCTTATCAAATCTGCCTCATTACACATCACTAAATCTAGAATTGCCTGTTCTCTAGTGGGCTCCGCCACAAGCTGCTCCAAAAAGCCATCTCATAGACATTCCACAAATTCCTTTTCTTGGGATCCACTATCAACCTGATTTTCCCAGTCTACCTGCATATTGAAATCCCCCATGATCACTGTAACCTTGCCTTTCTTACACGCCTTTTCTATCTCCTAGTGTATCTTGTGCCCCACATCCTGACTACTGTTCGGAGGCCTGTACCTAACTCCCATTATGGTTTTTTTACCTTTGCGCTTCCTCAACTCTACCCACACAGATTCTACATCATCTGACCCTACGTCGTTTAATTTAATTTCATTTCTTACTAACAAAGCAACCCCACCCCCTCTGCCAACCTGCCTATCTTTTTGATAGGATGTATATCCTTGGATATTTAGCTCCCAGTCCTGATCCCCTTGCAGCCATGTCTCCGTGATGCCCACCACATCATACCTGTCAATTTCAATCTGCGCCACAAGCTCTTTTACCTTATTTCATCTACCACGTGCATTCAGAGACAACACCTTCAGTCCTGTATTTCCCGTCTCCTTTCTCATTGTTGTCCCTTTATCTGATGTGCTTGAAATTAGATTCCTAGCCCTTTCTAAACACTCTGTCCTATTTTGTGTTCTGAAGACTTTAATAGCCTCTCCTGGGCTCTCCTTTCTTTTCAGTTTTTTCATAATTGTCCATGAAGTTGAATCCACCACACCCCTCCCCCCCCCCGCCCCCACCCCCCCCAACACGCTAACCTGCCGCTCTGTTTCCCATTAGTCATACTTTTTGGAGTTTTACCCTTCACTCCACCAACCCCCCCCCCCCAACTTTCTAGTTTAAAGTCCTGTTGACAACCCTATCTGCTAGAACATTGGTCCCAGATCGGTTCAGGTGGAGACCGTCCCAATGGTACAGATCCCTCCTGTTCCAATACCCCAGTGCCCCACAAAATGGAACCCCTCTTTCCCGCACCACTCCTTTAGCCACATGTTTACTTCCCTTATTCTCACGTCCCTATGCCAATTTGCATATGGCCTGGGTAGTAATCCGGAGATTATAACCGTTGAGGACCTGTTCTTTAATTTAGTTCCTAGTTCCTGATAATCCCCAAACATGTCCTCTTTCCTAGTCTTACCTATGATATATGTCCCAACGTGGACCACAACGACTGGATCCTTCCCCTCCCTCTCCAATATCCTTTTAAGCTGGTCAGAATTATCCCTCACCCTGGCCCCGGGCAGGCAACATACCATGCGGGACTCTCGATCCTGCTTACATAGGATGCTATCAATTCCCCTAATTATAGAATCCCCTACAACTACCACTTGTCTTTCTGCTCCCCCTTCTTGAATGGCTTCCTGTTCCATGGTACCGTGGTCAGCTGGCTCATCCTCCCTACAGCCCTGTTCCTCATCCACACAGGGAGCAAGTACCTTGTACCTGTTGGACAAGGTCAAGAGCTAAGGCTCCTCTGTTCCTGAACACAGTATCCCTCTACCTGCCTCACTTGCAGTCACACCCTGCTGACCCTGACCACTGACTGAATTTGAGGTACTTAATCTACCAGGTGTGACCACCTCCTGAAACAAAGCATCCAGGTAACTCTCCCCCTCCAAGATGTGCCGCAGCGTCTGGAGCTCGGACTCCAGCTCATCAATTCTAAGCCAGAGTTCTTCCAGCAACCAACACTTGCTGCAGATGTGGTCACTGCGGCTTGCAATGGGATCTGCCAGTTCCAACATCATACAGCTACAGCACATCACCTGCCCAGCCATCTCTACTTAGATAATTAATTTATTAATTAGCTTTGCAGTGTTTCTTTTCAAATTTGTTGCAGATGTCCAACCAACCAATCAGGTCACAGCTTTCCTGTGATGTCACTTTTTCAGTTTTGGCTTCAGTTACTCTGTGCCCCGAGGTCACTGCTCCGGTGCTCCTCCCTCAGAGTCTGCTTCCAGCATTTACTCACCAATTAGCTGCTTCTTCTTTAAAATCCACTTTCAGAAGAGTGTCCCTCGCAGGTCTGGTGCACTCCTGAAGGCACTGCCTCTTCCTCTCCCTCTTTTTTTTTAGGTTTGAGAAGGAGGGAGAGTTGGGAACATTACAGCAATGTAATGTTTGGGGTATTCCGTTCTTTGACAGTGGGTCCTCCTCGATTCCCTCCTGAGTCGCGGTGGCTGTGGTGACTTCTTCCAGAATGCTTCAGTCACTTCTCACCAGCGCCCTCTGTTGGATCACCATGCTAGCTTTCCTTAATTATCCCGCGCCTGTCCAAGTGACAATTGATTTTGTCCCGAACTATAGTTTCCAGAAGTTTCGCGACCACTGAAGTCAAACTGACTGGTTTGTAGTTGCCCACATTATCCTTGCACTCCTTTTTGAACAAGGCTGTGACATTTACAATTCTCCAGTCTTCCGGCACCACCCCTACGTCTAAGGAAGACTGGAAGATTAGCACCAGTGCCTCTGATATTTCCACTTTTACTTCCCTCAGTATCCTTACATGCATCTCATCTGGTCCTGGCATCTTATCAATTTTAAGTAAAGATAACCTTTCCGGTACCTCCTCCTTCTCAATTGTAAATTCCTTGAGTGTACCAGTTACCTCTACTCTCACCTCAGCCGGGGTAGCATCCTCTTCCATTGTAAAGACAGATACAAAGTACTCGTTTTATACATCTGCTACTTCTCATGCCTCCACATGCAAGCCTCCTCTTTTATCACTAATTGACACTTTATTTTCCCACCCTTTTATTATTTACATGGTTATAGAAGACCTTGGGATTCCCTTTTATGTTAGCTGCTAGTCACTTTTCATGTTACCTCCTTGCTTTTCTGATGAGTTTTTTTCACTTCCTGTTTAGTCCTTCCATATTCAACCTGATTCTCCATTGTATTTTCTACCTGACATCTGTTATAGACATGCTTTTCAGCTTTTTCTTCTAGTGCCTTACGCTTCAGTGTCAGATTTATTTTTTCTGATCTCATTTCTATCTTTTTCTGTCTTCTTTTTTGTCCTCGTCCTTTCTTTATTCATTCATGGGATGTGGGCGTTGCTGGCTAGGCCAGCATTTATTGCCCATCCCTAATTGCCCTTGTTCAGACAGCATTTTAAGAGTCAACCACATTGCTGTGAGCCTGGAGTCACACGTAGGCCAGACCAGGTAAGTACAGCAGATTTCCTTCCCTAAAGGACGTTAGTGAACCAGATGGGTTTTTACAACAGTCGACAATACTTTCATGGTCATCGTAAGACTATTAATTCCAGATTTTTATTGAATTCAAATTCCACCATCTGCCATGGTGGGATTCAAACCCGGTTCCCAGAGCATTACCCTAGGTCTCTGGACTCCTCTGGGTCCAGCGACATTTTGGTTTCACTGTTGGCCAGGTCTGTCTCCGGCAAAATCTTAACCTTGTTTCCGTTCTGTAATTGTGCTACTCGTGGCTTCATTATACGCCTGCAGTTTGAAAAGTTCTACAGCTGTTCCTCTTAATGTCTCCTCTTTCCATTCAACTGCTTCTTCAGCTCTTCAGTCTGTTTCTTGTAGCTTCCGGCTTCCTCCTGGAAAATGGAACGTTACTGAGTCTGCTCTGCCAACTGGTTCTTCAGCTTGTTCAGTGACGTTTAATCCATTTTACTTTTCTTCATAATTTTCCAGAGGAATAAACTTTGTCCTAAGGAATTCTTGTAGTGTGTGAAGGTCTTTTCTTTGTGAAGCTCACTTGTTTCATGTTGAGTTTTCCTGTAATTCAGCAGCATCTCTGTGAGTTTCTTCTGCTGTGCTTCCATTCTGCTCTTTAAGACAGTCATCATTTCTTCATGTTGCTGAATGGTTACGTATAACTTTTGTATTTGGTCTTAAAGGACAATCAACTGTTTATTTTCTTGTTGGCTTCTTGCCTACTCACTTGTGGTTTCAATGCATCATCTCATTGCTACTGATAGTTCCAATGCAGCTTTTTCTGAAGTAAAATTCACCATCCCTGTTATCTCCTCATGCTTTTCCATGTCTCCATATTGATTCTTCAAGGAGTCTTTTAGAGTTGCAACTTATTTGTGTGCCTTTTCTGCCCACTGTTTTGCCTGGCTGCAAATCTGGTTGAGTTTTCCCAACTCCTGCTTTCCCGACTTTGATTTGCCAGCTGTGGAATTGAAGGTCATTATTTCCTCCTGATACCTTTGTGTCATCTCTGAAATGTGTTTGTTCAGATCTCAAACACCTTGGCTCATTGAAGACTTCAGTCTATCGTGCACTTTCAAAGGTATATACGCAGCTTGAATCTAACGCTTCAAATCTTCCAGTTTAGCTCTGATGCGAACATTTTCCTGCTAGCACAGCTTCATTGATTTTTCACATGTTTTGCTTCTTCTGAGCTACCTCAGATAGCTTTTCTTCATTCACAGCCATCTGCTCACTCTGCACTGCCACTTGCTGTTGCAGTCTGAGTAACTCTGGGTGGAATATTCCGTGCCCATTGGCGTCAGACGTCATGGCGGGCATGAACGGACAATATGGTGGGAAGGACAAAAATCAGTTTCATGACATCACAATACCAGTTTACAATCGTTCGCCATGTCCATCAATAGCAGCCCACGTTTCCCACTGTCAGAGGTTGGGACTTTCATTGTAATACACCTGCTGGAACCATTCCCTCACACTGGATCATCCGAGCACGTCAGTGTGATTGCATGCTGACGTGTTGCACAACAGCATGTATAAGGCATGAACTTGGTGAGCTGCACTTCAATGGGAACTTGGAGGTGAGTGCACGAAATGTTGCACAGTGCTTGTGAGTACAAGGGTCACTTGTTGGACCTCAAGGATGAGCCGCCACACATTCAGTCGAGGGCACAGGCAAGTCACTTTTTCCTGGCTGGTTGACAGTGTGATGCTGGGGCAAGGGCTGCCCTGTGGTTGAGGTGAGTTAGGGTGGTGGGTGAGGCAAGAGCTACCCTACGGTTGAGGTGTGTTGGGGGGGAGGGTGGTAGGGCTGCCCTGCGGTTGAGGTGAATTGAGGGAGAGGCTAGCACATGTGGGGAGGGATTGGAGGGAAGCAGCCACGCATTGGGGAAACCTTGTATAAAGTAATCATTGCTCCGCAGCTGAGACAGTTCAGACGCAGCCACATTGACATGCTTGGAGTTCTGCCTCTAGCTAATCTGCTCACTCAAGCAACACAGAGGCATGAAAGTGCCATCAAATGCTCCAGAGCTTTTCACCCCCCAGGCACAGACTGCAAACTAATGAGCATTTTAGTGGACTGCTGAACAGTTGGACGCCTGTGTACATTGTACAACCTCGATGTAAAGCTGGCTACGGAGCCGTCACTGGTGAAGGCGCTCACAGCCCCTTGCAATGTCATCATCCTGGTTCGGACCAGTCTTCCCCATGGTTCAAGCTAACAGTGCAGGCTTGCAGTGCAGGTTAGGAGAGCTGTGCTGAGAGCACAGCATGCAGTCCAGTGGGTAAAGCTGCAACTAATCGGTCCAGTGGAGTGGGGCAGAGGTGGTTGGTGTTTCGCGCAGCCATACAGCTCACTAAACACTGGCCATCTAAGTTGTGGTCAGCACTCTCTCGGATTAAGGGGCCTTCAGACTTAGCCAAGAAAGGCTCTTAGAACACCCAAGTTAACCCATGCATCTTTCTCTTTCATCCTGCAGGAGGAGAAACTCATGGACATTGAGCCTAGCTGTTTGCCTTATGGCTTACGGATAGTGGAGACAAAGGAGAAGAGAGTGATGGAGTAGCCTGGCTGGGCAGAGGGAGAAGAAGCACCCTCAGGAAGAAGGGGTGGCTAGAGATCCCACACACACCACCCAAGAGCCACAGCGACCCATCACTGGTCGGCGCCTCGCTAGGCCCACAGCCTATAGACGCCGCCTTTCATTCCTGCAGATGCTGAAGAACCATGTCTGCAAGTGTCTAGGGAACTGGTCGGTCACATCTACCACCTGCTGCAGGATTTGGCACCACGGGGACATGGAGGGCATCTACTGCCAGTGGCTGTGAAAGTGACCGTGGCACTCAATTTTTATGCCAACGGCTCCACAGGTGACCTGTTTGGGATATCACAAGCCTCCATCCACAAATGCATCCATGAGGTCATGGACGCCACCTTCATGAAGGCACACAACTTTGTGCATTTCACCCAGCACCAGGAAAGCCAGAATGCAGGAGTGCTAGGATTTTCCCAGATCTCAGGTTTCCCACAGGTGCAGGGTGCCATCGACTGTACTCTTGTGGCACTCAGATCTCCATGGCAACAAGCGGTCAACTATGTCAACCACAAGGGCTTCCCCTCACTGAATGTTCAGCTGGTGTGCGACCCCCACAACCACAACCTCAGGGTCTGCTCATGAATCCCAGGGAGTGTCCATGATTCCTACATTCTCAGCAGAACTCAAATCCCTGACATCTTCCAGGGTCCACAGAGGCTACAGGGATGATTCCTTGGGGACAAGGGGTACCCACAGAGGCCGTGGCTGATGACACCCATGTGGCGACCTCAGATTACAGCAGAGAGAAGGTGCAACGAGGCTCATGCTGCAACTTGCACCTTGGTAGGGCAAACCATTGGGATTCTGAAAATGAGGTACCGATGCCTGGACAGGTCTGGTGGAGCCCTGCAATATTTCCCACAGAGGGTGTCATGCATCGTTGTCACCAACTGCACCCTTTACAACCTGGTGCTGCAATGGGGACCGGAGTTGGCTGAGGAAGAGATGAGAAGGAAGTCAAAGGGGATGAGGGTGAAGAGGTCCTCGAAGGTGAGGATGGCGGCGATGAGGCCATCACACTGACCAGACAAGGCAGGCGCGCTTGGGTGGCCCTCAAAGCTGCTAGATTCAGTGAGGATGATGACGACATACAGTGAGGAGACACCATAGATCCTTTCATTGCACCTGTGAATGTTTTACTGCAGTCTGGCTGGTGGCAGCACACAAACTCTCTGTGATAAGGCTCCTGTCATGGAGACACAATGGAGGCCCTAATAGTCGCTCGATTCCAGGAGGATGATGATGACATGCACTGAAGATCTTCACTTAGCCTCTGTGAATGTCTGACTCCTGTCTGGCTGAGGGCAGCTCACTTGCGCTCAGTGATACAAATATAGAAACATAGAAAGTAGGAGCAGAAGTAGGTCATTCAGCCCTTCAAGCTTGCTCCCACATTCAATATGATCATGTCTGATCCTTTATTTTAATGACACACTCCTGCTCTTTCCCCATACCCCTTGACACCTTTAGAGGCCAGAAATCTTATCTATTTGCATCTTAAATACATTCAGTGACTTGGCCTTTACAGCCTGCTGTGGTAGAGAATTCCATAAGTTCACCACCCTCTGAGTTACGAAGTTTCTCCTCATCTCTGTCCCAAACAATCTACCCTATATCCTAAGATTGTGACCCCTTGTTCTAGATCCCCCCAGCCAGAGGAAACATCATCCCTGCATCCAGTCTGTCCATCCCTGTCAGAATTTTATACGTTTGAATGAGATCCCCTCTCATTCTTCTAAACTCCAGTGAATACAGGCCTAGTTGGCCCAATCTCTCTTCATATGACAATCCTGCCATCCCAGGAATCAGTAAGGTGAACATTCGCTGACTGTTCACCTATGGCAAGTATATCCTTTCTTAGGTAAGGAGACCAAAACTGCAGTTGTGGTCTCACCAAGGCCCTGTACAGCTGCAGTAAGACTGTACTCAAGTCTTCTTGCAATGAAGACCAAAATACAATTTGCTTTCTTAACTGCTTGCTGCACCTGCATGCTTGTTTTCAGTTAAAAGCAAAATACAGCGGATGCTGGAAATCTGAAACAAAAACAAAAACTCAGCAGGTCCGACAGCATCTATAGAGAGAAAGACAGAGTTAACGTTTCGAGTCCGTATGACTCTTGGTGTGAAGGAACTCCGAGGTCCCTTTGTTCATCAACATTTCCCGATCTATCACCATTTAAATAATACTCTGCCATTCTGTTTTTCCTATTGAAGTGGATAACTTCATACTTAACCATGTTATATTGCATCTGCCATGTATTTGGCCATTCACTTAACGTGTCTAAATCACCTTGAAGCCTCTTAACATCCTCCTCACCACTCACATTCCCACCAAGTTTTGTGTCATCAGCAAACTTGGAAATGTTACATTTGGTTCCCTTATCCAAATCATTGACATATATTGTGAATAGCTGGGGCCAAGCACTGATCCCATGGTCGCCTCCTTTAGTAGCCTGGGTTGTACATTATCAGGCGCTGGGGATTTATCGGCTTTCAGTCCCATTAATTTCTCCAGCACTATTTTTTTAGTAATACAAATTTCCTTCAATTCCTCCTTCTCACTAAACCCTTAATTCCCTAGCATTTCTGGGAAGTTATTTGTGTCTTCCTCTGTGAAGGCAGAACTAAAGTAGTTGTTTAATTGCTCTGCCATTTCCTTGTTCTCCATTATAAATTCTCCCGTTTCGCACTGTAAGGTACCTACCTTTGTCTTTGCTAATCTTTTTCTTTTTAGATACTTATAGAAGCTTTTACAATCTGCTTTTATGGTCCTTGCAAGTTTACTCTCACACTCTCTTTTCCCCCTCTTAATCAACCTCTTGGTCCTCCTTTGCTGAATTCTAAGCTGCTCTCAATCCTCAGGCTTGCTGCTTTTTCTAGCAACTTTATGTTGTTAGCCATGGTTGGACCACTTTTCCTGTTGTGCTTTTGTGCCAGAAAGGAATTTTAAACTGTTGCAATGTGTACATTCATTATTTAAATATTAGCCATTATCTATCCACCTTTTAATGAAGTTCCCCAATCTAGTTTAGCCAACTCATGCCTCAAACCTTTGTAGTTTCCTTTGTTTAGATTTAGGACCTTGGTCTCAGATCGGACAACTTCACTTTCCATCCTAATGAAGAATTCTATCATGTTATGGTCAGTTACCAAACAAGATTATTAATTAACCCTTTCTCATTGCATAATACCAAATCTAGGATAGCCCATTCCCTAGTCAGTTCCTCGACACACTAGTCCAAAAAACCATCTCATACACACTCCAGGAACTCATCCGCCACAGTATTATTGCTAATTTGGTTTGCCCACTTTATGGGCTGAATTTTGCCATTGGCAAGCAGGGAGTGGGGCCCTCTTGCCAACGTGCAAAATGACGCAGGATGACCCCCCAACGTCATCCCGCCCCATTTAAATCTTCAGGAAGGTGGGGGCACAGCAAAATCAGCTGTGCACCCGCCGACCTGTTAATGGCCAATTGAGGCCATTGACAGGATAATTAAAACAATTAAAAGACCTGCCCGTCCAACCTTAAGGCTGGCAGGCAGGCCAGGAGCCCCGGTGGGCTTCTGAAAAAACATGAAACCTCATCCACTGGCGGGATGAGGTTTCATGTAGGGTTTAAAAAAGTTTATTAAAGTTTCAGTGAAATTTATTAACATGTCCCATCTCATGTGACATTGTCACATGATAGGGACATGTTAAAGATTTTTTTATTTTTCTATTTTAAAGTTTTTACAGCTGTCAGCAATCTCCCTGAGGCAGCACTTAGCCTCAGGGAGATGTGCGCTCTTTTGTGCGCATGGGCACTCTCACATTTGGGGAATCCATACCTGCACAGGAAGCGCATAGCGCTTCCCGCCAGGTGTTACGCTGGGCGGGCCTTAATTGGCCCGCCCACATAAAATGGCGGCAGGGCCCGCTTCTCCAGTGGGGATCGGCTCCCCGCCCGCCAGAGAATGGGTTGGGCCCACCCGACTGCTGGGCAGAAAATTCTGCCCTATATGTAGATTAAAGTCACACATGATTACTGTAGCACTCTTGTTATATGTGTCTCTAATTCCTGTTTAATGCCATCCCCTACCTTACCACTACTGTTTGGAGGCTTTTAGACAACTCCCACTAATGTTTTCTGCCTCTTGTTGCTTCTTAACTCCACCCATGTTGATTCTACATTTAGATTTTCTGAGCCAATATCCTCTCTCACAATTGCACTGATTTCATCCTTAACTACTAGGGTCATATCAAGGAGACGCATCTGTAAAACTTTAAATGCATCTGATCCTTTGTCCGCCTTCAGTACCTGACCCCTTCAGGAGACAGCATCACTGGTCACAGATGCTGATGCGATGGGGGCCAGCCCCACCTTAAAGGTGTTGAGAGCACACAGAGAGAATGATGGAACTCTGTGACACCTGCCCACGACGTTCTGACAGCAATGACAAGCACCATCCGGGTGCAGGTATCATAATGTGTCCAGTAAGTGTGAAGCCGGACGATCACTTTGGTCTGAAGGCTGAAAAATCACACAGAAGAGGCTCTGGACTGAGACACCTGCTTTTATCTTGTGCAGGAACCAAGGTTTCACATTTGAGTGACACGAACACTGCTCATCAGAACAAGGGGTCATAGGCAAGGAGACATTCATGGAAGTTTATTTACAACAGTGAACATTATGTACAAGTGATTAAAACCCTTGCTCAGCTTGTGCAACTGCATCTTCTTAACCTTCCTAACCCTGCCACAATGTCTTGGTACTCCCCCAACATCCACAGCGGAGGTGGAGGCAGCCTGCTGACTGTCTGTGATGAGCTTGGCTGGTGTCCTCTGGAGGGCCGAGACCTGGAAGGCCCCAGCCTGCTTTCGGGGTCTTGCTGTGGGGCAGTGTCTCCATCCTCGGCTTGCAGAGCTGGAGCTGCTGAGGTCACAGAAGGAGGGCACTCGGACACTCCCGGAGTCATCTGGGTGGATGGCCCTGGGGTGTGCACCTGCTGATTCTCCTCCCTATGGGTGCCTGGGAGCCCCAGGTTGACTCCTTGAGGAGAAGGGGAAGCTGGAGTAAGATGGAGCTACCCTGCACCACTCTTGTGTTGACACTGCTGGAGGCCAACTGTGGCATCAGCGATGAAGTTCAGTCCATGCAACAGTGCAGGACTGATGTCTTGGACCAAGGTGGCTGCTGTCCTACCCGTGTTGACTTCGGTGCATTGGCACGCCGGTATTATCACCTCAGACTGAAGGCGGACGGACTCCCCTATCGTGCTTTGCAATCTGAGGAGTGCCGTGGACATCCCTTCCTGATGTTCCTGACCTTGCCTTTGCAGCTCCAGCAACTGTGACATGACTGAATCTAGAGGCTCATCATCTGACTCAGGCTCAGCAGATTTCTGGCCTCCAACAGTCCTCTGAATGCTGGAAACCTGGGAAGACTCTGCCTCCAGCTACTATGGATCAGACTGTGTGATGTGCTCACCAGATTGTGACCCTGTGGCTCCCCTAGAACTAAGGCCCACTGAGGTGTGTGTTTTTGTGCTGGTGGAGGGTGCGGGTGAGCATTGTAATGGGTTTTCAATGAGCGTGCCTTCAGATTCTTCTTCTGAGGTGTCTTCAGGACTTGATTGGAAGCCCTGGCTCGTGGACTCTGTTGGCTGTTTCCCAGATGTGCCTGCAAAAGCAAGGAGAGATAATTAGTGCATGGCAGTGTCCTGTAAAACAGGGCACATCGCTCACAGCATGCTTGTCCGATGGTTGCTGTATCCTCACTTGGTGGAGAAATGCTGACTTCATCATCAGCACACGAACAGTCCAGACCTTCACCATCCAACTCTATTTTCAAAGTCCGTGAGGACATTGATTTCAGGCATTCCTCCACCAGGTCTGCAACCACTCCCTCTTGTATGCCAGCTTGTCCTGCATGAAGAGAGAAGGAGAGAGTGTAAGCAGGACACCTGCCAGGCCAGATGATAAGTATGCCTGGCATATGTGGGTGGTGAGTGGTGCCATGGACAGGATGAGGACAATGAAGGTGTGTGTGACTCAGGGTCTTACAATTTTTGTAGTGTTGCTCACCCATCTTATGATCTAAGCAGTTTTCTTGCTCTGCACCACTTAGGGGTTGCAATCAGCTTCCACGCACTCTGGTAGATTCCTCACTTCCAAGTCTGCAAAGAAGCTTCCTCAACTTTTCAAGTTTTCTTCTTAGGTGCATGTCTCTCTATTTAGGCTTCAGTTGCTTTTAGTTTCTCATACCTTGGAATGCTGTCTGGGTTCATGCATTTAGCTGCCACCTTTCATATCACCATGGATCACCATGTCAATTTATGGTACTATCTCTGATGTCATATCTTGTAGAAGTGACCACTGCTGCCAACCATGTTGCGCTATGATGATAGCGCTGACATCTCACTGCTGCCAACTATCCTGTAATATGGTGTGCAGTGGTGTCTCACGATGAGATCTTGAGACTTTTATATTTATGCATGAACTGTTTATTGTTAACCTTTAACTACAGATCCCAGGTGCTGTTACCTCCGTGCAGGCTGGTTCTAGAATGTTCTCTCTAGGCTGTCCTCTCAGTCTATTGCCATGTGACTCTGTATTGTGGGTGGTGCTATTCTCCAGTCCCACATTAACCCTTGCTCTGCCAAGAACCTTTACATTACAATGGCATGCAGGCACATAAAACATCATACAAAAACGCCAATTCATCAGAATGTTACTAAGGCTCCAAGTAAATTATAGGACATCTTACATAAATTAGGCTTGTAATCCCTGAATATGGAAGGCTAAGGGGTGATTGGATTAAAGTTTTAGGATTTTGTAAGTAATTGATAGGGTAGTCAGAGACTGGCAGGGGAGCGTAGGGAGAGGGGACATAAGCTTAAAATCTGAGCCAGCACCATTCAGGAATAAAGTTGGGAAACACTTCTTTATGCAAAGAGTGATCGAAGTGTGGAACTCTTTCTCCCACCAAAATCTGTAGGTAATAGCTAAATTAATTGCTTTAAATGTGAGATTGATAGACTTTTGCTAGTCAATGGTATTAAGGGATATGAAGGCAGTGCAGAGTTAGGATACAGATAACCCGTGGCCTCACTGTATGGCGGAACAGGTTCTAGATGCTAAATTCTTCACAACTGATCCCTATTCCTAATAAAATCTCCTTTCATTTTCAGGTGCAGTTTAGTATTGCATTCTGTTTTGTCCTCAATTAATTTTCCAGTAGTCCTGAGATATCGGGTCTAATTTTAACTCAGTGTAAGCCAATGGGTTTTGAATGAGTTAAAATCTCTCCCAGTATTGTCTACTACTCTGATTTTAGGGATAGGTACAGAATTACATAATCCCTGAACTCGGTTAGATAGATATAAATCAATATAATAGCACTACATGGAACAAATAAATATTTCAGTTTTCAAAAGCAGTTTACAAAATCCTTGGTCTGTATATATTTCAGACAGTTTCACTATTTTAAGCACCCAAAGTAACCCTATACGCTTGTCTGGTAGGTGGTTACCATATTTCATTATTTTATCTGCCATCAACCTTGTTATAATGGGCACCAGTGCCTTAATGAAGTCATGTTTGGGCTTTGGAATCAATAACACCTTTTTCCATCTGATGAAATTTCAGACAGTTCATTGTGGAGTTCTCCACTGTTTTTCCTTTAGGCAATCTAAAGATAGTTATTGTCCCTTGTTTGAACTATTTATAGTCTATATCAGTTGCATGGTTAGGGTTGGGGTTAGGATCATCTTTTTTTTTGGTTTTGTTTTCAGTATTTTTTCTAATTAAAAGAAAATCCATTGAATCTTGTCAAGGATCTCTGTGGATTTATTAATTTTAAAGAAGCTGTCATTAAATTCATACTGGTCCTGTGACCTGGAAGTAATTTGACCATATAAAAAGGATTTGCATTTATATGGCACCTATACAACCTCATGATGTTCCAAAGCACTTTGTAGCCAATGAATTACTTTTGAAATGTAAACACTTGTAACATAGAAACGGTCAGCAGCCATTCTCACAAACAGCAATGAGATAATAACCACTAATGTTTCACTAGTGTTGTTTGAGAGAGAAATGCTGGCCATGACACTGGGGAGAACTCTGTTGCTCTTTTTCAAGTAATGCCATGGGAGACTTTCTGTCCACGAGAGAGCAGATGGGGCTTCCGAAAGATGGTACCTCTATCAGTGCAGCACTCCTCAGTACTGCACTGAAGTATCTTTTTGCAACATATGAAGTGGCCCTTTTTCCTTGTCGAGGAGGACCAGAGATGGTTTTTTTCTGAAAATGCAAGCTGCTTTGTTCACAGGATTGTGGAAAATTAGAATTTTCAGTTTATTAAGCCTCACCTACTTCATCAAATGGTATAAGCATGGTAACAGATTTGTTTTCATATGCATAATAGATCTGGAAGCCCAGTGGAATATAGTTAAGAAAGAGCCACAATTCTGGCAACTGAAAATTATAAGCCACAATGTTACATCCATATTAATAAAAAATAATTGTCTCTGTGAACTTCAGACTTTAATTTTTCATGTGAAAGTGCTAATTATGCTTAATTTTGTATGAATGAGACTGCATTGAAAATGGATGATTGACATTAGTACCTGCTGGAGGTACAATAAATCCAAAGACCATTCCTTTGGAAGTCTAATAGAGTTTTGGAAAGAAAGAACTTTTTCATTTTTTAGTGCTCATGAAGATGAGAGATGTCAGTGCTAAGGAGTGGACCACCCAGTTCAGCATCAGCTCTCGAGGAATTTGCTAAATGTATGAAAGTGGAGCTCTTATTGGGCCTGTTTTGGTGGAGGAAGGCTGTATCACAGTGTCAACCTTGGCTCACTAGTGGCACTTGCTCTGAGTTAGAAGGCTGTGGGTTCACAGCCCACTCTAGGGAGTCGAGTACATAACCTATGTTGATGCTTCAGGGCAGCATATAGAGAGAGATTTTATCTTTTGTTTGAAACATCAAACCAAGATCTTGTCTGCCTTTCCAGGGAGATATAAAAGATCCCATGGCACTATTTGAAGACAAAGATGTTTTTTTCCCTGGTGTCCTAGCCAATATTTATTGCAGATTATGCAGTCATTATATCATTGCTGTATATGGGACCTATCATAAATTGATAGCTTGCTTCCCTACATTGCAACCATATCTTTCTTAAAATTTTTATGCAGTTGTGACTTTCACATGCAAAAAGGCAAGAACCTTCTCTGTGTACATATTGTCTATAGATTGGTCTCCAGGCGACACCATGGTTATGTCGCAAATACAGAAAATGCTGGAAAGATTCAACAGGTCAGGCAGTAGCTGTGGAGAGAAAAACACAGTTAATATTTTGGGTGATGACCTTTCATCAGGAGCTCATTTCTCTCTGCACAGATGTTATCTGATCTGATGAATATTTCCATCATTTTCTGTTTTTATTTCAAATTTCCAGGATCCGCTGTATATTGCCTTAGCTTTAGCTGTGGAGCAACTCTGTTTTTAAGGTAGAACCAGGAAAGTTGAGTTTCCTGGGCATCCAGGTAGGTCTACCTGGACCAAGCATGGGAGTGTCTAGAGTGTGCGAAATATATTCGTGCCTGTTTTTCTCTAATCCCCTAAAACCTTTCTCCCTTCAAATGTAGAAGTACCATTGGAACCTCCAAAAAAGATTCTTATCATGTATACTTTAGTTGTTACAAATGAAATAACAGCTAGAAGCAAGATAATTATAGGGAATTGAGCTGATCATAAAAGTCTTGCAAAGCCTAAAGAGCAATATATTTGATAACACCAATTAGAATGCAGAGAAAGCAATATCATTATCAAAAATAAATGTAACTTTTGAATTAATAATTGAAAAATACTCACCCTTACATGCCAGGCAATTGACACATCACCATAGGTTAATGGTTAAACAACTTTATTGATGATAAAGCAGTGTGAAAGCCAATGTGGGGTCAGATTAAATATTCTTTTGAAGCTTTTGTTATCAACATAGCTACTAAAAAGCTTGTATTGTTCATCACCCCAAAATGTGAACTCGGGCAATAGCCTGTTGTGCCCAATTTCATATACAAGTCTGCCTATAGTGTTACCATGTACAATTATGAGATTCCATAAAGTTAGGCTGTTGGGCGGTTGTTTAACTGTATTAGTACTTTGATTGAATACCTTGGTGAGATAAGCAAGTTGATCTTCTTTCAAATGTCTGATATATATTTTGTGAAAAATACAGATTAAAAATAAAAACAACAGGCACCTCATTATTGAAGACAGTTCTTTGACTAATGTCTATGGTACATGTCTCTTCAATTATTTTTGCTGTTGCTTGTGAAGGAGAAGCTTCTTCCATTTCAAAGACTGCCTCTGTTGCCAAAGTCCCTTGTGAGAGTTTTTGACAAGATGTCTAATAGTAAGTTTAGTAGTCAATAGCAATACGTACACAGGTTCAGAATAATGAAGATGCATAATGGTATCATTTATTCTAGAAGTGAAAAAGGTTTCATAACTTGAAAATGACAAAGTCATGTGATTTTATTAATTCTTCACAAATGGAATAAGATAACAATTCTTTATTCTTGATGGTACAATTTGTTTGTATTTCATATGAAAGCTTGGGCACGTAAACTAGTTGCAGATAAAATCATGTCTCAAATTTGAATAGGAAGAATTTTTAGACATAAATGTCATAGGATGTTTTTAATGAGCAAGAGCTGAGTGCAGATTGTCAAGACTAAATCTGTTTTAGAACTGTGCAAGGAATTAGAGTAAAGCTTCTGGGCAAAACAAATGCTATCACACTTCACTTTTCACTGATTACCATTGACTTCAATTTTACTAGGGCTTCTTGATACTGCACTTGGTGAAGTTCTGTCTTAATGCAAAGGCGATCAGTCTCACCTCGGCTCTGGAATTCAGCTGTTTTTGCCTATGTTTGTGCCAAGGTCACAAGTGAGGCCTATAGCCGCGTGGTCCTGACAGAACCCAAACTGAGCACCAATGAGCAGACTATTTCAGAGTGAGTGCTGTTTGATAGCACTGTCAATAAAACCTTCCATTATCTTGCTGATGCTTGACAATAGGCTGATGAGGGAGAGATTATGGTGTGTAATATCACTGGACTAGTAATCCAGAGGCCCAGGCTAACATTCTGGGGGACAAGGAAGCTGGTAGAATTTGAATTCAATTAATAAATCTGGAATATAAAGCTAGTCCTGGTAATGGTGATCATGACAACTATCAATTGTTGTAAAAATCCATCTGGTTTACTAATGGCCTTTAGGGAAGGAAATCTGCTGTCCTTACCTGGTCTGGCCTACATGTCTCTCCAAACCCACAGCAATGTGGTTGACTCTTAACTGCCCTCTGAAATGGTCAAGCAAGCCACTCAGTTTAAGGGCAATTAAAGATGGGCCACAAAGGCTGACCTTCAGCAAGGCCCACATCCCATGAAAGAATACATTTTTTAAAAACTGGCCTGGATTTTCACTCCCAGAGATGGGACATTTCCCAGCACCACAAACCTGACCTGGGGAAAAGAGGCCCAGAAGATCGGATTTTCAACGTGTGGGGGGAGGGATGGATTAGAAGTTGGGCCTACCATTCCCAAGAAAAGTGCCGAGCCTGTTGGATGCAGAGGCGGGGTAGGCAGAAGGCCTGCCCACGAGCATCGGTGCTTTGTTGAAATTATTTTAAAAAATGACATTTCTTTGACCTATCCCAAAGGGTGCCTTACCTCCCCCAAAGATGTCCAGGAACCATATCCAAAAGGTTACCATACCTCTCCAAAGGATACCCTGGCTTTCTATCTAAATGAATCCCAAAGTTCAGAACTGCTCTTACCTGGTCTAATCTGCACACTTCGGGTATCAGAATGTACCTCCCCAAAATCACACATGATTGGAGGTAGCTGCTGATTTATATGGGCAGCTGCCTCCACAAACCAGGGATGTGCAATTTAGACTGCCCTGATTCCCCTTTCCCTGTGAAAATGGCAGAGGCTGGGTTCTGGTGTGGGAATTCTGGATTCGCGCCTCTGCCAGAATTTTTACGCAAAGAGCCCCTCCGTCTACATGAAAACTCAGGTTATTGTATTCTATCCATTATGATCTTTCCCACTCACCCAATCAACCTGTCCAGATCTCCCTTTGCCCTCTTTGCATCTCCCCTACAGCTTACTTTCTCATCTAACTTTGGACCATAAACAAGCTTTGATATGTTACACTCAGTCCCCTCATCTAAGTCATTAATATAATGTAAATTATGTAAATAGCTGAAGTCCAAATACTGATCCTTGATATACCCTGCTAGTTACAGTATGTCAACACAGAAATGTCCCTCTATTACTACTCTTTGTTTTCTGTCCATTAACCATTCCTTAATCTGAGTTTATGTATTACCCCATGAGTTCGAATTCTGTGTAATAACCGCAGATGTGGCACCGTGTAGAATGCTTTTTGAAAATCCAAATGCACAATAACCACTGGTTCCACCCTTATCTATTTTAGTAGCTACATTCCCAAAAAAAACTCAGACAGATTTGTCAAATAGAATTTCCCTTTCATATATCTACTTTGACTCTGCTTAATCATATTATTTTCTAAGTGCCCTGTAATCAGCTCCCTAATAATAAATTCCAACATTTTGCTTACTACTGATGTTATGCTAACTGGTCTAAAGTTCCCCATTTTCTCCCTTCCTCCTTTCTTAAATAGCAGTTTGCCTCCTTCCAATCCTTGGTAACTGTACTAGGATCTAAGAAATTCTAGAAAATTAAAACCAATGCATCCACTATTTCCGTCGCCACCTCTTTTAAAACCCTAGGATGCAGTTTGTCAGGTCTAGGGGATTTATTGCCACTTAGTTCCACTAATTTCTCAAGTACAATATCTTATATCAATTTCTTTAAGTTCCTCATTCACTCTAGAACTTTGATACCCTATTATTTCCAGAATTTTTTTGTGTCTTCTACCATGAAGATGAAGACAGATACAAAGTATTTGTTTATTGTCTCTACATTTCTTTATTCTCCATTATAATTTTACATGTTTCTGTAATGGGCCCACATTTGTTTTCACTAATTTATTCCTATTTATATACAGTACCTTCAGAAATGTTTACAATTTGTTTCTATCTTTTGTTAGTCTACTCTCATGCTTTCTTCTCTTTCCTTATCAAGTTCTTGGTCCTCCGTTGCTCACTTCTAAAATCATCCCAATTCTCAGGCCTACTACACTTTTTGGCAACATTACAAGGCTTTTCCTCAGATCCAAAACTATCTTTCACTCCACCTGTTAGCCAAGGCTGGACTACATTGTCTGTGGGGTTTTTGTGCCTTAAAGGAATGTGAACTGAATCTGGTCTCTAGAATTGCTTCTAGGCGGTCTGCTGATTTTATTCTTATTTTAGCTCTTCATAGCATTTTGGTATAGCTGATTGGTTCGCTTGGTCACTTCAGATGACAGTTAAGAGTCAACCACATTCCTGTGGGTCTGGAGTTACATATAGACCGAATCACGTAAGGATAATTGATTTATTTCCGTTGAGGATATGAATAAACCAAATTTTACAACAATCCGGTAGCTTCTGGGCACCATTACTAGAACAAAGGAAGATGGTTGTTGTTGTTGGATGTCAATCATCTCAGCCTCAGAATACTGCTGTAGGAATTCCGGAGGGCAGTGTCCGAAACCTAAACATTTCAAATGCTTCATCAATGACTTTCTCTTCAACATAAGGCCAGAGCAGAGATGTTTGCGATTGGTTGCTGTGCTCAGTTCAATTTACAATTCTTCAGATAAGCACATATTACAAGAACTAGACCATATTCAGGCTTGTGTGGATAAGTAGCAAGGAACGTTAGTGTCACATAAATACCAGGCAAGACCCATTTCCAATAAGAGAAAGTTTAACCACTTCAACAGCAGTACCATTATCATGCCCCACCCTCAACATCCTGGGGACCACCATTGACCAGAAACTTAACTGGGCTAGCCAGTTAAATACTGGTTATAAGTCAGGGGCTGGGTATTCTCCAGCAATTAATTCACTTCCTGACTTCCCAAAGTCTACAAGATACAACTCAGGAGTCTGATGGAATACTCTCCATCTACCTGGATGAGTGCAGCTCCAACAAAACTCAAGAAACTTGACACCATCCAGGACATAGAAACTGAATTGATTTTAACCCCATCCACTACCTTAACTACACACTGTAGCTGAGGCAATTTACCAAGACTTCTTCGACAGAACTCCTAAACACGGTACCTCTACAGCCTAGAAGGACAAAGGCAGTAGGTGCATGGGAACACCATCACCCACTCTCAAGTCATAGGTCATTCCGAACTCGAAACATATTGCCATTCCTACATTGTAACTGGGTCAAAATCCCAGAATTCCCTACCTAACAGCATTGTGAGAATACTTTCACCAAATGGACAGATGGAGTTCAAGAAAGTGGCTCATAAACAATGTACCCTCTTTTTTCTGACCTAGGGGTGTGACCAATTTTGCATGCAGGACTGCTTAAGGCAGTGAGACCTTTAAGCCAGCATAAAAGAACAGAAACTCTCAAGTGTAAAGTTATTAAAAGTGCAACTCAGTTATGCTTAAAATTCCATGATCTTCTGCAGTGGTTCATTTCATCTGTCCATATTTTGTTGTCATCTGGCAGAAATCATGTGGAAACTTCTGGCCAATGTGTTTACCTCAAACCTGATACATGTGCTTACCATCCTGATATCCACCAACTCTCTGGTGAAGAACTATCTTTGTCTCATTTCACTGTCATGTTAGTATAATCCCTGTTATACAGCACTGGTTAGCCTCACAAGAGGTGAGCCCTCTTCAGTTGAAACACTTCCTTTCAGGGCTGGCTGCTTCTGTTCCAGAACTGATGCCAATGTCCCAGAAATGTAAACATTTGCCCCATACACCATCCTAAGCAAATCATCTGTTGATGCTCAGAGCTGGGATATGCTGAATTGTACGGGGTTAAGAAATGAGCCCTCATGATCCTGATTGCTATCTGCTGGAAAAGGTGCCCAATGCATATCTGATGAGGACTGAATACGTTTTTGCTCTGATGCCGCCCATTGTGGAATATCCTACAGATATTCACCATCACAGCTAACGTGTAAAGAATACTTAATTGGGTGCAGCACCAGAGGCTGTTCTTCACCCATGGGGTCAAGCCGTAGTACACGTCCATACCAATGGGATAACATTGTCAGCCCATCATTTACCTTCCTCATCTTACAGTGTAGAAGAAGGCCTATACAGAGTAGAATATGCCTTAAATGTGCAATGACACTGTGATCATTGTGTTGGACTGATTTAAGAAGTAATTGTTTTGTAGCTGCCTGTATTTTCTGCACATTGAAGCTGTGGAAGTAGTCTGCCACATCTGACACAATTGGAGGGGGAAGAGGATGTATCAGGACAGTAATGCTTTGAGAATGCCAGCATAGAAATCTTGCTTCTGAAAGTGGAACAGAGGAGAAGAAGTATTATTTTATACCTTATAAGATTTCCGAGTTGGTTAACAGAAGAACATGGTAGGTGATGTCTAAAAGAAACTGAGCTAGCAGAAATACCCAGAAAATATGACTGCAGCAGAAAATTACATGAATTCACTGGGCAGGACAGCACTGTTTCTTATTTACGTTCTAAACTAACTAATGTTAGCCTAACCTCTTCTCGTCAACTCATGATTCCAGGAGTAATCCTGACATCGGTATCTTTGAGATCATGCTCTTTAATTTAATTCCTCATTCCTGAAATTCTCTTTGCAGAACTTTAAATCAATTCATTTCTATATCATTGGTTTCAACATAAGCTATGGCTTCTGTTTCCCTTCCTTCATCAAAATTTTCTACAAGCTCTTGATTATACCTCATAATCTGGCAATGAGAAGTGATGTATCATCAGGACCCCTAACTGCAATTACATGAATACTCCCCTGAAAATTACCTACTCATACTGCATCTTTGCACTTGATCCACCTCCCTACATTTTTAGCAACCACCTGCTTCCAGGTCTATGATGTTGTTTGTGGTTGCCCTCGTAGAAACACGCTCTGGGAGGCTTCTTAGTCAAACAAAACAAACTTCATTTACACAGGAGATTCCATGGCTGCTTGTATCTAGCCAGCCCCTCATATAGCCATTTTATTCCTAGGAAACCCCTCGTTAGAATTTATTCTCCCATGCTAGCCACACATGGTTGAACAAGTCACGTGACCCCTCTATGCAGTTGAACTGATCTTAAAGTGACAGTCATCACAGCCCTCTCCTGAAATGTTGGCCAGAATTTTCCCATTGTCATATGGGGACAGGCCCCACATGTCCGACCTAAAATGATGCCTGGTGACGTCGGCGAGGGTCCCGGTGTCACCATGCACAATTGCACTAGTTTGCTGGGCGGGCATGCGATGATGTCCAGTGCACGCCTGCCATTAATTAACAGAGCACTTAAGGCCCTTGAGTGTTCAATTGACACCAATTTTTCAGCGCCCATGCAATGTTCGGGTCGGCGCAAGGGTGCTACGGGCAGGCAGATAGGACTCATTTGTATTAACCTCATCCAATGGGGGGGGAGGTGTGATAAGAGGGCTTATTGGGGTTGTGAATGTGCACAATCAAGTATTTGCAAGTTTTTCAGACTTGCCTATGTGATCTGCAGTACTTCAAAACACATACCAGCTGCTTTTTCTGGATTCTTAACCTTCAGGTCAGCACTCTGCAGTGAGGAATCTTTTCTGGGCCTGCACATTTCAGGAACCCTTCCCTTAGCCTGGGAATGGGAGCTGAACTGTCCACTGGAGGCAGCTCATCTGAGGAGGAAGGGAGGGCTAGAAGGGGGAGGAGGAGGCCAGGAGAGGGCAATCAGCCTCCAGGATAGCCACCTTTGGTAGTACAGGCGCAGGCACAAGGGGTGCAGGGCCAAGAGGTAGCCCAAGTCAGAAGACGCCACTTTCCTGCTGCCAGGGTTTACAGGTGGCGAAGCAGCTACCTCAATATGTCTGAGCTGCAGTGCCGAAGGAGGCTCTGCCTCTCAAGGGACACAGTCAACTGTATCTGTCAGATAATTGGGCCTGAGATCTCCACTAACTGTGTGGGTGGACACCCCACGCCAGTGGCTCTAAAGGTCACAGTTGCCCTCAACTTCTATGCCTCTGGATCCTTCTGGGGCTCGGTGGGTGATCTTTGCAATGTCTCCCAATCAGCTATCTACACTTGCGTCAAGCAGGTTACAGACATAGAAACATAGAAACTAGGAGCAGGAGTAGGCCATTCGGCCCTTCGAGCCTGCTCCGCCATTCATTATGATCATGGCTGATCATCCAACTCAATAGCCTGCTCCCGCTTTCTCCCCATTCCTTTTGATCCCCTTCGCCCCAAGAGATATATCTAACTCCTTCTAGAAAACATACAATGTTTTGGTCTCAACTACTTTCTGTGAGAACAAATTCCACAGGCTCACCACTCTCTGGGTGAAGAAATTTCTCCTCATCTCTGTCCTAAATGGTCTAACCTATATCCTCAGACTGTGACCCCTGGTTCTGGACTCCCCCACCATTGGGAACATCCTTCCTGCATCTATCCTGTCTAGTCCTGTTAGAATTTTATAGGTTTCTGTGAGATCCCTCCTCATTCTTCTGAACTCCAGCGAATATAATCCTAATCAACTCAATCTCTCCTCATATGTCAGTACCGCCATCCCAGGAATCGGTCGGGTAAACCTTTGCTGCACTCCCTTTATAGCTAGTACATCCTTCCTCAGATAAGGAGACCAAAACTGCACACAAGGCCCTGTACAATTGCAGCAAGACATCCCTGTTCCAGTACTCGAATCCTCTGGCTATGAAGGCCAACATACCATTTGCCTTCTTTACCACCTGCTGCACCTGTATGCTTACCTTCAGCGACTGGTGTACAAGGACACCCAGGTCTCATTGCACATTCCCCTCTCTCAATTTATAGCCATTCAGATAATAATCTGTCTTCCTGTTTTTGCTACCAAGATGGATGACCTCACATTTATCCACATTATACTGCATCTGCCATGCATTTGCCCACTCACTCAGCTTGTCCAAATCACACGGAAGCATCTCTGCGTCCTCCTCACAGCTCACCCTCCCACCCAGCTTTGTGACATCTGCAAATTTGGAGATATTACATTTAATTCCCTCATCTAAATCATTAATATATATTGTGAATAACTGGGGTCCCAACACCGACCCCTGCGGTACCCCACGAGTCACTGCCTGCCATTTGGAAAAAGACCCGTTTATTCTTACTCTTTGTTTCCTGTCTGCCAACCAGTTTTCTATTCATCTCAATACATTACCCCCAATCCCATGAGCTTTAATTTTACACGCCAATCTCTTATGTGGGACTTTGTCAAAAGCCTTCTGAAAGTCCAAATAAACCACATCCACTGGCTCCCCTTCATCAACTCTACTAGTTACATCCTCAAAAAATTCCAGTAGATTTGTCAAGCAAGATTTCCCTTTCATAAATCCATGCTGACTCTGTCTGATTCTGCCACTGTTTTCCACGTGCTCAGCTATTAAATTTTTTATAATGGACTCTAAAATTTTCCCCACTACCAACGTCAGGCTGACTGGTCTATAATTCCGTTTTCTCTCTGCCTCCATTTTAAAATAGTGGGGTTACATTAGCTACTCTCCATTCTGTAGAAACTGTTCCAGAGTCTATAGAATCTCGGAAGATGACCTCCAATGCATCTACTATTTCTAGGGCCACTTCCTTATTACTCAAGGATGTAGATTATCAGGCCCTGGGGATTTATCTGCCTTCAATCCCATCAATTTCCCCAACTCCATTTCCCTAATAATACTGATTTCTTTCAGTTCCTCCCTCTCACTAAACCCTGTGTTCCCCAACATTTCTGGTATGTTATTTGTGTCCTCCTTTTTGAAGACAGAACCAAAGTATGTACTTAGCTGGTCAGCTATTTCTTTGTTCCCCATTATAAATTCCCCTGCTTCTGACTGTAAGGGACCTACATTTGTCTTCACCAATCTTTTTCTCTTCACATACCAAGAGAAACTTTTACAGTCAGTTTTTATGTTCCCTGCAACCTTAGTCTCATACTCTATTTTCCCCTTCTTAATCAATCCTTTGGTCCTCCTTTGCTGAATTCTAAACTGCTCCCAATCCTCAGGTCTGTTGTTTTTTCTGGCCAATTTGTATGCCTCTTCCTTGCATCTAATACTATCTCTAATTTCCCTTGTCAGCCATGGTGTGGCCACCTTTCCTGTTTTACTTCTGCGCCAGACAGGAATAAACAATTGTTGCAGTTCACCCATGTGCCCTTTGAATGTTTGCCATTGCCTATCCACTGCCATCCCTTTAAGTAACATTTCCCAATCCATCATAGCCAACAAGCGCCTCATACCATCGTAGTTTCCTTTATTAAAATTCAGGACCCAAATCTCAGAATCAATTATATCACTCTCCATCTTGATGAAGAATTCTATCATATTATGGTCACTCATCCCCAAGGGGCCTCGCACAATGAGATTGCCAGTTATTCCTTTCTCATTGCACAATAATCAGTCAAGGATGGCTTGTTCTCTCATTGGTTCCTCAACGTATTGGTCCAGAAAAATATTCCACTCCAGGAATTCCTCCTCTGTGATATAGTTACTAATTTGATTTGCCCAATCTATACGCATATTAAAGTCACCCATAATAACAGATGTTCCTTTATTACATCCATCTCTAATTTCCTGTTTAATGCCAATCTCAACATCACCCCTACAGTTTGGGGGTCTATATACGACCCCCATTAACATCTTTTGCCCCTTAGTGTTTCTCAGCTCTACCCATACAGATTTCACATCGTCGGAGCTAATATCTTTCCTCACTAGTGCGTTAATTTCCTCTTTAACCAGCAAAGCAACTCCACCACCTTTTTCTTTTTGTCTGGCCTTCCTAAATACTGAATACCCCTGGATGTTCAGTTCCCATCCCTGGCACCCTGCAGCCATGTCTCCGTAATCCTGACTATATCATACCTGTTTACATCTATTTGTGTGGTTAATTCATCCACTTTATTGCAAATGCTCCTCACGTTAAGGCACAAAGCCTTAAGGCATGTCTTTTTAACATTACTTGTCCCATTCCTACTATTTTTCACTGAGGCCCTGTTTGATTCTTGCCCTTGATTTCTCTGACTATCACTTTTCTTATTCCGCTTTCCATCTTTTGTTCTTTCTTTGATTCCCCTCCCTCTGACTGCTTACATAGGTTCCCATTTCCCTGCCATTTTAGTTTAAACCCTTCCTAACCACTTTAGCAAATGTCCCCCCAAGGACATCAGTCCCAGTCCTGCCCGGGTGTAACCCATCCAGTTTGTACTGGTCCCACCTCCCCCAGAACTGGTCCCAATGCTCCAGGAACCTGAAACCCTCCCCTTCACACCATCTCTTCAGCCATGTATTCATCTGATATATCCTGCTATTTCTACTCTGACTGGCACGTGGCGCTGGTAGCAATCCTGAGATCACTACCTTTGAGGTCCTACTTTTCAACCTACTTCCTAACTCCCTATATTCTGCTTTTAGGACCTCATCCATTTTTTACCTATGTCGTTTGTACCATTGTGTACCATGGCACAGGCTGTTCACCCTCCCCCTTCAGAATGTTCTCTAGCCGCTCTGAGACATCCTTGACCCTAGCACCAGGGAACATACCATCCTGGAGTCTCATTTGCAGCCACAAAAATGCCTGTCTATTCCCCTTACAATTGAATCCCCTATAACTATTGCATTCCCACACTTTTTACTCCTCCCCTGTGCAGCAGAGCCAACTGTGGTGCAATGAATTTGGCTGTTGCTGCTTTCTCCTGAGAGGCCATTCCCCCCAACAATATCCAAAGTGGTATATCTGTTTTGCAGGGGAGTAGCCACAGGAGATTCCTCCACTGCCTGCCTCGTCCTCTTGTTTTGCCTGGTGGTCACCCATTCCCTTCCTGCCTGTGGACTCTTAGCCTGCAGTGTGACCACCTCTCTATATGTGCTATCCACAATACTCTCTGCCTCGCAGATGCTCCACAGTGTCCAAAGCTGCCGCTCCAGCTCCAAAACCCGGGCTTCCAGAAGCTGCAGCCTGGAGACACTTCCCACACACATGCTGGCCCAGGGCACTGTAAATGTGCCCGGCCTCTCATATAGAGCAGGTGGAGCACACCACAGCTTTGAGCTCTCCTGCCATGACTTACCCCTTCAAATTAAATTAAGCCTTTTGGAAGATACTTAATATCAATTACTCTCAGGCCCTTCTTCCTTGCCCCTCATCCTCTAAACGATGAACCACAAAATAAGACCTTAAAAACTATAAGCAATAAAAGTAGTAAATGCTTACCTGACTGTACTCACGGTACTCAAAGGATCACCTCGTTCCCTCCTCACCGAACTCCCTCAGTCACCGCTGCTCTAATAGCTTCTCTTCAACTCCTGATTCCTCTCGCACTCCTCTTCAACTCACGATTCCTCCCGCGCTTCTCTTCAACTCTCGGCTCCTCTCATGCTCCTATTTAATTCCTGACTCCTCTCGTGCTCCTCTTCAACTCCCAACTCCTCTCGCGCTTCTCTTCAACTCCTGTCTCCTCTCGTTCTGTTCAGACATGCATTGACGTTCATCCACTTCTGTTGGGACCAGGCAAGCCAGACACAGCGAGCCAGAGGCTTTGCGATGATTGTTGGCTTTCCCCGCGTCCAGGATGCAATAGACTACACACATGAGGCCATCAAGGCGCCAGCAGGTCAGCCTGGTGCCTTTGTCAACAGGAAGGGCTTCCACTCCATGAACATGCAGATAGTGTGTGACCACAGGATGCTGATTCTACCAGTCTGTGCAAGGTACCCAGGCAGCTCCCATGAAGCCCACATCCTCAGACACTCCCAGGTGCCAGGGCTCTTCAGTGCTCCAGCCCCGCTTGATGGATGACTGCTGGGTGACAGGGGCTATCCCCTCAGAAAGTGGCTCATGACGCCTCTCCACCATCCAAGAACAGAAGCTGAGTAGCGCTACAATAGACAGGGCTGTGTGGAGAGAACTATCGGTCTTCTCAAGATGCACTTCTGATGCCTGAACTGCTCAGATCGTGTGTCACTGGTAGTGCTGCGCTCTCCAAAATCTTGCGCTGGAAAGTGGGGATGCAGTGGACGACGAAGACATTGACACAGTTGCTGTGGCTGCACACAATGAGTCCAGCAGTGAGTCCAAGGATGAGAATGCACAGGGAAATGCTGAGGGGATAGACGCTGACCTGGGCACACTCCATGGAGGCAGGGACAACCGGGAGGCCTAAATCCAACGAACCTTCAGCTAGCACACCACAGATGGATCACCAGGACAAGCCTAGGCTGTCGACTTGATACTCGACAACTAAGTGCAAAATCTGCCAGGTTATCAACATTAACTAAGGGCCTTGTTAATAAAGCTGAATGTCCAACAAAGCACTCATTGTAGCTTTGGAAATCATACGCATGCAGAAGAAAAGAGATACCCTCAGCCATGGTGACACATCTAAATTTAATGTGTCACGCAAAGCAATTTATTACAAAAAAAAGACAATAGTGTTACAAATCAAATTAAATAATAAGGGCCTCATCTCGGGCCAACACAAAAACACCAGTGAGAAACCCGTGGTGTGTGTTATGCTTTCGTTTCCGGGTGCTGTGTCTTGGTGGTGCCCCATTGCTCAGAGTGGCATCTGAGACAGCCTGCTGACTCGGCTGTCTTGTTGGCCTCGATGACCTTGGTGGTCATCCTCTGGCCCATTGAGCCTGTGCTGGCCCTGCCTGGGAGGGAGCTGCCAGTTCCACAGCTGGCATCCCCAGTTGTCGCAGTCTCACTGGATGATACGGTCACTGGGAGAGGGGCGGAGGAGCTGCCGACCTCACCTGGAGTGCCCTGAGAGGAGCCCGCAGAGATGGCAAGCAGCTGATGCGCCAATGTGAGCTTGCTTTGGACCTCCCTGCTCACCGTGGATGGATGGGCAGCGAGCTGGGAAACTTCATGCCTATACCATCTCCCACACTAGCACTGACCAGCTGAGGTCAATGCCAACGTGAGGGCTTGCTGGTCAGAGCGCATCCCCGGGAAGCCCTGATGGATCTCCTGGAATAGGATCTCCATGAGAGTCACCACTCTCTCCACGGAGGACGCATGGCATTCGGACATGTGTCTCATTGTTTCAGCGAGCATCCGCATAGACTCCTCCACTAACGGAGACCAAGCCAAGCATAGCCTCATGTTTCTCACCCAGATGCTCCTGCACACCTGGCCGCATTTCCTGCACCTGCTGCGTCGCAGATGACTCCAGAGGTACATCATCAGGCACCGACTGAGCATGTGCCTGGTCCCCTATAGTCCTCTGACTGCTGGTGCCATGGGCATTCTCTGTCTCTGCCAGCTCCTCCAGTGACAGTGAAGTGCCCTCACCGCTGTGCCCTGTGACTCTAGCCATTGTTCGAATTCCCACCAAAGTGCTAGTATCTGCGCTGGTGCCTGCCTTGCAGAAATGGTGTGACGCTGCTGTGACTTCAGGCCCCTCAGGTGTGCGAGGGGGCCTCTGCTGCTCCTCCTCCTGGCCCTGCTCCGATGATGCTGAAAGGAAGAACAAGGACAGTGGATCACTTAGCTTGGAGACAATGACAAAGTTCATCTCTGTCCCCTGGACCATTATGCACTCATCCTTCCATAACCAATGGTCAAGACATATTGCAAAATTAAATCATTTAACATTCAGCAGTGCTATGGCTGTTGGGAAGACAATGCTGACCTCACTGTTTGGTATAAATACCTGGCCGTGACAGCCCAGCTTCACCGACACCAGGACTTGCTGCTTGAAGCGGCTAAGAATGGCGATTTGTGCCTGGCCGCCTGTAGTCCTTGCACGTTCTGCCGCGTTATGAGCATTCTTCTCCTGAAAATGAGGGAAGAGCATTGATTAGTGCAAATTGCACATGGACTTTTCGTGCACGGCCCACCCGAACCAGAATGGGGCATGTCAGGGCTCCAGTGCCTCCTCACCCCGCTGCTGCTGAGCACTCACACAAAGATACTAGGCCTACTCCCCACCCCTCCATACCCGCCTTAGACACATGCTGCCTACATCACATTAGGCACCACACAATATATCCTTCCATAACAAGGAGGTGCAAGCACAGGGAGTGCAGAGCGCAGCAGATGGTTCATTGCCATGCCACCTGGAAGCTCCCCTCACACCATCTCATCACCCTGACTTGGACATGTCCTGGAGTTCAAGCACAGCATCTAGGTGCAGCTCCTCCAGGTTGCCCCCAAACCAGTCATGCGGGACTCAGTGTAACATATGCTGTGGGGGCAAAGCACATCTCCACACCATCCTCTCAGGCTGACCTCAGCATGAGCACTATCTGCTTGCCCACCCAGCTAAGGACAAATGCCGTCAATGATTCGATGCAGTCACGACACTCACACTTTTGGGGGGGTGGGGTGTGGGGGGGGCAGCAGGGGGGTAAGCTGACCTACTGGGTTAAATACCCAATGCCAACATAGTACTCACCCTGCCAGAGCGTAACAAATCGTTGAAGCGTTTGCGACACTGGATCCAGGTGCGCCTCACCACGTCGCGGGAGCTCACCACCTCCGCCACCTCCTGCCAGGCACGTTTCGTCATGTGGGGGGGCTTCCTCCTCCCATCTTGGGGGACCAGCACCTCCCACCTTGCTGACAGCTCCTCGAGGAGGGCAGCAAGGCAGTCATCTGAACAACGAGGGGCACACTGGCCCCCCCAGCCCTACCCTCCAGCCTGACCTGTCCCGCTGGCCTACCCTCCAGACTGGCCTGCTCACCAGAAGCCCTCTGCTGTGGCCTTGCACTTGCCATTGTGAGCAGCTTAGAAAAGGCTGCCAGGCCTTCATTTAAACAGGCTGCCAGATCTCCACTGGACCCGACAGTCTGTGCCGCCCGCCCACTCCCGCAATCCTTGGGAGTTGAGAAATACGCTGGGCGGGCCTTAATTGGCCCGCCCGCGTAAAATGGTGGTGCGGACCCGATCTTGGGTGGCGATCGGGTCCACACCCACCCGCGCCTGCTCCGCCCTCCCCACCAACCAGAAAATTCAGGCCAATGTTTTTGTCACAGTTTTGGGCCTCTGGGCGTAATCTTGCAGAGGTAACAGTGGTTTCACCTGCCGATTGGAGGGCTGGCAAGAGACCCACATTGCCTCCTTTGGGAAAGGCCCAGTGAACCTTGGACCAATCAGTGGCACGGGAAGTTCTTTTGCTCAGCAGTGGCACGGGAAGGCAATGGCTGCTGCAGGAGAGACACCCACTGGAGGCACAGGATTGCAGAGCAACCCAAGCCACGGGTAAGTAAAAGCAGGAGGGGTTTCACAGAGTGAGGGTTGCGAGGGAGAGGGACCTATGGCATTAAGTAGCAAGGGCAGTGGGGTAGCTCTCAGCAGAACCGTCCCCCCTTCCCGATGCCAGGTCCCTCAATCAGGCACTGGGCTGCGTTTTACGTGCCCCCACATAGCGTGTTTTTGGCTAAGGGCATGTAAAATAGGGTGAGTGCCCACCCCATCACATTCCTGCCCACCCCCACCAAAATCAGCAGCCCGTCTGCCATATTTAAATAAATAATCAAAGGTCAACTGAACTTGTTAACAAGCCAGTTGACCCAGCTAATACACGTGCTGCCCACTGTTCTTTCCTTTCAGTGTCTCCACAATTATTTTGCAGCCTTGTGGAGTCTGTGGACCATGTATATATAGGTTGTTGTAGGCTGAACTCCCTTTTCAGTTATTTGAAAAGCCTTTTGCTGTTGTTTTGTTTGCACTTCAGTCCCACGCTCCTGACCTATGGGCACTCAGTGTGGAGACGTGCTGGGAGGGAGGACCTGCTCCTGGGCCTGGTCAAGTTGGTCATTAACAGGTCCGGGTAGGGGGTCGTCCGGCCTGACGGTCAGCCCCTTTTCTGTGGCTATGTCTGCGGCTGGGTGTCCCTGGAAAGGGAACACATGGTGTCTGCCGGTACTGTCGAGGCCTCTGTACCCGGTGGTCACAGCGGGGACTGGGGTTTTTTTATTAACCCTCTTAATCACATTTTGGTTTAATGTTTGTAAGTTTCCTTTAAATTTTGCCTTTGTTTTTGTCGTTTCCTTTTAAGGGGCTGCTTTTTAATTTGTCCCTAATTTTGTTAATTTAGTTTATTTGGCTGACTCAGAAGAATTACACTTCCTACGCCATAAAACTGTTGGAGTTGGCAGGCTGCTATTTTAAAACACTTTTTCAAAGGGTGGGAAGGAAGGAGGGGTACTATTTTCAGGAGTGCCTTTGCACAATGGGGATCACCAAGATGGTACCACCCCCTTTCTTCCTACCTGTCGACCTATAAAACATATTATCCACACCACCCCACCCTGCCTCCATAAATTGCCCCTGCCCAAGATCCTGGCCTTACCTTTCTCCAGCATCTATGGGCCTTCATCTTGGCAGCAGCCCTGACTAATGCACTCTTGGCACTGCCCTGACTGATGGACCTGTCAGCCAATTGGATTGGCTGGCAGCTCCTGAGGGTGGCCCTAACTCCCCAGTGAGGGGTGGAAGTCCCACGCATCCTGCCCCAATTTAGCTCACCCACAGCGCATTATGACTGGCATGGAGCGCATTGGCTTCACACTGACTTTGCTTCTGGTAGTGGGGGGGCGATCCATTCGCCCTCCCTGCCTCTCCCACCGATTAATGTTGCCCACTAAGTGCCTTTGAAGGAGAGACCCTCACTCCTGGAGATGGCAATCAGTCCACAAGGATTTGCTTGTCGTGCAAGCCACATAATGGCATATTATTACCAGTGGCTGCAGGATGAGGCCCTTCAAGTGGTTATTAATAACTCTGCACTTAAGGGCTTCAACTGGGAGTGAGGTCAGAGGTTGTAAAGGGCCTTCCAGCTCGGACTTAATCCAGGTAGAAACAGGAAGGCAGCCGGGTATTCACCCGCCACTCTCCCACCTAATTAAATGCCCTCTGGCATCCAAAAATGCCCAGACAGGGAAAAGATTCTGCCCTATATGGCAACAGCAAACATTAATGTTAATGCTGGCATTCCAGCCTTTAACATGAGAACATAGACTGCAGATAGCCCCAGAGCTGAATTTGTTCTGAGGCTGCTTGATTTCATGTGATGAATGACATGTGGGTTGTAGAAGGTTCCATACTAGCTACAAAATTCCAGTTTTGAGGCAAGACGTGAAGGCCACAGGTTAGCCTCTTCTAGCGGCAGAGTTATAAAGGGAAAAATTGTTGGGGGGAGCATCCTAGGAACATTAATTGTGTAACAGCATTCACAAAGCAATTGATTTTGCACTGCTGTATGGCAGCTATTTGCCTGTGTTTATTGGAGTATGAAGCAAGGACCCATGCTTCTACTTCACCATCTCCTCTTTCCTCCTCCAAGTCCCAGCTCCGAATTTGCTCCTCAAATGGTGTCAGGTGAGATCATGCATTGCAGTTGTAGAAGTACATACAACTAAATGTTTGTCTTTTGGTGTGCATTGATTTCTTTTACAAAAGAAGGAACAAACAATTTCTCAACCCAGTGGGTGAAAATGCACTCAGGGATTGGAAAGGTAAGCATATGCAACAAGCAGGTGGTGGTAATGGAAGGATTTGACAGTTGTTGTTCTGAGCATTTGGTGTACTGTGCAAGAGAGGTAAGTGCATAAAAGAGTGTCCTGGTTACCCATAGGAAAGTAAACCGAAAAGAATCATGAATTAGAGGGGAAGAGGTTAGGCTAATATTGGTTAGTTTAGAGCATAAATAAAAAGTGATGCTGTCCCAGCATACCCGCCCACCTTGTAAGTTTGTGTAATTTTCTTCTGCAGTCACATATTTTGGGTATCTCTGCAGCTCAATGTCTTTCGGACATCCCCTACCTAAAGTCACTGGAGCGGAAGTTTGGAATGGGAGTTGAACCCACAACCTTTTGACTCAGAGGTGAGAATGCTCCATGGTGCCAAAACTGACACCTAGGGGAGGATTTTCTCCCGTTGGGCGGGCCGGTCGGGAGCAGGCATGGAGCCGATTGCTGCCCGCGATCAGATGCACGCCATTTAGCACTACCTGTGCGGGCAGGGGGAAGAGGGAGAGTCAGGGCCTATGCTCTTTCGCATATGTGTAGGAAAGAGTGCAGAAATCTCCCTGAAGCAAGGAACTGCCTCAGGGAGATTATATTCAATTTGAAACATCAGAATAAAACAAGTTAAAAATCATTTACATATGTCCCCTCTGGGACATGTTTATCAAATATTCAAAAATTATTTAATTTAATAAACCCTTCAGGAAACAGCATCCAACCTTAAGGTTGGATGGGCAGTCCTGACAATTAGGTTAATTAGTTTATTAATGACCTTAACAGGCCCTTGACAGTTCAGCGGGCACGCAGCTGACTCCAGTGCGCGCCCGCCGAACAAAGGATTGGAATGATGTGCAGTGATGTCGGCATACACACCCGATATCACCATGTGTCATTTTACGCGTCGGCGTTCGGGACCCACTCCACATGCCGAACACAAAGTTCTGGCCCTATTCCTGGATTCTGTCAAAAACCTATCCCCCATTTCCGTGGCTCCACTCCTTCTTCACTGACTTATTAAACCAAGTAGCATTTTTACACATGTACAATCAAGCACAAGGCAGCACCAGACCAGATGCTGACCCTAAATGCTGAACCCAGTATGATAATTGTTATTGAGGCCTCACAGCTTTATCCAGCAATAATTCAATTGGAATCTCACCATTCAGGTAGTTCCTCAATCCATTTTATAATCAAATTACTCATGCAATTTTATAATTGAGTTACTTGATTCCATTTGAAAAAAATTACTTCTCAAATACATTTATTTTAAACTACAGCTGCTAGTCATCTTAAATTGGAAGCCCAACTTAACATCACTGAATTTAAAACTCAAATTTATAATTAAGTTACACTCTCATTTTTGTAATTAAATTATTAACTAAACGTTATAATCCACAACACTGTTCACTACATTTAATGATTAAATTACATACTAAATTGAATTAACTTACTCACTGAAATTCATAATTACTCACTATAAATAATTAATTTATCTGCTCCTTCAATAATTAGTTAGCCTATCAACATTTAATAATAAATTTAATCGCAAAATTTAAGAGTCCTTTTATGCTCTGAACGCATTTCATAATTCAACAAATTTCACACAACAGTTAATGAAAATTTTAACTGAATTTATTAACTTCCATCTTCAGCTTAGTTATTATGAACTCATTCATTTTCCATGTGAGCAACACCATTGCAGATCTGCTATATTGCAACATACCAGTTAATGTTCTATGCACTAAGAATCAGACAAATGTTTTGTAAGAACTGGAATGTTAGTGCCATGCATTGCCAGCATGGAGTTGGTCCTAGGATCTGGATGCACAGGGAAAGGAACTTGGGTTCTGGCAGTTTGAGGATGGAGTCTTGGGGCTGGATTTTTGGCTGCATAGATTGGAGGTGGGCGGGACCAAAAATTAGCCCCACTGGACAGCTAGTGCTGGTTCCCAGGATGCATCCTAACTCCCTGCTACTTTTGTGGAGGAAGGATAGGGAGCCAGCAGTGTTACTGTCCCATTTTTGTCGGGCTAGGAGAAGCACTCCTGCTGGCATCACAAAAAATGTATTTTTTTTAAATGCTAATACACATGGGAAGAGTGTTTGTGTCATAAACTCTAGCCCTCAAAATTGCAACTGAGCTCTTAACTACATGATTATGACCCTGATAATTAAAGATGCCAACTACTTTTGTTCGGATAGGCACTTCAGCCGCCGTGCAGCAGATCCCTTTCAAAATGTGGCTGCCCTCTTTATCAGTGTTTGTGGAGCATCAAGACTACTAATCCCATTTTGAGACTGCTACCACCCCATTAACATGAGGCCATGGAAAACAACATTGATCTGAATGTGTTTACTCAGCTTGGAGAAGATTTGGAAATAGGTGAATTCCACAATCATTGTTAGGCCCATTTTTGTTCTCTACATATTAATGATTTTGACTGGGCATAAGGAACATAATTTATAAATTTTCTGATGACACCAAAATAGGAGGCCTTCAGGGGGACATAGACATGTTAGCAGAATGGCCAGAATGGAGGAAGATGCAATTTATTGGAGAGAAATATGATACAACGCTTTTTGAGAGAAAACTAAGGAATGAGAGCATATACTGGAAAGACACTGAAGAATGTAGATGATCAAAGAAACATAGATAGATCACAGAATCTTACAGCACAGAAGAGGTTATTCAGCTCATTGTACCTGTATTCATTCTTCGAAAGAGCTATCGATGTAATCCCACCCCCGACTTTTTCCTCATAATCCTGCAAATTAGTCCTCTTCAAGGACACTGTAGAGTGTATTTGGGACAATTTCTTAGAGCAATATGTTTCAGAGCCAACCAGGCAGCAGGCCATTCTAGACTTGATAATGTGCAATGAGACAGGATTAATCAATAACCTCATGGTAAAGGAGCCTGTAGACGACAGCGAGCATAACATAATAGAATTTCATTTTCAGTTATAAAGGAAGAAGTGTGAGTCTAAGACTAGCATTTTAAACCTGAATAAAGGTAATTACAAGGATATGAAAGCAGATCTCACTAAAGTGAACTGGGAAACTAGATTAAAAGGTAGGATAGTAGAGATGCAGTGACAGGCTTTTAAAGAAATATTTAATAACTCAGCAAAAATTTATCTCAGTGAGAAAGAAAGATTATTGGAGAAGGATGCATCATCCATGGCTGAATAAGGAAGTTAAAGATAGTATTAAATTGAAAGAAACACTGTACAAATCTGAAATGATTAGTGGTAGGTCAGAAGATTGGTCAAATATTAAGAACCAGCAAAGAATGATTAAAAAAAAGAGGGGGAAAGAAGAGTATGAGTTCTTCTGTGTAGTGTCCTTGGCCCAACCATCTTCAGCTGCTTCATCAATGACCTTCCTTCCATCATAAGGTCAGAAGTGGGGATGTTCACTGATGATTGCGCAATGTTCAGCACCATTCGTGACTCCTCAGACACTGAAGCAGTCCATGTCCAAATGCAGCAAAACTTGGACAATATCCAGGCTTGGGCTGACAAGTGGCAAGTAACATTTGTGCCACACAAGGAATCTAGTCATTGCCCTTGACATTACCATCACTGAATCCTCCACTATCCACATCCTGGGGTTTACGATTGACCAGAAACTGAACTGGACTAGCCATGTCAATTCTGTGGCTACAAGAGTAGGTCAAAGGCTAGGATTCCTAAGAAAAGTAACTCACCTCCTGACTCCCCAAAGCCTTTCCACAAGGCACAAGTCAAGACTGTGATGGAATACTCTGCACTTGTCTGGATGAGTGCAGCTTTAACAACACTCAAGAAACTCAACACCATCCAGGACATAGTATCCACTTGATTGGCATCCAATCCACAAACATTAACTCCTTCCACCACCGGCGAACAGTGGCAGTATCTACAAGATGCACTGCAGAAACTCACCAAGGTTCCTTAGACAGCACCTTCCAAACCCACGACCACTACCATCTGGAAGGACAAGGGCAACAGATGCATGGGAACACCACTACTTGGAAGTTTCCCTTCAAGACACTCACTATCCTGACTTGGGAATAAGTCGCTGTTGCTTCGCTATCGCTAGGTCAAAATCTTGGGACTCCCTTCCTATCAGCACTGTGGGTGTACTTACACCACAGGGGCTGCAGTGGTCCAAGAAGGCAGCTCACCACCACCTTCTCAAGGGCAATTAGGGATGGGCAATAAATGCTGGCCTAGACAGCAACACCCACATCCCGTAAATGAGTAATAAAAATAAATGAGACAAAGCTAGCTAATAATATAAAAACAGATAGGCCAGAATTTTCCAGCCCCCTCCCACCTCCCCCACCACAGCGGGTTCTCCATGGTGGTTTAGGGGGGTCCCATGCTGGGGAAGTCCTGTGGGGAGTGAGAAGTTCTGTGAGGGGGTTAGTCAGGGGGTGGGGGGAGGCCCCTGGGGCAGTAGTTGGGAGTTGGTGGAGGCCTGTTGGGATGGGTAGCGGGGGGGGGGGGCGTGGAGATGGTGGGGGGAATTCCCCTGGGGTTCAGGGGTATGTAGGGAGTCCAGAGTGTAAGTGCAGGCCTGTACAATAGTTACCCAGAAGCTAGAAGTAATTTTAATTCTTCTAACTTTTCCTGAGTAACTGTTGATGTAAGACAGTCAGAACCATCCAAAGTTCGTGATTTAAATTGCATTTTCGGATGGTTTCCAGTGCAGGGCAATTGCCCATCAAAGTCTGCATTTCCTGGGCAAATACCCTATAAACTTTTCCTGGGAACTTCTGGGGGGGGGGGTGGAGGGGGTGTGGGGACGTGGCGGTGTGATGCTCCCCAGCGCATCTTTTGCGTATCCTCCTGTTACACTGCCCTGGAGCTCTGACATTTCGGCCCATGATTGCATTAGAAACAGTACAGAGAAGGTACACTTGACTCATTCCTAAGATGAGGGACTTATCTTATGAAGAAAGGTTGAACAAACTCGGTCTATACACATTGGAATTTATAAGAATAAGAGGTATCTCATTGAAACATATAAAATCCTGAGGAGATCTGATAGAGTGGATACCGGGAGGATGTTTCCACTTGTGGGAGACACTAGAACTAGGGGACACAATTTAAGAATAAGAGGTCTAAGAGAAACTTGGGTCAGAAACTGTGCTAAACTTAAATAACGGTAATTACAAAGAAATGAGGGCAGAGGTTTAAGTTAGAGATGAGGAGAATTTTTTTATTATGTGAAATTTTCTTCCCCAGAAAGCAGTGAAGGCTGGGTTATTGGATCTATTCAAGGCAGAATTAGATAGATTTTTGATAGACAAGGAAATCAAGGCATATGAGGGACAGATGGCAAAGTTGAATTGAGACCACAACCAGTTCAGCCATGAGCTCATTGAATGGTGCAGCTGGCTTGAAGGGCTGAATGGCCTTTTATTTATTTATTTGTTCATGGGATGTGGGCATTGCTGGCTAGGTCAATACTTATTGGCCAACCCTAAATTCCCTTATTCAGTTGGCATTTAAGAGTTAACCAATTTGGTGAGGGTCTGGAGTCGCATGTAGGCCAGACCAGGTAAGAATAGCAGGTTTCCTTCCCTAAAAGACATTGGTGAACCAGTTGGGTTTTTACAACATTTGACAATGGTTTCATGGTCATCATTCGACTTTTAATTCCAGATTTTTTTATTGAATTCAAATTTCATCATCTGCTCTGGTGGAATTCAAACCCAGGTCCACAGAGCATTCCCCTGGGTATCCGGAATACCAGTCCAGTGACAATATCACTATAGTGACAATACCACTATGTCACCACCTCCCCCATACAGGCCTACTCCCACTCGTAAGTACGATGTTCAGATATATGCCCAATTACCCTTTGAAAGTTACTATGGAATTTGATTCCGCCATCCTTTAACGTAATGCATTCCACATCTTAACAATCCTTTGTGCAAAGAAATTTCTTCTAATTTTGCTTCTGGTTCATTTGTCAATTATTTTAAATCTATGACCTCTGGTTACTGATTCATGGGGTAGCTTTGTTAGTACAGGATGGAATAAGTATGATAGCAAGAAATGATCTTGGATCGGAAGATGTGGAATCCATATGGGTGGAGGCAAAAAAAAACAAGGGGATGAAGACACTGGTGGGAGTAGTCTATAGGCCCCCTAACAGGAGCTATGCTGTAGGACAGAGAATAAATCAGGAGATAATGGGGGCATGTAAAAAAGGTATACATTAATTATGGGCAACTTTAATCTTCATGTAGATTGGGAAAATCAACTTGGCAGAGGAAGCCATGAGCAAGAATTCATAGAGTGTATTTGGGACAGTTTCCTAGAAAAATATGTTGTGGATCCAACCAGGGATCAGGCTATTTTGGATCTGGTAACGTGTAATGAGGTAGGTTTAATAAATGATCTCAGAGTAAAAGATCCAATTGGAAACAGTGACCATAACGTATTAGAATTTAGCATTCAGTTTGAGAGTGAGAAACTTGGGTCGGAAACAACTGTGCTAAACTTAAATAAGAGTAATTACAAAGAAACGAGGGCAGAGTTGGCTAGAATGGACTGGGAAAGGAGTTTAGCAGAAAAGATGGTTGTTGAACAATGGCAGAAGGTTAAGAAAATTGTGCATAACTCACAACAAAGATATGTCCCAGTGAAGAAGAAAGATACTAGGAAGGGGGTTAACCAAAGAAGTTAAGGGTAGTATCAAATTGAAAGAAAAAAACATACATTGTGGCAAAGATTAGTGGTAAGCCAGAGGATTGGCAAAGTTTAAAAAAATACAAAAGATGACTAAAAAGACAATAAAGAGCAGGAAAATAAACTTTGAGGGTAAACTAGTATGTAAGATAAAAACAGACAGTAAGAGCTTCTTTAAATATTTAAAAAGGAAGCGAGAGGCCAACGTGAACATTGTTCCCTTAGAGAATGAGGCTGGGGAAATAATAATGGGGAACCAGTATATGGCAGAGAAGTTGAATAAATACTTAGCATCAGTCTTTGCAGTAGAAGACACTAATAGCACTCCAAAAATACTAAATAATCAACGAGCAAAAGGCGGTGAGGAAATAAATACAATAACTATCACTAGAGAAAAAGTATTAGGGAAACCGATGGGGCTAAAGGCCGATAAGTCCCCTGGATCTGATGGGTAGCATCCTAGGATATTAAAGGAAATAACTGCAGAGATAGTGGATGCACTGGTAGTAATCTTCCAAGAATCCTTAGATTCTGGAAAAGTCCCAGGGGATTGGAAAAGTGCCAATGTAACACCCTTATTCAAAATGGAAGGGAGGCAAAAAACAGGTAACTAAAGGCCAGTTAGTTTAACATCCATCATTGGGAAAATGTTAGAGTCTATTATAAAGGATGTAATAGCAGATCATTTAGAAATTAATAATCTAATCAAGCAGAGTCAGCATGGCTTTATGAAGGGGAAATCATGCCCGACAAATCTATTAGAATTCTTTGAGGAGGTCACAAGCAGGATAGATAAAGGGGAACAAGTAGTTGTAATATATTTGGACTTCCAAAATGTGTTCAATAAGGTACTGCACATAAGGCTACTTAATAAGATAAGAGTCCATAGTGTTGGGGGTAGTGTATTAGTATGGATAGAGGATTGGCTAACTAATAGGAGAGAGAGAGTTGGGATAAGGGAGGCATTTTCAGGATGGCAACCTATAACAAATGGAGTGTCACAGGGATCAGTGCTGGGGCCACAATTATTTACAATATATATTAATGACTTGGATGAGTGAAGTGAACGTACTATCGCCAAGTTTGTGGATGACACATAAATAGGTGGAAAGGCAAGTGGTAAGGATGACAAAAAGAGTCTACAGAGGGATATAGACAGGTTAAGTGAGTGGGAAGTGGAATATAAATGTGGGAAAATATGAGGTTATGCTTTTTGGCAAGAAGAATAGAGGAGCTGAATATTATTTAAATGGAGAAAGACTGCAAAAGGCTGCGGCACAGAGGGATTTGGGGGCCCTGGTGCATGAATCACAAAAAGCAAACATACAAGTTCAACAGGTAATGAAGAAGGCAAATGGAATGTTGGCCTCTATTTCAAAGGGAATGGAATATAAAAATAGGGAAGCCTTGCTAAAACTATACAAGGCGCTAGTTAGACCACACGCAGAATAATGTGAACAGTTTTGGTCCCCTTATCTAAGGAAAGATATACTGGCATTGGAGGCAGTTGAGAGAAGGTTCACTAGGTTGATCCCAGGTATGGAGGGATTTTCTTATCAGGAAAGTTTGGGCCTGTACTCTTTGGAGTTTAGGAGAATGAGAGGCGACCTTATTGAAACATATAAAATTCTTAGGGGGCTTGACAGGGTGGATGCTGAGAGGCTGTTTCCCCTTTTGGGAGAGTCTAGGACCAGAGGGCATAATCTCAGAGTAAGGGGTCGCCCATTTAAGACAGAGATGAGGAGGAATTTCTTCTCTCAGAGTATGGTGAATTTGTGGAATTTTTTACCACAGAGGGCTGTGGAGGCTGGGTCATTAAGTATGTTCAAGGTTGAGATGGACAGATTTTTAACCAGTAAGGGAATCAAGGACTATGGGGAAAAGGCTGGAAAATGGAGTTGAGGATTATCAGATCAGCCATGATCTCAATGAATAGCAGAGCAGGCTCAACGGGCCAAATGGCCTACTTCTGCTCCTACATCTTATGGTCTTATGGTTATGGTCACTAACCAGAGGAAATAGTTCTGTTAAAACTAATCATAATTTTGAATACGTCTATTAGTTCTCCCCTTAACCTTCTGGAATCTGAGGAGAACTGTCCCAACTTCTCCAATTCCCCACACGTAACCCAATTACCTCATCTCTGGTATTATCCAAGTAAAATTGCTCTGTGCCTTCTTCAAGGCCTTGACATCTTCCCAAAAATGAGATGCTCAGAACTGTAACCAATAATATATAAAGGTTTAGCTGACTTCTTTGTTTTACTATTCAATTTACAATCCCATATGCTTTCTTAACTGCCATATCAATTTATCTGCCATGTTTTTGAACATGAGTTCAAATGCATTAATTAATTAAAAGCCATAAAATAGCCAATAGCATTTAGGATTTTTTAATTAAAGGATTTTCCGTGCCTGATTGGGGCGGGCGTGTTTAGTGATGAGATTGGAAAATCTTGTGAGAAGGCCCTAGGTGCGTTTCCCAGTGATGTAAATCCAGGAAGCAATTGTCCCCTCCCCCCATCACCGTGTTTCTTACAGCTGAATGTCGGGAACTTAATTTGAACGCATCTACATCTCATTACTGGGGCCACATGCTGGAATCACACCCCTATGTCAAATTTAAATCCCACGTTGTTGTGATTTTAGAATGGCCTTTAAAATTGTCTTTAAAAGGTGTGTACCTGGCAACCTGAACTTTGAGGGGAACTTGGAGGTGAGTGCACACAACTTAATGCAGCACTCGCAAGGATCCCAATGCAAAGAAGTGGCTCCATGGATTCAGGGAGTGTCACAGGCAAGTCTTTGTGGCCGGCTTGTGGTGCCAGGGCAATGGCAACAGCACCGGAGAGAAGGGAGAGAAGGCAACATTGTGTCAAGAGCTATGGTGCTGGAGAGAAGAGAACCTCATGGCAAGGGCAACAGTGCTGGAGAGAAGGGAACCGCAGGGCTAGGGCAACAGTGCTGGAGAGAAGGGAATCTCGAGGCAAAGGCTACAGTGCAAGGGGAGTCATGGCAACACAAGCTGAATGTACACAAACACATGCTGGGGGGAGGTGGTTTGGGGCGGGGGGGGGGGAGGTGGGGGGTGAAGAAAACAGCCAGGCAAATGGAAAAGCATGTCAAAGATGAGCACTCTTCCGCAGCTGAGACCGTTTAGCTTGAGCTCAATTGACATACTTGGAGTCAGCCTAGTCAAACAGCTGTGCCCACTGAAGCAGCACTAATTCCTGAGAGTGCCAATGATTGCTTCATGACTTTCAACTCCTCATGCACAGACTTCAATATCGAATGAGTGCTATGGTGTTGCAGAACCATTGGGCGACTGGGCAAGCTTGAGGATCCCCTTGGGAAAGGTGGCTATGGAATACTGACGGAGGGGTGCGCTCCTAATCTCTTGCAGTATTATTAAGTAGACATTGAAAAGTCACCCTCATGGTCCAAACAAACTGCGAAGCCTTGGAGTGCAGGTTAGGATAATGCATGTGCCTGCAATGAGAGTTCAGGATGCAGTCGAATGGCCGAAGCTGCGCCACTTGGTCATGTGGCGTGGGGCAGTGATGGGTGGGATTTTGGTTAACCATCATGCTCATTAAATATTGGGCATCCATGTGGTGGCCTGGACCCTCTGGCATGCATAAAGGGGCCTTGAGAGGTAGCCGCAGGTGATGACTTGACCAACAGTGGTCCTTAGGAGACAATTGCTGACCCTCTCACCTCTTTCTTTGATACTGCAGTGAGGAGACCATCAGGAAAAATGAGTTTAGTGATCTTGCTGTTTGCCTAATTTCTCATAGGCAGGAGAGAAGAAGGAGAAGAAGTGATGGAGGCGCCTGGCTTGCCAAAAGAAGGAGCAGAACCCTCAAGACCAAGGGGCAGCAGGGCCTTCTCTGGACGCAGAGGATGAACCCCAGAGAGCTGTTGTTTGGAGCCGCTCACTAGACTGAGGGTCTACAGATGGTGCATGTGGGTAGCACATGAGAGCACATGCAGATGAGCGAGAACCAGTGTCACTAATGACTGTGCATGTCAGGGGAACTGGTCACTCACATATGCCACCTTCTGCAGGATCTGGTGTCACAGGGACTCGGAAGGCACCAGTGGCAGTGAAAACGACCACCGCACTCAACAGTGGCTCTTTCCAGGGCTCCACTGGGGATCTTTGTGGTATATCGCAAGTCTCCACTCACAAAGGCATCCAGGAGGTCATGGATGCCATTTTTACCAAGGCATGCAATCTTGTTAACTTTGACAAAGATCAGGCAAGCCAGGAAGCAAGAGCTCTGAGATTTGCTGAGATTTCTGGATTCCCAAAGGTGCAGGGTGCCATCGACTGCACTCACGTAGCTCTTAAATTCCTGGCAACAAGCAATCCAGTATATGGACCACAAAGGCTTCCACTCTCTCAATGTTCAGCTGGTCTGTGACCATAACAAACAGATCATACAGGTCCGCATGAAAGTGTCCATGACTCCTACATCCTCAGCAGGTCTCAGATCTGTGATATCTTCCAGGAACAACACAGGTTGCAGGGTTGGCTCCTCGGGTACAAGGGCTACCTGCAAAGGACATGGCTGATGATGCCCGTGCAACGGCCTCAAACTCCTACTGAGAGAAGGTACAATGGGGCTCATGCCACAACCCAGAGTTTGGTTCAGCACACCATTGGCACCCTGAAAATGAGGTTCCGGAGACTCGACAGATCTGGTGGAGTACTCTACACTTCCTAGACAGTGTCACGCATCATCGAGGCTTGCTATGCTATACAACCTGAGGATGCAAAAGGGAGAGAACCTGGATGATGAGAAGATGGAAGAGCTGTATGTCTCCTCCAATGAGGAGGAAGCAGAAGGGGTTGAGGGTGATGAGATCCTGGAATGCGAGCATGCAGGCAATGAGGCCTTTACACTGGTCGGATGAAGCAGGCATTCTTGTGAGGCCCTCATTGTCACAAGATTCCAGGATGATGATGATGAGATGCAGTGAGGGCAGTCTTGAGATCTTCACATTGCATCTGGGAATGTCTGACAACTGTCTGGCTGAGGGCAGCGCACATATGCTCTGTGAAGAGGCTCATGTCATGGAGAAGCTGCTGAGATACAGTGGGCACATGGACTTTAAGACAATTTGATCCTTTGCCAGGCTTCATCACCCATCCCCTTCAGCACCACACCTTCACTTGTCAGGAATGGTGATGAGTTGGGGGGGCAGCCCCGCCTCTAAGCTGCTGAGAGCACACAGAGACGCTTGGGTACCAGATTCTTGCAGCAGACAAGCCACAGTGAGGTGCAGGCATCACTGATCTGGAGAGTGATTTTGAAGTTGGACAATAACTGTGCTCAGGTTACACACTGCACAGGAGAGAAGCCCTGTACTGCAACACTTGCCTTCATTTTCTGAAGGAACAAAGGTTTCACTATTGAGTGACATGAGCACTGCTCATCATAACAAGGAGCCATAGACAAGGAGACATTCTTGGGAGTGTACTTACAACAGTCAACATTATGTACAAGTGATTAATACCTGTGCTCACATTGTGCAGCTACATCTTCTTAAACCTTCTAACCTTGTCGCTACATCTTGGTGCATCCCGACATCCACAGCGGAGGGGTAAGTGGCCTGCTGACTGCTAGGCCCTGTCTGAGATGACCTTGGCAGGCGCCCTCTGGATGGCTGAGACCTGGAAGGCCCAGGCCTGCTTTTGGGCTTCTGCTGTGTGGCAATGCCATCCTCCTCGGCCCGTGGAGCTGGTGCTGCTGGGGTCACAGGAAGAGGGGATTTGGATGAGCCAGACACTCCCAGAGTCACCTGAGTGGATGGCCTGGTGGGTACGCACCTGCTGATCCTCCTCCCTGTAGGTGCCCGAGGGCCCCGGTGGACTCCTTGAGAGGAAGGGGCAGCTGGAATGAGCTGGAGATGCCCCGCACCCCTTCTCACGTTGACACTGATGGATGCCAGCAAATGCCTCAGTGATGGAATGCAGCGGTGCAGCACGATATCCTGGACCAAGGTATCCATCCCGTCCGCCATCGTGCCAGTGTTGACCTTGGTGTGTTGGTATGCCGGTGCTATCACATCAGTCTGAAAGTGGATGGAACCCTCCATTGTGCCTTGCAATCTGAGGAGTGCAGCGGACACCCCTTCCTGAGGTTCCTGAGCTTGTCTTTGCAGAACCAGCAACTAGAGTATGACTGAGTCCAGAGGCTCCTCATCTGACTCGGACCCAGCAGGTTTCTGGCCTACAGTAGTCCTCTGAGTGCCGGCACCCTGGTGTCCCTGCAGTGAATCAGACAGTGCGATGTGCTCACCAGATTCTGACCCTGAGGCTGCTCTAGAACTAGGTACCATTGAGGTGTGTGATTCTGCGCTGGTGGGGGGTGTGGGTCAGCGCTGTGATGGGACTTCAGTGTTGGTGTCTGTGGATTCCTCTTCTGTGGTGGCCTCAGGGCTGGAGTCGAGGACCTGGCTCGTGGACCCCCCTCAGTTGCTTCCCAGATCTGCCTGCGAAAAAGAGATAATTAGTGCATGACAGTGGCCTGTGAAACAGGACACATCACTCACACATGGTTTTCTAATGGATGTTGCACTGCTTGGGATTCTCACTTGGTTGAGCACTGCTGGCCTCACCGTCAGCACAGGAGCAGCCCACATCCTTGCCGGCCAGCTGAATTGCTCTATTTTCAAAGTCTGTCAGGGCCTTGAGGTCGGGCATTCCTCCACCAGTCTGGGACTCTCCCTTTTGTTGTGTGCCAGCATGTCCTGCATGAAGACAGACGGAAAGAGTGTGAGCAGGGCACCTGCCAGGCCAGATGAAAAGGATGATTGGCATGTGTGGCTGGTTCAGTGGTGCCATGGATGGGGTGAGGACATGATCCACAGGGCAGATGAGATGTGTGTGAGAGAGTGAGTGGTGATGTCCCTCGAGTTGGCAGTGAGTGAGATCCCTGTGGATGTGTGATGGGTTTGTGAGTGTGCGAGTTGAGAGTGATAAGAACAGTGACTTACCCTGGTGGAATGGAGGAGATCATTCATCCTCTTTCGGCATTGGGCAGAAGTCCTCTTTTGGAGTGCGTTGGTGCTGACCACCACTGCCACCGCCTCCTATGCTGGATTGGTGAGCTTGCTTGCTGGTCTTCGCCCAGAGTGGGGGTAGAGGATATCACAGCGTCTAGTAGGCACTCAATGTAGCCGTCACTAAATTTGGGAGCATTGTTTCCAAGCTTTGGTAGCCATCAGTTCCCAGCAGTTTCCTATCCCTTGGACGGTGCTAGCTCTGTGCATGGATGCCCTTTAAATATGGTGCCCCGATTACTGAAGCACTGAGATCACGACGGGACATGCAAATCAGAGGATGCCCTGCCAACAATCCACCTGTGCTTCTGATTTCTTTTCACAATGTTCCACACAATAAGGGGTGAAATTCCACCATCGGCAGATCAAATGCAAATTTTCCCACCCAACATTGGACTTTGCTGATTTCAGGGAAAGTTCGGCCCATAGAGCAATATTAAAAGTAAGATTTAGAATCATTTGTGCTGTCTTGGATCTTCCATCATAAAAAAGGGTGAGGTGATGGGTTAGGGGAAGTTTATTTCTACGGTATGTTGTTAGAGTATTGGTTTGCTTTGTCACAGGGAGCATATAAAACAAAAATCTTTTAACAAAAGAATAGATAAACATCCAAAGTTGAACAAGATATAGGGCTATATTCCTCCCTAAACCAATACCACCAAAAGCGACTACATAGTCATTTACCTGATGGCTGTTTGTGCATAAAGCAATGGTACACCAATTCATGTCACAACCCGGAGTTTAGCTGAGCACACCATTGGTGAATGCACTCCTCAGATTACAAGGCACAATGGAGGGTTCCGTCCACCTTCAGACTGAGGTGATAGAGCTGGCATACCAACACACTGAGGTCAACACTGATAGAATGGTGGACGGCGTGGAAACCTTGGTCCAGGGCATTGGTCCTGCACTGCTGCAGCAGCTGCATTCCATCACTGAGGCACTTGCTGGCATCCATCAGTGTTAATGTGAGGTGGGGGGGGGCAGCAGGGAATCTTGAGCTCGCTTCAGCTGCCCCTTCCTCTCAATGAGACCACAAGAGGCCCTTGGGCACCCATAGGGAGGAGGATCAGCAGCTGCATACCCCAGGGCCATCCACTCAGGTGACTCTGGGAGTGTCTGGCCCATCCAAATCCCCTCTTCCTGGGACCCTAGCAGCTCCAGCTCCAAAGGCCAAAGAGGATGGCACTGTCACACAGCGGGACCTCAAAAGTAGGCCAGGGCCCTCCAGGTCTCGGTCCGCCAGAGGGCATCTGTCATGGTCATCTCAGACAGGGCCTAGCAGTCAGCAGGCTGCCTCCACCTCTGCTATGGATGTTGAGGATGCACCAAGATGTAGCGACAAGGTTAGAAGGGTTAAGAAGATGTAGTTGCACAACATGGGCTCACATCAATTCCAAATGAAGCACTCTGGGATGTTTCTGAATGATATGATAAGGCGCTACTTAAATGCAAGTTCTTTCTTACTGCTTTCACATTATACATCAGTGTTTTCTCTGTGTCTTGTTTATTTTAGCTTCCAATGATCAGTTGAGAGATCGTTTATCAGCATTTCAGTTAAAAGAATAAAAATCCATCAAAGGTCTTCTCATTGTAAAGTTGAAAAAAAGGAAATGTCAGACACATTCTTTTAAAAGAATGCCCTAACTAGAAGAAGTAGTCTACAAACTACTGTTGGCTATATTAGTGCTTGTAAATAAATGGGCTAGTGCCTCCATTGACACATCAGACAGGAATATCATATTAAAGTTTATATGTTTGTGCAGTAAAATAGTAATTTCAAAGCTTGATTATCAAAGAAACTGTGGATCAATCAGTTCTTTTCCAATAACAAAAAATGAGTTTATCAAAGAAATTTTAAAAATTCTAATCTTTATTTCTGGGTTTTGCAATTTTAAGGCCTTCTGGACTCATCAGAAAAAAGTTTCAAATCTAAACATTTTGAGAAGCATTCCTTAAGAGTTAGAAAGCAACTACTGAAATGATGTAACTTAGCTTAAACAATTGTTTTTATTATATTACAAGCTTTAAAACTTTTAAAATGTGTTTTAAACTAAACAACAAAGATGTGATACAGTTAGGATGCAGGGGTTGACTCCATCATCCACCACCACCACCACCCACCCAAAATGGTGAAATTGATTAAAAAAGAAAGAAATTATTATAAAAGTCTAGAGCCAGAATTTTCACGTCGGCATGCGGGGGTGGGCCCGACACGCCAACGCATAAAAAGACGCACGGTGATGTTGGGCATGCGTCCTGATGTCACTGTGCGTCATTCTGATCTTTTGTTCGGCGGGCACGCACTGAAGGTGGCTGTGCGCCCACCGAACTGTCAAAAGCTTGTTAAGGCCATTAAGAGACTAACTTAGATAATTGACATTGCTGCCCATCCAACCTTAAGATTGGCGGGCAGGCAAAGAGCCCAAACAGCCTTCGCGTTTTTCAGGAAAATGCATCTATGGGTGGGATGAGGTTTCCTGAAAGTCTTGTTAAATAAATAAATATATTTTACACAATTGATAAACATGTGACACTGTCACATAAGGGGACATGTCTGAATAATTTTAATCTTTCTTTATTTAAAACTTTCAATTTGAACTTAATCTCTCTGAGGCAGCTCTATGCCTCAGAGAGATTTCTGTGCTCTTCGTGCTACCAGTCGTGCATCATGTGGGGTGGGCCTCCAAGTAAAGTGGCAGCACAGAGCCAATTGCGGGTGGTGATCAGCTCCAGGCCCGCCCGCACCCTCTCCCAACCGGCCCATCCAAGAAGCAGAAAATTCTGCCCCTGAAGTAAGTACACTGTACACAAAACAAGTATCTTATATGTAGCCTCTCGGTTAGATTATTTTGTACTTACAAGCCTGTCCCAATGGTTTTTAAGTTATTTGTGCACTGGAAAAGAAACAATAAAAATATCATCCTTCATTGTGTTCTCACAGTCTGCAGCAAGACACCTGGTGGGCATTTTTGGATACTTTCATCCCCCAAAAAATCACAGAGAAAATAATCATGCACGTTTTTAATTTATTTATGCTCATTTAGCACAAGAAAACAAGTCTAGAACTTAGAGACCAGGGGCTGAATTCTCCCCCCGTCGGGAGGGAAATGGATGGGCAGGCGCGTTTCTGACCGACACCTCCAATTGGAGGCGCGCCGCCATTTTACATGGGTGAGCCAATTAAGGCCCACCCATTGTGATGTCCACACAGAAGCACTATGTGTTCCCTGTGCGGGTAGGGGGGGGTGGGGGGTGGCGGTGGTGGGGGAATCCCAAAATCGAGAGTGCGCTTTTTCGCACATACGCACGAAAGAGTGCATTCATCTCCCTGACACTAAGTGCAGTCTCAGGGAGATCGGCTGTAAATGTAAAAAAGATAAAATAGAAAAATAAAATTTCCCTTACTTGTCCCCTCATGTGACAATGTCACATGAGTTGGAACGTGTCCATAATTTTTACAAAATCTTATTAAAATTTTGAAAGCTTACATGAAACCTCATCCCGCCCGTGGATGAGGTTTCATGTATTTTCTAGTTCCCGCCAGGGCCCTTGGCCTGCCCACCAACCTTAAAGTTGGACGGGCAGGTCCTTTAATTACTTAATTGACCCTGTCAATGGCCTCAATTGGCCAATGACAGGTCAGCGGGCACACAGCTGATTTCGCTGTGCTCCCGCCTTCCTGAAAATTTAAATTGTTCCCCCTGAAGTCACCATGCGTCATTTTACAAATCAGCCCCCACTCGCTGACTTGTAAAATTCTGCCCCAGAAGTTAAAATAAGGAGAATCTGCTCTTATTATTCTTGGGTACTTTTTTTACAGGTCATGTTAGCTTTTATCTGGGCTTATGAGCAGCATTGTATTCCCAAAGTGCAAAGGAGGCAATCATGAGAGAGGTTATCAAGTACATAGCATGGAAGTGGTTGAGAAAGATTTCAGTATATATGGAAGAGGCAAGCGAGAGGAATAAAATCCTGATTTGTCATTTCATGTTAGGGAGTCTTGCAGAAAGTATTGAATGATAAACGGGAAGAAATGTGTATTATTTTTCCTTACTTCTTTAATTATTTTTCTGTTTATCCTTGGGTAAACCTATGGTATCCAAGTAAGCAAGCAGATCACAAGAACCCAAGAAATTGTCAAGCAATACAATCATGGCTAATCTTGGAGTGGAATTTTCCACTGGCGTCGGGCGTACTTGATGGTATGAGTGGACAATATGGCGAGAAGGTCAAAAATCGGTTTCATGATGTAGTGAAATCAGTTTGCAATCACTTGTTCTGCCTGTCAATGACCATTGAAAGTCAAGAACCTCATTGTAATACATCTGCATATCATTATAAGCCCATCCCGCCAGAGTGAGCCCATGTCAGCAGGAAAACACAGTGGTGTAGAACACGTCTTGACAAGTGTGATGTGCAGAAATCGAGACGGTAAGACCAGGGCCTTGCTCACATCGCAGACATCCGAGGAGCAAAAGATGCTGGAGCCCAACAGCAACAGGACCCTGGAGGAACATCCATGGCATGCTGGGTGGAGTCTCCTGGACATGGCTCCACCACAAAGCAGCTCATGGAAGGTAGAAATTTACCACTAAGGATCTGCTGCAATGGGTGATCATCGAGGGGGTGGAGAGGAAGCTCCAGCTGCATTTGGAAGAGGAAGGTGTGTCGGGGTGGTGAGGTTGGGAGGGGGAAATGGAGGTGTCGGGGGTGAGGTTGGCGGCGTAGGGAATACAGAGCGAGGAGCGGATATCGGGGGAGAAGATGGAAACTGAGGAGGGAGGATTAAGAAGAGAGGAAGGCGTAAGGAAAGGAGTTCAGAGGGGAGATGGAGTCCAGAATGGGGAACGAGTTCCAAGGGGAGAAGGAGTCTGGGGGGGGCGGATGTCCAGGTGAACGTGCAAGGGAGGGCTCTGTTGAGTCTATAATTGCCTCCAGAGGAGCAAACTAAGGATGGGTGTTGTAAGAGGGAATGGTAAGAATGACCTAGAGCAGAGTGAGGGGGTAGGGTGGGAGGGTTAGGGTGTGATGGTATCGGTGAAAGGGACAGGGAGGTTGGTTGATGGGGATGCGGAGGCAGACACAGAGCCTGTGGCTGGGAAGGAGGAAGTCGGGGAGGTTAATGTGGATGGGGGTGGGATTTTCTGAAAGGAAGGGAACATGCACATTCACCTGGGCATACCCGAAAGAAAGGGTTGTGGCTGGTAGGTCACGGTGGAGAGGTGGAAGGTGATGCCAGAGGTGTCGACAGTAATGGGGGAAAGGAAATGGGTGACTGCGGGAAGGGAAACAATGGAGGAGCACAAGAAAAACTGGAGCACTACCATGCTGTCTAAATCGAAAGTGAAATGAGAGTCGTGGTGGGTGATGTCAGCTGCTTCATGGGAGTGTGATCAGTGGGTGGGCGAAGAAGCAGGTCAGCTCAGATGTTCAACTGAAAGTGAACCCCCACAGGTAGCATTGAAAATGTTTAGGACATTGAGATGTGTTTGAAATGGGAAGGATCCGCGTGTGTGGGAGAGTCTATGCACGAGGATCCGAAAAGCCCTATCACATACACACTTCTCCCTCTAGAATGACTCGTGGGCTGGTTGCATACAGCTGAATTGCTGGTGGGTGAGGCTGTGGGGGGAGGGGGCATGCAGTAGGAGGTCTCGTGAAGCCTGTCAATGAAGCTGAAAGATGCCATTACACATTATTCAGTGAAAGTGAACATATTTTCAGATTATAAAGTGACAAAATGTGTTCACCCACACAACCAATTCTGATCAGAACTTCTTAACTTTTGAATGCCTTAGACTGCTTGTTGCTGCCTGACATCCACAGAAGGGGTGGAGACACCCTGTGCAATAGTTGGCCCTGTTGCCTCTGATGACTTCAGTGTAGGTCCTCTGGAGAGTCTTGGGGGCCCTGGCTTGCTTTGACTGTCCTCCTGTGAGCCAGCTGCTTCCTCTGAGGTAACAGAGGATGAGGTTAAGGGGGTCACGGACAAAGGGGACTCAGAGGGAGAGGTCAGCCTCTGAGATTCCTGAGTAGATGACCCAGGAGTGTCAAGCAGCCACTCCTCCTTCCTTCGGGTACCCAGGGGCCCTGGCCTGATTCCTTGAGGGGAAGGAGCACCTTGAGGGATGTTGAGGTGCCCCGTTTCCCTCTCGTGTCACCACTGCAGAAACTGACCCATGGCTACCACGATGGAGTGCAGGTCTGCTCACATCTCTGTGTTCTGCTGAACCAGGGTCTCCATGGCGTTCGCCATCCTCCTCATGGAGACCTCTATATGCATGCATGTGGACATCACTTCATCAGACAGCAGGCAGGCACACTCCTCCGACTCATGTGTCACTCTTTTGAGGGCTTCCAACAGCTCTGCTTGATGTTCCCCCGCCTTCTGCTGACTCTCCACAATGAGTTGGAAGACCAAACCCAGAGAGTTGTCAACTGACTCGGACCTCACAGATGCCTCTTCCCCAGTAGCCCTCCAAGTGCCAGGGAGCTCGGCTGACCCTGACTCCTGCTGTGGACTTGTGTCCATGCAGTGACCACCAAATTGTGAACCCGAGCCTGCTCTAGATCTAGATCCCACTGAGGTGTATGTCTGTGCACTGGTGGAGGTTGTGGTTAAGCGCTGTGACAGGTTTTCCAGGCTGCTTATTTCCAGCTCTTCAATGGAGGAGGAGTCCTCTTGGCTGAGGTGAGGACATGGATGGAGCTGTGGGACTGGCTGGCTGAGGGTATCGGTCATTTGACAGATCTCCCTGTGAACCAGAGTAGAGATAATGAGAGCATGGCAGCAGAGTCAAAAGCCGGAGAGAGAAAACTCACAGTTGTGTTGAGGGAGAGATGATGTGGTACAGGATCCTCATGAGGGTGTTCGCCGCTGACCTTACTGTCATCGCAGATATGGTCCACATCCTCAGTGCGATGGCACGCTCCTCAAAGTATGTAAGGGGCTTAATAAGGGCCACTCCACTCCCAGTCTGGGATCTCTCCTTGCTGTTGTGAGCCAGCTTCTCCTGCATGAAAGCAGATGGAGAGAGTGTGAGCAGGATACATGGCACTGCGTGGAATGTTTGTGTGGTGAGCGGAGACATGGACAGGATGAGGACGCGAGCTCCAGAGGATATGAGCCTGAGGAAGATGTGAGTGTGTGTTTGAGAGTTAGTGTTGTTGTCCCTTTAGATGTGAGATCCCTGTAGATGTACGATGGGTTTGTGAGTGTGTGAGTCGAGAGTGATGAGAAGACATGGCCTCAAAAGGCAAGAAGACTGCAGCCCCCTGGTTTAATGACACGTCCCTCTAGAAGAGTGACTTATCCTGGTGGAACAGATGAGACCATTCATCCTCTTGCAGCACTGGGTGGCTGTCCTCTTTTCCAGGGCATTGGCGCTGACCACTGCTGCCATCGTCTCCCATGCTGGATTGGTGACCTTGCTTGCTGGTCTTCACCCAGAGAGGGGTAGAGGACATCATGGCGAGCCTCCACTGTGTCCAAAAGGCACTTGAGAGACGTGTCATTAAACTGGGGGGCTGCAGTCTTCTGGTCTTTTGGGGGCCATGTCTTCTTTACAGCAGTCGCTGCCTGGAAGCGCTGAGTGGTGTGCGTGTGGCTGCACTTTAAATATGGTGCCGGCATGATAAAGCAGCGAGGCGATGGCATGGTGGGCGAATAAGAGCCCACCCGCCATCAAAATGTTATGTTTCCCATAATTAGTGAGTCCGGATTGGGACGATACAGTGTGAAAAGCCGCCAATGCGGCAGTTGGTAAAATGTCCCTTTCCCTGCCCTCGACTGCACTTCGTGCAAATCTGGGACGATTCCGCCCCAGTTGAATTGCTCATTCAGTGAGCTAGAGCAGACATGATGGGCCAAATAATCTCCTTCCATGCTGTAACAATTCTGTGTTGCACTACTTTTATGACACAAAGGGTAGAATCTTCAGTTTGGCGAGCAGGGGCGGGGCCTGCTCGCCAACGCGTAAAATGATGCACGGTGACGTCGAGCATGTGTCCCGACATCACCGCGCGTCATTCAGATCTTGAGTTCGGCGGGCACACACCGGAGTCAGCTGCACGCCCGCTGAACTGTCAAAGGCCTATTAAGGCCATTTAAATTCCAATTCAAATGATTAACATAGCTGCCCGTCTAACCTTAAGGAGCCTAGGCGGCCTTCACATACATCATGAAACCTCCTCCACGGGCAGGATGAAATTTCATGAGAGTTTTTAAATTTCAATAAAATTTTTCAAAAATATTCATAGACATGCCCCAGCTCATGTGACAGTGTCTTAAAAACATTCTTCCTCCTTTATTTAAATTTTTATATATTAAACACATCTCCCTGAGGCAGCTGTGCCTCAGGGAGATTTCTGCGCTCTTTCGCGTGCGTGCGCGAAAGAGTGCAGGCCCCAACTTGGCCTACTCCCCCGCACACACAGTGCCTCCAGGTGTGCATCATGCTGGGTAGGCTTTAGTTGGCCTGCCCATGTAAAATGCTGGCGCGCAGCCGATCACAGACGGTGATCGGCTGCGTGCCCGCCTGTGCCCGCCCGCACCCATTCCCACCAAAACCGCCCCCCCCCCCCAGCCCCCCGGACGGGGAGAAAATTCTCCCCAAAATATTCACTAAACAAATTCAAAGAAATAAAAGATGACAGAGTTTTGAATGACAGAGCAAAATATAAATCCAAACCTTTGCTCACTGGTAAATGAATCTTTACATGCAATAAATTTAAATGCAGTTACATTTTTGAAGTAGTGTTACAAGGAACAAGAATTTTACAGAAACAATTCAAAGAGTATTACTCTTCTTTCTTGCAGATAATTTTATACAGCTAGTAATGTTATGTAGTAATTGAAGGATTACCTCATTTCATTATAAGTGTATTTAATTTTCTATTCCATTTTTTTCTTAGTAGTAATTTTTTGTTTTGAAAAGATGTTGGTGATTTTTTTTCTGCTCAACAGTTCCAACTAGGGGAGCTTGTGCTCCAAGACCATTGCTTCTGGGAACTGGGTTGAGACTGTTCAATCTAATTTCACACAGGACTTTTACAGCCTAAGGAGAGAAAAGACTTCCATCCCATGAGTCTGGGCTACATTCAAATCAGGCTCCCAGAAGTCAAAGCACAGTAAGCTAACCCACTACATCATTCAGTCCCCCAGACTATCATTTGCAATAAATAAAAAGCATACTAAAGATAGTGATGATATATGTTACTAGAGCTTATTTTTTTCAGGATAAAAATCCTAATTGCAGCCATTTATCTGCTTAAAATTATGTTTTAATTGCACTGTATAATCAAAATCTTTGTTGTAGCAAGAATCCAAAGAGAACTACCCAGTTTGTATACAAGAAGTACTTGGCGAAGTTCACCCTGTTATTTTTGACTCTGCTATTGCCATGACCAAGGACATTAGAAAATGTGAAAAAACCAGAAATTCACTTGGCGTCATGGAATAGAAAGACAGTGGTTCTCCATTCCCATATAATGAGTCCCTAAAACAAAAACAAAAAAAATGCTGGAAATACTCAGCAGGTCGGACAGCACATGTGGAGAGAAACAGTTAACATTTCAGATCTGAAGAAAGTTAGAATTATAAGAATTTTTAAACCTGTAGAAGGGTGGAAGGGGCAGAAAGAATCAAAGGTGATAGGGTGAAGGGCAGGAGAGATTAACTAACAAAAGATTTAATGGGACAAGAGCCAAAGAGGGTGGTAATAGGTATAGTAAAGAAACAAAGATGAGGTGTGAATAACCATATAGCAGCTCATCTGAATGCAACATGAAGGGATAAAGAAAGAAACAAACCAGCAAAAACAACGCTCAAAAAAACTCATAGAATAAGATGGAGGTAGAGGTTATGATCTAAAGTTGTTGAGCTTGGTAAGATCCATCAGTTTCAGCACATTGGTGGGCACTACTTGGACTGATGAAGTTGCCAGCCAAGCTGATTGGCTGGCAGCTCCCGTGGGTGGGACTTCCTCCCTAATGAAGGGCAGAAATCTGACACTGCCACAATTTGTATTATGGCTGTGGGGTGGGCTGGTGTGGAGCGGTACGGCTCTATGCCAACTTTGCTTCCAGGGGAGGGGATGCGATCTGTCTGCACCCCCAAAATATGTTGCCCATTGTCTCTGTCTGTCCAGAAACCACAAACAGAAGTCACCTGACTTTCTGGAGTCCATTTCGTGAGGTTACAGATTCCACTATTCCATGTTGCTTTCTTTTTTTAACAAGTATACAGAGTCTGCTGCCCAATTATTTTTACAGGCATTATGTGACCATCAGAAGTGGCAGAGATACCAGTGCAGCAGCATGAATTGTGCAGACCTCCACCAGAATTCCCAGAAGTTGTCTGCTCTTGTGTATGTAAGATGATGGAGTTTATCAATGCTATGAGTGATGCTATGTCTCTATGGGGTTGACAAGCCTCCCAGATTGGCTAGGATTCTGCCAGAATCGGCATCTATCTCCCAGCGCCCATTGAAAGCAATCTGGGAGATTTAGGATGTGCAAAATGTTAATGGATATAGATAAAGTGAATGAGCTAATGGGGTTGGCAGGCAGCTGGAACTTTTGGCTGGGGGGCTAATGGTCAACAGGTATTTGCAGAGTGCTAGTTCTACTTCCGGTAAAGATGGAAGTCCCCAGAGCCAGGTTGAGGCTGCTGCACTCTCTGTAGAGCCTGAGGATTGTTTTGGATATTCTCGGCAGCCACAACACTCTTGTGATGGAATACATGCAGTTGGCGAATACCATGCTGTTATGTTTGTTCTCGCCAACAGACTGCACATTCCTGGCCACAGTGCAAGGCAGAAGTGAGGCCTGCCTGAAATATAGTGAGTGCCTGGGTCTGGGGGAATGGAGCAGCCCCAAGCTCATCTGCTCTCAACCTGGCTTAGAGACCAATGGCAGAAGTCTGGGGAGGGGCAGATGAAGGTAGGAGGTCATGTGCCATCTCCCAGAGTCTGTTCAGCCAGACTTTGCAACTTTATGTCTCTGGTGCACGACAGCATGACATCCTCCATTGAGATTTAGAAATCTAAAGAGAAGATTCAAGGCAATAGTGCAGTGGAACAATTTGGGTAAAGACATGCAAAGTAAGACAGGGAGGGACAGAGAGTTTAGAGTCATAGAGTTATAGTCATTGTACCAGATTGCACTAGAGAGAGTGCAGACGAGATTTACCAGGATGTTGTCTGGGCTGGAGAGTTTTAGTTATGAGGAGAGATTGTATAGACTGGTATTATTTTCCCTGGAGCAGAGGAGATTGAGGGGGGACATGATTGAGTTGTATAAAATTATGAGGGACATAGATAGGATGGACAGGAAGGAACTTTTCCCCTTGGTGGAGGGATCAATTTTTTCACCCAGAGGGTGGTGGGAATCTAGAACTCACTGCCTGAAAGGGTGGTAGAGGCAGTAACCCTCATAACATTTTAAGAAGTATTTGGATGTGCACTTGCGATACCATGGCATACAAGGCTATGGGCCTAGTGCTGGAAAATGGGATTAGAATAGTTAGGTTCTTGTTTGACCAGCACAGACTCAATGGGCAGAAGGGCCTTTTTCTGTGCTGTATACCTCTATGACTCCTTGTGTTTTAAAAAATATTCTGCTTTTCCATTCTCCACATTATACTCCATCTGCTACATTGTTGTACACTCATTTAACCTGTCTATATTTCTTTGCAGCCTCTTTGTGCCTCTTCACAGTTTACATTCCCACCTAGCTTAGTGTCATCAGCAAACTTGGATACATTCCTTTGCCTTTAGTTATATCACTCTTGGTTTCTCCACCTCCAAAGTCAATAATATAGATTGCAAATAGCTGAGGCTCCAGCACTGATCCTTGCAGCATTCCGCTAGTGCTGCCTGCCAACTTGAAAATGCCCCGTTTATCCCTACTTTCTGCTTCTTGTCCATTATTCAATCCATGTGAAAATATTATCCCTCAACTCCATGAGCCCTTTTCTTGCATATTAATCTTTTCTTGGGCACCTTATCAAATATCTTTTGGAAATCCAAATATGCTGCACCTCTTGGTTCTGTAATAATTTGATGGAGCAGCAGGTTTAGTGAAGAAAAGGCTAAACTTTACTTAGGAGACATGTGGGGTTACTTGCACGCTAGACATGATCTCTCCGTTGGAAGCCCCGCCCACAGGATTACCCGTGCAATAAGCTTATTGGTCGAAGCCCCTGTAATTGCATCACATGATGAGTGATTGATGGAAGAGAGGGACAATACGTCTAGTTACTATACAGCCCCCCCCACCACTTTAAGATTCTTACAGTTAAAATTTTAAAAAGTAAGAAAATCCAGCAAACATTTGTACAGTCTCTGGTGATTACAAATCAAGTCTTTGAGGAGCTGAAACAGGTAGCTTCTGGAGTTGCTGGCAAAGGGAACAGTGTTTAACCATGCTCTCGATTTCATTGTCTATTCCTGGCCACCAGACATTGCTACGTACCAGCATCTGGGGGTGCACTGTGGAGGTCTGCCAAGAGTGACTCTCTACCCTATGATGGGATCATGACTCTTGAACCCCACAGCAAAATTCCATCTTGACAAATCCATTCAGTGTTTCTGGAATGAAATGGTTGTAAGTCATCAGACACAATAGTTCTAGGCCATCCTTGTAAAATAAAGTCTTTCACTTTTGACAGTACTGGGACTCTGTTCATCCAATTCTTGATCTGTCTGGCAGATACAGGTGATGAATCCAAGAAATTTAACAATAACACTAACTCTTGTGGAAAGGGTGTATTGACAAGACTACCTGATAACAGAAGATGACTAAGTGCATCTGCCTTGGCTATATGCGAGTCAGGCAGTATATGAACATGTAATCGTAAGCTGATGGTGTCAAAGCCTGTCATTGGATTCTCATTAAAGCTATAGGCGGAATAGCTTTGTCTTCGATGAACAAACCTGTCAGCGTCTTATGGTCAGACACAATTGTAAAATGTCATCTGTGTAGTTATTGGTGAAACTTCTTGACACCAAATACAACCAATAATCCTTCTTTTTCCAACTGAGAGTAGCCCTTTTTAGCTTGGAAAAGTGTTCTTGAAATGTAAGCAATGGGTCTTTCTGATCCGTCCTCCATTTGATGTGATAAAACGGCTCCTACGCTGTAACGAGAAGCATCACACGTCAACACTAGCTCTTTAGATTGGTCATAATGTACCAACAAGTATGATGTCAACCCCAGGACCAGTGGTGGTTCTTCCTCAGCAATAAATATAGTGGTGCCAGTACAGTGGATAGATTAGGTAATAAATGGCTATAGTAATTAATTATACCTAGGAAGGATTTAAGCTCTGTCACATTTGAAGGTGATGGTGCATCTTTAATTGCTTGGACCTTGTCTTCAACAATTCCATAGCGTCCACCCTGTGGCCCAGGTAGGTTACCTCTGATGGTTGAAATGTGCATTTTTCTCGCTTCAAACGCACACTTACTTCCATAAATCTTCTCAGCACTTCCTCAAGGTTGGCTAAACGTTTAGCTTTGGTGAGTCCAGTGATGAGAACGTCATCTAAGTACACGACCACATGTGGAAGGCCCTGCAAGAGACTCTCCATAGATCGCTAAAAAATATTGAATGCTGGTGAAACTCCAAGAGACAAATGGGTGTACTGGTAGAGACCTTTATAGGTATTAATTGTCACGTACTCTCTTGACATGCTACCCAATTCCAATTCTTGATAGGCATGACTTATATATGACTTGCCTCCTGCTAACTTGGCGTACAAGTCATCGATTCTAGGAAAGGGGTATTTGTCTAACTTTGCTGTTTTGTTGACTGTCAGTTTGTAGTCACCGCACATATGTATAGTCTGGTCAGGCTTGACAACTGAGACCATCAGTGCGGCCCACTCAGAAAACTGGACAGGCTGAATTGTTCCCAGGTTTTCCAACCTACACAGCTCTGCTTCCACTTTTTCTTTTAGTAAGGCACTGATCTGGCCTTGAAGAAACATGGTGTTGCCGGGGATCAATATGCATTTTAGCTCATGTGCCCTTCAGTTTTCCCAATTCGTCTTGAAAAACAGTATCATATTTTCTCAAGAGCTCTGGAATTCCATCAGACTAGAATATTTCTGACCAGTCAAGTTTTATTTTCTGCAACCAATCTTGACCCAAAAGACTGGGCCCCTCCCGCTTTACGATTATCACAGGCAGTTGGGTTAGCTGTTGTTTGTAGTAGACTGGGACAGCAGCAATGCTTTTGACCTGAATGGATCCTCCAGCGTAAGTTCTCAGCTTGGTGGACGTCCGCTCCAATATCAATGGTTGACTCTCTTCACTGAGCTGTGTGCTCCCCAACAACAGTAGTTGAAGCACCGGTATTTCCTCAATCTGCAGTTGCTTGCCATTCACTTGCACTGTCCCTGTAATAGGCTCAGATTTAACAGCAGTCACGTGATACAGAGAGTATATATCAGTAGTAGCAGCCTCAGGCTTTGCTGTATCAGTTAGCTCAATCAGATTCGTTTGTAGTTTTGCTGTTTGCCTATCCTCTGTTCTGCATTGCCTAACCAGATGTCCTTTCCTGTGGCAATAATTGCATTCTGCCTCTTTGAATCTACAAATGTCTGCTCCATGATTTCCTCCACATCGGTAGCAAATGCGTTTCTTATTAGCTGATGTGTTACCATTAGGCTTCCTAAGTCTTCTTGCAGTGGGCATAGAATCGCACATAAAATCCGCTGTTCTGATTTTCACACTACGCTCAATGGCAGTTTCCCGCCCAACATGGAGTATGGCACCATTATTCACATGCTGCAAAGCTTGTGAGTCTTTCGCTGCACTTTCCATCGTGAGACAAAGTTCCAGGGCATGCTTGAAATCGATGTCAGATTCAGCTAGCAAGCGGCGCTGTATGGTGTCATCCTTGACTCCACATACAAGTCCGTAGCATATCATTCAAGGCATCCCCAAACTCGTAGTATTCGGTTAACTGTTTCAGACAGTTAGCAATAGATTCTCCCCCGCATGAACTCTCGAATTAAACTTGAAGCACTGCTTGATCAGACAGTTTGGGCTGAAAGTGCATTTTCACGAGTTCCACTAACTCACTGTACGACTTAGAACTGGGCACGTTCAGGGCAGTCAGGTTTCGAATCAGGTTATGTGTTTTGCTTCTACATGCACTCAGCAGGATAGCTTTACGTTTTTTTTTCAACAGTAATCTCATTCGCAAAGAAATAGAACCCGAGCCACTTGACATACTGACTCCAATCTTCAATGTTAGCATCGTATGAATCCATTCTTCCAAGCAGCAGCATGACTGGTAAGTATTGTTCAGTTCCGTTTTACTCACATCAACCAGGGCGAAGTACGCAGCAGAAGTAGGTTTTATCCTCGTCGTCAAATGCAATAGCTTGATGGAGCAGCAGGTTTGATGAAGCAAAGGCTAAACTTTATTTAGGAGACATTTAGAGGTGTTTGCATACTACTCGAGGTCTCTCCATCAAAAGCCCTGCCCACAGGATTACCCGCACAAAATGTTTATTGGTCAAAGCCCCCGTAATCGCATCACATGATGAGTGTTTGACAGGAGGGAGGAACAACTATTCTAGTTACCACACCATTTATCGACCCTACTGGTTGCATCAAAGAACTCTAATTTGCTAAATACAATTTCACTTTTGTAAAACCACATTGACTGTGTCTGATCATACTATGATTTTCTAACTGCACTGTTAAGATTTTCTTAGTGAGAGATTCCAGCATTTTCTCGGCTGGCCTACAGCTCCTTGTTTTCTCTCTTCTTCCTTCCTTGAATGCCGGTGTTATATTTGCTAACTCCAATCTGCAAAATATGAGGAATTTTGGAAAAACACAACCAGTACATCCATTATCTCTAAGCTACCTCTTTTAGGACCCTAGGATATAGCAACATTGAAACTAGGAGCAGGAGTAGGCCATTCGGCCCTTTGAGCCTACTCCTCCATTCATTATGATCATGGCTGATCATCCAACTCAATAGTCTGCTCCCGCTTTCTCCCCATACCCTTTGATCCCTTTTGCCACAAGAGCCATATCTAACTCCTTCTTGAAAACACACAATGTTTTGGTCTCAACTACTTTCTGTGGTAACGAATTCCACAGGCTCACCACTCTCTGGGTGAAGAAATTTCTCCTCAGTCATCAGGTCCTGGGGATTTCCTGAAACTGTTCATAACATGGCCATTTGGGGAGGTGGGTTTGAGGCCAACAAGCCTGTTCCCCGCCATGAGGCAGGTAGCCAATTAGGCTCATTAGGAGTCTTGTCAACTGTAGGTAAAAGAGGCAGACAGGAATTTTCCAGTCGGCCTCTGGTTTTCCAACTTGACAGTGGGGGCATTTCAACTGATGGAGGCAGGTGCCCAGTGACAATTGCACTTGAGAAGGCCTACAAGCCCTCCCTGCTTCCTTGGTTGCGGGGGTACAGCCATTTCTTGATATCACGTGGAGTGAATCGAATTGGCTGAAGACTGGCATCTGTGGTGCTGGGGACCTCCAGAGGAGGCTGAGATGGATCATCCACTTGGCACTTCTGGCTGAAGGTTATTGCAAATGCTTCAGCCTTATCTTTTGTACTGATGTGCTGGGCTCCCTCATCACTGGGGATGGGGATATTTGTGGTTGGGGTGAGTTGTTGGGGGCCAGGGCTGCACTGTGGTAGGGACAAGTTGTGGGGGCAAGGCAGCATGGTCTGATGGTAGTGCACAAGCACATGTGAGGGGGTGGGTGAGAGGGAAGCATCCATGCATTAGGGAAACCTTGTATAAAGTGACCATTCCCCTGCAGCTGAGACAGTTCAGGCGCAGCCACATCGACATGCTTGGTGGCAGGCCTCTAGCTTATCTGTCCACTCAAGAAACGCAGAGGCATGAAAATGCCACCAAGTGCTCCAGAGCTTTTCACCCCTCGGACACAGGCTGCAAACTAATGGGCGTTTTAGTGGACTGCAAAACAATTGGATGACTGTGCAAGTTGTACAATCTTCTTGCAAAAGCTGGCCATGGAGCAGTCACTGGTGGGGGCATTCACAGCCCCTTGCAATGTTTTCATTCAGGTTTGGACCAGTCTTCCCATGATTCAAGCTAATAGCACAGCCTTGCAGGGTGGGTTAGGAGAATGCCTGCACCTGAGCTGAGAGCACAGCATACAGTCCAGTGGGTGAAACTGCCACCAATCGGTCAGGTGGTGTGGGACGGAGATGGGTGGGGTTTCGGTCAGCCATGCAGTGCACTAAACTCTGATCATCCAAGTGATTTCCAACACTCTCTGGCATGCATTAAGGGGCCTTCAGACTTAACCAAGAGAGGTTCTTAGAACACCCAAGCTAACCCACATGTCTCTCTCTTTCATCCTGCAGGAGGAGTACATCAGAAGCATGGAGCCTGGTGACCTATCTGTATGTTAGGGAGCATACAGCTAGGAACAGTGAGCAGAGACGAAGGAGAAGAGAGGGATAGAGGTGCCTGGCTGGACAGAGGGAGGTTCAGCACCCTCAAGAAGAACTGTGGCTCCTGCACATGATGCTGAAGAGCCACAGCGAGCCATCACTAGTCCGTGCCTAGCTAGACCCAGGGTATACAGATGCCACTTGTCATTCCTGCAGATGACAGAATCAGTGTCACTGAAGACTGCGCATGTCCAGGGAACTGATCGGTCACATCTGCCACCTGCTGCAGGATTTGGTGACACAGGGACATGGAGGGCATCCACTGCCATTGGCTGTGAAAGTGACCGCGACACTCAATTTTTATGCCAGTGGCTCCTTTCAAGCCTCCACATTTGACTTCTGTGGATCTCGCAAGACTCCACGCACAGATGCATTCAGGAGGTCATGGACACCATGTTTGTGAAGGCACACAACTTGTGCATTTCACCCGGGACCCGCCAGGAAGCAAGAGCGCTGGGATTTGCCCAGATCTCAGGTTTTCCACAGGTGCAAGGTATCATCAACTGCACTCACATGGCACACAGATCTCCGTGGCAACAAGCGCTCAACTATGTCAACCTCAAGGGCTTTCACTCGCTGAATGTTCAGCTGATGTGCAATAACCACAAACGCATCCTGCAGGTCTGCGCACAATTCCCAGGGAGTGTCCACGATCCCTACATCCTTAGCAGATGTTTCAGGGTCCACAGAAGCTACAAGGATAGCTCCTCAGGGACAAGGGCTACCCACAGACAGGCTGATGATGCCCATGTGGTGACATCAGAGTGCAACAGAGAGAAGGTACAATGAGGCTCATGCTACATCTCACACTTCGGTGGAGCAAAACAACAAGATGTTGAAAATGAGGTTCCAGTGCCTGGACTGGTCTGGTGGAGCCCTGCAATATAATCCACTGGGGCTGCCATGCATCGTCGTCGCCTGCTGGCGCTGCAATGGTGGGAGGAGCTGGCTGAAGAGGAGATGGAGGAGCTGCCCGTCTCCTCCAATGAGAAGGACATTGACAGGGATGAGGGTGAGGAGGTCCTCGAGATGAAGATGATGGTGATGAGGCCATCACATTGGCCAGATGAGGCAGGCGCACTCAAGAGGCTCTCATAACTACTAGATTCATGGAGGATGATGAAGACATGCAGTGATGACACTCTATAGTTACTCACATTGCATCTGTGACTGTTTGACTCCTGTTTGGCTGATGGCAGTGCACATTCCCTCTGTGATAAGGCTCCTGTCATGGAGACGCAGTGGATGCCCATAGTCCATACATTCCAGGAAGATGATGACATTTAATTCCAGATTTTTACTGAATTCAAAATCTACCGTCTGCCATGATGTGATTTGAACCTGGGTCCCCAGAGCATTACCCCGGGTCTCTGGATTACTAGTCCAGTGAAAATACCACCACATCACTGCCACCACCCCACCCCCCACCCCCCATCACCCCACCCCTGGAGTGCCGGTTTGCCAGTGTCATCCTTCTTCGAGCCTTTCCCCATGAGGCAGGATTGGGTGCAGAGGGGTTACCCCACTCGCAAGCAACAGGTAGCTAATTAAGGCAAGTTAAATTAAAAACAAAAAAACTGCGGATGCTGGAAATCCAAAACAAAAACAGAATTACCTGGAAAAACTCAGCAGGTCTGGCAGCATCCCCCTTCCTTTTTTTTTCCAATAAATTATAAAGATTTTCCTTTTCCCACCTATTTCCATTATATAAAAAAAAACCCCACTAGAGCTATACCTTGAGTGCCCTACCATCCATTCTTAATTAGCACATTCATTTAGATAATATCACCAACTTTAACTTTAACACCTATGTGTTCTATTGTACTATTGTCGTTGACATCTTTTGATGATCTGCTTCTATCACTGCTTGTTTGTCCCTACAACCACAACCCCCCCACCTCCACCTCTCTGTCTCTCTATCTCTCCGCCCCCCACACACACACCTTAAACCAGCTTATATTTCAACTCTTTCTTGGACTCGAACTCAAGTTCTGTCGAAGGATCATGAGGACTCAAAACGTCAACTCTTTTCTTCTCCGCCAATGCTGCCAGACCTGCTGAGTTTTTCCAGGTAATTCTGTTTTTGTTTCAAGTTAAATTAAAGATCAACTAGAATTTTCCAGTCAGTGTATGGGCACACTACGGTGTCTGAAGCATGGCAGCAACCTGGAGGCAATAGAAAAAGGACCAGTGACCCAGGGAGACTCTGAGACCATTCTTCCTGCCTACTGTCTACCTGGCCACATCAGTTATTTGGTTTCCACTCAATAATGGTGGTCTGGCAGCTGTGGCCATTTTTTATTTCAGGTTTGTTTAAATTGTGGAGAGGGACCCTCAAGATGGAGGCACTTTTTCTTTCCCTTACCTACAATCCAGGATGTAGCTTCTTCCATGCTGGAGGGCCTCCAATTGGCTCTCCAGTTCGAGAGGCTGCCTGCATCTTTAATTGGTGGTGAACATGCCCTGTGGCCACTAATTGGCCAGTTAAAGGAAAGTCACTACCAGGTGACTGCTCCCAACACAGTGTGGGGTCAAGACAGCCATTTGATCTCGACATTGGGGTCCCAACCCAAAATGCAAAATCCTACCCTATATCTCTGCCATAGCTATTATAACTAGACCGTTCATCTCTACTTGTGCCACCAGTTCATCTATCTTATTATAAATGCTTCGTGCATTTGGGTAAAGAATGTTTGATTTCATTTTTTTAACCAATATTCTTTGCAGGCACCTTATTCACTACAATAAACTCTCTGTCCCTCCCTGTCCTACTTTGCATGTCTTTACCCAAATTGTTCCACTGCTCTATTGCCTTGGATCTGCTCTTTAGATTTCTAAGTCTCAATGGAGGATACCATGCTGAAATGCACCAGAGACATAGACTCTGGTTGAACAGATTCTGGGAGATGTCACATGACCTCCTACCTCCATCTGCCCCTCCCCCAAGCTCTTGCCATTGGCCTCTCAGCCAGGTTGAGAGCAGACGAGCTTGGGGCTGCTCCATTCACTCACTATATTTCATTAAACTTCTAAGTGTTAATATTTAGAGAGGCTTGTGTGCGCTCATTCAACAGACACAGAAAATTAGCATGCAGGTACAGCAAGCAATTAGGAAGGCAAATGGCAAGTTGTCCTTTATTGTAAGGGGATAGAAGTACAAGAATAAGGATGACTTGCTACAATTGCCTAGGACTTTGGTGAGTCCACACTTGGAGTACTGTGCACAGTTTTGGTCTCCATATTTAAGAATGATATACTTTCCTTGGAGGCAGTCCACTGAAGGTCCACTAGATTGGTTCCTGGGATGAGAAGGTTATTCTATGATGAGAGATTGAATTAGCAGGGTCTATATTCTGGAGTCAAGAAGAAGGAGAGGTGATCTCATTCAAACATACAAGATTCTGAAGGGGCTTGACAGAGTACTCAATGAGTGGTTGTTTCTCCTCACAAGGGAACCTAGAACACAGGGGTACAGTCACAGGATAAGGGATTGATTACTTACGTCTGAGTTGAGGTCAAATTTCATCATTGCGAAGGTTGTGAATCTTTGGAATTGTCTATCCCAGGGCATTGTAGATGCTTCATCATTGAGTATAGAGACAGACAGATTTCTGGTCTCTCAGGGAATTAAGAGATATGGGAAGTGGGCGGGAAAGTGGAGCTGAGGGAGGAGATCAGCCATGATGGTATTGAATGGCAGAGTAGGCTCAAGGGGTCAGATGATCTTCCCTTATTCTTATGTTCTTATGTTAGCAGTGGGTGTTGGCAATGGAAAGATGGGGTGGTAAAGAGACCTGGTGGCAGTGTTAGATGAAGGACAGCCATTTGATACTTAACTGGCACAGGGATCTTGGTGAAAAGCTTAAAATGCCGCAAGCACATTTCTGAAGTGAAATGTGCATGGATGAGTCCATCGTGGTTTCTCTGGCAATCAGGCACTAAAGGAACATCATGATGCTCCTCCTTCTTACCTCCAAAGATGCCAGGTGCTCTCCACCCTCCTCTTGCGCCAACTCCAGCTCTCTCTGAAGTAGCATGTTGTGATCGGCACTGCAGACCACAACATCCTGGAGACTCTTGCTGGGATATGTTGAAAGGTTAAGGCACCAGAATACCATCTTAAACAAGCCAATGGCTAGCTCTATTGTTGACCTGGTGCCGACATGGTTCCTGTTGGACTTGTCCTGTGCTTTTGTGTTTTGGTTTATCATTGGGGTCTGCAGCCAGGTTTTGAGTGCGTAGACTTTATCTTCCAGAAGACAACTGCTGAGGTTGTTTAGTGGAGAGAATGTGAGGCTGCAAAGGGAAAAAGCCATGGCAGATCTCATATATACCTGATGTAAACATGCACAATGTTCTTACAGTGGTCACAGGCCAGCTGCACATTAAGGGAGTTGAAACCCTTCCAGTTAATGATGATGCCTTGATTGCCACATGAGTGCAAGGGAGCCAGTAATGGAGGTACTTGAGCCCATGCCCAAACCCAAGCCTGTGAAGGATAAATTGCTGGGCTTCCCCTCCATACCTGAACTCCTCTGCCAGCCTCAAAGTTGCAGCCAGGGTAGGAAGCGGCCGTTAAGTGGCCTCAGCTAGGGCAAAGGTGTGTGGGCTGCATTAGGCCTTGCTAACATCCCGTAACGTTGTAGACAGGTCGGGGGGTGGGTGGAAGGGTGGTGGAAAGGCCACCAAGAGAATTAGTCCCATTAGGTTTCCTACTACTTTTTCTCTAGTTATAGTTATTGTTTTAAGTTCCTCCCTCCCTTTTGCCCCTTGAATTTTGTGATATTATTGGAATGCTTTTTGTGCCTTCTACCATGTAGACGGATACACAATACTTGTTCAAAGTCTGTGAAATTTCTTTCTTTCCCATATTAATTTCCCAGTCTCAGCCTCTAAGGGAGTAACATTCACTTTAGCTACTCTCTTAATGACATAAGAACATAAGAACTAGGAACAGGAGTAGACCATTCGGTCCCTTGAGCCTGCTCCGACACATTCATTAAGATCATGGCTGATCTTCTTGTGTTTCGATTTCCACATTCCCATCTAACTCCGATAACCTTTAATTCCTTTGCCGAACAAGAATCGATCCACCTCTGCCTTAAAAAAATTCAATGACCTCACCTCCACCACCTTCTGAGGCAGATAATTCCAAAGTCGCAAAACCCTCTGAAAGAAAAAATTCTCCTAATTTCTGTCCTAAAAGAGCACCCCTAATTTTAAAACAGTGCCCCCTAGTTCTTGACTCACCCACAACAGGAAACATCCTTTCGATGTCCACCTCATCAAGGCCATTCAGGATCCTGTATACCTCAATCAAATCACCCCTCACTCTTCTAAACTCCAATGGAAACAAAACTAGTCTGTCCAACATTTCCTCATAAGACAACCCACTCATTCCAGGTATCAATCTAGTAAACATCCTTTGAACCACCTCCAATGCACTTACATCCTCCCTTAAATAAGGACACCAAAACTGCACACAGTATTCGAGGTGCAATCTCAACAATGCCCTGTTAACTGAAACATAACATCCTTACTTTTATGTTCAATCCCTCTTGTAATAAAGGATAGCATTCCATTAGCCTTCTTAATTACTTGCTATACCTGCATCCTAACTTTTTGTGACTCATATACTAGAACGCCTTGATCCCTCTGCACCTCAGAATTATGCAGCCGTTCTCCATCTGCTTTTTTATTCTTTCTGCCACATTAAACTCCATTTGCCAGATCTTTGCCCACTCACTCAACCTATCTATATTCAAATGCAACCTCATGTCCTCTTCACAACATACTTTCTTACCTATCTTTGTGTCATCTGCAAATTTGGCTACCATGTCTTCACTTCCCTCATCTAAGTCATTGATGTAAATCATAAATCTTTTTTATATGCTTGTAGAAGTTCTTATTGTCTGTTTATATATTTCTCCCTAGTTTACACTCGTATTCCAATTTCTCCCTCATTTTTTATTCATCCTTTGCTGGTTTCTAAAATTCTCCCAATCTTTTTGCCTACCACTAATTTTTGCATCATTGTACAGCTTTTCTTTCAATTTCATACCATCCCTAACTTCCTCAGTTAGCCATGGATGGTCCATCCTTCTCAGAGTCTTTCTTACTAAGTGAAATATATCCACATTGAGCATTATGAAATATCTCCTTAAATTTCTGCCACTGCTTATCCACTCTTTTACCTTTTAACCTATTTTCCCAGTCTACTAGAGCCATATCTTTTGCAGTTATCTTTATTTAAGTTTAAGACACTAGTTTCAAACCCAAGTTTCTAGGCCTTACACTGAATGTGAAATTCTATCACTCTTGCTTACAGGATCCTTTACAATGATGTCATTAATTAATTGTACCTCATTACACACACACAGCTCTAAAAAAACCTGTTCCATTGTTGGTTCCAGAATGTATTGTTCTAAGAAACTGTCCTGAAAACACTCTATTAACTAATTTCCAAGGCTACCTTTGCCAACTTGATTCGTCCAATCTATATGAGGATTAAAATGGCCTACGATTATTCCATCCAAGCATCCATTATTTCTTAATGCAAACTCGATTCTACATATATATGTAGTCACTGTCGCCATGAAGCAGTCTGGGAAGAGTGTCCTCTGCGGTTACTATCACCAAGTGAAAAAAAACAAAGAGTGACATCACAGGAAAACCGTAAGTTCATTGGTTGGTAAGTAACTGCTAGTTTGAACTACCTATTCTATGTTGATTTCAGATTAAAGGGGCCCAAGATCAGAGGCTTCAGCTTCAACTCAGCAGAGAGAGTGAGTTCCAGTTGATTTTAAAAAGTGTATTTTGAACCTCTATTCTAACTTGCTTCCAGATTAAAAGTAAATAGGAGAAATATTTTACAGATTGATAAACTAAAGACCAGTAGGAAATTTAAAAACAAATTGAGAAACCAATTAAATAAAATAGAGATGCAGGGCCAGGCGATGTGTTGTAGCTGCATGATATGGGAGCTGGTGGATCCCATTGTGGTTCCTAGTGACCACATTCATAGCAAATATTGGTTGCTTGAGGAACTCCAGCTCAGAGTTGATGAGCTGGAGTCTGAGCTTCAAACACTGCGACACATCAGGGAGGATGAGAGTTACCTGCATGCTGTGTTTCAGGAGACAGTCACACCCCTTAGATTAACTACCTTAAATTTGGCCTGTGGTCAGTGACAGGAGGGTGTGAGTGAGGCAGGTAGAGGGATTCAGGAAGTAGCACTGCAGGAACCTCAGCCCTTGTCCTTATCCAACAGGTTCGAGATTCTTGCTCCCTGTGTGGATGAGAGCAAGGACTGTAGGGAAGATGAGCAAACTGACCATTGCACCATGGTACAGGGAGCCATTCAAGCGGGGGGAGAAAAGAGAAATGTAGTTGTAATCGGGGATAGTATAGTTAGGGGAATAGATACTGTTCTCTGTAACCAGGATGGAGAGTCCTGAAGGCTGTGCTGCCTACTTGGTGCCAAGGTTAAGGATATCTCATCTGGGCTACAGAGGAACTTGGAGTGGGTGGGGAAAGATCCAGTTGTCGTGGTCCACATAGGTACCAACAATATAGGTGGAATGAGTAAAGAGGTTCCACTGAGGGAATACGAGCAGCTAGGGGCTAAATTAAAAAAGCAGAGCCAAAAAGGTAATAATCTCCGTATTACTACCTGAGCCACAAGCTACTTGGCACAGGGTCAATAAGATTAAAGAGGTAAATGCATGGCTCAAGGATTGGTGTGGGAGAAATGGGTTTGAATTCATGGGACATTGGCACCAGTACTGGGGAAAGAGGGAGCTATTCCATTCAGACATGCTCCACTTGAATCATGCTGGGACCAGTGTCATGGCGAATTGCATAACCAGGATTATAGGTAGGGCTTTCAACTAAATAATGGGGGGAGAGTTCAGTTGCATGGAAATATAAAAGATCAAAGTTTAAGGAGAGGGTAAGAGTGCAGGTTAGTGACGAGGCTGATTGTTACCAAAAATGAAAGGAAGGGACAGAGTGTGTGAACGCCATATTGCACCAAAGAATCATATAAGAGTAGGGAAAATTGACAGTAGGGCAAACTTAAAGGCTTTGTATCTGAATGCGTGTAGCATTCGGAATAAAACTAATGCGTTAATAGTGCAAATAGAGATAAATAGGTATGATTTGGTGGCGATCACTGTGATGGGGTTACAGGGAGAACAGGTTTGGGAGTTGAATATCCAAGGGTACTAAGTGTTTCAGAAGGACAGGCAGGAAGGAAAAGGAGGTGGTGTAGCTTTGTTAGTAAAGGAAGAGATCGGTGCTATAGTGAGGAATGATATAGGCATTGGAGAGCAAGATGTAGAGTCAGTCTGAGTAGAAATAAGAAATAGCAAGGGAAAGAAGTTCCAGGTGGGAGTAATCTATAGGTCCCCAAACAACAGTTCAGCAGTAGAGCATAGTTTAAACCAGGAAATACTGGGAGCATGTAAGAAAGGCACGGCAATAATTATGGGTGATTTTAATATGCATATAGACTGGACTAATGAAATTGACAAGGGTAGCCTTGAGGGAGAGTACATAGAGTGTATTAGAGATTGTTTCTTGGAGCAATAAGTTGTGTAACCAACCAGGAAGCAGGCTATTCTGGATTTGGTTTTGTGTACTAAAATGGGATTAATTAATGATCTCATAGTAAAGGATCATCTTGAGAAGCGTGAACATAGCATGCTAGAACTTCAAGTTCAGTTTGAGAGTGAGAAACGTGAGTCCCACACTAGTGTTCTGGAGTTAAACAAAGCTAACTACATAGGCATGAGGGCAGATTTGGCCCTAGTGGACTGGGAAGGAAGACTACAAGATAGATAAAAACAAAAAACTCTGGATGCTGGAAATCCAAAACAAAAACAGAAACAAAAATACCTGGAAAAACTCAGCAGGTCTGGCAGCATCGGCGGAGAAAAGTACAGTTTACGTTTCGAGTCCTCACGATCCTTCAACAGAACTAAGTAAAAATAGGAGTGGGGTAAAATATAAGCTGGTTTAAGACTACAAGGTAGGACAGTTGATGAACAGTGGCAGATATTTAAGGAGATATTCAATTCCTCCCAAGTAAAATATATTCCAAAGAGGAGGAAAGATGGTGAGAGGGGGAAAAAGCATCTGTGGCTAAGCAAGGACGTTGCAGATAACATAAAGGCAAAAACTAAGGCATTCCAAATTGCAAAGGTCAGTGGCAAGCTAGAAGATTGGGAAACTTTTAAAGATCAACAAAGGGTGACTAAAAACATAATAAAAAGAGCAAAAGTAAATTATGAAAGAAAATTAGCGCAAAATGTAAAAAGTGATAGCAATCTACAAGTATATAAAAGGAAAGAGAATAGCTAAAGTGAATGTTGGTCCCTTGGAGGATGAGACCGGAGAGTTAATGGTGGGGAATGCAGAAATGGCAGAGATGCTTAATCAATATTTTGCCTCAGTTTTCACTGTGGAGGACACTAGGACCACCCCAATAGTAACAGGTAGTGCAGAGGGTATAGAGAAGGAGGAGCTCAGAACAATCACCATCACTAGAGAAAAAGTACTGAGCAAACTATTGGGATTAAAGGGTGACAAGTCCCCAAGACCTGATGGCCTACATCCCAGGGTCTTAAAGGTAGTGACAGTGGAGATAGTGGATGCATTGGCTATAATATTCCAAAATTCCCTGGATTCTGGAAAGGTTCCAGTGGATTGGAAAAATGTTCATATAACGCCCTTATTCAAAAAGGGGGGAGGCAGAAAGTAGGAAACTATAGACCAGTTAGTTTAACGTCTGTCATTGGGAAATTGTTGGAATCTATTATTAAGGAAGTAGTAATGGGGCATTTGGAAAGTCAAAATGTAATCCATCAGAGTCAGCATCGTTTTATGAAGAATAAAATGTGTTTGACTAATTCGCTAGAGTTCATTGAAGATGTGACAAGCAAAGTGGATAATGGGGATCCTGTAGATATAGTATATCTGGACTTCCAGAAGGCCTTTGATAAGGTCCGCACAAAAAATTAACACACAAGATAAGATCACATGGAGTTAGGGGTAATATATTAGCTTGGATACAGGATTAGCTAACAAACAGAAAGCAGAGAGTTGGGATAAATGGGTCTTTTTCTGCATGGCAAGCTGTAACAAGTGGGGTGCCACAGGGTTCGGTCCTTGGGCCCCAACTGTTTACAATCTATATTAATGACTTGGATTCAGGGATAGAAAGCACGATAGCTAAATTTGCAGATGACAACAAAATAGGTGGCAAACTAAGTTTCATTGAAGAAATAAGAAATTTATAAATGAACATGGACAGGTTAGGTGAATGGGCCAAAATTTGGCAGACGGAGTTTAACGTGGATAAGTGTGAGGTTGCCCATTTTGATCGGAAGAATAAAAAGGCGACTTATTATTTAAATGGAGAAACTTCAAAATGCTTCGGTGCAGAGGGATCTAGGTGTCCTTGTGCATCAATCGCTGAAAGCTAGTATGCAGGTACAGCAGGTAATAAGGAAGGCAAATGGAATTTTGGAATTTATTGCTAAAGGAATAGAGTATAAAAATAGGCAAGTGTTGTTGCAACTGTGCAAGGCATTGGTGAGACCACACCTCGTGTACTGCGCACAGTTTTGGTCCCCTTGCTTGAGAAAGGATGTAGTTGCATTGGAGGCAGTTCAGAGGAGGTTCACTAGATTGATTCCAAAGATGCGGGGCTTGTCTTATGAGGAGAGATTGAGCAGTTTCGGCCTATACTCGCTAGAGTTTTGAAAGATGAGAGGAGATCTAATTGAGGTATATAAGATGCTAAAGAGGATAGACAAAGTAGATGTGGAGCAGATGTTTCCCCTTGTGAGGCATTCTAGAATGAGAGGCCACAGTTTTAGGCTAAGGGGTGGTAGATTTAAATCAGAGATGAGAGCCAAATAAAGGGTCATGAATCTGTGGAATTCACTACCTCACAGTGCAGTGGATTCCGGGAGGCTGAATAAATTAAAGGAGGAGATAGACAGATTTTTAATTAGTAACGGGTTGAAAGGTTATGGGGAGAGGGCGGGAAATTGGAGTTGAGGCCAAAATTAGATCAGCCATGATCGTATTGAATATCGAGGGGCTGAATTGCTACTCCTGCTCCTAGTTCTTATGTGGGGCCTATAAATTACTCCCACCAGTGACTTCTTGTCCTTACTATTTCTGATCTCCACCCAAACTACTTATGGGCCAGAATTTTCACATCGGTGTGCGGGGCCACATGTAAAATGATGTACAGTGACTTCGGGCAAGCGTCCCAACGTCATCGTGCGTCATCGCAATTTATAGTGGGCGGGCACGCGATGATCTCTGATGCACGCCCACTATTAATTAACAGGCCACCTAAGGCCCTTGAGCCAGTAATCAATGTCGATTTTTCGGGGCCAGTGCAATGTTCAGATCGTCGCATGGGCGCAACAGGCAGGCAGGTAGGCCACATTTTTATAAACATCATCCATGGGCGGGATAAGAGGGGTGAGTGGGGTTGCGAGTGTTATTTGTCAGACATTTAATGCTTAAACTTTCTGCTACTTGCCTATGTGAGCATGAATATTTCAAAACTCTTCAAAACTGCTTGGGCAGGAGTAACAGGCTTCAGGTCAGGACTCTGGAGTAAACATCATTTTTGGGGCCTTGTTGGTTTCAGGAAGCCTTCCTTTAGCCTGGGAAAGGGAGTTGCAATCTCTACCGGAGGGACCTCCTCTGAGGAGAAAGGGTGGGCCAGAAGGGGGAGGAGGCCAGGAGTCCATATTCAGCCTCCAGGGGAGACACCTTTGGGAGAAGAGGTGCAAGCACAAGGGGTGCAGGGCCAACAGGAAGTCCAAGGTGGAAGGGGCTGCAGAAGATGCCACTATCCGGCTGCCAGGGTTTACAGGCAGTGATAAAGCTACCTCAACATGTCTGAGGTGCAGTGCCAAAGGAGGCTCCGTCTTTCAAGGGAGACAGTGACCACCATTTGTCAGATGATAGGCCATGAGATCTGTGCCAACTGTGTGGGTGGGCACTCCATGCCAGTAGCATTGGAGGTCACGGCTGCCCTCAACTTGTATGCCTCTGGTTCTTTCCAGGGGTCAGTGGGTGAACTTTGCAGAGTCTCCCAGTCAGCTGTCCACACTTGTGTCAAGAGGTGACAGACACTCTGTTCAGACATACATTGACTTTCATCCACTACTGCTGGGATGAGGCCAGCCAGTCAGAGCGAGCCAGAGGCTTCGCAGCGATTGCTGGTTTCCCCCGTGTCCAGGGTGCAATAGACTGCACACATGTGGCCATCAAGGTGCCAGCAGGTGAGCCCGGTGCCTTCGTCAACAGGAAGGGCTTCCACTCCTTGAACGTGCAGATAGTGTGTGATCACAGGATGCAGATTCTGCAAGTCTGTGCAAGGTACCCAGGCAGCTCCCATGATGCTTATCTCCACAGACACTCCCAGTTGCCGAGGCTCTTCAGTGCTCCAGCCCGGTTGGATGGATGGCTGCTGGGTGACAAGAAGTATCCCCTCAATCATGTCGCCCCTCTGCCATCCAAGAACAGAGATCGAGCAGCGGTACAATAGGAGCCACACGTCCACAAGGGCTGTGGTAGACAGAGCCATCGGTCTTCTCAAGATGCGCTTCTGATGCCTGGACCATTCAGGGGGCGCATTCCAATAGCCCCCAGATCGTGTGTCACTGATAGTGTTTGCATGCTGTGCTCTCCACAATCTAGTGCTGGGAAGGGGCGACGCAGTGGAGGAAGAAGATGTAGATGCAGATGCTCCAGCTGCACACGATGAGTCCAGTAGTGAGTCCGAGGCTGAGCACGCACAAGAGAACTGGTAGGCAAGGTGGTAGACACTGACTCAGGCAAGCTCCAGGGAGGCAGGGACACCCGGGAGACTTTAATCCAATGAACCTTCAGCTAGCCCACTATAGATGGACCTCCAACACAAACCAGGGTTGCAGGTTCCATATTCGAGACCTGAGAGCAACATCTGCCTGGTTAGGAACATTAATTATGTGCCTTGTCAATAAAGCTCAATTTCAAACAAGTCACTCATAACATCAGGGGTTCCCATCCACTTGCAGAAGTAAGGAATCACCCTTAGCCATGCTCACATATAAACATTTAAAGAATTAACAAAATAAAGCAGAAAAGAAACTGAATGCAAGAGAGTTAAGCATCACGCCAACTTGTCATCAACTCATAGCGGGGCAACATAAAAACACCAGTGAGAAAGAAGCCTGTGGTGTGCCTAAGGTGCCTAAGTTTGTTTCCAGGTGCTATGTCTAGGTGCTCCTCCCTTGCTGGCACTGACATCTGAGACAGCCTGCTGACTTTGCTGTCCTGTTGGCCTTGATGACCTTGGCGGGCTTCCTCTGGCCTGTGGAGCCTTTGATGCCTGGGAGGGAGCGGCCAGTTCCACAGCTGGCATCTCCCTAGGCGCTGCAGCCTCATCGAATCCTACGGTCACTGGCAGAGGGGTGGAGGGCTGCTACCCTCATCTGAAGTACCCTGAGAGGAGCCTGCAGAGACAACAGGCAACTCCTGCGCCAAAGTGAGGTCGCTTCGGACCTCCCTGCTCACCATTCATGGATAGGCACTGAGCTGGGATACTTTGTGCCCAATCCATCTCCCACACTGGAACTGACCAGCTGAGGTCAACGCTGCTGTGAGGGCTTGCAGGTTCGAGCACAACCCCAGGAGGCCCTGGTTGTTCTCCTGGAGGTGCCTCTCCATGAGAGTTGCTACTCTCTCCATGGAAGAAGCATGGCACTTGGCCATGAGGCTCATTGCATCAGTGATGCTCCACGTGGACTCCTCCAGCACAGGGACCATGCCATGCATTGCCTCATGTATCTCCACCAGATCCTCTGCACACCCTGCTGGACTTTCAGCATCTGCTGCCTCACAGACGACTCCAGAGGCACATCATCAGCCACCAACTGAACATGTGCCTGGTCCCTTGCAGTCCTCTGACTGTTGGCGCCATGGGCACTCTCTGTCTCTACCCACATCTCAAGCGAGTGTGAAGTGCCCTCACTTGCTGTGCTCTGGGATGCTAGCCGATGGTCTAATTCCCACCGAGGTGCCAGTATCTGCGCTGGTGCCTGGCCAGCAGAGATAGTGTGACGCTGGTGATTCCATTTGTTCTGGGCCCTCAGGTGTGAGAGGTGGCCCCTCTGCCTCCTCCTCCGAGCCCTGCCCCGGTGATGCTGAAAGGAGGAACAAGGACATTGGATTAGTTCAAGTGAAGACAATGTCAATGTACGTGCCTGGCCCCCGGATCAGTATGCGCGCATCCTTCCATAATCAATGGTCAACCCATGTTGGAAGCTTCAATCACTGAACATTCAACAGTGGGCTGGCTGCTGGGACACACATGGTGACCTCAGTGATGGTAATTTTACCTGCCCATGGCACCCCAGCCTCACTACCACCGGTAGACCTGGGTGCATGGCGCATCTCCAACTCCATTGCCTCCTGGTGATTATGGCCAACTGGGCCTCCGCCAGTCTGCATCTGCTCAGCGGTATTGTGTGTGGTCTTCTCCTGAAAAGGAGAGGAGCATTGATTAGTTCACCCTGTACCTGGATTGCCATCGCATCCCTGCCACCTCCACCTGATTGGGACATTGCAGGGCTCCAATGAATTGTCATCCTGCAGCTGCCGCACACTCACTCCAAGAAGCCAGGGCTGACCCCACTTGCCCACATGCTGCCTCCATCACATTTGCCACCACATGGTCTAACCTTGCAAAGCAAGGACACACAAGCACGTGGAACGCCAAGGGCAGCAGATGGATGGGTGCTCCACCACCTGGAGGCTCCCCTCCCAGTATGTCAGCAGCCTGGCTTTGACATGTTTTGCAGTTCCAGCACTAAGCCTAGGTGCAGATCCTTGAGGTAGGCCCCAAAACAGTACTCTAGGTGTCAGTCTACTACATGCTGCGGGTGCAGAACCCATCTCAGCACTACCCTCTCAGGGGTGAACTAGGCATGGGCAATATCTGCTGGCCCACCCAGCGAGGGACACATGCTGTGAATGATTCAAAGCTGTAACTGCACTCAGAGTTGGGGGGGCAGGCACTGGGGGAAAAGCCTACCTGGTATGTTGTGACCTCTACCAACATGGTACTTACCCTTCCCGAGCGCAAGAGGTCGTTGAAATGCTTGCAGCACTGGATCCATGTGCGTCGCACCATGTCATGGGAGCTAATTATGTCTTCCACCTCCTCCCAGGCACGTTTGGTCAGGTGGGGGGGCCTCCTCCTCCTGTCCCTAGGAACAAGGAGCTCCCACCGTACTGCCACCTCCTCCAGGAGGGCAGCTAGGCACTTGTCAGAAAAGCAAGGGGCACAGTGCACCGCTGCCCTACCCTCCTGCCTGGCTTGCTCACCAGCAGCGCTCTGAGGAGCCCTTCTGTTTGCCATGATGCACAGCCTCTGCAAAGCTGCCTGCGTGTTATTTAAACAGGTCACCGGGGGGTCACCATTGGACCCGGCGGTCATTGCACTCCTGCCGTCACCCAGCCACTCTCGCTATCCTCGGGAGCCATGTTACACACTGGGCAGGCCTTAATTGGCCAGCCCTTGTAGTGCGGAGCCGATTGCAGGCAGCAATTAGTTCCACACCCGCCCTTGCCCGCTCCCGACCAGCCCACTTGATGGGGAAAAAATTCTCCCCATGGATATTATTCACGTCAACTTCCAAAAGGCATTTGGTGAAGTCCCCGCCGTAATAGAACATTAAGTAATGTTATAGCTCATGAAAGTAAAGGCAAATTATTGACCTGGCTGGGAAATTGGTTGAGTGACAGGAGACAGAGAGTAATGATAATAGATAGGTACTCTAATTGGCAGCATCTGACTAGTGGTGCCTCACAAGGATCTGTGTTTGGACCTCAACTATTCATTGTATTTATTAATAAGTGGAAACATAGGGCGGAAATTTTATGGCCCCTCCCACCAGTGGGATCTTCTGGTCCTGCCGAAGTCAATGGACTTTTGAATGGCTCACCGCATTTTCTGGACCCATCCCACCTGCCAATATTCTCCATATCTACCTCATGAAACACCACTAAAATTTTAAAGATCTATTAGGTCACCCCTCAATCACCTCTTTTCTAAAGAAAAGAAACCCAATCCCTTCAGTCTTTCCTGAAAGCTGTACCCTCTCAGTTCTGGTATTATCCTTTGTGAATCTCTTTTTGCATTTTCTCCAGTGCCTCTATATCCTTTCTATAATATAGTGACCATAACTGTTAAAAGGACTACGTTCCATCCCGTGTTCTATACAAATTTAACACAATTTCCCTGCTTTTCAATTATATCCCTCTAGAAAGAAATACCAGAACTTAGCTTTCATTTATTATTGCTTTGGTAACTTGTTCAGGTCTTGTACAGCGTCTTGAAACACATTCATGCCAGTTCCAGCAACAATTCTGTATCAGTATCAGCATCAGTTTGAATTGTGACGGTAGTTGGGTTTAAAAAATTGTTTGTAGTTTGAACCTTAGAACGAGTAAAACAAAGACATTTAAATCACCAAAGTGAACACATTTCTGTCAGATATTTTGAAGCACCAGTAGGAGCATCAGTAAACAAACCAAAATGAATGTGACCAAATCCATTGCAAGGAGCACTCTGTGAACCAGCCAAGAGGACTACCTGTATGAACTCCAGACAGATCTGAGCACAATATTGGACATTTGCAGGATCTACAACCAGGGATGTTGTTGCAACCGATTCTTTGTATGAAGAGCTAGTATTGACACCTAGCTCAGGCAATTGAATGATTTTAGCATGAGTGTGACCATGAACTATTCTACGCAGAATGTTTAGAAAATCCTGTCTAATGTGACAAATAAAATAACAACTTCTTTCCCTCCTCAGCTGAAGGCACTGATACATGACCGACTACAGTTTCATCAGTGCTGCTGCTGTCCTGTACTTTAATTAAGTGGCTGTGCACTTTTAATTTAATTGCACTGTGCAATTAAGAGTCTACATGCTGAGCAGCAGCAAATTATTCAACCATAAAGGACATCATAGCCAAGCCTGATCCTGCTGTTCCCTGGTGTCCACATATGCATTTTCTAGCTAGAAGTATGTGATAGCAATAAGTAATAGAAGGTTCTGGGGCCCATGGGGCCAACTGCAGTACTCCTGCTGCTGCCCAAACTGAAATAATTTAATTCAGCACAGGCCAGTATACCATCCAGTATGTAATCATAGCGAACATCATAGCGAGCATGCATTACCACTGAAACATTAGAAAAAGGCCTTATCCTCCACTTTAAAATTGAAAAATAACTTAACTCTCCCCATAGTACAATAGATAAATATTTGTGTCCAATGAGTTTCTAATTTTGTTAAGTAATAATATGCTTGGCCTCAGCAATTTAGATTAGGGAGGGGAAAGTCAGTTAGGTTTTCAATTTCTGAGAAAATTGTTAACATATATAATTGAGTTGGATTAAACCCAAATGACTAAACTGTAGATTATTCAATCTAGTTATTGGAGAAAAATTGGCCGTAAATTTCCTCAGAGTTGGCTTGGAAATCATGCTTATACACACAGACAATTCCTGTGATGTAGGTGTTGTTGGCAAGGCCATCATTTATTGCCCATTCATAATCGTCCTTGAGAAGGTGGTAGTGAGCCGTGCTCTTGAACTGCTGCAGCCCTTATGGTGTAGATGTACCCACAGTGTCATTAGGGAGTGAGTTCCAGGATTTTGACCCAGCGAGAGTGAAGGAATGGCGATATAGTTCCAAATCAGGATGTTGTGTGACTTTGAGGGAAACTTGCAGATAGTGTTGTTCCTGTGCACCTGCTGCCCTTATTCTTCCAGGTGGTAGAAGTCATGGGATTGAAAAGTGCTGTCAAAAGAGCCTTGACAAGTTGCTGCAGGACATCAATTTTTAAAGTGGTGAATTGGGTGCCAGTCAAGGGGGTTGCTTTGTCCTGGGCATCTTGAGTATTATTGGAGCTGTGATCAACTGGCTAAGTGGGGAATATTCCATTTCACTCCTGACTTGTGCCTTGTAGATGTTGGACAGACTTTGGAGGACTGGGAGGTGAGTTACTCATTGCAGAATTCACAGTCCCTGACCTGCTCTTGTAGCTATACTATTTATATGGCTGTTCTAGTTTAACTTTTAATCAATGGTTGCTTTTAATCAATGGTTGTTGATAATGGGGGATTCAAAGATAGCAATGCTACTAAATGTAATTGTTGCAGATGATCATTGCCTGACGTGTGGCGCGATGGTCATTTATGTGACATGAATGCCACCTGCCACTTGTCAGCCTAACCCTGGATGCAATTCAGGATTGTTGTGGGTTAGAATGCTTAATTATTGCATAATTCTGAATGGAACTATACACAATATAATTGTTATTGAAAAGCAGGTTTTTCCCTCTTGTTAGTTCTCTCATGATCTGCCGCAGGCCCAGTCTGGCAGGTATGTCCTTCAAGACTCGGGTCAGTTAGTTAGTAGTGAAGTTACTTAGCCACTCTAGTGACAGACACTGAAGTCCCTCACCAGAGTACGTTCTGCATCCTTGCAACACTCAGTGCTTGTTCCAAGTGGTGTTCAACATTGAGTAGCAATGACTCATCAGCTGAGAGAGGGCAAAAGGTGGTAACCAGCAGGAGGTTTCCTTGTCCATGTTGACTGATGAGTCCAAAGTTAATGTTAAGGATTTGCAGAGTCACTCCCACCTGACAGTATACCACTGTGCCACTGACGCTGGCAGGACAGGAATTGGGATTGGGTTGGTGGAGTCTGGGATGTTCACTGCCAGGTATGATTCAATGAGTATGACAATGTCAAGCTGTTGCTTGACTCTTCTCTGGGACAGCTCTCTCAATTTTAACACAAGCACCCAAATGTTAGTGAGGAGGGCTTTGCAGGGTCAACTGGGCTAGTTTGAGTGCTTAGGTTGATGCTGGGTGACTTTGTTTGTAGAAAATTTGATACAACCGAGTGATTTGCTAGGTTTCTCAGAGGTCAGATAGGAGTCACTTTTGTGGGTTTGGGGTCACATGTAGGCCAGACCAAGTAAAATCAGCAAATTTCTTTCCCTGAAGGATATTTGTGAATCATTTGGATTTTTATGGCAGTTTCCATGGTTGTCAATACTATGACTAGCTTTTTAATTCTAGGTTTATTTAATTAATTGAATTTAAATTCCCCAGCTGTCAGTGTGATTTGAACTCATGTGTGTGGAGAATAGTACAGGCCTCTGGAATACTCATCCAATAACATTGTCATTATGCTACTGTCCCATTCTGGTGAAGTTATAAGGGTGAGAAAGAGCAATTCTGGGGATATTTTCAGTCATTGTGCTCAACATGATCCTGATGCCTATCCTCAATCTTGTAATGGAGGACAAGCTGCTGTACTAGTAAAATTATGACACACTGATAATTACTGATGGCCAGTGCAAAAAGAAAGCATGTAATTTTCAAAAATTTAACTGTTGTCCATTTATGATTCTGGAAAGCTCTTCAGTTTGAATGGATTTTGAAGTAAACAAACTAGTGTTCTGATTTGGTCACCATTAAACCAAATGGAATGGCACACCATTTATCATAAAAACCTTAAGTATTCAACCTTCCATTGTTTGTATAAATGCTTTGATAATTTTTTTAAAAATAATGCTGAGGCTATAAAATAATATTTTAGCATAAATAGATTTCATTCTGATGAGTCACCATTTTGAAACCTGTTTTAAAATGGCGATACAATTATAGAGTTATGATGTGAATTGTATCCATTATTGTTTCTGGAGCAAAACTTAACAAAAGAAAAACAAACACACACTAAGTCACCTTTCAAACCCTGACCTTGTAAAACAATCCAATAACCTATAGATTGTTTTTAAAACTAGGAGACTTGCAAAATAAAGATCATTATGCTGTCATCATAATATATTCTGCATCATGAATCTTCTCTGGAGTTCAAAATATGTTCTTCTGTGCATCATAATGCCTTGGTCAATTGGCTTTTTTCTTGAAGCATTCAATGCGCATACACATTGGTTTTGAAAGGGACCTAGAACTTCCAAAAATGGAACCTAATTATTGTGAAACTAGGATAGAATGAAATAGCATTTGTATTAGGAATTAAAAACTATAATAAGTCAATTCTATTACTATTTAATAAAACAACACATAGCAAAGTCCCAAAAATAGAAAATGAGATGTGACAATTAATCAATTATGTTGAAGGATAACTATTACAAGGACATTAAAAAACTAGCATATACTCTTCAAATAGCACCAAAGGATCTTCTGCTTCCACCTGTACAGGCACATACAAACTCAGTTTAATATCGCATCCAAAGTACGACATCTATAAGAATGGGGCATTCTCTAAGTACTATGATGAAGTATTATCTTAGATTATTTTCTCAAATCAATAGTGGGGACTGTAGGTAGGTGAGTCCACATTTCCCCTCTTATATTTTTAACCTTAAAATCTGACTTGAACCCATATGGGTGGAGAAAATGGTCAAGGCTCACAACTCCACACACTTCAGTATTCTTTTAACAGTTAATTGATGCACTGATAACTTACATCAGTACCCTGCTCTCTTAAAGTTAAATCAATACTTATAAATGCTGTTCCCAGAACTTCTGAACTGCTTCCATCCTGTCGATCAGAAGAGTATGTCCACATCTGTGTAGATGAAAGTTGTTGCCCCTGTTACTCTGCACAGGTTTCTTATATTGCTAAAATCACACCCATGATAATAATTGACACAAACCGCTTCTTGATTGCACCTTCTTACATCTTGCAACAATCCCACATCCTGGGTTCATGAATAGTCCATTCACATAAGTGTCCATTAGTCCATTAACATAAGGGTTTTGATGGGGAAGATTCTAGCTTAAAAGTATCATCAGGTTGGTGAGTAAGTTTTGCTCTAATGAAACAGCTTTTGGGATTAGCATTTTCCAAGGAATATGGGTGTTCACAAAGATATACAGGAACCCCCACAGCTCGGTAAGTCATGAGTATTATTTATAATACTACAGTTGGGCTACAGGAGTTCAAATCATTTAACTCTTGGATAGATGCATATCATTGTGTAGTCTGATTGCCTTTGCCATCTATTGACTAGTGTATTCAAGAAGTTTCTTCATTGTGTCTGTGTTGCATTTCAAGATTTATTTTAAGTCTGTTTCAAAGTCCCATGGAATGCTGAGAGGTGAAACTTGGCCAATTTCGGACAACTGCCTATTACAAATGGCCTTTTTGTTTTTAATACCACCACTTGAACATTAAATGTTGGCTCCCTTTTAAGTTGAATGTGTTCTTGCTGAAGGACTGGCTACAGGACTTGACCCCCTGTTGACTGATATTTTGACTCCACAGATGATCAGTCACTTTACACTAACTTCTCCTGTTTTTGCTGAGCCAAGAACTCATGCTTTAACTTTTGCTATCTCTTCTTCTTTCGCTGTCTTTTCTCCACTATCGCCAGGCATAGACCATATGACCAACACATGAGAGATGATTCTTATCCAAGCGTTTATCTCAACTGTAGTTCCCAGTTCCACAATTGTTCCCACCATGGGATAAATTTAATGTTCTGTATATCTTTCTCTACATCACTTGGTCTTTGTTTTTCATTCCCACAATATATGCTGGTTTACATCAAGATCATTCAGTTACTTTAGCCCAAACTTCTGGTTCATGTAGCTTTAGATCATAGCTGAATTTACTAACAAATTCTTCCATGTTCAAATGAGAAAATGGGTCTGAAACCTTGATACGAATTTCCTTTCCTAGGTCAGTGGAGTTGTGCCAAATTTTGAGGTGCAGGAGCTCTAAGAAAATGTGTTAGCAATATAATTTCTAAACATGCATTGTTTCCTATGTATTAATCATTTGAGTCCCCAAACATCAGAAAAAATATGCTTTTTAAGTGAAAAATATTAGTGTTGATAGGCATTTTATTTTGACACGTGGTATTTTGAATCATTAGTCTTTAGTATAGTCAGAATTTCATTATGCAAAAGTTTAATTATTTAATTCAAATCTATTGAAAACATGAATTACAGAAAACTTGACTTCTGACTGGGGGATGGTATATAGAGGGACCAATACTTTTCTTGATTTCTTGATTTATATTAATAACCTAGACCTAAGCTACGGGCCAAGTGCTGGAAAACGGGATTAGAATAGATAGGTGCTTGATGGCCTGCATGGACACGATGGGCCGAAGGGCCTGTTTCTGTGCTGTATAACTCTATGACTCTATGACCTGGGTTTACAGGACACAATTTCAAAACTTGAAGGTGATGCAAGACTTGGAATTATTGTGAAATGTGAGAAGGATGATGATAGACTTTAAGAAGATATAGACAGGCTGGTGGAATGGGCAGACACTTGGCAGATAAAATTTAATGTAGAGAAGTGTGAAGTGATACATTTTGGTCAGAAGAATGAGGAGAGGTGACGTAAAATAAAGGGTACAATTCTAAAGTAGATGAAGGAGCAGAAGGAACTGGGTGCATGTGTGCATAAATCATTGAAAGTGGCAGGGCAGGTTGAGAAAGCGGTCAATAAATTATACTGAATCCTGGATTTTATAAATAGGGGCATAGAGTACAAAAGCAAGTAAGTTGTGAACCTTCATAAAACACTAGTTCAGCCTCAATGGGAAGGGTGTGAAGGTTTTAGAAAGGATGCAGAAGAGATTTATGAGAATGGCTCCGAGGATGAGGGAGATTTCAGTTATGTGGATAGGCTGGCGAAACTGCGGTTGTTCTCCTTGGAGAAGAGAAGGTTGAAAGGAGATTTGTTAGATGTGTTCAAAATCATGAGGGGTCTGGATAGAGTAAATGAGGAGAATCTGTTCCCATTGGCAGAAGGTCGAGAACCCTAAAGTGATTAACAAAAGAACCAGAGGCTGCATGAGGAAACACTTCTTTATGCAACAAGTGGTTTGGATCTGGAATGCACTTCTTGGGCATGTGGTGCAGAAAGGTTCAATTGTGGTTTTCAAAAGGAAACTGGATAACTATCTGGACAGAAAAGATTTTACAGGGCTATGGGGAAAAGTTGGAGGAATAGGACTAGCTGAGTTGCTGTTGCACAGAACTGACACAAAGACAAGAGGCTGAATGGCCTCCATCTGTGCTGTAACCACTCTATGATTCTGGTATCGGTACATTCAAGAAACTTGATAAACACATAAAGAAGAAAGAAGCTGAAGGTTACCCTGATAGTGTGATCAAGAAGGGTGGGGGAACTCTTGTGTGGAACATAAACAGGGTCAGTATGTACATATTAGCATCACTCTTCAGACAATTAATTAAACATCTGTACTATACATTGTACAACACCAAATTAAGCTATCAATTGGTACACTTCCAGTCACAGCATGGGATGAACAAAGTGTACCATTTGTAAATGGCTTCTCTTTCCGAAATGAAATGTTTTCTGTCTGTGACCATTTCACACCTAGAACAAGGAGACATCCGACTCAAATTATTACAACAGCTGAAGTGAAAAAGATTGGTGCTAAATCCGCAACACCTTCCTGTTATCTGATTTTAAGTGCACACAACAAGTTCACTAACACATTTTTGAAAGTTTGTTTTTATATTTTAAAATGCACGGTTTTGATCAATATCATTTAGAGTTTTGAAATGAGTGATGAATATGGCTGCTTAAACATTTTTGGCAAATGGGATTTGTATGGAGGTGATGGAAATTCAAATCTAAATGTGACATTCTCTTAGAGATTGCTTAAAGGGTAATCAGAACTTGACTATATAATACAACATGGATAGTTGTTCCTCAGAAACATTCCATGCAGTGCCATGCATCCTACTCACACCCTCATCTGTTCTCATGCAGGAGAAGCTGACTCACAACAGCAGATTGGAGGTGGAGCGGCTGACATTAGGCCCCCACTCACTTTGAGGAGTGTGCCAGCATGCTGACTGATGAGGAAGTGGACCGTGCCTCCGATGACAGTGAGGTCAGTGGAGAACACCTATGTGATGATCCTGAACCACATAATCTGTCTCTCAATGCAGCTGAGTGCTCTCTCTTCTGCTTTTGACTCTGCTGCCATGCACTAATTATCTCTACTTTGGTTCATAGTAAGCTCTGCCAAGCGACCGACACTCTCAGCCAGCTAGTCCCTCAGCTCCACCCAGGTCCTCACCTCCAGCCAAGAGGACACCTCCTCCATTGAAGAGCTAGAAATAAGCAGCCTGAAGACCCGTCACAGCGCTTCCCCACACCCTCCACCACACCCTCCACCAGCGCAGAGACACACATCTCAGTGGGACTTGGATATAGAGCAAGTTCAGGTTCACAATTTGGCAGTCACCACATGGCCATGTGTCCGCAGCTTGAGGAGGCAGGTTCAGCTGAGCTCCATAGCACTCAGAGAACTGCTGGGGAAGAGGCATCCATGAGGTCCGAGTCAGATGACAAGTCTCTGGATTCAGTCTTCCAACTCATTGTGGAGAGTCAGCAGAAGACGGGGGAACATCACAGAGCTGTTGGAAGCCCTCAGCAGAGTGGCATGTGAGTCAGAGGCAGTGCATCCACCTGCTCTTTGATGAAGTGGTGCCCACATATGCGCATATGGAGGTCTCCATGCGATGGATGGTGGATACCATGGAGACTCTGGTCCAGCAGAATGCAGAGATACAAGCAGACCCGAACTGCATTGCAATAGCCATGGATGAGTTCCTGCAGTGGCAACGCGAAGGGAAATAGGGCACCTCAACATCCCTCCAGATGCTCCTTTGCCTCAAGGAGTCAGGCTAGGGCCCTTGGGCACCCAAAGGGAGGAGGAGCAGCAGCTACACATCCCTGGGTATTCCACTCAGGAATCTCAGAGGCTGACCACTCCCCCTGAGTCCCCTTTGCCTGTGGCCCCCTCAACCTCGTCCTCTGTCACCAAAGAAGGAGAAGCTGGCCAACAGGAGGACAGCCAAAGTAAACTGGAGCCCCCAAGGCCTTGGCTCTCCAGAGGACACATGCCAAAGTCATCAGAGGCAACAGGGCCAACTATTGCACAGGCTGTCTCCACCCCTCCTGCAGATGTCAGGGCAGCACCTAGAAGAAGTGGTAGGCCTAGAACCCCTCCTGCAGATATCAGGGCAGTACCTAGAAGAAGTGGTAGGCCTAGAGAAGTTAAGAAATTCTGATTATAATTGGTTGCATGGGTGAACACATTTTGTCACTTTATAATCTGAAAATATATTCACTTTTGCTGAATGATGTGTAATGTTGTCTTTCAGCTTCATTTGCAGGCTTCGCGAGTCCTCCTAATGCATCCCTCCTCCGTCCCTAGTAACTAGCAGTTCAGCTGCATGCAGCCAGACCATGAGTAATTCTGGAAGAAGTGTGTATGTGGAAGGGCTTTTTGGAGCCTCATGCAAGCGCTTTCTCACGAATGTGGAGCTTTCATCTATCGCACTCACCTCACTGCCCCGAGCATTTTCAATGCTGCCTGCTGGCATTTTCTTTCAGTTGTCCATCTGAGATGACCTGCATCTCCGCCCACCCGCTGATCACACTCTCATGCAGCACCTGTGCCTATCCAACACAAGGCTCTGCTCACTTTCAATTTTGACAATCATGGTCGTGGTCAAGTATATTGTCAGCTCCCCCGTCCTTTCCCCACCCCGAGTCAACCATGTCCTTTCCCCCATCACTGTCGATCCCTGGCATCACCATCAATCTCCCCACCTTCACCTACCAACCCGAACCCTTGAAGTACCAGGATGTTCAGGTGAACGTGCACATCCCTAGCTTCCTGAGAATCCCATCCCCATCCACATTAAGCTCCCTGACCTTCTCCTTCCCACCCCCAGGGTCCGTGTCTGTCTCCAAGTCCCCACCAATCACCCTCGCTGTCCCTTCTACCATTACTGATGCACCCTAACCCTCCCACGCTACCAGCTCCCTCTGCCTCCTTTCATTCTCACCATTCCCTGCTACCACACCCAGCCTCAGTTGGCTGCCCAGGAGGCAGTCATTGACTCTACAGACCCCTCCCTTGCACGTTCATCTGGACATCCTCCCGCTTATTCCCTCCTCCACCCTTATTCCCTCCTCCACCCTCAAGCCTTCCTCCACCCTTACTTCCCCTCTCCACACTCCCTCCTCCCCATAACATCTTCCCCCTTCCACACTTCCTCCCCCCCTCACAACTATCTCCGCAGTTGCAGCATTCTCTCCATTACACCTTTGCCCCCGTACTCCCCTCTTATCTCCCCCGCCATGTCACCCCACTGACACCTTTGTTCCCCCTCTCTCAACCTCATTCCCCCGGCACACCTTTCTCTCTCACTCAGACCTAGACCTTCCTCTCCCACCCTGCCCCCAGTACACCTTCTTCCCCCAATCCTTGGCTGATCGTCCCTAGCAGCCCATTACCAAGACTGCAATGTTCTCAAGTAGACCCGAGGCATCAACGGAGACCTCCCACCTCTGAGAGCTGCTTCACGGTGGAGCCATGTCCATGAGGATCCACCCAGCATGAGATGCACATGTCCCTCCAGGGTCCCTTGGCTATAGAGCTCTGACATCTTCTTCTCCTTGGATGTCCACGATTTGAGCAAGGCCCTAACGGTGAGTCCCGACTTGCATGTGTTGTTGGGCCGGCGCGTTTTCCCCACCAGCATGATGGTAAATCGGGTGTGGGGTACAATTCTGTTTGGGCCTTACTTTGCATCCTATTAGCGGGATGCAAATCTGGTTCACACTGGCCTCCAGCAGGATTCGCGTTCCAGGCGGACACCACTGGATGATCCCGCTGAGGTTTCACGCCTGCATGAAACCAATTTCTGCCCCTTACGTTGAATTGCCCACGCTCCACCTGCCATGATATCCACCACAAATAGGACTGGATGATTCCGCCCACAGTCCGAGGTCCAAGATCTTGTATCCCTCTGGTCCCCTCCCTCTGTGATACACCACTTTCTGATTCTTTGGCATACAGCCTTTCAAAGTAAGCACCATAGGCACCGTTGGAAGAATTGTCCATGGTGTCGGTGACCACTAGGCAGCTAAGGTTCTCCTTGTTTATCAGACTAGCTGCTTTCAGTTGGTCTTCCAGAGAATGATGCCTTGGGATATCATAAGGGGCATCGGTGTTGACCCAGCCATCAGAGGATGGGCTTCCTCAATGTAGACCAGGAGGAAATCTGCAATGTCTGCATATTGGGTGGTGACCTGTTGGAAGGACTTGAGGTGTGCCATGAATGGGGGTCAGGTGCAGATTCCGAAGTTAAGAATCAGTAGCCTCGGCCCTCGGATGTAATCAAACGGTGAGTATTAAAACCTTTAAGTATGAGGTGCCGGGTGCGCTCTGGCAGCACTACACCCCTGCTAGGCGTAAAGGCTGTAGGATCTTATGTCCTATTGACACCACTTGTGCAGGCTTGATATGAAAGATTAGTTGTATGACTGGGCATATCAAATTATTTCCATAAATAAAGGATTTTACAGTTGCGGTTACACAATACACTCTACTCCCTCTATAAACAGTGTTAACAATTCCAGGGCCAGAATTTTATGTTCTCCAAGTGGGTGCACGGCAGATCCAAACTTACGTGAAATCACGCGAGAAGACATTGGGTGGGCATACTGATGTCATCGCACTATTGTGGATATTATGGTCGGCGGGCGCACACGGGAGTTGCAAGCACCAACTGACAATTAAAGGGGCAATTAAGCCCACTAAATCAGCAATTTTATGTGACCCATGTGATTTAGCAGTCAATGCACTGGCCACTTGGCTAGGCGACCATCCCCTTTTTAATTGAAACTCAATCCAGGGAGGGATAAAAGTCAACCAGAGCTGTGGTTGTTTGAGTAGGTAGGAGTTTAGGGAAGGGTTGGTTGGAGGTGGTTTTCAAACAGTTCATTGCATTTGCTGTGTTTTCTGGAGGACTCCTTGGCTTACAAGATTTCTTAGAGGCTTTCTGCTGAGCACACCCTTCAGTGCACTATCCTGTGCCATCTGTATTTCAGCAAATGGGGATTGTTTACTCCGCTGCAGGGACCAGCCAGAGGAAGTCCAGGGCCAACAGGAAGTGCAAAGCAGAAGGGCCCGCAGAAGATGCCATTATCCTGCAGCCAAAGTTTACAGGCAGTGATCCAGCTACCGGGAATTGTCTGAGGTCCAGTGCCAAAGGAGGCTCTGTCTCTCTCGGGAGACTGTGACCTCCATATGCCAGATGATTGGCTCAGAGATTGCCTCAAACCATGTAGGTGGTCACCCAATGCTCTTAAGGTTACAGTGTCTCTGAACATTTTTGTCTCCGATTCTTTCCAAGGGTCAGTGGGAGTCTTTGTGATGTTTCCCAATCTGTTGCCCACATCTGCGTCAAGCTGGTCACTGGTGCTCTGTTCAGATGAGTCATGGATTTCATTTATTTCCAGACTGACAAAGCCAGCCAAAGGTTTCGCTGCAATTGCTGGATTCCCCTGCATCCAGGGTGCCAGACTGCACGCGTGTGGCCATAAAGGCGCCAGTAGGTGAGCTGGGTAGCTTCATCAACAGAAAGGGCTTCGTCTCCATGAACATCCAGATTGTTTGCGACCACAAGACACAGATTTTGTAGGTCTGCTCCAGGCACCCTGGCAGCTGCAGCACTCTCAGGTGCCAAGGCTCTTGATCGCTCCAGCTCAGTTGGATGGTTGGCTCCTGGGTGACAAAGGCTATCTCCTGAAAAGGTGACTCATGACGCCACTCAGACACCCAAGGACAGAAGTGGAGGACAGGTACAATAGAAGTCATGGCTCTACCAGGATGGTAATTGAGAGGACTATTGGCCTGCTCAAGATGAGGTTCTGCTGCCTGGACCGATCAGGAGAAGCACTTCTGAGCATGTCTCGCTTATTGTCGTTGTGTGCTGCACACTGCATAATCTGGCTCCATCAAGGGGGGACCCAATGGAGGATGAAAACAGCGAGGAAGCTCTAAAGGCCACAGAGAATGACTCAACTGATGGGTCTGATGAGTATCCAGAGGAGACCCAGGATGAGGATGTGGCTGCAGAAGTGAGGAACCTTTTGGGAAGCAGGGAAGCCTTGATTCTCCGTTCATTCAACTAAGCATCCAAGGCATGGCTTGAAAGTGAGGGTAAGGGTGGTGCCTCCTTGTTGAACGTTACTGATGAGGCCATCCTGGGACCCCTACGTCAACTAACTGCCTCTGAAATAAAGTTTGCAGCCCTTCCTGTTTATCATAAGCCACTCCCATGCCCAACACCAATAAGAAACATGAATCACGTTCAGACCATGAGACATAATAAAATCTTTATATGGTGGTCCCTTTAACACAATTTGAACATAGAACCCAGTTCAACTAAAGTAATATCACCTGTGACAAGCCCTCTTGTGTTTACAGTGCCTTAAACTCCCACTTACAAGCACTGTGTATTGGTGCCCACTTTACTGGCAGTGGCATTGGAGGCAGCCTGCTGAATGATATGTCCTGTCAGCCTTGATGACTTTGACGGACATCCTCTGGCCAGCAGAGGCCATGTAGGCACTTTGTGGAGGGAGTGTCCTGTGCTATGGCTAGGCACTCTTCAGTTGTTGCGGCCTCATCAGATGTGACAGGCACTGGCAGAGGAACAGAGGAGCCGCTACCTTCGTCTGGACTGCCCTGGGAGGAGCCCGCAGATGTTTTGAACCTCCCTGTTCACCATTGATGGACAGGCACCTAGCAGAGTGACCAGGTAGTTCATCCATCTCCCACACTGGCAGTGACCTGCTGAGTTCACTGCCAGTGTGTGGGCTTGCAGGTCCAAGCACAACCCCAGAAATGTCTGATTTAGTTCCTGGAGCTGCCTTTCTATGGAGGAGGCTGTGTGCTCGGAGCTCAGGGTCAATGCAGTGCTCATGTTCCACATGGAATCCTCCAAGACAGAGACCATGGCATGCAGATCCTCAGGGATCTCCACGCTGGACATCCAGCATCTGCCACCAGATGGATGACTTCAGAGGCTCATCATCTGCCTCAGACACAGCATGACTCTGGTCTCAAGTGGTCTTCCAACTGCCTCCGCCAGCTCCTCACACGAGTGTGATGTCCCCTCACCATTGTGCATTACCATCTGAACCGACGCGCTATTGCCTATTGATGTGCCTGTGTCTGCGCTGGTGCTTAGTTCGGAGAGAGGATGTGACATCTGTCCGTGGCTCCTTCTTGGGTGTCAAGGGAGGTTCCTCGGGGTCTCTCAGGGATCGTGAGGGTGGCGCATTTGAAGGTGGAAGAGAATACGTCAGTTGATAACATCATAACAATGTGACTGTGCATGCCTGACAGTTGCATGTCACAATGGACAACTTTCTCAATGAGGTATTGTGATTGGACGAGTAATGGGGACTCATGATTTGACCTTCTCATTAGAGATGCCATGATCTTACAGCTCTTACATAGTCCCCTAGTCTCTCATCTGTCCAAGGGACTCTTAACTTCCTCCGTCTCCATGACCTATGGACCTTACTCCACACTGGCATTCTATGTTGAGGGCATCGATCTCAAACTTTGAAAGGAGGTTGGCCACCAGATGACCTGTTTGTGCACGCTCCAGTGCATTATGGCTTCTTTTCTACTGTATGGACAAAAGTGCTTTCATTAGTCCATCCTCAACCTACCACACCGTTACAGCCTTGCAACCCCCACCATCACCCCACCCGCAACCCCAGGTTGAGGTGCCCGTCACTTTGATACACCTCACTCTTGTACACACCCAAAGCAAGCAGGCACATCTTCCAGCCTTGGTGGGCAGAGGGATATATGCCATTTGGCACTCCTCATCTCACTGCCCTGAACGCCATGAAGAATGGCCACCCTCCCAAGACATGCAAAATCAGTACTCACCCTTGCGGAATGCAGAAATTCATTGAACCTTTTCTGGCACTGGATCCATGAGCAGCACACAATGTCATGCCTGCTCACCTGGGCAGCCACCTCCATCCAGGCCTTCTTCGTCTGGGGGGGTGGCCTCCTCTTGCCATCCCGCAGCATAAAGATCTCATGCTGGGCACGCACTGCCTCCATAAGAGCACGCAGGCAGTCACCAGAGAAGAGGAGGGCTGAGTGCCCACCAGCATTGCCCTCCCGCCTGGCATGCCCAGCGGCTGCTGAGGCCATAACTCCTGCCAACTAAAAAAAAGCTTCAAATCTCGTGTGGACAGCCCCTTGAGGCTCCTCAACAATTCCTTGCAGCTTTCAGGGAGCTGTCTGTGCTGTTTCAAACCCCTCTCTGGGTCCCATTGGACTCGGTGGTCACCACGTTCCTACACCCGCCGGCAGGACTGAGCCACTGTCAGCACGCATTTCACACTGGCCGGCCCTTAACTGGCCAGCCAGCATAAAATCGTGTTTGGGTTGCGATCATGGGTGGAAATAGATATCACATCTGCTTCCGGGCCAGTCGATTGTGTGCACAACATGCGCATCAGGCTCATGTCTTCCGGACGTAGATTGCATGGTACAATTTGCCCTCTTCCCTGATAATCTGCATGTGGATCCTTCATTGTTGTATAATATATAGGGACAAATTATTGTCTCTTTTGCTTCCCAAGTCTGTGGGAATCCACCGATCTGCTCCACTTGTGGAGGCATTATGGGCTACATAAGCAGCATGGTCTTGGTGTTCTGTCATTATTTGTGTCCCATGCAATACATATCAGATGTTTTCAACTCTAAACACGGGATATCCCCGGTGGTTTGGAGTTATGAGGGGGAATTTCAAAGCAATTGCTAACACTATATCATTTCCAGGGCTATTGTATTTGTGATACACTAGTTACGCCTTAATCAAGCTTCTCAATTTGCATGGGCTCACACTGGATGAAATTTCATAATCTGTAACTTGTGTTAAATGTTCATTGCTAAACTAATCAGATACATATCTCTCCTCTAATTTATGATAGATTTGTTCCACTAACCAACTCCTGTATATCATACACGTCATACTGATCTACCTCTGTGCTTGCATTTCAATGAATTAATCCACCTTCCTAACGGTATCTAAAATAGGATTAGTAAGTTTTGTTAATTGGAGAGTTATTATTAGGTTCTCATATAGTTGCTGTTTTACTAAATTATTGCTTTGCTGTTAAATACTTTTGCTTTGCTGCTTAGCTTTCCTTAGTTCACTTTTCATTGTTATTCTATTTAATCTATTATAAACCATTCCTGTCTTCCTGACTCCTGTCACTATATCATCAAAGTCCTTCTCTCCCTTATTTCTTATCAGGCTTTGGGTTGTGGCCACTGTATTTTCCAAGGGCAAATTTTTTGGATGTTGGGGCTTCCTGTTCCTTCACCCGAAAAGTCAACGGGGAATATATTCCTGCCAATACCAGCTGCCTCATGGCCATTTAACACATAGTAGGACATCAATTGGCTAAGAGTTAGACTCCCGCCCCCAATCTGGGGAGGAAGTCCCATCTTAGAGAGTTGCCGGCCAATCCAATTGGCTGGCAGCTCTCTAGTCCCAGCAGCGTCAGGCTGGAGCAGTGGAACTGCAGTCCCCAAAAAAGAGGGGTTAATGGAGGCAGGACTTCAGACTGTGGTAGGCCACAGTGAAGGGTGAGGAAGGGTTGAGAGGGTGGTGGGGTGGGGTTAAAGGGTGGGGTATGACTTTGTGGGGGATGCCCTTGATAAGCAAAGGGGACCACCAAATGAGGTCTCCCCTGCCTCTTACCCAACACCAGTTTATTTTTTTATTTTTGTTCATGGGATAAGGGCGTTGCTGGCTAGGCCTGCATTTATTGCCCATCTCTAATTGCCTTTGAGAAGGTGGTGCTGAGCTGCCTTCTTGAACGGCTGCAATCCATGTGGTGTAGGTACACCCACAGTGCTGTTAAGGAGGGAGTTCCAGGATTTTGACTCAGCGAAAGTGAAGGAACGGTGATATATTTCCAAGTCAGGATGGTGAGTGGCTTGGAGGGGAACTTCCAGGTGGTGGTGTTCCCATCTATCTGCTGCCCTGGGGCAGTGTAACATCTGTGGCATTACGTAATTTAGATATTGTGTACTTGTTCCCATTCATGGGTGATTCAAAGCTGCATTTTACACAAATTTATCTCCCTTCTTTTAACTCTATCACTTTTAACAAAGCTAAATTATTGTTGCCGTCTTTTCAGAGCTGTTATTAGTGTCAAAGGGACATGTAAAAATACAGATCCTTAGAATATTTTTCAGCTTTGGCTGTTTTCCCTAGGTGATTGTTGAGGAACACCAATCTAGCTTGAAGGATACATTTTCACACCACATGATTCCCAAGGGAAACACTGATGCACTTTTCATCATTTCCTCTTTTTCCATTCTCTTTCTGAAAAATAAAACAAAGCTTTGCTTTGTATTGTCCCCTATTACACTATTTAGGTTGCGCAGATCCAATTGGTTAAACAGCAACTTGATTATTTACAGAAGTTACAAGCAAGCCCATTTATGACCTCTCATCGTCTGGGCTCTCTCCTTTCTGGTTGCCACTTCTTGTTCTTTTTTGAGGGGCTGAGATTGATACAGGTGACCTTTGTGACTGTCGCTGTGGCTGTATGACTGTAGGTCTCATCTTCCAAGGTCCACCATTTTATCATACTCAAACAATCCCTTCCATTCTATGTTGTTTCTTTTGGTGTTTGAACAGTTTCATTTGATTGATGCGGAACCATTTTACCTTCTTGCAGAGTTGTAACACATATACCATTGAGTTTGCTTTTTCCACTATATTATATGGTCCCTTATACAGTGGTTCAAACACTTGCACTTTTGAGCACAATTCCTTAACATCACCTACTTAAAAAGGAAAACAAAATAAACACTGGGGTGAATTTTACGGGAAATGCGTTACTCGCCCATACCCCATAGTCAAAAAGTCAGTCAGCCCCATGTCAACTCTAAATCTGACTGCCCCGCAGTGATAATACGCTGGGTGTGGCCTTAATGAGGTAAAAGTGGGACTTCCAACCCTAATGTACAGAAATTCCCACCCTCAAGAGCTGCCAGCCATTCAGACTGCATGCAATTTCCAGGAAGGAAGAACTTGGATACTGGACTTTAAAGAAAGTCCAGGCATTTTGGATGAGGAGGGTTCAGAAGCTCCAGTGAAGTGAGGCCGGGTTTTGGAAGCTGGGGATAAGGTACAAAGCAGGAGAAGGGGTTACCATTTTGGGAGGGGGTGCCTCTGATTGGCACCAGGGAGACCCACAAGGAGGTACTCCAACTTCCTTCCCGCCTTTACCCATGAAGTGAAACGTGCCAGACTGGCCGCCTTGCTTCTGCCTTCCCCAGCTGCACATACTATTGCAGTGGAGGCAGAACGAGGTCCTTAATTGGTCACGTTAGGGCATCAATAGACCTAAGGGCAGGCGGGCTGACTTATGCCTTACCCACCACCTCCCCACGCTCCCCTGTAATACGGGGGATATGATAGGCTGGGGACAGGTGAGAAGGTGCTGGGCTGGTCACCCGCTTCATTCTACATGAATCCAACCCCCCCCAACGCCTTCAATTACACTAGTGGATGGCTGTAAAATTCACTCCTGTGGTTCTGTCACATAGCCCAATAGGTTAATTAATATCAACCAACTTAGAAACTTAAAAATCAGCTCCAATTATTCCCAAACTTTTAGAAAAAAAATTTCCAATCCAAGATTTTTAGCAGAACTCAGGTAATTAAACAACCATAATCACCTCAAATGTCACAAATTTCAATCAAACATTTAAAAAAAAATTCAAAACTACCCATTCTTATATGTGTGAATTTTGTATTTGAAATTAAAATTCCCACATATTGGCCCTGATGAAATTCAAGTTTTTCACAAGTTAACTTTAATAAGTGCACATTAATTCAGGATAGTGCTTACTAACTAAACACAAAATGCAAAACATATGATTTAACCAAGAAAAGATAAAAATGATGTCATTTCCAGTTCTTTTGTTCAGGCGCTTTTTTGAAATGGAGGCAATGAAATTAAAGAAAAAGTTAATCCTCACGGTTAAACAAAACTTTTAACATTTTACTTTAAAAAGACAGCAGAGCTTCTTCAGCTTGCAAGCTTCAAGCATTCACATGCATACTGGTGTTCAAAGAGATTAAAATCTCGAAATCCTTTAACAGTAAGAGAAAATAGAATTATTTCCATTTCTTTTATTCCATTATAGATTAGTTACTGTTTCCTTAACCCAATTTCCAATTCCAGATGGTACCTGCATTATCCCATTCTGTACTGATTCAAAATTTCAAACTGACTGTTCGTATTCTTACTCAAATATACTACCTTCTGCAAAATCCTTAACACTTTTGTCTGGGAGAAATGTAGCAATGTAGTGGAAAGAGGTGAAGGGAACACTAAGACACAACATTTCACACACCTTTAGACCATGCTTACAATTCTCACAATTAACTTTTCAGTGACTTCCCACAGATCCACAAGAAAACTTCGCTCAACAGTTTTTTTTTAAATCCCAATTTTGGTATGTGCACATTCTTAAATTGACATAGACACTCAATGGTCAATTCACACTTTCATCTTTCTATGTGCCATAGAAACATGAATTCCTATAATGAGTTATAAAGTGTTAAATTTAATATCCCCAGATCTCAAATTCCAGAAAAAGAAAATTAAAAGGCCTAGATTTTTGCAGTCTTGGAGACTTTGCGGTGTATGCAAAATGGCGCTGACAACCCAGATCCAGAGGTTCCGCCCTCATTTCCAAAAGATCATATTTTCACCACTAGAGGAATGAGGGTGGATCGTGACGTGACTCATACATGGGGGAAACCTGAACTCATCTGGGCCATTTGAAATCAGTGTCAAGTTCTAACAGATCCCACTTTTGCTGGAGCGAGAGCCTTAACCTGCAGTGTGAGAATTAACAATTTTTTAGAGTAGGTGTAAATGGTCATAATGGGCAGATAAGGTTTGTGGAACTGTCAAGCTGTCAAGTCACTTTAATCCCCGATCCTTTAAAAATGAAAAAAGACCAGCCTGCCTGTATCTGTGAGTTATAAAAAAACTGTGCTTGCAATTTCATGGCAGAAGTTTCCCCCATCGGAGGAGAAGTTGATGGGTGGGCACGCTTCCAACTGGCACCCCCAATCGGAGGCGCGGTGCCATTTTATGTGGTCAGGCTAATTAAGGCCCACCCAGTGTGGCGTGTGCAGGGAAGCGCTATGCGCTTTCTGTGCAGGCAGGGGGGGAATGCCTAAAATCGAGAGTGCGCCCTTTCGCACATGCACACGAAAGAGTGCACTCAACTCTCTGAGGCTAAGTGCTGCCTCAGGGAGATCACTTCTACTTTCAAAAATATTAAAAATAGAAAAAAAAAATTTCCCTTACATGTCCCCTCATGTGACAATGTCACATGAGTTGGGACATGTTCATAATTTCCAAAAGAACTTTATTAAAATTTTTAAAACCCTACATGAAACCTCATCCTGCCAGTAGATGAGGTTTCAGGTTTTTTCTACTCCCCGCTGGGGCTCCTGGCCTGCCCACCAACCTTAAGGATAGATGGGCAGGTCCATTAATTACTTTAATTGCTCTGTCATTGGCCTCAATTGGCCATTGACAAGTCGGCAGGCATGCAGCTGATTTTGCTGTGCTCCCACCTTTCTGAAAATTTAAATGGGGCGCAGTGATGTCAGGAGTTCTGCCCGATGTCACTGAGTGTCATTTTACGCATCGGTGAGCGGGCCCCACTCCCGCTTTCCAACGGTAAAATCCAGCCCTAAAAGTTGTTTATTGACATAATGCTAAGTGCTGTCATTATAGCATTCTTATTGCTTGATTGCTTCCACAACCTGTTATTATCACAGTGGGTGGCTGTAAGTTTACAGTTTGATTGACATCTCAAATAAGTTATTGAAGGATTAGCTGTCTTTGATATGAGGTTATGAATACAAATATTTGTTTTTATAGGGGTGTGAGTGCTTGAAGGATTTAAATGTATTAAATAAGTTTTCATGAATGAGATTCCTTATTATATGTTGAAGTCTGTAATAGATATTCAGAACTATACTTTATTTCATCTCAGCATGGCTCCTAAGGTCTGCTATGGTAGATACTGGGTAACTTGGCACGGAGGGTATAAGTGTAAAGGGTGTTGAATGGGGCGCATATGTTGACTTGAGTTGGTATTGGAAAAAGGGGGTTCATGTATTGGCATGAATTAGCAGCAAGTTGGCATAGAGGCTATAAGGGGCCGGGGGTGTGTGGGGATTCGTAAGTTGGCATGAATTGATATTAAGGATCCATGGAGATGGGTGGAGGGTCATAAGCTGGCATGAGTTGACAAAGGGGCCATGGAGATGGGTAGGGGTTCATAATTTGGCGTGAGTTTGCACTAAGTTGGCATTGGGGCTATAAGGAGCCATGGGTGTGGGTCCGGGCATGGGTTGGAATGACAAGGCATGTATAGGCATGGGAGTGGATGGGGGTGAGAGCTAAAGGGCCTAATGTTTAAGAAAACAACTAGGACAAAGTTTGTATATGGATTTTCAAAAGACATTTGATATAGACTTGTGAGCAAAATTCTAGCTCATGGAATAAAAGGGAAAGTAGGGACTTGGATAAGAAATTGGCTGAGTGATAGGAAACAGAGAGTGGTGATAAATAGTTGTTTTTCAGATTGGAGAACGTTTGAAGTGGAGTTCCCCAGGGGTCAGTGTTGGGACCCTTGCTCTTCCTGGTGTATATTAATGACCTAGACTGTGGTGTGCAGGGCATGATTTCAAAATTTGCAGATGACATGAAGATTGGAAATGTTGTCAACCATGATGGGGATAATCTTGAACTTCAGAAGGACACAGACATGTTGGTGGATTGAGCAGACAAGTGGCAGATGAAGTTCAATGCAAAGAAGTGTGAGGTGATTCATTTTGGCAGGAAAAATATGGTGAGCAAGTATAAAACAAAGGGAGAGCCTCTAAAGGAGGTGCAGGAACAGAGGGACCTCAGTATATATGTACATAGATCATTGAAGACGGCAGGGCATGCTGAGGGAGCAGTTAATAAAGCATATAGTATCTAAGGCTTTATTAATAGGGGCATTGAGTACAAGGGTAAGAAGGTTGTGTTGAATTTGTATAAGACATTAGCTAGGCTTCATCTGGAGTACTACACCCAGTTCTGGGCGCCATACTTGAGGAAGGATGTGAAGGCATTGGAGAGAGTACAGAGGAGATTCACAAGAATGATTCCAGGGTTAAAGAACTGTAGCTATGAGGATAGATTGGAGAGGTTGGGACTGTTTTCCTTGGAGAAAAGAAGTCTGAGAGGTGACTTGATAGAGGTATTCAAAATCCTGAGGGGAATGACAGGGTAAATAGTGAGAAACTGTTCCAACTCAAGAGAACATCAAGAAATAGAGGGCACAGATCCAAAATAATTGGCAAAAGGAGTAAATGTGATGTGAGGAAAAGGTTTTTCACCCAGAGGGTGGTTGGAGTCTGGAATGAACTTCCTGAAGGGGTGGTGGAGGCAGGTTTGCTCGAGGTTTTCAAAAGGGAATTGGATTGATACCTGAAAAGAGAGAATGTGCAAGGTTATGGGGATAAGGTAGGGGAATGAGACTAGGTGGAATGCTCTTTTACAGAGTCATTGCAGACTTGATGAGCTGAATGGCCTCCTTCTGCACTGTAAAGATACTGTGAAAGTCCCATGGAACTGAGATGAGCCTTTTAACCAGCTTGGCTTGGCACTCGGCAGCCCATGTGGCCGCCTCTGATCTGAGACTCTGCGCAGTCACCTTGAGAGTGTAAATCTAGGCCCAAGAGTTTGAATCAGTTTAAAATCTCATCATAGTACAAATGTATACACACATTAACAAATAGCTTAAAACATTTCGGACCAGACCACAAAGGGTTAAACAGATTTTAGTTCAGTGCACAGTAAAGCTGAGACATACAAAAAAAACATTCAAACTAAAGAATTATACCTTCCATAATCACACAGACTCAGATAAACTGAAAAAAAGTTTTTCACTTGCAAATTAAGAAACTTCCTCACACACATTCCAGTTGTCAATTCTTTTCTTACAGCATTTTAACTTTTGCTGTGGGTCCTTTTAACATTTTATTTTTCTTCCCTTTAAACTGTCTCATGAGCCAAATGATGCTCTACCCTCCCTGAAAGGCATGGGACTCATTTCTCCATCCTGAATCCATACTCTTGATTGCTACTTTTAAACCTTGTTTAAATCTCTCTCAGTCATTTCTACCTTTTGTTTCTGGCTGTACACTACTTCACTACAAGTTTCAATTTCCCTGCCCTTATCCAAACCTTGATTCTCTAAATACTGTTCTTTACTGCATTATTTTTCTTTCTGCTTTTTGATTTCCTGTTTCTCCTCCACTACTTTTAATAATCTACTCCCGATTGTTTCTTGGTCACTTGTCATTTTTGTACACTGTCCAATTTGAATATTGCTGAAAAGAGACGTGCTGTCGAAGCTTTTCATCTGCACTTATCAAAGCTTCAACAGCATGTCTCATTTTTCAGCAACGCTCAATTTCTGTACTACCAAACATCTGCTTTTCAATTTCTTCACTTAATTTAACATACTCCTCTTCCAGGGACATCTTGTCAAACACTTTGTGACTTGGTGAATATCCAGTCCCTGGGAACCTTTACTTACCCTTTCCTGAGAGGCAACTTTTCTTCAATGTATTTGTCCCCTTGTTCCCACTCTCTACCTTTGCTCCTGTTGTGCTTGTCCTATCCTTCTCTTGCCTTTTCTACTTATCGCTGATGTTTCTGTGCCAAATGCTGTGTCTTTTACCTATATACCAACTATCTCATACAGTGTAGCCATTTTGGCTTTCTCTCAGCCATGGGAGTTTATTCCCATTCCTCAGGTTGTTTTTGAGGGTCAAATACAACCATGATGACTCAAACCCATCCTTGTTTTAAAGGTAATTTCTTACTCAAATACTGCTCAACCTATTTCTACCCCATTTTCCCCTATCAGGCTCCACGTTGAGTATCAAATTCTGCAGGTGGGTGAACCCACATTTTGCATCTTATACTTTTAACCCTAAAGCTCAACCCAAACCCATCTGGGTGGGGAAAATGGTCAAGGTCACAACTCAATACACCACGGTATTCTGGAAACAGTTTATTGTCTTACTAATACCTTACAAACAACAGTATCCTGCTCCCTTCAAGTTAAATCAATAGTTATAAATGCTGCTCCCGTGACTTCCAAACTGCACTCACCCTATCGATCACTCAGAGGAGTGTTCCATGTGTGTACATGATCAAGTCCTCCTATGTTTACCTTGCAAGCCATTGACCCTGTCCATCAACACACATTTCTTATAGTTCAAAAATCACATCTATGGCAATGATTGCCACAAACTTCTCCCATTTTTGATCTTAGCTTCTTACACATTGTGACAATCCCACATCATGGTATGTGAATAGTCTATTAACATATGAAAGGATTTTGATGGGTAAGATTATTTCTTATCATCAGATTGGGTCACTGAGTTTCACTCTAATTGAACAGTTTTTGGGATTAGCCTTTCCAAGGAACGTCAGTGTCCACCCAGGCATACTGGAACCCAAGGATCATTAGCTTTTAAGTACTATTTACAGTTCTACAGGGCTGAATCTACAACCTGAACTTTCCCTTCATAGAAATTCTCTTACTCATAGTCATGGTCATCTCCTCAACATTGTCATCTATCATGCCTCTCAGTTTCAATCACAAACAAGGCCATCCTTGATAAATTTCCTTGTATCCTTCACCACCTTGTATCCTACCACCTTCAACTCCCACTTCCATTCAATTCCATCACTGCAAAAAAATTCTCTTCCATGTCACTTACAATTATAATTTCAAATTCCCAACTTTCCTTTGGCCCTCCATTCGCTACAACACTTCTGCAGCTCTGACATTTTCAACTATTTCCTCCAAATTTGATGCCCCCTCCCATTCTGATTGTTAACCCTCACGAGCCCCTATTTTCACTCTCTCAAGCCTAAGATTCATCATAGTGGTTCAGAGAGTAAAGATAATTCAGGCTTCTTTTCTCCAATACCAACTTTGTCCTTTAGTCTTTAAAAAATTATTACATAGTTTACTGCAACAGTAAATTCTTTCAGTAAAGTCCCTGGGCCCTGATATTCTACACCCCAGAGTGTTGAAAGAGGTAGCTATGGAGATAGTGGACGCATTGGTGATCATCTTCCAAAATTCTATAGATTCCATAGATATAGATATAGGTTCCTGCAGATTGGAAGGTAGCAAATGTTACCCCACTATTTAAGAAGGGAGGGAGAGAGGAAACTGGGAACTACAGACCTCACATCAATAGTAGGGAAAATGTTGGAATCTACTCTAAAGGATGTGATACTTGGATAATAAAGATCTGGTTGGGCATAGTCAACATGGATTTATAAATGGGAAATCATGTTTGATGAACCTGTTGGGAATTCTTTTGAGGATATTACTACCAGAATTGATAAAGGGAGTAGTCGGTGGATGTAGTATACTTGGATTTCCAGAAAGCTTTTGATAAAGTCCCCCACAGGAGGCTGGTTAGCAAATTAAAGCACATCGGATAGAAGGTAATATACTGGCATGGATTAAGGATTGGTTAACAGGTAGAAAACAGAGAGTAGGAATAAACGGGTCAATCTTGTGTTGACAGGCTGTGACTAGTCGGGTAGTGCAAGGATCAGTACTTGGACCCCAGCTGTTCACAATATTTATCAATGATTTGGATGTAGGGACCAAATGTAATATTTCTAAGCTTGCAAATGACACAAAGCTAGGTGGGAATTTGTGGTATGAGGAAGATGCAAAGCGGCTTCAAGGAGATTTGGACAGACTTAGTAAGTGGGCAAGGTAGATGGAATATAATGTGGAAAAATGTGAGGTTATCCAATTTGGCAGGAGGAACAGGGGTATAGAGTGTTTCTTAAATGTTAAGAGATTAGAAAGTGTAGATAGAGTCATAGAGTTTTACAGCACGGAATGAAGCCCTTCGACCCATCGTGTCCGTGCTGGTCATCAACTCTACTCTACTCTAATCCCATTTTCCAACACTTGGCCCGTAGCATTGCATGCTTTGGCGTTTAAAGTGTTCATCTAAATATTTCTTAAATGTTGTGAGGGTTCCCACCTCTACCACCCTTTTAGGCAGAGTTCCAGACACCCTGCACCCTCTGGGTGAGAAAAAGTTTCCTCAAATCCCCTCTAAACCTCCTGCCCCTTACTGTAAATCTATGCCTCCCAGTTACTGACCCCTCCACTAAGGGAAAAGTTTCTTCCTGTCTACCCTATCTATGTCCCTCATAATTTTGTACACTTCAATCAGGTCCCCCCTCAGCCTTCTCTGCTCTAGGGAAAATAACCCCAGCTGATCTAGCCTGTTTCATAGCTGAAACACTCCAGCTAGGCAACATCCTGGTGGATCTCCTCTGCACCCTCTCTAGTGCAATCATATCCTTCCTATAGTGTGGCAACCGGAACTGCACACAGTACTCCAGGTGTGGCCTGACCAACGTTTTATACAGCTCCATCATAACCTCCCTGCTCTTGTATTCAATGCCTTGACTAATAAAGGCAAGTATCCCATATGTCTTCTTAACCTTATCTACCTGTTCTGCTGCCTTCAAGGATCTATGGACATGCACACCAAGGTCCCTCTAGTCCTCTGTACTCCCTAGGGTCCTACCATTCATCATGTACCCCCTTGCCTTGTTAGTCCTCCCAAAATGCATCACCTCACACTTTTCAGGACTAAATTCCATTTTCCACTCTTATGCCCAACTGACCAGCCCGTCTATATTATCCTGTATTCAAAGGCTTTCCTCCTCGCTATTTACCACACCACCAATTTTCGTGTCATCTGTGAACTTATTGACCATACCTCCTACTATGTCTAGATCATTAATGTAAACTACAAACCGCAAGGGACCCAGCACTGAACCCTGCAGTACACCACTGGACACAGGATTCCCGTCACAAAAACCTTCAACCATCACCCTCTGCCTCCTGTCACTAAGCCAATTTTAGATCTAATTTGCCAAATTGCCCTGGATCCCATGGGCTCTTACCCTCTTGACCATTCTCCCATGTGGGGCCTTGTCAAAAGCCTTACTGAAGTCCATGTAGACAACAACAACTGCACCACCTTCATCTACACACCTGAGCACCTCCTTGGAAAAGTCAATCAAATTTGTTAGACATGCTCTCCCCCTGACAAAGCCATGCTGACAATCCTTGATTAATCCTTGCCTCTCCAAGTGGAGATTAATGCTGTTCCTCAGAATTTTTTCCAAAAGTTTCCCTACCATTGTTGTTAGATTCACGGGCCTATAGTTCCCTGGTTCATCCCTACCACCCTTCTTCCCTTCTTGCATAATGGTACCGCAATAGCTGTCTGCCAGTCCTCTGGCACCTCTCTTGTTGCCAGAGAGGATTTGAAAATTAGTGTCAGGGGCCCTGCAATCTCCTGCCTTAACTCCCACAGCAGCCTGGGATACATCTCATCTGGGCCTATTGACTTATTCACTTTTATGCCTGCTAAAACCGCTAATACCTCTTCCCTCTCAATGCTAATTTCTTCAAGTAAATCGCAGTTCCTCTCCCTGATTTCTATGCCTACATCGTCCTTCTTTACAGTGAATACAGATGTAAAGTACTCCTTTAAAACTTCACCTATGTCTTCCGGCTCCTCACATAGGTTGCAACTTTGGTCCCTAATGGGCCCTACTCTTTCCCTGGTTATCCCCTTGCCCCTAATATACTTATAAAATGCCTTTGGATTTTCCTTTATTTCACTCTAATTTATTTTTTAAGTAACCCCCTGCACTTTTGATACTCCTCTAGGGCTTCCGCTGTTTTGAGTCCTTGGTATCTACCATAAGCTTCCCTTTTCTTCCTTATTCAATCCTATACATTCCACGACATCCACTAAATTCTCTGGACTTGTTGGTCCCACCCTTCACCTTTATAGGAACATGTTGGCCCTGCACTCTCACTATTTTCTTTTTGAATAACTCCCACTATTCTGATGTAGATTTTCCTACAAGAAGCTCATCCCAGTCCACTCTTAACATATTAAAATCGGCTTTCTTGGGCCATCTTTGTCCTTTTCAATAACTACCTTAAATCTTACTGAGTTATGGTCACTATCACCGAAATGCTTCCCCACTGACACTTCAACCTCTTGCCTGGCTTCATTCCTTAAAATTAGGCCCAGCACCTCTCTTGCGGGACTTTCTATGTCCTGGCTTAAAAAACTCTCCTGGATACATTTTAAGAATTCTGCCCCCCTAAGCCTTTCACACTTTGTCTATCCCAGTTAATATTGGGGAAGTTGAAATCCCCTCCTATTATTACCCTATTATTTTTACACTTCTCTGAGATTTACCTACATATCTGCCCTTCTACCTCTTCCTGATGGTTTGGGGGTCGATAGTACATTCCCAGCAATGTGATTGCCCCCTTTTTGTTTTTACATTCTACCCATATGGCCTCATTTGAGGAACCTTCTAAGATATCATCCCTCCTTATTGCAGTAATTGATTCCTTGGTCAATATTGCGCCCCCACCTCCTCTTCCCCCTCACCCCCCACCACACCACCCACCACCACCCCCCCCTTCCCTGTCTTGCCTGAAGATTATATGCCCCAGAATATTGAGCAGGCAGTCCTGCCTCTCCCTCAACCATGTCTCCATGATAGCAATGATATCATACTCCATGTGTTGATCAACACCTCATCTGCCTTACTTGCAAGATTCCTTGCAATAAAATAAATGCCATCCAGCCTTGCCATGCTCCCTTGTGCCTTAACTTGACTATATATGCTCTGCCTTCCAAGACTGACATGGTTTTTCTTCTGTACTTGTCTGTATATCACCCCCTACTATACCTCCACTCTGTATCCCATCCCCCTGCCAAAGTAGTTTAACCTCCCACCAACAGCACTAGCCAATCCCCGGCAAAGATGTTGGTCCCATTCCGGTTCGTGTGCAACCCGCCAGACTTGTATAGGTCGCACCTTCCCCAGAAACGGAGCCAGTGATCCAGGAATCCAAAGCCGTCCCTCCTGCATTAACTATTCAGCTACACATTCATCTGTTCAATCTGCCTATTCCTTTACTCACTAGCACATGGCATCGGGAGTAATCCAGAGATTACAACCTTTGAAGTCCTGCTTTTCAATCTGCTACCTAGCTCCCTAAACTCTTATTGCAGGATCTCATCCCTCTTTCTACATATGTCATTGGTACCAATGTGAACCATGATCTCTGATTGTTTGTCCTCCCCCTTCAGAATGCCCTGTAGCTGTTCAGTGACATCTTTGACCCTTGCCCCAGGGAGGCAACACACCTTCCTGGAGTCACACCAGTGGCCGCATATACGCTTGTCTGTACCCCTTACTGTTACCTACCACTATTGCTCTTCCTCTCTTTCTTCTCCCACTTGTGTAGCTGAGCTCTGGCTGCACTCCCCAGAAGAACCGTCACTCTCACCATTTTCCAACACAGAAAAGTTGTTCTTGAGTGAGATGCACTCTGGGGCTTGCCTGACTCCCTTCTTCTGACTGGTGATCACCCATTCCTTCTGTGACTACTCATCCTTAAGCTGCGGGGTGACCACATCTAAAAGCGTGCTATCCACATAATACTCAGCCTCGTGGATACACTGCTGTGCCTCTAGCTGAAACTCAAACTCCAAAACCCAGCACTCAATCTGATCAAACCGGTGGCACTTCCTGCAGATATGGTCATCCTAACTTCCAGGAGCGTCTAAGACTTCCCACATACTGCAGGCCGTGCAACATATGGGGTAGAGTTTTTCCTATGCCGGGCAGGCTGATTTGGAGCGGGTGCGAAGGCGATCGCCACCTGCAATCGGCTCCGTGCTGCCATTTTATGAGGGTGGGCCAATTAAGGCTCGCCTAGCATCATTCATGGCTCGTGAGAACGGTGGGAAGGGGCGGGCAGCGGCAGGAGTCTAATGACTGCCGAGTCCAATGGCGACCTATTTAAAAATGGCACAGGCAGCCTTCCAAAGGCTGCCACCGATGGCACACAGGAGGATGTCCGAGAGTGCTCTCGGAGAGCAGGCCAGGCAAGAGGGCAGGTCGGTGGGCCAGTGTGCCCCGAGATTTTTGGGTGAGTGCCTCGCTGCCCTCCTTGAGGTGGCAGAATGGTGCGACATCATAATGCCAAGGGACGGGAGGAGGAGGCCCCCCCCACATGACGAAATGTGCCTGGGAGGAGGTGGCAGAAAGGGTCAGCTCCCACGTTGTGGTATTGTACCTGGGTGCAGTGCCGCAAGTGGTTTAATGACCTCTTGTGATCGGGAAGGGTGAGTACCATGCTGGCATGGTAATTAGCACAGCAATTAGGTTGGCCCCCGCCAAACTCGGAATTTTGTTACTGCATTCATTCATGGCATGTGGACTTCACTGGGTGGGCCAGCATTTATTGCCCCTGCCTAGTTGTCCCTGAGAGGTTGGTATTGAGCTGCATTCTGTATCTGTTGCATGCGTTGCAAGTACACTCACAGTACTGTTTTGGGGGTGAGCTCCAGGATCTGGACCTAGGCGCAGTGGTGGAACGCCGAAACATTTCAAAGTCAGGATGCTGACTGACTTGGAGAGGAACTTCCAGGTGGCGGGGTAGCCATCTATCTGCTGTCCTTGTCCTTCTGGGTGGTAGTGCTCCTTGGTTTGGAAAGTCTTACAGTGTGAGTGGCAAATGTGAAGGAGGTAGCATCTGAGCAAGGGAGTCAGCCCTGGCTGCTTGGAGTGAGTGTATGGCAGCTCCAGGGTCATGAATAGGATGAGGCCTGTAATGTTTCACTTAGGTGGGGGTGGCAAGGCTGCGATGGCAATGCAGGTACAGGGTGGACTAATCAATGCTCCTCTCACCTTTCAGGAGAAGATCGTACACAATAATGCCAAACGGATGTTGCCTGGCGGAGGGCAAGCTCACCTACTAATACTGACCAGCTACGAGCACGAGTCTCTCGAGCTGGAGAGGCACAATGTGCCCAGGTCAACCGGCCACGGTGGAGTTCGGGTGCCAGTGGGAGGTAAGAGTAGCAGGATAGTGGCATCTTCCACCTTACACTTCCTGTTGGCCCTGCATCACTTGTGCCTGCACCTCTCCTCCCAAAGGTGACTCCCCTGGAGGCTGAATATGGACTCCTGGCCTCCTCCCCCTTCTGGCCCTCCCTCCTCAGAGAAGGTGCCTCCAGTGGAGAGCACAATCCCCATTCTGAAGGTAAGGGAAGGCTGCCTGAAACTCGCAAGGCCCCAAGAATTATGTTTCCTCCAGAGCCCTTATCTGAAGCCTGTTATTCCTGTCAGAGCAGCTCTGAAGAGATTTTAAGTTCTCCTGTTCACACAAGCAAGTAGCAGTAAGTTTCTAAAGTAAAAAACAACTCGCACTCGTGAGCCCACTCACCCCTCTTATCCCACCTGTGGATGAGGTTTTTAAAAATGTGGCCTACCTGCCAGTCTGTTGTGCCCGTGCAATGACCTGAAAATTGCATGGGCTGAGAAAAATCGATGTGTATTACTGCCTCAAGAGCCTTAAGTGGCCCGTTAATGGTGGGTGTGCCTCTGAACCCATAGTGTGTCCGCCCTCCCGAAATATCACGATGGTGCACGGGAAGTTGGGACGTCATAGCGTGTCATTTTACAAGTCAGTGTGTCGGGCCCACCTCTGCACACTGACCAGAAGATTCTGCCCACGGGACTGAGCTCCCCTGCCATACCTTTAGTTTAAATACTTTTACCCTAAATTTAAGCCAAGTATGCTAGAATGTAGCTTTAAAGTGGAGAAAAACAGCTTACCCACTACCTACCAATCAGCACTCTGCTTTGCACTGACGTTACTTTTCAAATTCTGGCGTGGTTCCTGTTGGGTGTTAGCTGCTGCTCCAACTGGCTCCATCTGGGCCTCAACCCTCAGGCTTTTGTTGAGAAGCTCTGCTGGCGCTGTTCACCCTGAGGTTTGGTCCGCTCCCGCTCCGACTTTTAAAAAATTCATTCATGGGATGGAGGTGTCACTGACTAGGCCAGCATTTATTGCCCATCCTGAACGCCCTTGCTCAAAGGGCTTTTAAGAGTCAACCATATTGCTGTGGGTCTGGAGTCACATGTAGGCCAGACCAGGTAAGGACGGCAGATTTCCTACCCTAAAGGACATTAGTGAACCACAACAATGAACAATGGTTTATAGTCATCATTAGACTTATAATTCCAGCTTTTTAAAAAATTTCAAATTCCACCATCTGCTGTGGCAGGATTCAAACCTGGAACACCAGAGCATTACCCTGGGTCTCCAGATTACCAGTCCAGTGACAATACCACTACACCATTGCCTCCGCTTGACTGGCTCAATCTGGGCCTCAGTCTTTTCTTAAGAAGCTCTGCTAGCACCATTCACCCCCAGGTTCATTCTGCTCTACTCCTGCTCCGACTGGCTGCTCCAAAGGGGCCTGGGTGTCCTCGTCAATAAGTCATTGAAAGCTAACATGCAGTTAGGAAGGCTAGTGGTATGTTAGCCTATGTCGCAAGAGGATTTGAGTACGGGGTAGAAAAGTCTTGCTTCAATCGTATAGAACCTTGGTTTGGCCGCAGCTGGAGTAGTGTTGCAGTTTTGGTTCCCTTACCTTATTATTACCATAGATGCAGTGTGACAAAAGTTCACCAGAGTTGTTCCCAGGATGGTGGGACTGTCCTATGAAGAGAGATTGGGGAAACTGGGCCTGTATTCTCTAGAGTTTTGGAGAAGGAGAGGTGATCTCATGGAAACCTACAAAATACTTAAAGGGATAGACAGGGTAGATGCAGGTAAGGTGTTTCCCCTGGTTGGGGAGCTTAGAACCAGAGGACACAATCAAAGTAAGGAGAAGCCACTTAGGACCTAGATGAGGAATTTTTTTTTACTCAGAGGGTTGTGAATCTTTGGAATCTCTGCCCCAGAGGGCTTTGGAAGCTCAGTCATTGAGTATGTTTAAAACAGAGATTGACAGATTTCTAAATACCAGTGACATAAAGGGATATGGGGATAGTGTGCAAAAAAGGCATTGAAGTGGATGATCAGCCATGATTGTATTGAATAGCAGAGCAGACTCAATGGCCTGAATGGCCCACCCCTGCTCCTATGTTCCTTAAAGTCACTGGGGGCGGGGAGGGGAAAGTAAAAAGTACGTCTGCAGAGCGAATTTAAAGTTATTCAGTGATAGTGGAGAGAGGATAACCGGGGCTGTAGGGAGGTTAAAATACTGTCTCAGTGTAAGAGTTGACAAAGTGCCTGAGCTGGTGGTGGGGTTAGGGTACAGTGACTTAGTAGAGAGGTTGGCAAGTTTTCAAGGTGGCTGGTGGGGTTGGTTAGGCGGGAGTTTAATGAGCGTGAAGGATAACATACCTCTGCGGTGGCGTGTTGAACTATGTTAGTGAGGGGGGTTGGCAAAGTGGTTCACTAATGCTAATAGGGGCAACATTTTTTTTATTCACTTATGGGATATGGGCATCGCTGGCTAAGCCAGCATTTATTGCCTATCCCTAATTGCACTTTAGGAGGTGGTGGTGAGCTGCCTTCTTGAACCGCTGCCATCCATGTGGTGTAGGTACACCCGCAGTGCTGTTAGGGAGGGAGTTCCAGGGTTTTAACCCAGCGACAGTGACGGAACGGCGATATATTTTCAAGTTAGGATGGTGAGAGGCTTGGAGAGGAACTTCTAGGTGGTGCGGTTCTAATGTGTCTGCTGCCCATGTCCTTCTAGGTGGTAGCAGTCATGGGTTTGGAAGGTGCTGTCTAAGGAGCCTTGGTGAGTTCCTGCAGTGCATCTTGTAGATGGTACACACTGCAGCCACTGTGCGGCGGTGGTGGAAGGAGTGAATGTTTATGGATGGGGTGCCAATCAAGCGGGTTGCTTTGTCCTGAATGGTGTCAAGCTTCTTGAGTGTTGGTAGAGCTGCACTCATCCAGGCAAGTGGAGAGTATTCCATCACACTCCTGACTTGTGCCTTGTAGATGGTGGACAGACTTTGGAGAGTCAGGAGGTGAGTTACTCGCTGCAGGATTCCTAGTTTCTGACCTTTCCTTGTAGCCACAGTATTTAGATGGCTAGTCCAGTTCAGTTTCTGATCAACGGTAACCCCCAAGATGTTAATAGTAGGGGTTCAGTGATGTTACTGCCATTGAACGTCAAGGGACAATGGTTAGTTTCTCTCTTGTTAAGGATAGTCATTGCCTGGCATCTGTGTGGCATGAATGTTACTTGCTGCTTGTCAGCCTAAGCCTGGATATTGTCCAGGTCTTCCTGCATTTGGACATGGTCTACTTCTAGTATCTAGGTTTGCCTAATGTTATAGACCGTGATGGGAGACGTGGGCGGTTAATTCTAGTCCCACTTCTCCACAGGTCATAACAATAGTTTAAATATTTAATTCATTCACAAAACTGGCCAATTGTTTACCTTTGATACCTTTGTTCCTAGCATAAAAAAACTCTAACCAGGCTTCTCTCAGTAAACACAAAGAAAGATTCATTATTTTTTAAAAGAGGTTTGTTTTATAAGTTGATAAACTGGTCAGTAGTTTAGAAGTGTAATGATTTTCCCCACAAAACAAACACAGTCCCCTGCAGAGGCTGGAGTATGGGAAAGTTTCTTTTAAAAGGATAAAATCCCAAGAGACAATGATGCTGTTGATCTGACGGAATTCTGGTCACAATAGATCTGGAAGTTCTTTCAGACAATTTTTTGGCGAAACTGTCCTTGATGAATCTTACTTATCACAACTTTGCAAACTCTGGAAAAAAAAACAGATGAGTTATCCTGATGAGATGTTTCTGAAGAAAATTTAATACAAAGATGGGGCAGAGGAAGGGAAAGAGTGTGTCTTTCCCTTGCAGGATGCTTTTAAGGCACAAAGATTCACTCTCTATCCATGAGAGTTTTAAAGACTAAGATGTTCAAAGAACACTTCTCTTAGGATAGGTGTTTTTAACCAATCAGCAAGAGTCTTTAGCCTGGCAACAGCAGTACTTTATTAAACTTAGATATGCAAAGTATCTCTTCCCTATCCAGGTGTTCCCTGCCAGACATCTATCTTGACCCGTGGCTTCTTGAAGAATGGCATAGTCACAGCCTGGAATTAATACGGCAAACTTTTAAAAATAACGCAGGAGGAGGAATGTCCAAAATTCAATGTCCTTCAAATTTTCTAACAATGGGTTCCTCACATTAAGTTGAGGTATGTCTTAGGGTGGGAAGAAATGCCTGAGTCTAGGATGAGATTGGCAAAGTGCTTCAATGCGAACTGCGTGGTAGAGTGCCTGAGAAGTGGAAACTGATGGGAAATTGCCTTGGGGAACTTTGACAGTGTATCATTGGGGCAGATGAGCAAAGTATCCTAGTTCAAGGTGCAAGTCTGCAGTGTGCCAGATTGTAAAAATGTCTCAGGAGATGAGTTGCAAAGTGCTTTCATATGATTTCCAAACTGTTTAACTTCTTTGACACAACTGGCAATAGAGAAGGCCCCAATTTGTGAAAGTAAACAGGTTCTAATTTGTCTCACCAGGAGGCTTTCAAAAAATAAAATTTGTTGCAGCAGTTGGTGGGTCTGAATTTTGATTTGAAGCAACATCATTACTTTTTACACTGTGAGAACACTTTTATCAGAAATACATAAGCCACAGATTCCAATCTCACTACAAGGACTGATTTTAGTACTTTGAAGAGGCCCTGCTTTTTCCAACTAAAGTTGTACTAGTAATTTTTGGAAGGTTCTTTCAGAGTTAAGAGAGTCTCATCTTCTCAATCTCATTTTCTCATCCACACTGCAGGTAAGTCCTGATTTATTCATAGCTTCCTAAAGAGGCCCAGCATTTAAAAAAGCAAAACAAAAGCCAAAATAGTAAAATATGTAAGCAGTCTTGATTTCAGAAAATATAAAGTTATGAGGTGCTGAATTTTTAAGGTTCAGTGACAGGCATACCTGTGCTGACCCCTGTTGTTGTTTGTTTGTTGAGAAACTCTCAAAGTATGTGCCATAGTCTGTCATAGATCCAACTTAACAGTATCCCATTGCAGCAGCTTTTAGTCTTCTAGAGAATTAATTGTACCTCCTATTTTGGTATTATCTGCAAATTTTCAATACCTACATCAAATTATTGATGTACAAAGTGTAGAAAAGTGGTTGCAGACATGAATTATGAGAGACAGTGCTACTCGCTTCCAACATCTCTGAAAAACTGTACTAAACTCCTATCTCTGTTTTCTCTATTATAAGAAGCTTATCCTTCCCCTAATAGTCTCATGCACTGTGTGGTAAAGTTTCTGATTGTTGCCCAGCTGCCATCACAGACAAATTATCTTACCTAGCCAACACTTTCTGGTGTTATTACTGAAAGTTTTGCATGGCCTTAGCCACTGCCTAGCTAAGGAACTATCCCCTCCAATAAACTGAGTCTGCTAATCTCAGCTAATGTGTTAATTACATGACTCTGTAATCTTCTCTCTGTTAAGCAAGTTTTATAAATACCATGTCTTGGATGTGATGTAGTATTGAACCATTAATCATATGTTCTCTCTGATTCAATGCCAGCAACCATGACAGATTGGACTATGCTATGAAGTTAAAGCTTCCCCATCTGAATTTGCAAAATCCCATTGCAAGGACAGTGTGCTGAACATCTGCCAGACCTGCTCAAAGTATAATGTAAAGCAATCTGAAGAGTAACACTGTGTTTAGAGTTATAACAACAGGTCCTCTGCCTGTGAACAACTGGCTTTCTAGATTGGCGAAGCCCCGATCCTAGTGAAATCTGAGGGTGCTTCCATAGCCACCTGCATTGTTATTGCATGGGTTTGGCTCCCTCTGCAGTCTTACCTGCCTCCCAATCATGTAAGGTGATCATAACTTCACAATTGTTTAAATCATTACCCAATAAGATGTTCAGTGATAAAGATAATAAGATGCAACAATACACATAGGATATTTCAGCCATTCTTGATGTCATGTTGGGTAGAATTCCAGATGCCGAGGGGTTGGGGCGTAGTGGTGGCAGCGGGGCAAGTGGACTTGGGTGCGTGAGGGGCATTGATCCCTGAAAAACGCCAATGGCTAGGAAACTTGATATCCACTTCTGGGTTTTATCAGAGTGCATTCGCAGGCGAGTGGGAAACCCTCTGGATCTGCCAGGTCAGTCATTTAAATTTGAAAACAAGCAATTAATTATGGCTTTAACTCATGATCAGGCTTTAACAGCCAGCACATGGGTTTCTCCAACTGTGTGGAACTCACCAGGGTCAACAAGGTGAGAGCAGTGGGGAATATTGTCGATCAATGAAACTGACAGGATTGAATGCCTTTAACCAGTGAAACTATGTAATTGCTGGGCTGCTTACGTGGAAGGCTTGTGCTCATAGCACTTGCTCTGAGAGTCTGATTTCACTGCTTCACAGGTGTTTTGAAATTTTTTGGAAGTCATTTTTCCTACTTTACTCACGTTGATCTGTCTTTCCTTGCTTTCAGTCTTCAATGCAGTATGGGGCAGCTTATGCAGGTCTTTGCATCTCTGCTGAGGAACCAGAGGAGCATCACCAGCAATATCAACAGTACGAGAAGTAACACCAGCAGTGGCATCATCTGTTTTCTCCTCAGGCACATGCCATTCCACAGGACAGCTAGAAGATAGACACAGGGTGCCAGCTTGAAGGAGACAAATACACCCATCATAGGGCCTACAGACAGTGGATCATCTTTCTCGATACGTTTGAGCGCCAGTGCCTCAGGAGACTCAGCCTTTCGTGGCAGCTCACTGCTGACATCTGCAGCCTCTTGAAATTAGACCTCCTTCACAGTGGTCCAAGAAGGCATACATTGCCATTGGCTGTCAAGGTTGCTAACACTGAAAAAGTCACTCCCCACAGTTCTCTGTCTCTCTTTGGAGTTGTGAACTCTCTTCTCCTCCAAGGAGAAATGGATTGTGTGGAGAGGAGGAAATTAAACCACTTGTGGAGGGTGACTGCGAGGGATGGCAATAAGGTGAGAGTGTTGTTATACTTCTGATGGGCCAGTTGGTGAAGGAAGAAAATGGAGCCAGTCTTTACTTGGGGTAGATTTTACTCACAGATGGAAACATTATTGGTATTTAGCTCCTAACGCCACTCTAACTTCTATGTCAGGAAGTGTCTCTTTATACAGGCCCCCTGCATGGCCTGCCATGCCCAGAAGCAGGCCAACAATGATGTTCACTGCCCTGTCCACCACCTCCACACCAGGTGGCCAAAGATCAGGAGCATGGGGCTGAAGTGCAAATAGAACTTGAGGTGCAACCCTGTCAAAAAGTGGAACATGGGCTGCAACTTCACACATCCTATGTAGACGCGGAACACAGATCCCTCAAGGCTGCAAATAATATAGGCGGCCTGGGAATCCATGAACCATTTTAGTTTTTTGTTGCACGGGACCACTGCGTGCAATACCCTCCATGCCATATCCCTGATGGTAAAGGGAAAGACTCCAATGTAGAGAGCCAGTCACTGGGGGCCCCCACAATCTCCAGATGGTAGGAAGGAATGCCACAACGTGCCTGGATGGCTGACAAAGGTGAGGAAGTGAAGGGTGTGCAGCAGCACCTCATATAGGAAACCTCTCCGTGCAGAATGGAAAAGCTTGGAGGGAGTTTCCATGAGACAGCTATGATCCCAGCTGATGTTACTACTGGACAAGCCTAATCCCAGGGTGGTACCTGGCTTGTTAGATCCTAACTTTTATTTTTTGCTTAGAAACGTGGAGAGTGGCTACTGAACAGTCACAGTAGTCAGCTGATGAACTTTTAACAGAAGAATATAACATTTACTAAACAAGAAAAGATGAACTATATTACAAAACTCCTTCACCCACAACTATACCTTTGCACATATATAGAGATTCATAAGGATAGCACAAGTTACAAATTCTATCTTGTACTCTAATATGTAAACCAATAGGTGACCTGTGGTCAAACACACCACACTTTGAAACCAAGAGACAGATGCCACCCCAAACAGATGCTATGGATCTCTCATCAACTGCTTCCACGTGCTTGTCACACCATGAGCCAACTGGTCTCACTGTACTTCGTCTTTCACATGGGGGTTTCCAATCTCCACTCTCGAAGAACCAGCTTTGGAATCCTCTCCTAAATGACACTTTCTCTCAGATTCTTTCCACAAGGGTCCACCTCCAGGGTTTCGAAATCTCCTTCTGATGCTCCTCTCCCCTGGATCATCACAAGCATTCAAACTTTGCCTTCCACACACACTCTTGCAAATGCTCAGCCGCGCCACTGCTTCACATGCCCATAGTAAAGAGTTACAGACCTTCGGCTGTCTCCTTAGATCTTCTGGCTTCTCGCAAGCCTATTTTGCTTTAAGTCTGCATCCTGCAACTTTCTCCTTTTAATCTTGGAGCCTCCTTCTGCTGCTCACTCTTAACTTCACTTAACCAGATTCCTATCCTGTCCTTTGACTTAACTTAAAGGGCTTCTTAGGCCTTTCTCTTTTAGGATCTGCTCCCTGTATTTCCCTCTCTCTGTCGACTGCTGACAACTTGGTATCTTCGTTGAGATCCAGAACTCACTTGACAATCACTGTTATTTAAACTTTAGAGCAACTCATCTAAGATTCTTAGACTTATTCTCCTCAGCAGTCTGGTAGTAGGTCACCTAGAGAGAGACTTAAACTGCTCCCTTCACTTTAGAGCATAATGACCAACTGAACTCAAACTGCTTTTGGTTTCTTTGTGTCTGTGTGGGGCCTTTCTCTCTGGGCCCCTGTTACCAGGCAACAGCACTGATTTTTGTACCTTGTGTTTGTTATAACTCCCCTTTAATGTTGTAACTCCCCTTTAATAGTCGTAAACTTCATTAAAATGCAGGCATCTTTTAGAGTGAAACTAAAACTTAAGTTCTCCCTTTCTTAACACAAGTATAGAAAAACAAGTTAAACTTAAAGCTAAAACTCATTCCTAACACTTGTAAATACAAATATAACCTACTTAAACTATCTCTAGTTCCTAACAGAACTCAAATTGTAATGCCGAGGTTCCCGAGGGAGGTTTCGGGCCAGGGGCCAATGTGACATTCCGTCTGAATGCGGGTCAGTTGGGTCAGGAATCCAGAGCACGCTTGAGCCACGTCGACACCTTGAGTGCAGTCGGAGCTGGGCACCATGGTTTTAAGGCTGTGGATGGCCTTTGGCCATGAGCTGGACATCAACAGATGCAGTTCTTGTGGTGTCATCCAACCCTCTCCTCCATCATCCAGCATGTCCCCGACTCTGGTCACTCCAGCAGCCCGAGCCCTCTCTTTTGCCAGCCAGATGAACCTGCATTGTGGAGGTGTGGATTCTTGAGCTGTGGCTCTTGGATGATAGCTGCTACTCCTGATGGGAGAGAGCTCTGGCCTGAGGCAACCGTTTTTCCAGACTTTGATCAGTTCCTGATTAAAGACAGGCAACTCTTTCAAGGAACCACAGAGACCTCCCAGGTCTATAAACAAGAGCTGTAGGTCATAACTGAGGCTGTGTTCCTGGCACAAGACATATATCGCACAGTGCACACCATCAGGAAGGGGCTCAACATAAAGGTATCGTTGCAGGTTCTGAAGGCGGGAAGTAGCCACCTGGGTGCGAAGGCACATCAGCTCCTGACTGCCCTCCTTAAACGACAGACTCAGTACCTCAGCAGCAACTCAGTGCAGCCGTTTGTCCCAGAAGAAGTTGACGTACTTCTTCTGTATCTTCATGATAAACACCGGGGAAGAAGTCTCTCTATATGTTCTTTTGAACAAAACCATAAATCAAAATAAACTAATAAAAGGGGTGACAGCCCCTAATGGGGCACTGTAACAAAAACAAAACTTACAGAAGGAAACTTATCTAATGAAACCAAAATGTAATTCCTGGGGTTGATGAGGCACTCCAGCTCCTGCAGTGCTCACCGGTTGCAGAAGGCCTCAAGCGTACCAGTGGACATCATGTGCTCCCTCTCTAGAAACATCCGGCTGTGAACATAGCCATGGAAGCGGGGCAAACAATCCGGCCAGACGGCCTTCTCGACCGCCCGCTGCCTGGACCTGTTAATGACCACCTTGGCCAGGCCCAGGAGCAGACTTACAAGGAGATCTCCCTCCCTCATCTGCCCCTCTGCACTAGGTGACCAAGGATCAGGAGCATGGGGCTGAAGCATGACCAAAGTTTGAGGAATAGCACCTTCAAATGATGGAAAAAGGGCTGCAACTTCTGGTAATTTACATTTACATGGAGCATGTACTCCTTAAGGCAGCAGAAAACACAGGCAGCCTGGGGGTCTGTGAACCATCTTAGCCTCTTATTGCATGGGACTGTTGCGTGCAACACCTTCCGCACCAGGATCTGGCCTGGATAGAAAAGGGGAGGGGGCTCCCACGTAGAGAGCCCTCCACTGGAAACCCCTGCGACTGCCGATGGCAGGATGGAATGTCACGGTGTGTCGGGATGGTCGGAGAGGGCTAGGATAGTGATGGGTGTGCAGCAGTAGCCCATAGAGGAAACCACTCTGCGCCAAATGAAAGGCACAGAAGGAATATCCATGAGACGGCTCAAATTGTGGGGCTACGGCTCCCAAGGAAAGTTTCGGGGCTTGAGGCCAACGTGAAACTCTATCCACATAGGATTCAGTTAGGATGGGAGTCCGCTGCATGCTTGAGTTGCCTTGACATGAAGTGCAGTCGGGTCCGAGCACCACCGTTTTAAAGCTGTGGATGGCTTTGGCCGAGGGCTGGACATTAACAGACGCACGACATGCAAGTTGCTATGGCATCAACCAGCCTGCTCATCCATCATCCAGCATGTCCACAGCTCTGGTTACCCCAGCAGCCTGAGCCCTCTCTTCCGTCAGCCACCTGAACCCATACTGGTGGAGGTACGGATTCTTGAGTAGCAGCTCTCTAACGATGGACTCTACTCCTGACGTGAGAGAGCTCTTGTGTTAGGCAACCTTGTTCCAGACTTTGATCAGTTCCCTATAAAAGACAGGCAACTCCTGCAAGGAGGCATGGAGACCTCCCAGGTCTATAAACAGGAGCTGCAGGTCACAGTTGAGGCCATGCATCTTGTGGAAGAAAAACGTTGCCAGAATACAACATTGGGGAGGTGGCACAACGTAAAGGTATCAACTGCAGGATCCAAAGGTGGACAATCGCCACTTGGGTGTGAAGGCACACCAGTGCCTGACCGGCCACCCTAAGCTGGAGACACAGGACCTCGGTAGTGACCCAGTGTGTCCTTTTGTCCCAGAAGAGCTCCTTCTGTATTTTTGTGACAAACTCTGGGGGAGAAGTGTCTCTTTATATCTTTATATTCCTCTTTCAAGAAAACTAATGATCAATATAATAAAATAATAAGAGGGGTAACAGTGCCTGATGGGGTACTGCAACAGAAATTAAACTTCAAAGGAAACTTACAAAATTAAATGATCATTCCCGGCTGACAATGCATTCCAGCCCCTCGGTGCCCACCAGGCTCGAAGCCCTCAAGCCTCCCAATGTCCTCTCTCTCCAGGGCTACATAAGAACTAGGAGCAGGAGTAGGCAATTCAGCCCCTCAAGCCTGCCCCGCCATTCATTATGATCATGGTTGATCTCATTTTGGCCTCAACTCCAATTTCCTGCCCTCTCCCCATAATCTTTCAACCCATTACTAATTAAAAATCTGTCTATTTCCTCCTTAAATTTATTCAGTATCCCTGCATCCATTGCACTCTGAGGTAGTGATTTCCACAGATTCACGACCATTTGAGAAAAGTAATTGCTCCTCATCTCTGATTTAAACCTACGACCCCCTAACCTAAAACTATGGCCTCTCATTCTAGAATGCTCCAGAAGGACATCCGCTCCACGTCTACTTTGTCTATCCCCTTTAGCATCTTATGTACCTCAATTAGATCTCCTCTTGTCCTTCTGAACTCTAGCGAGTATCGACCTAAACTGCTCAATCTATCCTCATAAGACAAGCCCCACATCTCTGAGATCAATCTAGTGAACCTCCTCTGAACTGCTTCCAGTGCAACTATGTCCTTCCTCAGGTAAAGGGACCAAAACTATGCACAGTACTCCAGGTGCGGTCTCACCAATGCCTTGTACAGTTGTAACAACACTTCCCTATTTTTATACTCTATTCCTTTTGCAATAAATGCCAAAATTCCATTTGCCTTCCTTATCACCTGCAGTACCTGCATACTAGCTTTCAGCAATTCATGCACCAGGACACCCAGATCCCTCTGCACTGAAGCATTCTGAAGTTTCTCCATTTAAATAATAAGTCGCCTTTTTATTCTTCCGACCAAAATGGATAACCTCACACTTATCCATGTTAAACTCCATCTGCCAAATTTTGGCCCATTTACCTAACCTGTCCATGTTCGTTTGTAAATTTCTTATTACTTCATTACAACTTACTTTCCCACCTATTTTGGTGTCATCTTCAAATTTAGCTATCGTGCCTTCTATCCCTGAATCTAAATCATTAATATAGATTGTAAATAGTTGGGGCCCAAGGACTGAACCCTGTGGCACCCCACTAGTTACAGATTGCCATCCAGAAAAAGAGCTGTTTATCCCGATTCTCTGCTTTCTGTTTGTTAGCCAATCCTCTATTCAAGCTAATATATTACCCCTAACTCCATGTGATCTTATCTTGTGTATTAATCTTTTGTGCGGCACCTTATCAAAGGCCTTCTGGAAGTCCAGATATACTACATCTACAGGATCCCCATTATCCACTTTGCTTGTCACATCTTGAAAGAACTCTAGCAAATTAGTTAAAAAGATTTACTCTTCATAAAACCATGCTGATCTGATGGATTGCATTTTGACTTTCCAAATGCCCCATTACTACTTCCTTAATAATGGAGTCCAACAATTTTCCAATGACAGCCATTAAACTAACTGGTCTATAGTTTCCTACTTTCTGCCTCACCCACTTTTTGAATAAGGGCGTTATATTAGCATTTTTCCAATCCACTGGAACCTTTCCAGAATCCAGGGAATTTTGGAATATTATAGCCAATGCATCCACTATCTCCGCTGCCACTTCCTTTAAGACCCTGGGATGTAGGCCATCAGGTCCTGGGGACTTGTCACCCTTTAATGCCAATAGTTTGCTTAGTACTTTTTCTCTAGTGATGGTGATTGTTCTAAGTTCCTCCTTCTCTATATCCTCTTGCACTACCTGTTACTATTGGGGTGGTACTAGTGTCCTCCACAGTGAAAACTGAGGCAAAATATTGATTAAGCATCTCTGCCATTTCTTCGTTCCCCACTATTAACTTCCCAGTCTTGTCCTCCAAGGGACCAACATTCACATTAGCTACTCTCTTTCCTTTTATATATTTGTAGAAGCTTTTGCTATCAGTTTTTACATTTTACGCTAATTTTCTTTCATAATTTACCTTTGCTATTTTTATTATTTTTTTAGTAATCCTTTGTTGATCTTTACAAGTTTCCCAATCTTCCAGTCTGCCACTGACCTTTGCAATTTGGTATGCCTTAGTTTTTGCCTTTAAGTTATCTTTTAATTTCCTTGCTTAGCCATGGATGCTTTTTCCCCCTCTTACCATCTTTCTTTCTCATTGGGATATATTTTACTTGGGAGGGATTGAATATCTCCTTAAATGTCTACCACTGTTCATCAACTATCCTAACTTGTAGTCTTCCTGCCCAGTCCACTAGGGCCAAATCTGCCCTCATATCTATGTAGTTACCTTTGTTTAACTCCAGAACACTAGTGTGGGACTCACGTTTCTCACTCTCAAACTGAACTTGAAATTCTAGCATGCTATGATCACTCTTCCCTAGAGGATCCTTTACTATGAGTTCATTAATTAACCCCATCTCATTACACAAAACCAAATCCAGAATAGCCTGCTCCCTGGTTGGTTCCACAACACATTGCTCCAAGAATCAATCTCTAATACGCTCTATGAACTCTCCCTCGAGGCTACCCTTGCCAATTTGATTAGTCCAGTCTATATGCATATTAAAATCACCCATAATTATTGCCGTGCCTTTCTTACATGCTCCCTGTATTTTCTGGTTCATACTGTGCTCTACTGCTAAACTACTGCTTGGGGACCTATAGATTACCTCCACCAGGGACTTCTTTCCCTGGCTATTTCTTATTTCTACCCAGACTGACTCTAATTCTTGCTCTCCAATGCCTATATCATTCCTCACTATAGCACCGATCTCTTACTTTACTAACAAAGCTACATCACCTCCTTTTCTTTCCTGCCTGTCCTTCCGAAACACTGAGGACCCTTGGATATTCAACTGCCAAACCTGTTCTCCCTGTAATCACATCTCTGTAATCGCCACCAAATCATAACAATTTATCTCTATTTGCGCTGTTAACTCATTAGTTTTATTCCGAATGCTACGTGCATTCAGATACAAAGCCTTTAAGTTTGCCCTACTCTTATATGATTCTTTGGTACAATATGGCATTCACACACTCTGTCCCTTCCTTTCACTTTTTGATAGCAATCAGCCTCTCACCAACCTGCACTCTTACCCTCTCCTTAAACTTAGAATTTTTATATTTCCCTGCAACTGAACCCTCCCCCCCCCCAACTATTTCGTTTAAAGCCCTATCTACGAACCTAGTTTTGCAATTCACCAGGACACTGGTCTCAGCATGATTCAAGTGGAGCCCGTCTGAATGGAATATCTTCAGCTTTCCCAAGTACTGGTGCCAATGGCTCATGAATTTGAACCCACTTGTCCCACATCAGTATTTCAGCCACGCAGTTACCTCTTTAATCTTATTGACTCTGTGCCAATTAGCTTGTGGCTCAGGTCGTAATCCGGAGATTATTATCTTTTTGGTTCTGCTTTTAAATTTAGCCCCTAGCTGCTCGTATTCCCTCAGCAGAACCTCTTTCCTCGTTCTACCTATATCGTTGGTACCCATGTGGACCATGACAACAGGATCTTTTCTCTCTAACTCCAAGCTCCTCTGAAGCCCAGATGAGATATCCTTAATCCTGGCACCAGGTTGGCAACATAGCCTTCGGGATTCTCGATCCTGGTTACAAAGAACAGTATCTATTCCCCTAACTATACTATCCTTGATTACAACTACATTTCTCTTTTCTTCTCCCACTTGAATGGCTCCCTGTACCACGGTGCTATGGTCAGTTTGCTCATCCTCCCTACAGTCCCCACTCTTGTCCACACAGGGAGCAAGAATCTCGAACCTATTGGATAAGGGCAAGGGCTGAGGCTTCTGCAGTGCTACTTCCTGGATCCCTCTACTTGCCTGACTCATAGTCACATCCTCCTGTCTCTGACCACTGGCCAAATTCAAGATATTTAATCTAAGGGTTGTGACTGTCTCCTGAAACACAGTGTCCAGGTAACTTTCCCCCTCCCTGATGTGTCGCAGTGTCCAAAGCTCAGACTCCAGCTCATCAACTCTGAGCCGGAGTTCCTCGAGCAATCAACATTTGCTACAGATGTGGTCACTAGGAACCACAATGGGGTCCACCAGCTCCCACACCATGCAGCTACAACACATCGCCTGGCCCTGCATCTCTACTTTATTTAGTTTTTAAATTTGTTTTTAAATTCCCTACTGGTCTTTAGTTTATCAATCTGTAAAATATTTCTACTATTTACCTTTAATCTGAAAGCAAGTTAGAATAGAAATTCAAAATATACTTTTTAAAATGAATTGGAACTAGTTCTCTTTGCTGAGTTGAAGCTGAAGTATTAGGCCTCCGATCCTGGGCCCCAGTAGTCACCCTTAATCTGAAATCAACTTAGAATAGGTAGTTCAAACTAGCAGTTACTTACCAACCAATGAACTTACGGTTTTCCTGTGATGTCACTCCTGTGCGAATGTAGCCCCGGAAGAGGGGCAGACAATTGAGTCAGATGACCCCCTCAACCGTGCATTGCCTGAACCTGTTAATGGCCAGCTTAGCCAGGCCCATGAGCAGGCTGATAAGGACGTCCCCTCCCTTACGTCTTTTTATACTCTTTTGAACATCACATTAAAAACAAAGGGGACAAATTAACAAATTAGCAAAAGATCGAATTAAGAAAATAAACGGGCAGCCTCTTAAAGGGAAACTGCAACAAAAGACAAAACCACAAAGAAAACTTACAAAGGTTAAACCATAATGCAATTTCCGGAGTCAATAGTGCACCCCAGTCCCTGCGGTGCACACCGAGCACGGAACGCCTCAATGGTGCCGATGGACACCTCATGCTCCCTCTCCAGGGCCACCTGGCTGTGAACACAGCCATAGTAGAGGGGCAGTCGGGTCGGATGACTCCAGGTTTCTAGTTACATGTGCACAAGTAATCATTTAACCAATGCCACTCATCTGTATTTACTTGAACCTCAATTGATACAATTAACAAGTGTGAGTATTGGCTGTTCAGATGGTGAGGAGGTGCCTCAAGAGAGAAAAATGAGCAGAGCTGCAGGATGTGCTCATCTGAGGCTTTCAATTCTGGGGCAGTCAGAAGGTTGGATTTTCCCGGTCTCAGACCACTTCCGGGTCCCAATCCTGCTGGAAGTTGGAGTACATGATCATCAGCATTTCGCAGGGGATGCCAATTCTTGGGTCACCTCAGTGATACCTTTCCTATGATGGATAATGGGTGTGACTAGGAGGTGGAACCAGGAAGTGGCAGATCCCACCAAAAGGCCGCCCATCAGTCTTCAAAGTGGATAAAGGTAGAGCGTAACAGTGTTGAGAAAACAGGATATCAGATTTGGGGCATGGCTGTCTCTCATGGCAAGGCGACCCCAATGTTCTCTGACGCTTTCATGGAAGTTGTGATGGAGGCAGTGCAAGCCACAAGGAACATTTTATTTCTGGAGAGCAGTCGGAGGGAGCCTGTCAGGTAAACAAAGGAGGCATGGCTGGAGGTCACCAGAGATCAGTAGCCACAGAGTGGTGAGCAGGATTTGGAAGTACTTTAATGACCTTATACATCTGGTTTGGAGCAAAGACCAAGCTGTCAGCCCAGAGAATCTTACAAAGGTGTTACACCTCTGAACAGGAGGGCCTCAAGTGATTAAGTACGTGGAAATTGTCCATTGCCAACCCTCAGACAAGTGATTAAAGTGATGCAAGGTTGGCATGAATGTAATATAAGCCCTGGATAAATGCAATGACAGTGCAAAAGGATGGGCAAATGGGAAGGTCAAGTGAAACCAACTTCTCTATCCTCACATTGCGGGAAAAATTAATGCACAACACACAAGAAAGGAGTCATTCAGGGAGTGTAGTGGCCAATTTAGCAATTCTAAAGGTGATGGAGGAGGAGGAGGAGGCACTTGACATTGCAAGGTTGGTAGCAGTGCAGGCAGTCGGAGAAGGTAAAATTGATGTGCGGCATTCAGAGGGTTATAGCTTAAGAATTCTCCATGGAGGCACTTCAGCATCCAACGCTGTGAAGTATAAAAGAGGAATAGCACTAGCCATCTGTGCAGGCCATGGCTCTTAATATGGCAATCATCTTCTTAAAACAAATTGGTAGTTAAACAGGTGATGGGCATTAATTCAGAGAATCACAGAGTGCAGAAGAGGCCCTTTGGCCCATCGAGTCTGCACTGACACGTGAGAAACACCTGACCTACCTACCCAATCCCATCTACCAGCACTTGGCCTATAGCCTTGAATGTTATGACATGCCAAGTGCTCATCCAGGTACTCTCTAAAGGACGTGAGACAACCTGCCTCCACTACCCTCCCAGGCAGCGCACTCCAGACCGTCACCACCCTCTGGGTAAAAAGGTATCTCTCCACTCCCCCAAACCTCTGCCCCTCATCTTGAACTTGTGTTATCCCAACTGAATAAAGAGGTACAGCTGGAACACTTTGTGTGGAAGCTACTAGGAAGTTAGTAGCACTGAGTTGTCTTGGAAATAAACCAGCTTTAAACAAGAGATCTGCCTGGATTAATTCTTCCACCATAACCTCTTATTGTGAGTAACATGGTAACAAATGAACTTTAAGCTTTGCTGATTGATTGCTGTATGTGAAGCTTTTTGCCTCAGTCCTCTGAGGGAAAAGAAGTGTACTGTTGCTAACAATTTAAGTTACGGAATGGTGGAAGGACGGTGCAAAATCGCAAGCTTTTGACTATCCACCAATTTGGTCTGACTCTGAACCTTATCAGCAAAGAAAGGCTGAAGTTGAAATGTGGACCCGGGTTACTGTTATGCCCTGGAAGAAGCAAGGTATGGCTTGGTGTTACCATTACCAGCCAAAAGTAAGATAAAGAGTAAAGTATTTTCAGAGTGGAAAGTGGTTGATTTGGATCATGAAGAGGGATTAAACCGTCTGATACAATTTTTGGGTAAGTTCTACAAAAAGGACGAGTCATTGGAAGTGTACGAAGCTTGGATGATCTTTGATAGGTTTAAGAAATCAGATGATCAGTCCATGGAAGAATATATCATGGATTTTGATAAATGGTACAGGAGACTACAGCAATTTGAACTTGAAATTCCAGAATCATTATTGGCATTTAAATTATTGACTGTGCTCGCATTTCCCATGTTGATAGTCATTTAGAACTAATAGGGGTTCAGTTCTGGGGGAAAGAACCTCTCTTAGATCAAATGGCTACTGCCCTAAAAAAAACTTCTGTGGAAACCGTCGTTCCCTGCCACTCATTCCCTGCCACTTTTTTAGCAAATGCGAACAACTATGCTGTAAAGCAAAGGATAGAGGATTCAATGGTGGCTGAATTTTGTGGTCGACCAAATATTAAATGAAGATTCCAATACAAAGATGGACAAAGATGGGGTTAATGACAAAAGGTCTGAAAATGGTTGTACCCCTAGCCAATTTGAGAGTCGGGACAAAAAACGTGTCTGGGATGGTGACTATAAATGTTTAAACCCAAAAAATGCACGGGGAATGATTAATTGGTGTTTTCAGTTTGATTCCCAGTACCATTATGCAACATAAAATAAAAGCAAAATACTGCAGATGCTGGAAATCTAGAACAGAAACAAAAATACCTGGAAAAACTCAGCAGGTCTGACAGCATCTGCAGAGAGGAATACAGTTAACGTTTCAAGTCCAAATGACTCATCAGAACTAAGGAAAAATAGAAAGGAGGTGAAATGTAAGCTGGTTTGGGGGGGGTGGGGGTAGGACAGGTAGAGCTGGATAGAGGGCCAGTGATAGGTGGAGATTGGCAAAAGATGTCATAGACAAAAGGACAAAGAGGTGTTGACAGTGGTGATATTAGCTAAGGTATGTGCTAATGGGGACATTAAGGGTGGAAAGCAGGACGAGCAAAGGACCCATTATGCAATGATTGCCCACAGTGAAGGAATCGTGTTTTTGAAGTGACCCACGAGTTGGATTCATCTGAAACTGAAAATGATGATGGTGACTGCCATGACAGAATTGTATTGATCACTGAGAGTTTGAATCCGGTGATGAGTAACTTGATGGTAGATTCCTTCAACTGTGCAGTTCTGGACAGTGGTTGCACTTCTATGGTGCGCAGCATGGACTGGCTTAACTGCTATCTGGAGTCTCTTGAGGTAGCAGACCGGCGGAAGGTCAAGGAGTATGAAAGCTTTACCTGCTTCAGGTTTGGAGATGACAATACATTAGCATCCTCCAAACGGGTGGTCCTCCCTTGTAAGATAGCAGGGATCAATCCGTTTATCAGTACTGATGTGGTTTCTAGCAAGATACCGCTACTGTTGAGCTGATCTGCAATGAAGGTGGCTCAGATGACGCTAGATATGAAGAATGATAGAGCAGTTGTGTTTGGAAAAAAAGTGGATCTCCATTTTACTCTGTCAGACCATTACTGCTTGTCACTAAGGAAGCCAGAGATTTCTCATCAAAAAGTTCATGAAATTTTTTTAACTGCTGAGGATGAGAATTTGATGGACAAAAAGATCATTTGGAAATCACATAGACAGTTTGCACATCTGGTGCCACAGAAACTGAAGACTCTGCTTCAAGATGCGGGAGTGGTCGATAAAGGATATGATGATCTTATTGAATAAGTCACTGCTCAGTGCGAAATTTACCTTAAATATCGCAAGGCACCACCGTGACCTATTGTGAGCTTGCCACTAGCCAGGGAGCTTAATGAAGCAGTGGCAATGGACTTGAAAGTTTGAAGGATAGGGGTATTTTTTTACTACACTTCATAGATATGGCAACCAGATTTAATCTATCCACTGATACATAGTAAAAACAAAAGGACCATTGTCGATAAGGTCATGGAGAAATGGGTAGGAACAAGATTAGGAGCACCAACGAAGTTCCTCACAGATAATGGTGGGGAATTCGTCAATTAGGAATTTCAAGATATGCGAGAAAATTTAAACATCATAGTTATGCACACTGCAGCTGAGAGCCCTTTTAGTAATGGTCTTTGTGAAAGAAACCATGCAGTCATAGATGACATGTTGCATAAAATATTAGCTGATCAACCAGGTTGTAAACTGCAAATGGTACTAGCATGGGCGGTGCACGCAAAGAACTCTCTGCAAATGGTTGGGGGGTACAGTCCATATCAGTTGGTGAAGAAGTCCGAAGTTACCTTCGGTGTTGTTATGTGCTCCCCCTGATCTAGAAGGGACTAGCATTAGCTCCACTTTTTATGCTCATCCGCATGCTTTGCATGCGGGCAGAAAAGCTTTCATTAAAGCTGAGGGTTCGGAGAAAATTCAGCGGGCCCTACGGCACTACATAAGACCATCAGGAATACAATTAAGACAAGGGGACACGGTATGTTATAAAAAGGAAGGCCAGAAAGAATGGAAAGGACCTGGCAAGGTTATAGGGAGCGATAGGAAAGTAGTAGTTGTGCAACATGGTAATCAAACTGTTAGGGTACATTCTTCAGTTAATTGGTACTGACTATACCTTTACAGGTTCTAAACAGAACATAGAACGTGAGTAGACACCATGCACTTCACACGCACATACACTGGGTAGTTATGAGGAACAGATGACAGCAGGGTTGACTGACTATGAACAAAGTAATACTGAGGTATAGGACAACGTTATTCATCCAAAAGGACACTTACCCAAAGTAGGAACAAAGGTAACATACATCCCAGAAGGGACCAGTGTGTGGAGGGATGCCACCATCATAGGGAGAGCAGGAAAGGCCACTGGTAAATACAAACATTGGCCAAATGTGCAAGATGAAGGACAGGAGACGAGGCCTATCTATTGGCAAACCGAGGTAAAGATGTGGAAACCCAGAAAGCGCTGTATGAGTTCTGATAGCGGACCCAGAAAGTGGTCGTGGCCCTAGAAAATGATCACGGACTTGCGAACAGAGTTCTGTTCACATGGGAGGACGATCATACAGTAGCAGTTCAGAAAAGGAGAGGAGTGTGAGTAGAGGCTGTAGTTTAACAAGGAAGACTAGAGAGCAAGCTAGCAATCTCAATAGAAGTAGAAGTCCTTATGACAGAGATTCTAGTAGCTGCTAATAAATTGGAAAGTAAGCTGATAAAAGAAACCAAATGGAAAGAGGTAGAACGTTGGAAGGAATTTGGGGTATATTCTGAAATACCTGACAGAAGACAGCCAGCTTTATCTCACAGATGGATCTGTACAGAAAAGGTACTCCCAGGCTGCACATATGAGGCCAAAGCGAGATTAGTAGCCTGAGGCTTTGAAGAGGAACTAGGAGATCAGGATGTCAGAGTGGACCCGCCTACTGTGGGGAAAGTGAGTTTGAAGATTTTTTTTTAGCTATTTTGGCATCCTATTCCTGGCAGTGCAAATTGATTGATATAAAGGTTGCGATTTTACAGGGGGAGAAGTTTCAAAGGGAAGTTTTTTTGAAACCACCCAAAGAAGATGGGAATGTAGAAGGGGAGCTATGGAACTTGAATAAGTGTGTTTATGGGTTGAACGATGCATCAAGAATATGATATTTTTCTGTGAGGTCTGTCTTGTTGAAAATAGGTTGCATTCAGTTAAAGGCAGACCCCGCAATGTTCTACTGGTACCACAAGGAGAAACTAGCTGGGATCTTTATCATGCATGTTGATGATTTCCTGTGGGGAGGATCTGTAGAATTTGAACAAAGGGTAATCGAGGAGATAAAGAAGGAATTCCAGGTCAGAAGTCAAGTTTCTGGGGCCTTTAAAATACATAGGTTTATACATTAAGCAGAGCAAGTTAGGAGTGACATTGAATCAATAATCTTATCTAGCAAATGTTAATTATATCCCAATAACTCGTGGTAGTTCCTCACAAAAAGAGAATTCTGCTACAAGGAAGAAATAGGTCCACTGTTAGAACTCATAATGCGTTTTTTGGGTTTTCTCGGTTTGCCAATCGATAGGCCTTGTCTCCTGTCCTTCATCTTGCACATTTGGCCAATGTTTGTATTTACCAGTGGCCTTTCCTGCTCTCTCTATGATGGTGGCATCCCTCTACACACTGGTCCCTTCTGGCATGTATGTTACCTTTGTTCCTAGTTTGTGATTGCCCTTTTGGATGAGTAGCGTTGTCCTATACCTCAGTATTACTTTGTTCATAGTCAGTCAGCCCTGTATGTCAACCCTGCTGTCATCTGCTCCTCATAACTTACCCAGTGTATGTGTATGTGAAGTGTGATTGGGCAGTTGAACTGGTTGTGCACTCAGACTAGGCCTGATGCTAGTTATGATGTGTTGGAGCTGAGTACCATGATAAAACATGTGACAGTTGAGCAAGTTCTGAAAGCAAATAAAACATTTGAAAAATTAAATTCTGAGAGATGTGTACTCAAGTTTCCAGCCTTGGGTGATCCAGAAGATATGAGGTTGGTAATTTTTAGGGATGCTTCACATGCCAATCTTCCAGATGGGTACTCTAGCACAGCAGGGTTCATCATATTCCTGGTGGGAAAGAATTATAAATGTTGCTCACTGGCTTGGGAGGCCAAGAAAATAAAAAGGGTAGTGAAAAGCACCTTAGATGCTGAAATGTTAGCCTTAGAAGAGGAACCGCACCTTGAGCAAGTCAATGGCTTGCTCAGTGGTAGTCCTTGTGCTGAGATGGCAGCAGTTATACCTCTCCTGTGCTTCAGCTGTGGGGTTATGCACTGGGTCAGCAGCCATCTCTTCACTGGGTACCCCTTGTCTGCCAGGAGCCATTCATGGAGTCTGTGTGGTGAACGGAACAGCAACGGCATCTGCAACTGCCTCAAAGTGAATGAATTATTACAGCCGCCAGGAAACCTTGTACAAACCTGATGGAAGAATTTACAATGGTCATAGACGAGGTGAACATTTCTGGAGTGGAAACCCTTCCTAATAACGAATGCTCTGGCCTGAGATGACAACATGTGCAGTTGATTACACCCTGCACCTGAAGGAATCCTGTCACTGGGGCAAAATAAAGTGGCCTTCTGTACTTGACTGGCAGCATCTGTGCTGAAGGTGACCAAATCAGCCCTCACAAAAAGTGCATGTGTCACCGGAAATATGCAGCTCTGTCTGCCGATTATGAGATCCCACATAAGTCAGCTGCCAACCCCTGCAATAAGTCTGAGGCTAGAAAGTTCAAGGGTCATTGTCAGCTTGGCAGTTACTGGCATAGGATGACCCCCCTCAGCTTTGAGGCATTAGGTTGTGCTCCAGTTGTGCACAGAGCTCAGATCCCAGATGCCTAGATAGGCAAAGGTGGCACAGTTGCTCTAACAAGATCAGCAAACCGATCCTCTGGCGGTATACTCTCTTCTGGCCCTTCCTACCCATCTGCATCCATGTGCACCATGTGACTGCCTTTGTTGCTTAGCCACTGCTCCTCTCCACCTCTGATTAGGTGGCCCCCGTTATCAGATAGTGTCAGGCACTAGAACCTCAGCTGCCAAACTTCCCTCGCATGTTTGTGATGAAACATTTCTCCAAGACCCACCCTCTCCATCACCAATCCTTATGATTCAGCTCAGCTTCAAGAGTGGCAAGTTAGTGGATGTGAAAAAGCTACTGTTCACTATTTAATCCTTTGATACAAATTTTAGATGTCTGGTACTTCAAAGACTTCCCATTGTGTAGTTGCCTCATCTGCTTGGGAGCTGCGCGTCTCTGATAAAGTTCTTTGCCTTACTTAATCGGCTGTCAACTGCCTTGTTAACCTTCCTAATTACTTGCCCTCTGCCACAAGGAGGGAGGCCATACTCTCAGAGAAGCCACCTCTGGAAAAATAGCATGGAGGCAGCTTCACATCAGGAAACCAGTATTCTGCACTACAGTCTGAATTTGCTGCCCTTTAACCCACCTCTGCCACATTGCCAAAATCAAGCCCAGGGTGTGGGACTTGGCACCTGAAAATGGGATGCCATTTACCTTGAAGTCATTAAACCTCTTGGGGAACTGTATCCAAGTTCAAAGGAACACACTCCTACTGTTCACTTCGTCAGCCAATCCCAACTTAGTTTGAGAGGCTGGCCTGTCGCTCCTGTCTGTACAATACAGCACTTCACTTCAGTCCCTAAGATCCTGCAGCAGGACCTCCAGGGAAGAGTCAGAGACCCAGAGGCAGCCTTTCCATGTCTTAATTCCATTGCTGTGGTTGAAGGTTCAGAAACCAAGATAGAATTCAGCCACTTTGACCCCTGTCAGGATCCCTTTAATCAGAAACCATTTCTTTGTCAGATGTGGGTTGTCATTATGCCTGACTCTGATTAGTCAGGAAACCTGTCAAGAGGATGTTAATGCTGTTGTTAAGTTCAAGAGCCATGGCAAAACCTGTGTATTTGACAACTGGGTTCCTAACCCACTACATGCCGCCCTGTTGCGAGGGGATCTGTTGTATTAAAATTCTGCTTATTGTTTCCCACCCCAAACGCTTTCTCCCACCACCAGCAAAAAACTATGAATGCAGGAAACTCGACTGTACACTATTGCCTTACATCAGACGCAGGAAACAAGTGTCAGACCATATTCCATCAAAAATATGTAAAGTTAGGGTCTTCCAATTTGAAACAAAAAGTCATTTACTCCACCGCAGCTGGTAAAAGCTTAACTGAGCCGATTTTAACTAGGGTGGGAGTCATGCGAAGGCTGAGGCAGTTGGCAAGGCATCCACGCCATGGGGCTCAGAAGATTTTAATTCATGAACCTCATCTGTTAAGTCTCCCACATGAACTCAGTAGAAACCATTGATATTTGGCAGGCAGGTGCAGTATTATGGGCAGCAGGTTACCACCAAGAACTCAAAGGAACAATCCCCAGTGCTCAGGTAAATAGCTGGGATGGGTGATTGGGAGACCCGTGAATTCAAAGAAGGGAGGTCCAAATCAGAGGAGGTCCAAGGTTTCCTTGTGGGGCCTGGGGGAACATTCCTGCTCAATGTGCTCCACAAGGCAAGTGAAAAGAAAAGAAACTTGCCTTTCTGGGTCTTTTGGTCCTAGCTCCTCTTGCTGCCAAGATGGCCTGGTAGTGAGGTCAAAGTTGCTTTCCCCTATGAAACTGCAGCCTGGTTTACAACCAGCAGGTGTCATTTCCCCTGCTTGAAAGAGTGAGAAGAGATTGCAACTTGTAGGAAGGCAGCAGGATTAGTGAAGCCAAGTTGCATGGGCCATTTTAACTGCCCAGTTGCCTGCCAGAGCAGGCAGGTTAAAATTGTCACTATGTTCAGGACCATCACCTAAAATATCCCAGAAGACGTGGAATAAATTGCACATAATCACTGCAGAAAATCTCTGCATGTAGATGACCTGCAAAACTTTGGTATAGTATAACATTTTATGTTAACTTTCCCATAAATGATTATAAGGTGTTATTGTGGCAAATATGAAGGTGTTCTGTCTTGCTTTAGTCTGATAGCTGTATTTTGAATGCTAGCCTAATACATCCGATTTTATAAAGCTATCTACAGCCTGAACCTATTTCTGTACAGATGTTACCAATTTTTAAAATAATTTCCCTGTCAAAGGCTTGAGAGGTTATCTAACATGATTTTCAAATATATAGGCCATGATTGATTCAGTTATAAACTGGTAGCTTGCTGTTTTTTGAATGAGATTGGCAGCTATTAATTTTTAATGAGCTTTGGCAATGGATCAGGAGATACAAAAGGAAGAAATGGAGAACAGTCCTCAGTGTGTGTAGTTGATCGAACAAATGAAACTATTACAGCTTGTAACAAGGTAAGAATGAACAGAGTTGTGTACAGAAGTTTGTAGAAATACAGGCTAGTATTTACAGTCACAACCTTTTACTATTTTCTCCATTGAGGAGATAGATCATAGCATTTCCACATATTGGCCCAGATCTTCTGATCAGGATCAGAAACCTTATTTCCGACACTGATCAGACAAAAAGATGCACACTTACCTTCAACCAATATTTCAGGGCGTCTTCCGATGGAGGATCCTTCACATCTAACCCAATGCAGAAAACCTCAAGGGGAGCAGCGCAGAGGATCCGCATAGAAACTGTGCCCCCCTTTTACAGCAATACCTGTCATATTGCAGTAAGTAAATAGTTTAAATGCCCAAAAGCTGCTAGAAAGAGAAAGTAAGTGTGTAAAGAGGTAGGGTGGGTAAGAGGGTAGGGTGGGCGAGGTGGGTAGTCAACTGGTGGGGGCTAGTCAGCTCAGGACTGGGGGGCTGGTCAGGGGTGTCAGCTGTATGGTTACCCAGGTGTTTCTCTGCCTTAAATTTCCTGGATAAGTAAGTCAGAGCCGTCCAAAGTCTCTGACTATAACTTAGAGTTAAGGACTTTCACAGGGAGCCCCGGGGTGTAGGGGAATTGCACATCGGAAGTTGTGAAGACATTCACAATGGCACTGGAAGCTAGAATTCATCTAGGGGAGTGATGTTAAGAGAGAAAATCCAAAAAGATAAATTACCTAGGAATATGACATTCACAGTTTTCCATTAGTCTTTAGAAATTGCAATCTCAATACTCATGGAGATAAAATGGGCTTCCAAGGTCCAAAGGAAATTATAAATGCAATTAATTTAGTGACACACAAGAACACATGAGAATTAGGAGCAGCAGTAGGCCATTTGGCTTCTTGAGTCTGCTCTACCATTCAATAAGATCAATCACCCAGCCTCTGCCACTGTCTTTTGGGAAGAGAGTCCCAAAGTCTAACGACCCTCAGAGAAAATATCTCAATCTTAAATGGGGAACCCCTAATTTTTAAACTGTGTTCCCTAGTTCTAGACTCCTGCACATGGGGAAATATCCTCTCAGGAAACAAATGACTATCCAGGCTGAAGATTTTAGTATATCCATGGGATATTTTCAGGTTTCTTCTAATCTCTTTGGGGTCCACAGATATTGGCTGTTCAAGAAGATGGGTTGGAATGGAGATTTTAATTCTCCAGGGAATTGTAGGTCGTTTGTGTTCCAGGCTAGAACTCATTTAAAGGTAACTGATCATCCATGGCAATGCGAGGTTTAGGCCATATTTTTTTCAGTTAATGGATGTTACAATTCAGGCTCTCCTCCAATTTTTTATTAAACCTTATTTACAGCTAAATGGTGTTTCCATAGGCAAGCTCAGGCCCCCTACAACCATGAAGCATACACCTCATTTATGTTGCAAACAGAAGTAGTGACACTTTATAAACATCTTACAGAAATAGTCTGCCTCAGAGGTTACCCACCATGCACACCTGTGCTGTTGTCAGCCCTTAAAATTAAATTAATTTTTTTTATGCAAGGCAAATGTTTGACCCACTGGACCCATCAGATGTTATGCCCTGCCATTAAATTATTTCACTCTAAATTTTCCAGTGCTTGGCTATATTTTTTCTTAAATGTGTAATTTTGAACTTATTTTACTCCACATACCTATGTTGCTAAGTTTGTCAGTACACTCAAAACTATCAATATAGCTTTAAATGCAATGAATTCATCAGGATTTTCCTAAAAGGTCTGAATAAAAATAGAAAGTAAAATGACTAAGTTGATTTCTCCCAGTATGACTTATTGATTTTGAATTTGGTTCAAATGCTAACCTCACCAGAAATCATCACTTGGTATTTTAAAACGTGTTCTGTGATGTGTGCATATGTTGCTTGAATAATGTAACCACACAGATGTTGTGATATGTGGATAATGCAAGCTACTTGCAGGTCTCCTCTTAGTCTTCCCCTTTCCAGAGTAAGGAGGCAGAGTATACTCACTTTTTCCCCCCCTGATAATTGCATTTTCTCGATGTTGGTAACAATCTTTTCTCCAGTACTTCAATAGCCTTTTGTAGTATGGAGTGCCGGGGCCGGATTTTCCTGTGGGCTCTGGAAACCTGACCTGCACATTTCTCTGCCTTCTGAATTGCACTTTGAAGCCATGTGTGGCTTTTCCCAGGATTTTGTCTTTTTACACAGGGGTCAGGTTTGCAGTACATTTTGTGAGCCGCGATGGAGTGCATGAGGAATGAGAATATTGAGGTGGGATAGTTGAGGCCCACCTCAGTTCTCTAACACAACAGTTCAGCTGCCAACATTGTTTACAGGCTCCCTAAACCTTACCCTGCATCCTCCTCACACCCCCATCCATGCCCCTTCATATCACCTATGCCACCTGCTTGCCATCTACAAACCCCCATATACTCTCCATAGTCACTAATATCCACTGTGTCCAGTCCGCAGGAGTAGCAATAGGAGTTAAAAAAATTAAACCTCGAATAATCTAATAAAACCCTGAATTCAAACCCACTATCATTGATACTGAATAAACCCTACTCCAACGTCAAAGAAAATTGTAACTCTAAGTGCTAATAAAGTTTGTAAACAAACAAGAAACCACATCAAATGCATATTCTGTTATTACAGCTTCTTAAGTGTGAATCATTCTTGGGTCAACAGGGCACCTGCTTAATTGAAGCTATTTCAGCTTCTGAAACCCAGCCAAACATTCATAATGGCTACACTGTCATAACAAAAGCTTCTAGCTACATTTCTGAAACTGACAGAAATAGAGTCCCATTTCCATTTCAAAGCAGAATGCCTCATAATCAATGGAAAGGAGCGGATGCAGAGTCCTTATTTAAACTTTCAAAAGCAGAGTTTTGGCTGTTTAAAAAAAGTCAGCTGATCTAAATCACAGCACAAAACATGACAGCAAAGACTGACGGAACTTTTTATTTACATTTTAATGCATTATGGGCTTTCTTCAATGGAAAAAGTACTGTAATACATGTCAACACTTACATAATGGTGGTTGGCAACTTACCTTTGCAGGCCAGATGCCGATGTTGAATCACTACATTAAAAACACAACTACGTTACAATGCAGCATCTAACAGTGATATTTGAGGACATTGAAACAATTTAAACTTAGCTTTTAGAATGTTACTGACTCCTCAGCAGGCATCCCCCACTGGTCACGAACTCTCCAAGGTGGCGTTTAGGGCTTCCAAAATACACACCGGCACATGAAAATTGTGCGCGGGAAGAAATGTAATTTTCCCGTGGTCCTTTCAGTGGGAACCCTGACCTCGGAAGAGGTGCGTGTGCGTTTTGCTCCAAAGGGCCACCCAAACCATGAAAAGGCCACACAAAAATGGTGTGAGTTGAGGACAGCATAGAAAAAATGTTCCACTCAAAAAAACATTTAGCATGACATATTAGCATGGATAGAAGATTGGCTGGCTGGCTGGCAGAAAACAGACAGTATGCATAAGTGGATCTTTTTCTGATTGGCAGGATGTGACGATTGGAGTCCTGCAGGGCTTTGTGTTGTGGTGTCAACTTTTTACAATTTATATCAATGACTTAGATGACAGGAGTGAAGGCATGGTAGCTAAAGTTTCAGATGACACAAAGATAGGTAGTAAAGTATGTTGTGAAGAAGGCATAAGGAGGTTGCAGATGGATATAGAAAAGTTGAGTGAGTGGGAAAAAATCTGGCTGATGGAGTATAATGTAGGAAAATGAGAAGTTGTTCACTTTGGCAGGAAGAATAAAAAAGCAGAGTATTACCTGAACAAAGGTCGGCTGCAGAATTCCGAGGTGCAGAGGGATTTAGGTGTTCTAATACATGAGTAACAATCACATAAACTTAGTATGCAGGTACAGCAAGTAATTAAGAAGGCTAATGGATGCTATCATTTATTACCAGAGGAGTTGAACATAAAATTAAGGATGTTATGCTTGTTATACAGGGCATTGCTGAGACCACATCTTGAATAATATGCATTTTTTGGTCTCCTTATTTAAGGAAGGATGTAAATGCACTGGAGGTGGTTCAGAGGAGGTTTACTAGATTGACACATGGAATAAGCGTGTTGTCTTAAGAGGAAAGGTTAGACAGACTGAGCTTGTTTCCACTGGAGTTTAGAAATGTGAGGGGTGACTTGATTGAAGTATATAAGATCCTGAACAGCTTCGACGAGGTGGATGTGGTAAGGATATTTCCTCTGCTGGGTGGGGCCAGAACTACCAGAACACCGTTGTAAAATTAGGGCTTGCCCTTATAGGACAGAATTGAGAATTTTTCTCTCTCAGATGGTTGTGCGACTTTGCAACTCTCTACCTCTGAAGACAGTGGAGGAGTATATTTTTAAAGCAGAGGTTGACAGATTCTAGTTAGGCAAGGGAATCACAGGTTATCGGGGGTAGATGGGAATGTGGAATTTGAAACACAAGCAGATCAGCCATGATCTTATTGAATGGCCAGCAGGTTCGAGAGGCCAAATGGCCTACTTCTGTTCCTATTTTGTATGTTTGCATTTTGTGACCCGATTCACACCTTCATCAGGAGATAGAAATCCAGCCCCAGAACCCAGCGCACTACCCCAAGCGTTGGCTAACCAAGGTTCTCGGTAAATCTAACCTTACTTCCATTCTTTTATATTCTGTTCTTCTAGAAATAAACCTCATTGCTTTGTTTGCACTCTGTACAGTTTTATCAATTTGTGTTGCTACTTCTATTTTATATCTATATTCGCAGATCTATTTGCTCTTTTAACCAATTTAATTTCTTAATTTCCAAGAAATAAGTGCCCTCCTTAAACCTCCTAAAATAAACCATGTGACATTGAATTTTATTTGCCATTTATGCTAACCTGCTTAAGTCTTCCTGATTTTTGCATGTGTTCCATATTATTAGGTACGTCCAATTTGACAGCATTTGCAGAAATCCCCAATTCCTGAATCCATACCTCGTACTCATTTGTAAATGACAGGGTTTCCAGTCTGAGAAACTTCCCTGATCTCCTACCTTTGCTGCTCATTTTGATCCAATCTGCTGTGTGGTCCCTAACTCCAGAGGCTCTGACCAGTGTCAGAAAATTCTTATGTGGCACATTACTGAACTCCTTCTGAAAGTCTATGTATATCACATCCACAACATTGCCTTTATGTAGTCTGTACTAAACATGACCTTCCTTTTAGAAATCCAAACTCACTTTTTTTTTTAAAAACACTTTTTAATATCTAGATGCTTTGTTATCTCATCTTTTAAAGACTTTAGTATCTTTCCTACCGCCAATATTAGGTTAACCAGCCTTTCTGTCCCTAGATTTAGAAGATATACTTATGTTGTCTGCTAGTCCTGTGGCACTATTTAATTTTTATTTATGAATATTACTGTCTTTGCTATTTTCTCCCAAGTGTTTCTTGATTATGTGGGTGAAATCCATCTGGATCTGGGACCATGTCTTCCTTAGGTTTGGCTAGCATCTTTTTTCTGGCCACTGGCCACCTATTACCTCGCCCGGAGTTCCATTATGCATTTCTACCTTAGCCGTTATAATATCCCTCTTGATTTCTACTGATGTAATTTCCTCTTTGTTTAACACTTCAGTGGCTACGTATTCTTCATTGTTGCTGGGTCAATATCCTGGAATTTTCCACCTGACAGCACTGTGTATATCAACAGCAGGATTACAGGGGAAAGTAACTAGGCAATCAATGCAGCATTGCCACTGTCCCAAATTCTGAGAAAAAAAATATTTACAGTGACATTCACAATGGAATTTCTTAGAATAGTATGGCTTATGGATTTTAGGAGTTTGCAAAATAAAGCCTCAAAACATTAATTCTTAATAGGTAGTGCTAGTTAATATAACATAGAGGTACAACTACAGTAACTAATTGAAGACATTTGAGATATTTACTGTTACTTTGTGTTTTAATTATCTTTGGTGGCTTGTATCTCTTACTGTCATTTTCAAATGCTTCTAATGCTATATTTTGAGAATAATTATTTGTGTTTGGAGATTAAGTCATTCAGAGAATTTAAGTGGAGTGCAAACCAAACCTTGCCCACAGCCTTTTATATCAAAAAGATGATTGTTGTGACAGCTCTCCCATGATTATTCTTATGAAAAAAGTGTTCATTCTGACAGAACTTTTTTACCTTTCTACTCATTCAACTGCTAAAGTCATAAAGACTTTCCCTTTTTGATTTATTTATAACCATATTTATTTGACCACAGCAAATTATGAGAAAGTCTAATTGGCATTATCTTCTGTCTCATTATAGTATTTTGAAAGACCCAATTTTCCTGTGTTCTCACGTATGTTGCATGTGGCTTATGATGCTGAACAATCTCGTGCAATCAATTTGCAGTGCACTCAATTTTCTGATATGCAATTTTGGGGAGAGCAAAGTGTCAGTGCCACCAGCAAGCAAAACCACATTTACATTTCTGTAAATTATTTAAATCAGGTCCTAGGCTGAATTTCATAAGTGCAGTGAAACTGCCCTAGTATGCAATTCACCCATACAAAATAGGTATATATTAGGGAAATGGGCTTGGTCCACTTCAGAGTGTCTCTTAAGGCATAGTTGGTGTTACTCATGAAATGTTGAAATATAAGATTTTTAAACAGCATTTATTTGTATGTGCTGTGAACATCTGGCATTTTTTTTGTTTTATATTTTTGACTTTTTTTGAAGCCATCAATTTTGCTAGTGTTGGCAATTATTGCTGCAATACCTCAGAGGTTATGTTTATTGCAATCAATATCCAATGGCTTGTGTTTACACACCATGTCACTCCTACCTCAATATGCCACACAAGACCTTTCTTCAACATTCTGCTTCATTGCAGAGACTTTGACTGAGCTTTATAACCTTCTGTAGGCTTATTTACACAAAACTTCAAGGATTTGGATGTCACTTGCTGGACCTGTGAATGCTATTGCAGCATTAGCTTTACACAAAAGATCCTCCCAGACAACCTTCTGGGTGCATCTGCCAGATTTGCCAATCTGCAATTTATTCCAATATTCAGCAAGTGACTGATGCTATGTTTGCTAGGTGAAACACCTTTAATCACTGTTTCAGTGGATGACTAACAGGGGAGGACACAGGACTATTACAGCCCAGCAGACTTCCAAAGAATTCAGGGCATTTAGATGGAACACATGTGGTCATCAGAGTTCCACATCAACATCAATTTTAAAAAGTACCACATAAATAAATAGATGGCTTTATACCATAGAAATGCAATATTGCAAATTACTGCCCATTATCCAAGGAGCAGCCATTGTGTCCAAAATATCCAGTAGTTCCTGGAGCATGGGTTATTATATAGTTCTGAGAGAGCCCTCAGTGATACCAGAGTTCCCTTTGCATTATCCAGTTAGGCTGATGACCCCACTTAGAAACACCTACACCACAGCACTGTGCAGATATGAGGCTCACGCTACCACTAGAGTTAGTATGGAGCATATTATAGAAATACTGAGATAAAGATCTCACTGCATGGAATTCATGAAGGGGTGCTGCTAATGGGCATTACATCGCTCATTAACCAATACTTTAGTGCATGTACATTCCATGTCGAACTCCATGTTCTCAGTTTTAATTTCTTTAAAAATGTATTATTTATGACTTTCATTAACTGAAAAAAAAAACACAGCAAAAGTTGTATGGATGATGGGCTTCAGTTACTAGGGTACATTGCAGAAACTTGCGAAAGGGTGGGGAATGCTTGGCAAGTCTGGCAGAGCTTGTGGGGAGAGGCGCAAAGTTCCTATTTCGGATTTGTGATCGTTCATTGGAACATCTGATGGGACAGGGGAGGGATGTCACGCATTTGAAACATTGGCTGTTTCTGTCTTCACAGATGATGCCAGACCTGCTGAATGTTTGCAACATTTTCTGTTCTTATTTCAGATTTCCGGCATCTGCAATATTTTGCTTTTGTAATGATTATAGAAGTTGGGATATTCTCCTTGGACAGAAGGTTGAGGGGGGGTTCAATGGAGTTGTTTAGGCTCATGGGGAGTGTAGGTGGAGTGGATGGAGAGAAACAGTTTCCATTGTGGAAAATCAGAGGACACAGATTTAAGGTGAATGGCAGAGGAACAAAGGTGACATGGGAGGTGATGGTGTAGTGGTATTGTTGCTGGACTAGCAATTCAGAAACCCAAAAGAATGCCCTGAGGACCCGGGTTCGAATCCCAACACAGCAGATGGTGAAATTTCAATTCAATAAAAATCTGGAATTAAAAGTCTAATGATGACCATGAAACCATTGTCGATTGTTGTAAAAACCCACTACTATTGCCCTTTAGGGAAGGAAACCTGTTGTCCTTACCTGGTGTGGCCTACATGTGACTCCAGACCACAACAATGCGGTTGACTCATAAATGCCCTCTGAAATAGCCGAGCAAGCCACACAGTTGTATCAAACTGCTACAAAGTCTCACAAAAGGACAAACCACCTGGAATCGACCTAGGCACTGGAAACAACAATGGCAAATCTGTCAACCCTGCAAAGTTCTCCTTACTAACATCTGGGGGCCAATGCAAAAATTGGGAGAGCTGTCTCACAGACTAGTCAAGTGACATCTTCACGGAATCATATCTTACAGATAATGTCCCAGACACCACCATCACAATCTCTGGGTATGTTCTGTCCCACCGGCAGGAGACCCCCAGAAGATGTGGTGGCAGTGGTATACAGTTGGGAGGGAGTTTCCCTCGGAGTCCTCAACATCAACTTCGGACCCCATGAAGTCTCATGGCATCAGGTCAAACATGGGCAAGGAAACCTCCTGTTGATTACCAGGGAGGTCCCTCCCTCAGCTGATGAATCAGTGCTCCTCTATGTTGAACATTACTTGGAGGAAGCACTGAGCATGGCAAGATCGCAGAAGGTACTCTGGGTGGGGGACTTCAACGCCCATCGTCAAGAGTGGCTCAGTAGCACTACTACTGACCAAGCTGACCGAGTCCAAAATGACATAGCTACTAGGCTAGGTCTGCGGCAGGTAGTGAGGGGACCAAGAGAGAAAAACATACTTGACCTCATCCTCACCAATCTGCCTGCCGCAGATGCATCTGTCCATGACACCAACAATAGGAGTGACCACCACACTGTCGTTGTGGAGATGAAGTCCCGCCTTCACATTGAGGTTACCCTCCAACGTGTTGTGTGGCACTACCACTGTTAAATGGAATGGATTTCGAACAGATCTAGCAACTCAAGACTGGTCATCCATGAGGCACTGTGGGCCATCAGCAGCAGCAGAATTGTACTCGAATACCACCTGAAACCTCATGGCCTGGCATATCCCTCACTCTACAACTATCATCAAGCCAGGGGATCAACCCTGGTTCAATGAAAAGCACAGGGGGACATGCCAGGAGCAGCACCAGACATACCCAAAAAAAAAGAGGTGGCAACCTGATGAAGCTATAACACAGGACTACTTGCGTGCCAAACAGCATAAGCAGCAAGTGATAGACAGAGCGAAGCAATGCCACAACCAATGGATCAGATCTAAGCTCTGCAGTTCTGCCACATCCTGTCGTGAATGGTGGTGGACAATTAAACAACTCAATGGAGGAGGTGGCTCCACAAATGTCCCCATCCTCAAAGGTGGGGTAAGCCCAGCACATCAGTGCAAAAGATAAGGCTGAAGCATTTGCAACAATCTTCAGCCAGAAGTGCGGAGTGGATGGTCCATCTCGGCCTCTACCAGAGGTCCCCAGCATTACAGATGTCAGTCTTTAGCCAATTTAATTCACTCCACGTGATATAAAGAAACGGTTGAAGGCACTGGGTACTGCAAAGCCTGTGGGCCCTGACAACATTACAATAGTACTGAAGACTTGTGCTCCAGAACTTGCAGTGCCCCTAGCCAACCTGTTCCAGTACAGCTACAACACTGACGTCTACCCGACTATGTGGGAAATTGCTCAGGTATGTCCAGTACACAAAAAGCAGGACAAATCCAACCTGGCCAATTACTGCCTCATCAGTCTGGTCTCCATCACCAGTCAAGTAATGGAAGGGGTCATCAACAGTGCTATCAAGCGGCACTTGCTTAGCAATAACCTGCTCAATGATGCCCAGTTTGGGTTCCGCCAAGGCCATTCAGCTCCTGACCTCATTACAGCCTTGGTTCAAACATGGACAAAAGAGCTGACCTCCTGAAGTGAGATGAGAGTAACATCAAGGCTGCATTTGACCGAGTGCGGCATCAAGGAGCCCTCGCAAAACTGGAGTCAATGGGAATCAGGGGGACTGTCCACTGGTTGGAGTCATACCGACCACAAAAGAAGTTGTTGAGATCAGTCGTCTCAGCTCCAGGACATAACTGCAGAAGTTCCTTAGGGCAGTGTCCTCAGCCGAACCATCTTCAGCTGCTTCATCAATGACATTTCTTTCATCATAAGGTCAGAAGTGGGGATGTTTGCTGATGATTGCACAATATTCACAACTCCTCAGATACTGAAGCAGTCCATGTCCAAATGCAGCAAGACCCGGACAATATCCAAGCTTGGGCTGACAAGTAACATTAGTGCCATACAGGTGCCAGGCAAGGACCATCTCCAACAAAAGGGAATCTAACCATCGCTCCTTGATGTTCAATGGCATTACCATCAATGAATCCCCCGTTATCAACATCCAGGGGCTTACTATTGACCAGAAACTGAACTGGACTAGCCATATAAATACTGTAGCTACAAGAACAGGGCAGAGGCTAGGAATCCTGCGACAGGTAACCCACCTCCTGACTCCCCAAAGCCTGTCCACCATCTAAAAAGGCAAAAGTCAGGAATGTGATGGAATATTCCCCACTTGTGTGGGTGAGTGCAGCTCCCACAACACTCAAAAAGCACGACATCATGACAAAGCAGCCTGTTTGATTGGCACCCCATACAACAACATTCGCTCCCTCCACCACCAACGCACTGTAACAGCAGTGTATACCATCTACAAGAGGCTCTGCAGGAATTCAACAAGGCTCCTTAGACAGCATCTTTCAAACCCACGACCACTGGGAGGACAAGGGCTGAAGATAGATGGGAACACCACCACGTGGAAGTTCCCCTCCAAGTCACTCACCATCCTGACTTGGAAATATATCATAATTTCTTCACTGTCGCTGGATCAAAATCCTGGAATTCCTTCCCTAACAGCGTTGTGGGTGTACCTACACCACATGGACTGCAGCAGTTCAAGAAGGCAGCTCACCACCACAGTCTCAAGGGCAACTAGGGATGGGCAATAAATGCTGGCCCAGCCAGTGTAGACCATGTCGCATGAATGATTAAAAAAACTTTTCTTTCATAGTGAGTGGTTAGGATCTAGAATGCATTGCCTGAGTGTGTGGAGGAGACAGATTCAGTCATGGCTTTCAAAAGAGAATTGGGTAAGCACCCAAGATGATAAATTTGCAGAGTTAAGGGAAAGGGTGGGGAAGTGGGACTAGCTGAGTTGTCCTTGCAGAGAGCTGACATAGACTTGATGGGCCGAATTGCATCCTTCCATGTCTTAGCCATTCTATGGCTCTACAATCCAGTCAAAGCTTTCACATCATTGTCAGTTCCATGCTGCACAATTTTTTCAAAGATTAGGCACAAATCGAGAACTACTTTCAGTGATGCACATCATCTGCTACTGGCCAGCTTGTTTTTCCAAAGAGCTTTCAAACATCGTTGCATTGTAACTCCAAGAATATTGCCTCTGAGTCACAAGGTTCTGGGTTCAAGCCCCACTCCAGACTGACACTTTAGTATAGTACTGAGCTAACACTGCACTTCTGAGGGGCTGTCTTTTGGATGAAACATTAAATTGAGGCTCCATCTACCTCAGGTGGATGTAAGAAGAGCAGGAGAGTAATCTTGAGTGTCCTGGCCAATATTTCTTCTTTGACTAACATCTCAAAAAATAGATTATTTGGTTATTATCACATTACTGTTAGTAGGAGCTTGCTGTGTGCAACTTGACTGCTGGATTTCCTACAACAGTGACTACATTTCAAAAGTACTTCATTGCTTGTAAATAGCTTTGATATGTCTGGTAGTCGTGAAAAGTGCGATAGAAATGTTATTTTTTTCAACGAGTATGCTGTAACTTCATTTTACTCAGTTGGAGCTTCTATCTTTCAGCTCTCTGCCAGTACTATTACCTTTCTACAGCCCTACCCAACCAATATTGTGCATACAAAGGAGAAATGAAAAAATATTTATTTTGTAATATTCGTATTACAAACACTTTCCTTTAGCAATCCTATAAAGTTTACTCTACTCCTCAACTTGAGGCTGTATCAAAGTATTTCACTGGTGCTAGACTTGTGTTGGCTTGTGTGGTGTGTGGAATTGGCTATTGCCCACAACCTCTGGTTGCAGGTTCATGCAGCAGCTACAGCAGGAACCATCCAAATCTTTGAAGTTTTATGTAAATAAACATGCTACACAATGCAGTGACTGTGAGGAACATTAGGAAATGGCAGATAATTTAAATCAATATTTTGCATTGGTCTTCACCATAAACATTCCAAAGAAATCAGACAAGCAAGGAGCTAATGGGAGGAAGGATCTTGTTGCAGTCTCTATTATGAGGGACAAAGTATTTGACAAACTAATGGGACTAAAGGCAGACAAGTCGCCAGGACCCGATGGCCTGCATCCAAGAGTTTTAAAGGAAGTGGCTGCAGAGATAGTGGAGGCATTGGTCAAAATATTCCAGAGCTCACTGGATTCTGGGAGGGTCCCAGCAGATTAGAAAACCGCTAATGTGACGCCCCTGTTCAAGAAGGGAGGGAGACAAAAAGCAGGAAGCTATAGGCCAGTCAGCCTAACACCTGTGATTGGGAAAATGCTAGAGTCCATTCTTGAGGAGGAAATAACAGGACATTTAGAAAAGCTTTACACAATCAAACAGAGTCAACATGATTTTGTGAAAGGGAAATCATGTTTGATAAATTTGCTAGAGTTATTTGAGGATATAACAAGCAGAGTTGATAATGGGGAACCAGTAAATGTAGTGTATTTGGATTTCCAGAAGGCATTTGATAAAGTGCTGCATAAAAAGTTATTGCACAAGATGTGAGCTCACAGTATTGGGGGTAATATATTAGCATGGATTAAGGATTGGTTAACACACAGAAGGCAGAGAGTTGGGATTAATGGGTCTTTTTCAGGTTGGAAAGATATAACTACTGGAGTGCCACAAAGATCAGTCCTGGGGCCTCAATTATTTACGATCTATATTAATGACTTGGAGGAGGGGACAGAGTGTAATAAATTTGCTGATGATACAAAAATAAATGGGAAGGCATGTTGTGATGAGGACATAAGGAATCTGCAAGGGGATGTAAACAGTTTGAGTGAGTGGGCAAAACGTTGGCAGGTGGAGTTTAATGTAAGAAAGTGTGAGGTCATGCACTTTGGTAGGAAAAATCAAAAGGCAGACTATTATTTAAATGGAGAAAGGCTGCAAAAAGTGCAGCACAAAGGGATCTGGGTATTTTTGTGAATGAAGCACAAAAAGTTAGCATGCAGGTGCAGCAAGTCATTAAGAAGGCAAATGGAATTTTGGCCTGTATTGCTAGGGGGTTGGAGTTTAAAAATAGGTAAGTCTTGTTACAACTGTACAGGGTGTTGGTGAGGCCGCACCTGGAGTACTGTGTACAGTTTTGGTCCCTGTATTTAAGAAAGGATATACTGGCATTGGAGGCAGTTCAAAAGAAATTCACTAGGTTGATTCTTGGGACTTATCAAGAACAGGTTAGGCCTTTATTCATTAGAGTTTGGAAGAATGAGGGGTGATCTTATTGAAACATACAAGATTCTGAGGGGGCTTGACAGGGTAGATGTTGAGAAGAGGTTTCCACCAGTGTGGGAATCTCGAACTAGGAGACATAGTTATAGATTAAGGGGACACTCATTTAAAACTGAAATGCGAAGGAATTTCTTATCTCAGAGGGTAGTGAATGTCTGGAATTCTCTACCTCAGAGATTTGTGGAGGCTAGATGACTGAAAGTATTTAAAGAGGAGGTAGATGGATTTTTGAAATATCAGGGAGCTGAGGGTTGAGAGGCTTTGGCACGAATGAGGAGTTGAGGCATGCATTGAATGGTGGGGCAGGCTTGAGGGGCTGAATGGCCTACGCCTGCTCCTATTTCTTATGTTCTTATGAGCTGTAGGAGATCCTCAAGCTTGCTCCCCCATTCAATTAGGTCATGGCTGATATGCATTTCAACTCCATTTTCCTGCCAGCAAAAAAATCTCAGTTTTGAAAGTTCAAATTGTTTTAGCATCCACAGCTTTTTGGGAGAGACTGTTTCAAATTTCTATGACTCATTGCTCCCTGATTTCACTACTGAATAGTCTGGCTCTAATTTTATTTCCTCTTGTTCTTGATACTTCCACCAGGGGTTACCATTTCTCCTTATCTACCCTAATGAATCCTTTAACATTTTAAACAGCTCAATCAGATTATCTCTCAAACTCCAAACTCAAGAGAATACAAGCCAAAGTTATGCAACCTGTCCTCATAATTCAACCCTCCTTCATTCTGCTAATTCTGCACCGGCCCACTACCTTGAGAGAAAGCAATGTTCTTGGATCATTCATCTACCAAATCCCAGTACTGGATAACACAACTGGATAACCAGCGATTTACATAAAAGCAGACTGTAGAGTTTATCCGACATAGGTAAATCTAATGCTACTGTTCACTAAGTCTGTTAAATCCAACAATAGATTCATCTTAATGACGCCAGCATTAGCACTTCTGAGACAACTGCTCTCCACTTGGTCTCTCCCCCTTTGCCAAATGAAAAAGCATTTAAGATTATGGTGAGAGCTGTGCATTAGGCCTCTGATAGCAACTGTGAAATAGTATATTGCATAAATGCAGAGATTAGACAAGCATGTAGCAAAAGGCTGCTGTTGGTAGGGGATTTTTTAGTTCCATACCAATTGGGATAAGCAGACTAGCCCATGTCAGAAAGATAGTGAATTTCTTGAGTATATTATTGCAGAAAAGTATCTTGAATGCATTCTAGAAAAAAACTTGCAGCAACCCATATCAGATTTGCTAAGATAAAAGCAAAAAACTGCAGATGTTGGAAATCCAAAACAAAAACAAAAATAAAAATACCTGGAAAAACTCAGCAGGTCTGACAGCATCTGCGGAGAGGAATACAGTTAACGTTGAGTCCGTATGAAGAGTCATATGGAGTCAACGTTAACTGTATTCCTCTCCGCAGATGCTGTCAGACCTGCTGAGTTTTTCCAGGTATTTTTATTTTTGTTTCAGATTTACTAATTTTCTTCACTGCAATATTACATCTTACCTCCAGCAAACTATCCACAGGTGTGGAGATAATTTACAGAACAGATGGGAAACTGTTTAACCTAAACCACCTTCAATCCAAAACCAAGATCACTCCAATCTTAGTCACTGAGCTTCAGTTTGCAAATGAATCTTGAGTGTGCGCTCACTCAGAAACTGAGCTCTGGGTCATTGTTAACTCCTTCTCCGAAGCATTTGAGAAAACAGGCCTTTCAAGAAACACCCAGAAAACTAAGCTCCCAGCATGACATATCACCCAGTCTATTAAGATCAAGGGTGAAATCCTGGAAAATACTTCCTTTCAACGAAGGCAGACATAGATGATGAAATTCATCACTGCCTCAAATGTGCCAGCTCAGCCTTTGGCTGACTGTGGAAGAATATTTGAGGACCAGGATCTCAAACCTGAGAGTAAGGTCATGGTTTACTGGGTAGAAGTGATCCTTGCACTCCTATATGCTTCAGAGACTTGGATAACCTACAGCAGGCACCTCAAAGTACTGGAGAAGTACCACCACAGTGCTTTCACCTCCAAATCCAGTGGTCCAGCAGCAGCAGCATCCTCTCCCAAGCCAACTTGAGGCAGTCATCACTCAAAACCAGCTCCATTTGGTGGGGTACGTTGTTTATAAGCTTGACACCAGATTTCCAAAGCAACTGGTCTACTTGGAACTCAGTCACTGCAGGAGACTCGTAGGAGTATGGTGGAAATATTTTAGGGATGCTCTCAAAGTATCCCTGAAAAGATAAAATATCCCCACTTATTCATGGGAGTTCCTGACTTGTGACTGACCAAAATGGGGATGGTTCATTTGGGAAGACACCAAAACACACTGAGACACTTCATCAGGAACACAGAAGTGAAGTCAAAGACTTGGAGAGAGTGCACAAACTGCCAAACAACTCATCAACCTGAACTTTCAAGCATCATCTATCCCACATGTAGCAGAGACTGCAGATCGCACATTGGACTTTTCCGCCATCTCAGAACCCATCAAACCGAAATGGTAGCAAGTCATCCTTGATCTGGAGGGACTGCCTAAGAAGTACTGAGTAATGAGCCTGATTTAGTTACGTTTATCTAATGACAATCATACGATTGAGTTCAACATAGTATTTGAAAAGCAATAAGGAGAAGCAGCAACTAAGATTCCAGCTTTAGGTAAGGTTGACTTCAATGTGATGAGACAGAGAATGTCCATAGTAAACTGGGAATATCTGTTAATGGTTAAATTGACAGAAGATCAGTGACAGGTGTTCAAAAACTAATTTAATATGATGCAGAACCAGTTTATACCTCTAAGAGGCAAGAGCTCTATTTGACAAAAAAAAAACAGCTGTGGACAACTAAAGAGATCAGAGACAACAAAAACTAAAAGAAAAAATGTACAAAAATACTAAAAACAGTACAGATCCTGCTAATTGCAAAGAATAATAAAACAGATAGCAAGAGCTACAAAATAGCATGGAAAGAAAATTGCAAGGGGTATCAAAATGACTAACACAGAAACTTTTGCAATATTAGGAAAATGGGAGTCAGGGAAACTGATAATGCGCAAGGCCCAGGTGGGGAGAGGTTAGAGAGAGTGCCAGGCCCCCGGGCGGAGCGCTCAGAGAGTGCCAGGCTCATGAGTGAGAGGCTCTCTAATGAAGCAAGTCCCCGGAGTGGAGAAGAAACTGCGAGAGGAGGGGTGCATTCTGAAGTGACGTCATAGGATAAGGAGTCACATAAGGAGAGTACGTGCGTAAGATTTTAATTTAATTTAAAGTAATCAACTTTAAACTAAGACTAGACTAATTCATTAGCATAAAACTGAAGCCAATTTGATAATTTGTCATATCATTACAATGTGTTCAATTAATTGATCAAAGCTGAGGAACACATTTAGTACCAAATAAGAGACTGTAACATGAAGGGATTCTGAGGTTTTCAGTAAATTAAAATGAGATATCTAGATAATAAGACTTAAGTAAAACATTTCAGTTAACCCTCTAGAAAATAAAGTGATGACAGCACAAGGAAGCAGCTGATTGGTGAGTAGCTGGCGAGATTTTATTTACTTAAGTTTTAAGTTTATTTCTGTTAAGTCAATTAATAGTCCAACAGAGTGAAGGAACTGCATCTTAGTCCTGCATAGTGCAAATTCTGCAACATGAGGGATCCCCAGGATCCTTCATGTGTTGCGGACAACCACAAGTGCAGGAAGTGTTGTCAGCTGCAGCTGCTCAAGTTCTGGATTTCAGAACTTGAGCGGCACATGGCATCCGCTGCGGTGTATCTGTGAGTTTGAGCATTTCACGGATAACACATTTCTGGATTTGGTCACCCTGTAGCTTAAGGTTATGCAGGCAAATAGAGAATGGGTGATCAATAAGCAGTCAAGAAGGACCAGGCAGGTTGTGCAGGACCCCCTAGTACATTTCACTCTCCAACTGGTATTGAGTTCCAAATACTGTTGAGACTGATGGTTCCTCTGGGGAGTCAGCCGGACTCAAGTCCACCACTTGCTGTGCAGGAAGATTGGGAAACAATGGTGATAGGAGATTTGATAGAGCATCAGACAGGTATTTCTGCAGCCACAGACTTGAATCCAGGATGGTATGTTGCCTCCCTGATGTCACCTTCAAGGGTATCATCAAGTGGCTGTGAAGCACTCTGAGGCTGGAGAATGAACAGCCAGTCGCCATGGTCCATGTCAGTACCAGCAATATTTGTAGAAAGAGGGATGAGATCCTCAGGCAGATTTTAGGAATCTAGGAAATAAACTAGCAAACAGGAACTCAAAGTTGACAGACATTCCTCTGAGGGGGAATGGTGCGACAAACAAAGCCAGAGCTCCCTGGATAATGAAAGAGAGAAAAGGATGCACATGACAGATATCAGGTTGATAATATAAGACAGAAAGAACCAGCCAGAATACAGGAAGTTCAGAGGGGAAGTGAGAAAAGAAGAAAGATCAGCAAAGGGAGAGTATGAGACAAAACTATCATAAGAAGGATTGCAAAAGTCTTCCACAGTCTTATAAATAGTAAAGGCAGGTGAAAGGAGGAGTGGGGCTAATTAAAGACCAAAAAAAAATTTTCATATGAAGGCAGAGGGCATGGCAAGGAACAGGAAGCTGCCAAAGTCATAGTGAAAACAGAGGTAGTTGAGGCAACGGATGGGCTAAAATTGATAAAGAGGTGTTATAAAGCCTGGATGAACTTAAACTTGATAAGTCACTAAGATTAGATCAAAAGCATCAGGGGACATAGAGAAGTAAGGGTGGAAGTTGCAGCGGCCATAATCTTCCAATCCTCCTTAGATGCAGGATTCGTGCCAGAGAATTGTAAATGTTACATCCTTGTTAAAAAAAGTGTGCAAGTATAAGCCCAGCAAATGGAGGTCAATCAGCTTAACCCCAGTGGTGGGTAAGCTTTTAGAAACGATAATCCGGGACAAAACGGACAGGCTAATGTGGATTAATTAAGGAAAGCCTGCATGGATTTGTTAAGGGCAACAAAATAAAAACAGAAATTGCTGGAAATACCCAGCAGGCCATGCGGCACCTGTAGAGAGAAATGGGTGAAAGTAGTAAAAGAAACCAAAACATCCATACCCTGGAAGATTACGATGAATTTGAGGACGCAATAGGCATAGGAACCATACAACTGCATGAATGGCTGGAAACATGTTATGGTCGCTATGGAGATCGATAGCTTTTAAAAAGAGACTTGAACTTCCGGTTACTAGCTGAAAGAATGACATGGTAAGATTTCAGGTTTTGAAACGTTTATTGTAACAAGGGACTAAAAAAAAAAAACCCTATTGAGTAAACACTTCTTTTTGTAGGCAACTTATACTTTAAGACTACAGAAAGAACATTCCCCCTTTATACTTATCATCGTACTCTCCATGGAATTACGGTCCTTGTAGCAAAAAGTCCACTGTTGCTCCCTGCTTTCAATGTTCCAGTATCCCTATTTTGCCAAGTAGAAACTTTGAATGAGTGTCTCCAGGCACATTCCTCAGTTTTCATAGAGTTCCTTAAATCCAGCACCAGCAGTAAAGCCTGTTCCGATGGAATACCTTCCCCCCAGCGATGCCATGACAAATATCCTGGAATCCTAAGATGGCTGCAGGATGTATCTCTTCAATAAAGACCGTTCCTCTCCTGCATCAGGCTGTGGTAGTTCACAAAGCCAATTAACCTTTTATCTCTGCTGACCACACAGAACTACAAGCTGTCTGTGATAATCATTGATTCATAAGGAAGACTGTAACCTGATCTCAAAATAGCTTTCTCTGCTTTCTATTCTCTTGCAACTTAGAAGTAAATAGACAGATTACAGCCCAACTGTTTATATCCAGTACCTTCAGCACCTTTCTGGGACTTTGGGAGAATCATAGTCTACTCATTGTTAACTCAGATGCTGCCATTGTTTCCAAGATTAAATAACTTGCTCTTTCTTGTCAGTAAAACAATCTAAGCCTTTCTTTGATTTTTAATAATCAAACCATCTAGGGTTATTGTCAGGTAGACTGCAGAACAGGCCACGTGACACCCTTCATTTTTCCTAAATTTAAAGCTACTGTCCCAAAATATAATAATCTTTTAAACCTCATAATTGTAACATGCGACAATTCCCAGAGAAAAGAAATTCATACAACCATTCAGGTCAGATAGAGGGTGAGAAATAAACCCACGACCATTAAACTGGAGCTTGATAGTCTTCCTGCTCAGACTATACCAGAAGATCTTTCCTGAAAACTTGAAAGAAAATGGGCATCCAAGGAAAGGCACACTGAAATCAAGCAATGTCATGCTAATGGCATAAAGAGGAATGGACATTTGACAGCTAGAAACAACTGAAATCAGAGGGTCACACAAAGGAAAAGGCATTAACTGAATGGTCTACGTCACTGAACCAGGTGGTCCTACTATCCTGGGGGTTAAGCGATTGCAAAGAGCTGCAGCTTATCTCAGTAAACAATGAGATAAAAGACCCAGGTGTAAAGATCTATCACTTAGTGAATGTAACAATGCTGAAACTGAGTCAAATTAGGGATGAGATGAGCAAAGATGAAGAGTTACAGGTGCTCTCTCAGCAAGTGATCCAGAATGGCTTGCTAAGATACAGCAAGCACAGGCAGCAATGCGGCAGTACTGGTCTATCAGAGATGACATCTCATTAGAAGGTGGTATTCTGCTTGTCGGATCCAAAATACTCATACCCAAAATGATGCAGGAATAACTTCTCTAAAGGATAAATGAATGCTGCGTGGGAATGGAGAAGCAATAGCTCAAAGCCAGATCAGCTGTGTACTGAATTGGCATCTACAAAGACATCAAAAGAATGATTTCTACATACAAGGTTTGCCAAGGTACAGAAATACACAGCAGAAAGAGATGATGGCTTCTGAAGTACATCCAGACTATGGCATACTCTGGGAGCCAATTTATTCATACCTAATCAAGAATGGTATCTCATAGTCATAGACTACTACTCAAAATTCCCTTTACCTCTGAAAGGTGAAAGATTTGAGAGCTACAACAATCATCTTAGCAGTACGAGTCATGTTCGCTGAGCAAGCGATTCCAGAAAGAATAATGTGACAATGGAACCCAATTCATTCCAGACAATTTAAGGAATTTGCTGAACAGTGTGGGTGCCTAAATAGCCAAGTGGTTATGGTACTGGATTTGTAACCCCAAGATCAAGAATTCAAATTTCACAATGGCAAACTATGAAACGATGTAACTTCATCTGAAACAGATGGAAACGGGTTTGTACTCGAAAGAGTTTCAACATCATCACATTATCCAAGGGGACATGGGTTTATAGAAAGACACATCCAGACAGTCAAGAGAACCTTCACAAAATGCCAAGAGACAAAGGTGGACTCAAACTTTGTATTATTGTCCCTCTGTTCTACATCTCTCAAGGCTGATGTGAAATTGCCTGCAAAGCTTTTGAATGGAAAAAAGTATGACAACTTTGCCAAGCAAGGTACTCTCTCCAAATGACAAGGAGAAAGTAAGTCTATAACTCACTGATGTACAGGTAGGAGGAGGTCAACACTTCAACAACATACCAAATTCTTTTGCACAAGCTGTGCATGTACAGGATCCAATCATGAAAACCTGGAACCCAGCAAAAGTTGAGACTGAAATTGGTAAGCAAATGAGATGGAACAAAATCCATATTCGGCCTACGCTTGAACTGGTGAAGCAGAAAAGATCAACAACATCACTAACTAACAAGACTTGAACAGCATCACGAACAAGTAGTGGATCAACACTGTCACCAGCAAGTGACACAACATTAATGACTTTAAGCACTACTCCTACAACACCAGGAGTAATGTGCAAAACATCACCTTTGCAGTATGTCAACTCATCACCAAGACCACAATGCCAAATCCACAAGATGAGGGAAAAACATCATATCACCTAAGTGGTACCGTGAATAATGTTTCTCTGAGGTAAGAAAACAAGCTATAAAAGACCATTGAAAGGTTTGGTTTATTTCTAAAAGTGGATTGTAAAGTTTCTTTAGAAAAAAATTTAATGGTAGGAACAGATTTATATTGATGAGGCTTTTTTTTAAAAGAAAGAGGGATGTTATATTATTTATAATGAACTAATTGTTATATGAATATATATCTCAGGGTGCCAGGTTCACTGTCACACTGTAGTCATGTGCTGAGTAACAATGAGATAAAAACAAAAAACTGCGGATGCTGGAAATACAAAACAAAAACAGAATTACCTGGAAAAACTCAGTAGGTCTGGCAGCATCGGCGGAGAAAAAGAGTTGACGTTTCGAGTCCTCATGTCCCTTCGACAAAACTAGGCGAATCCCAGGAATCTCCTCGAAACGTCAACTCTTTTCTTCTCCGCCGATGCTGCCAGACCTACTGAGTTTTTCCAGGTAATTCTGTTTTTGTTTTGCTGAGTAACAATGTCCATCAGCCACATGGAGAACAAGAAAAAAAACTGTGAAGCTCCAGCATTTTGAGCCTAAAGTGTGATTATTTCGAATTTATGGGAAACAAAAGACATAAAAACATCCAGGGTGACCAACTCTGGGGGAAAAAAAATAAGGGATAGCTCACCGAAGAAGTGAAGAGTGGGGGATGCTGACAAAATCGGAGGACTGGGCGGCGGGTGGGGAACGCGGTGCAAGGTTCTGGTCAGACCACGAGAAAGGCCCAAATCACTTTCCAACTCCATCCAGGGAAGCCACACCTTCGAAGCAGGACATCAGACAACATTTCAAGACGATCCCAGAAAATCTGGGATGTCAGTCACCCTGATAACATCCTACCATGGAAGCGATAACATGAATAATATTTTTAGGAAAAGAAAATAAGCTATAAAAGACTCTTAAGGTGTTCAAAATATAAAAACAAAAAAACTGCGGATGCTGGAAATCCAAAACAAAAACAGAATTACCTGGAAAAACTCAGCAGGTCTGGCAGCATCGGCGGAGAAGAAAAGAGTTGACGTTTCGAGTCCTCATGACCCTTCGACAGAGTTGATTGTTAATCTTTAGTTTAGAAAAAGCTTATTAATTGTAAGTTATATTTATATAGGAGCATTGAATATTTTTAAAGAGCGCTGATATATTATTTGTAAAAAAGGGTCTAATTATTATGAGAATGTACATCCCTGCGAACCCACTGCAGTCCGGTGCAGTAATAACGTATCATTCCACCAGCCACATGGAAAGATGCAACAAATACACCTAATGAAGCTGCAGCATTTTGAATCTAAAAAGTGTGATTCTTTTGAACTTCAGGGAACGACAAGACGTAAGAAGCTCGCACGCACTGCGGCCGTTGATTCGAACGCAAGGAGCGGCCCACACGTAAACAACAGCATTACCCAGCATTGGTGTGCGGTTATCAGAGAAACAAACCGCTCTCTGTAAAAATGTCGACCTTCCCTTCCTCTAGCTCCTCCTCTGTCCAACCCCTACTCCTCTCTGACGCTGCTGGCGGTCACACAGTGAAACCGGAATAGGATTGACGTGGAGCCGGAGTGGAGAGACTCCGGGAGTGGACACACGTGTCGGCACTGGGGAAACCGAACGGGCGGGAGAGGTGTGTGTGGGGGGGAGGGGAAGGCTGCTCGTCGTGTGGACGCCGCTCGCGGCCGCTCTACCTGAGAGGCCATGGGACTGCTCGAGCGCGTCCGGAAGCAGTGGTTCCTGGTGGCCATCGTGCTGGCCATCACCTTCGCTAAACTAAAGCCTTCAGTGGGAATGCATGGAGGTGAGTTTCAACACTCAATCAGAAGGAACCTGGCCGTCTCAGCATAACATAACCGGCACAGGACGGCGTGGATAAAACAGATTGAAGGAGCGATTTACTGTCATATGTACGTCTGGAGCTCTTCTGATACCTGGTTGGAGAAGAACCATTGCTTTTGATTTGCTTCCTTGTGCATTCTGTGCACAAGATACAAACCTGGCACATGACACGTTGCTAACTCACTTCCGTGTTTTGCTTACTGCAGTGGTTTATTAAAACATGAATCTGAGAAAAGATGCATCCACCTATAGTATTGTATGTTCAGCCAACATGGCGGTGATTAAATTTTTAATTGTGCTATAAGGATTGCTATGACTAACTTTCTATGTCCTGAGATAGATGTGGACTATGTTTAAAATCGTTGTCTTTTTGCGGTTTTGAGGTACTTCTTAAATGTACTAAACACTCTCCTTATTCTGCACAGTAACCCGTACTTAAGAAATTGTTATTGCATTGATTTACTAATTCAAGTGCAATACCAGAATCTGATAATTATAAAACTCATATTAGAATATTATCCATCTAATCGACAAATTATTTTATCCATCTGATACGTGTGGAGGATATAACTTTACCTCGCATATTTTTTTTGGAGTAAAATTATGACCAGAAGGGAACATAAGGTTGATCTTCCCAAGAGTTAGGCAGTCTTGCACCTCGATGTAATTTCAAACAAAATTGCTTTAAAATATTTCCTTTGTATGTTTAAGAGTGTTAACTTGGTAAAATTTGATTAAAACATTTGAAAATGTGTTTATCACAAAATATAAGCATTTAATCTGTTTCAGTCCACCGTATGAGTGATTTTAAATTACTGAAATGTATTTTTTAAAAAACAATTTCCTAGTTATATTGTGGTGTAGTAATTAGATTTGAATACATTAAAATAAAAATTTCATTTAAAAGTTTTTAAGAACATCAGAATAGAAGCAAGAGTAGAGCATTAAATTTCTCAAACCATTGATCTTGAACCTCAACTCCACTCTGTCCCTTGATTCCTTTAGAGTCCACATACGAACAAGGAGCAGGAGTAGGCCATTCAGCCCCTCCAGCCTACTCTGCCATTTAATAAGATCATGGCTGATCTGATAGTAACCTGAAATCTGCATCCCACCTACCCCCGATAACCTATCACCCCCTTGCTTACCAAGAACCTATTCAACTCACCTCTGCCTTAAAAATATTCAGACAGTCTGCTTCCACCACCTTTTCAACTCATCACCAAGACCACTGACTGCCAAATCCACAAGATGGAGGCACAACATCATACCATCTAAGGAATACCGTAAATAATGTTTCTCTGAGGAAAGAACTCATTCATTTGTAGATGTGGTTGTCACAGGCAAGGCCACCATTTATTGCTCATCCCTAATTGCCTTTGAGAAGGTAGTGGTGAGCCATCCTTTTGAACCAGTCATTCCAGGTTGTGTAGGAACACCCACAGTGTTGCTATGGAGGGAGTTCCAGGATTTTGACCCAGCAACTGTGAAGGAACACATACATATTTCCAAGTCAGGATGGTGTGCAACACTGAAGGGAACTTGCAGGTGGCAGTGTTCCCACATATCTGCTGCATTGTTCTTTTAGGAGATAGAGATTGCATGTTTGAAAGGTGCTGTCAAAGCAGCCTTGCTGCAGTGCATCTTGTAGATGGTGTACACTGTTGCCACTGTGTACTGGAGGTGGAGGGAGTGAATGTTTAAGATTGTGGTTGTGGTGCCAATCTCCTTGGTCTTGGATAGTGTTCAGCTTCTTGAATCAGCAGCATCTATCCAAGTAAGTGGAGAATATTTCATGACACTCTTGACTTGTGCCCTGTTGATGGTGGAGTTAATTAATACTCTGTCCAGTATTATGTCTACTGTTAGAAGACCTCTTATCCTGACTGTACTGATTATATTTCCAGGAATCAAGGTCTTCTGAGCCAAGGTCCTTCCTCACGACCGTCCTTATGTAATCTTTTATTATCAGGCTAACCACTCCCCCCCGCCCACCCTCCGTTCCTGTCCTTTGTTCTGGTCTTTGGAAATGTTAAGTACGCTGGAATATTTAGTTCTCTCCTGCCTTGGTCACTATGCAACCGTGCCTCTGTAATGGCTATTCAGACAAACCCATTTATCTCTATTTGTGCCATTAGTTTTATTTTATAAGAATACTTTGTGCATTCATATACAGTGCCTTTAATTTTAACTTTTACAGTTTTCCCCTGATCTTGACCTTATTCACCTTTGTCTTATTACTGTGAAACTGTCCCTTCCTGGTGCACTCTGTTTATCTTTACCCAAATCATGACATTGCTCTATGGCCTTGACTTTTCTCTTTAGATTTATAAATTTCTGCTCACCCGAACCCTTCCCCCACTCAATCCCAGTTTAGTTGAAAACCCAGTTTTTCAATTCATCAGGGCACTGATCTCAACCGGGTTTAAGTGGAGCCCAGCAAAACAGCTCCCTCTTTCTCCATTACTCGTGTCATGTCTCATGAATAGAAACCTCTGTCTCCCATGCATTCATGTCTCTTGATTAATCCTATGCTAGTTTGTTTGTGCCTCAATAATTAATCCAGAGATTAGTCTTTGTGGTTCTGCTAATCAATTTGGACTTTACTTCCTGAAACTCCCTCAGCAGAACCACATTCTTAGTTCTATCTACATCATTGATTCCTGGATGATGCATGAGAACTGGATGCTCCCCCTGTCACTCCAAATTCTTCTCAGACCTGTGGGAAGATGTCTTTAACCCTTTATTGGGTTTAAAGATTATTGAGTCACTCATTTATTTGCTGCTTTTGGAACCTTGTGTTCAAATAGGCCACTGCATTTATCTCTGTAACAGTGACTGAATTTCAATAAAAAGTGGTGGTCTTGACAACTGTAACAAATCCTATATGTAATATTGTTTGTTCACTTTTGAAAATGTGGTGGTCCAAGCTTTGTTTTTAAATTTTTTTTGAGAAAGTAGCAGGCCTCATGAAAATGCAACCATTTTAGTCGATGAGACAAGTAAATTTGTTGCTAGAAAATCTGATGAAGCATTTACAGAAATTCAGATCAATTAATGCACTTCTATTTTATTGCACATTTCAATTAATGCTTAAAAGTTTGATAAAATTAGTATTCAACTGAGACAAACTGGAGAGCAGATAACATATTGCTAAAGTTAATAAACTAACCTAACTGAAATTCGTATGCTTCTACATAACTCAAAGATTTCTGATGTTTTGGGATAGAAATAAACATTTTTATTAGAATCATTTCAATGTTTATTTTAACAATTCATACAGGGAAAAGATACTATGTATACATTCTTCCACCGCAGTATAATGTGAGAAAAAATATTGTCATAACCCTGATTTTTTTTTGAAAGGTTGCGAAATGTTTTGACTTAAATCTAAACCTGCCCATTGTTTACGTGCCCATTTAACACTTCAAATGTGGGTACTTTTACAATTAAACTTTTATTTTTGTAATTAATTTACTATTCTACATAATAAGCCAGCGGAATCACTTGCCATTTAGAAAATAGTTAATTCTTTTAACAGATTTTTTTAAGATTCATGTTTATCTACCTATGCCACTGCCTAATGCAAAACAAAATCTGTACAATGGCTATTTTGGGGAAAGTTGAAGAATGAGATGTTTTATAATTAAAATTATTTTGTGTTTTTTTTAATATATAGGACCATTGAGGCCAGAGATTACTATAACTTATGTTGCTGTTTCAACTATATTTTTAAACAGTGGACTCTCATTAAAGACTGAGGTAGGCTTTTTAAGATTCAAAACTAACACATCAAAACATAGGCTTGTAGAACATTGGCAAACAACCAAAACCTTGATGATGAGAAATTCTAACAATGTCTACTATTTTCAATGATTTGTATCTTGTATAAACCCTGAATTATGTTCATAGCTATTATATGCAGCAGTTAGTTGCATCCGCTTATTAGAATGTGGTGTCTGTGCAAAACTCTATCTAGTGTACTTGCTTGCATTTTAAGATACTAATTTAGGAAATGTTTTTGTCTTTTTCAAAGTAGGAAGCCTACATAATAAATACTAAAATCATTTTTTTGGGTGCAACACATTTCCAAAGATCTATTGCAGTACTTGTGAATTTGTCCACTTTGGCAGGAAGAATAGAAAAGCATATTATTTGAATGGAGAGAGATTGCAGAACTCTATGTTGCAGAAGGATCTGCGTGTCCTGTACATGAATCACAAAAAGTTAGTATGCAGGTGCAGCAAATGATTAGGAAGGCAAATGGAATGTTGGCTTTTTTTGCTAGGGGAACCATGTATAAAAGTAGGAAATGTACAGGGTCTTAATTAGACTACATCCTGTTAGTACTATATACTGTTTTGGTCTCCTTACTTAAGAATGGATATAATTGCTTTAGAAGGTTCACCTGACTGATTCCTGGGATGAAGGGCTTATCTTAAAAGGAAAGGTTGAGCAGATTGGCCCTATACCCATTGGGTTTAGAAGAATGAGAGGTGATCTTGTTAAAACATGTAAGATGCTCAGGGGACTTGACAGGGCGGATGCTGAAAAGACGTTTCCTCTTGTGGTAGAGTCTAGAAAAAGGGGACACAATTCAAAAATTGGGAGTCTCCCATTTAAGATGGTGATGCAAAGAAAGTTTTTTCTCTGAGAGTTGTTAGTCTGTGGAAATTTTCCACAGAGAGCAGTGGGGGCTGTGTCATTGAATATATCCAAGGCTGAGTTAGATAAATTTTGTTTGATAAGGGAATCAAATGTTATGGGGGGATAGAAAAGAGGAGTTGAGGCTACAATCAGATCAGCCATGATCTTATCAAATAACAGCAGGCTCAAGGGGCTGCATGGCTACCTCCTGCTCCTAAGTCTTATGTTCTTGTATTGCAGTACTGTAATTACCTTCTCAAATTTCTTTTCTTTTTGAGGATGGTTATTGAGGTTTCTTCAAGATGTTTGCCTTGGCTAAATGATAGCACACTTGACTCTCAGTTAGAAGGTCATGGACACAAGCCCCATACCAGAAACTTCAGCAGATAATCTAGGCTGACAATTCAGTGTAATACTGAAATAATGGCGTACTATTAGAGGTGCTCTCTTTTTAATGACATGTTGAACTGAGGCCACATTTGCACTCTTGAGTAGATATAAAAGACCTTGTGCAACAATTTGAAGAAGAATAAGGGTGTGGCAACATTTATCTCTCAACCAACACCACTAAATTAGATCATATAGGAAATGTTGTTTGTGGGTCCTTGCTGTGTGCAACTTAGCTTCAAAGTTTGTATTACAACTGTGAGTACACTTTCAAAAATACTTCATTGATTGTGAAGTCCACAAGTGTGTGAATGGAATTGGCCACTACTTCCATGCTGGAAATGATGGGCTCCAAGCTCTGGGCAAAGAGACCTGTGCCAAGTTGATGCTGGATTCCTCCATGTTCTTTGACATTGACCTTAAGTTTTCTGACAGGCCTCCAAATACACTGAGCATTTCCTTTTGCATACCAATCAATACTCTGCTCTAAGTTGCCCCATCAAAACGCTCATCTGAATCCTCTGCAGCAGAATCTGTGTGTGGCCTCACCCCCTGGCAAACTGGCATCTGTGCTGCCTTGCCCCTTGCCCTGGTTGCAGCCTACTAATGGCCAGTGTTTCATCACGCACAGATTCACCACTAACCTGTTCTCTAAGATACGCACACCATCAGCATCTGAACTGGTGGCTGAGTGTGTGAAATCAAGTGACGATATGTCTTCTCATCCCTCTCTTGATGTTCCTCCAACACCTGGCCAAGTTACACTTCTTGAATATGTCAAGGGAAAAGGAAGGACATGATGGTAAGATTGCTAACACTATCTGCAGTTTGTAAATCTGAAGAGAGTGTGGGATGTGAGAAGGGAGGGGTGGGGGGGGGGGGGGGTGCCTTAACTTCCAAGCTCCAGGGAAGTGTATCTGGGCACCCACACCACCACCCGGCCCTGCAAGTTCCCAGATACGGTTTGCTTGGCAATTGCGTGGGAAGTGCAAACTTCCAAATGGAAATTGCCCTGCACTGGGAACCATCCGAAAATAAAATTTAAATAGCAAGCTTTGGATGGTTCTAACTGTCTTACATCAATAGTTACCCAGAAAAAGTTAGAAGAATTAGAATCACTTCTAGCTTCTGGCTAACTTGTACAGACACACACCAAGCCCCACTGAACCCCCAGGGGTCTCCCCCACCCCCACCCCGACTCCAGGCCTGGGCTGTGTCCCATCCCCGAGTGGCAGACTGCGGACTTCTCCTTCCTCTGACCATCTGCCCCTTCCCACCCCCACTGACTGTCTTCCCCCATCTCCTTACTGCTTGGACCCCTTCCCCCTAAAAAATTCTAACCATCAAACTGCTTACCTGACAAACCTATCTTCTCCCTGGCTGGACCTTTAAACCTACTTGATTTATGGCAGCTGGTGCTATGAAAAAAGAGATGAGGCCTCCTTGTGCTTGACTGAAGGCCTCAGGAGCATGTTGTCCTGCACATTTCTTGCCCGGCTTGAGTCAGAAGGTCAGGCGAGACAGGATCAAAAAGATTACAAAGTAAAAATGTAGAAGTGGAATGGTAACCTGACTCTCATTGCCGCTTCACAGAAGTTCAGGCCCGGGATTAGGTATGATAATACAGTCACCTTTGGTTTCAACCTCGCTGCTGGTCACAACCACAGTAATGGCTGTCCCAATAATGGCCAGCATTATCTCCTCCATGCGGGTTAGCATGCCAGTTCACCTCCAGTTGCCTCTTACTGCCACCTCCTTGCATCACCTTGTCCTGCAAAAGGGACAAATGTGTCAGCGAGACTCATGCAATTTGTTTGGCTGTTGTGTTTGAATAGCTGGCAGCGTGTGCAAGTCTGTGAGATGTGGTTGTGAAGCTTGCAACAATGCTAACTGTGAAGGTGAGATGAAGCATAGGAATGTTAGGTACGAGCCCTGATGAATATTGTTGGGAGGTAAATGTTGGGGTTGTGCTGATTTGCACAGTCACTGAGGCTACCGTTGCATTTGACAAGGTATGGCATTTGAAGATGCATTTACCAACCTTGACCGCTCCTATGAGGTCATTGAACTTGTTGAAGCTGTACATGTATGTCCTTAGGGCTCAACAGCTGACATTGACCTGTTTGCTCCTACTGCTTTTTTTTGTTTGTATATCTGGAGGGCCTCCTTCCTCACCCACCCCAACCTCCCTGCCGATGCAGGGCATCGTTCTCTCCTCCTTTCCACCTCCTCCTCCAAGCCTACTCGTGGAGCATTTGAAAACCTTTGAGTCTGCTTTCTTCCCTGTTGTACTCTCTTTTCCCAGGGTCATATTGTCTTCAACTACGGCTCCCAGCACTTGCACCAGCCAGAATGGACCTCCCCTTTAGGAGGTGCATTTAGGTTAGGCAGTGCAGGCTAGCTTGAACTGGTGCTAGCCACTCAAGACATTGGTCCTTTGCTGGTGCACCTGATTTTTTGGGAGGCCTATTTATTGAGCCCTTGCTGACTCCAATTCTTTATGGATAGCTTTCAAACATGCACTGTTTAATTTCTTATTTTATTTAGCACTTTGCCTTTTTAGAAATTTAAAGCCAACTTGGATTTGATCAGTTACTCCTCTTTAAATACCCTCGAAAGCAGTTAGAGATATACAAAAGCAAAATACTGTAGATGCTGGAAATCTGAAATTAAAATAGAAAATGCTGGAAATAGTCAGCAGGTCAGGGAGCATCTGTGGAGAGAGAAACAGTTAACGTTTCAGGTGAGTGACCTCTCATCAGAAATGTTTTGGCATCCTTTCTGAAGAAAGGTTATTGATCAGAAAGATTAATTGTTTCACTGCTAGCATAGATGCTACCTGATTCGCTGAGTATTTCTAGCATTTTCTGTTTAGATTTTATATATTACTTCATGCATTTGAATAAGTGTGGACAACATTCAAATATGATTCTTTTACTTATAAATATGCAAAACTTAAAACAATCAAAGCGCTTTTTTCAGAGTATCTTTGTTTCTCTCTCAAATTTTACGAACATACATATGAACGTACAAATTAGGCACTAGTGTCAAAATTGGAAGAAATGTCTCACAGACTAGTTAAGCAGCAAAGTCATCCTCACAGAATCATACCTTGCAGATAATGTCCCAGACTCCACCGTCACCATCCCTGGGTATGGCCTGCCCGACTGGCAGGACAGACCAAGTAGATGTGGTGGCACGGTGATGTACATTCGGGAAGGAGTTGCCCTGGGAGTCCTCAACATCGACGCTGGGCCCCATGAATTCTCATGGCATCAGGTCAAACATGGGCTAGGAAACCTCCTGCTGATTACCATGTACTGTCACCCGTCAGCTGTTGAATCAGTGCTCCTCCATGTTGAACACCACTTGAAGGAAGCACTGAGAGTGGCAAGGGCACAGAATATACTCTGGGTGGGGGACTTCAATGTCCATCATCAAGAGTGGCTTGACAGCACCAATACTGACTGAGCTAGACTGGGTCTGTGGCAGGTGGTGAGGGAACCAACAAGAGGGAAAACCATACGTGACCTCATCCTCATCAACCTGACTGCCGCAGATGCATCTGTTCATGACAGTTTCGTTAGGAATGACCATTGCACAGTTGTTATGGAGACGAAATCTCACCTTAACATTGAGGATACCCCCTATCGTGTTGTGTGACATTACCACCATGCTAAATGGGATAGATTTCAAACAGATCTAGCAGCTCAAAACTGGGCATCCTTGAGGCGCTGTGGGCCATCAGCAGCAGTAGAATTGTACACGAACACAATCTGCAATCTCGTGGCCCGGCATATCTCTCACTCTACCATTACCATCAAGCCAGAGGATCAACCCTGGCTCAATGAAGAGTGCAGGAGGAAGAGAATTCCACAGACTAACGATCTTCTGAGAGAAAAAAAATTCTCCTCATTTCTATCTTAAATGTGAGACCCCTTATTTTTAAACTGTGTCCCCTGGTTTTAGACTCTCCCACAAGGGAAAACATCCATTCATCATCCACCCTGTCAAGTCCCCTTAGGATCTTATGTTTAAAGATCAGTTTTCATTCACTAATGTCCTTTAGGGAAGGAAATCTGCTATCCTTACCTGGTCTTACCTACATGTGAGTCCAGACGTGGTTGACTCTTAATGCTTTCCGAAATGGCCTAGCAAGCCACTCAGATGCATCAAACCGCTACAAAGCCCCAGAAAAGGAATGAAATCGGATGGACCACCCGGCATCAACCTAGGCACCGGAAATGACAACGGCAAACTCAGCCCTGTCGCCAGGAGCATCAGTAGGCATACCTAAAAAAATGAGGTGTCAACTTGGTGAAGCTACAACATAGGTCTAGTGTGCCAGACAGCATAAGCAACAAGTGATAGACAGAGCTAAGCGATCCCACAACCAACGGATCAGCTCTAAGCTCTGCAGACCTGCCACATCCAGCCGTGAGTGGTGATGGACAATTAAACAACTCACTGGAGGAGGAGGCTCCACAAATACCCCCACTTTCAATGATGGGGGGAGCCCAGCACATCAGTGCAAAAGCTAAGGCTGAAGCATTTGCAACAATCTCCAGCCAGAAGTGCTGAGTAGATGATTCATCTCGGCCTCCTCCGGAGGCCCCCAACATCACAGATGTCAGCCTTCAGCCAATTCAATTCACTTCACTTCACGTGATATCAAGAAACAACTGAAGACACTGGATACTGCAAAGACTATGGGCCCTGACAATATCCTGGCAATAGTACTGAAGACTTGTGTTCCAGAACTTGCCGTGCTCCTAGCCAAGCTGTTCCAGTACAGCTACAACACTGGTATCTACCTGGCAATGTGGAAAATTGACCAGATATGTCCTGTACACAATAAACAGGACAAATCCAACCCAGCTAATTGCCGCCTCATTAGTTTACTCTCGATTAAAGTAATGGAAGGGGTCATCAACAGTGCTATCAAGCGGCACTTGCTTAGCAATAACTTGCTCACTTAAGCCCAGTTTGGGTTCCGCCAGGGCCACTCAGCTCCTGACCTCATTACACCCTTGATTCAAACATAGACAAAAGGGCTGACCTCCCTGAGGTGAGAGTGACGGCCCTTGACATCAAGGCTGCATTTGACTGAGTGTGGCATCAAGGAGCCCTTGCAAAACTGGAGTCAGTGGGAATCGAGGGAAAAATCTTTGCTAGTTGGAGTCATGCTTTGCACAAAGGAAGATGGTTGTGGTTGTTGGAGGTCAGTTATCTCAGCTCCAAGATATCACTGCAGGAGTTCCTCAGGCTAGTGTCCTCGGTCCAACTGTCTTCAGCTGCTTGATCAATGACCTTGCTTCCATCATAAGGCCAGAAGTGGGGATGTTCGCTGATGATTGCACAATGTTTAGCACCATTGGCGACTCCTCAGATACTGAAGCAGTCTATGTCCAAATGCAGCAAGACTGGATAATATCCAGGCTTGGGCTGACAAGTGGCAAGTAACATTTGCACAACTGAAGTGCCAGGTAATGGCCATCTCCAACAAGTGAGAATCTAACCATCACCCTTTGAAGTTCAATGGCATTACCATCACTGAATTCCTTGCTGTACCTGCATACTGTAGCGGTTCCCCTTTTCCCTCAGATACCCTCCCCACACAAGTTTGTGACACCGGATTCACAAGTGTATGGCTGAAACAGAATGACCAGCGAGACAAGTTTCTTCTGATAATTCACAATTGCTTTATTGATTCACCCACACCCTCACAGTACAAAACCCCAAAATTTAAAGCAACCCATTCCCAGTACCCAACACAAAGTCACCACGACTCATGCTTAAACTTACAAAAATGCTAACTCCACACACAGCCCCTGCGACTCATTTTAAGTTAACTAAAACATCGGCAAAGCACCACGTCTTGACCTGAAACCTTAAGAAAAAAACCCCTCAGACCAACATCACCAAGATATGGGTGAAACAAGTTACAAGGTTCCAGCAAGAAACACCAGGTTTTCACCCCAAACCCTTCACAAAACCCTCAGATCAATATCACTATGATTTGTCTGAAACTTTCAATCCCCAATAAGGCTGACCTGTCCGGTGTTGACTGTAGTCCTGAGTCAAGGTGACCAAACTTGACCCTTCTTGCAGCCCAAAACCTTCAGGCCAATATCACCACAATATGGCTGAAAACACTTACAATCCCCAAAATGGCTGGTCTGTCCAGTCTTGAATATAGGCCTGAATCAAAGTGATTGTCCCTAACCCTCCCTCCAACAGATCTGCTCTTTTATAGTAATTTAACTCGGATATGTCAAAATATATTTCCTGATCCACTGTTGATTTAGTTGATTCCACGCAAAGTCCAGACAAATGCCAGCAGCTCCTGCTGGTTTAAACAAAATGGAGTTTACCATGGAACATGTATCCAGACGAATGTTATCGTTCTCATTGTATGAGCAATTCTCCTGTTGCTTTTGATGGCACAGTAACAGCACCTGGCTCCAAAGTTAATGTGGGTTTGAATGACCCTATTCCAGTCCTGTTGTCTGTGGTGTAGACCTTAGTTGCATAATTCCTTGCATGTATTGTATTGATGATATGCTCTTTGTGCCATTGTATTTGGCAATCAGACTTCTTGATTGCATTAGTAAATGGCAGGTAATGGCATTTCCTTTCCTACTTACCATTGTTCCCTGATAGCATGTCCGAGCCCTTCTAATGAGTCATTGTTTTTTCACTAAATGTCCGAATTAACCCCTTGCTGCCCAGCCCTGCACTGCTGATTGCAGCTTATCTTCTTGTAATTTATAGTTCCAGTCATGAGGTCAAACCACATCTGTGGGTTTTCAAATTAGGTTCCATAAATTTCCCAGTTGGAGGGGATTCCAATCTTACAATCCTAACTTCTTGTAATTCATGAACCAGGACACCCGGATCCTTCTGCACCACAGAGTTCTGCAATCTCACTCCATTTAAATGATATGCTGCCTTTCTGTTCTTCCTACCAAAGTGGACAAGTTCACATTTTCCATTTTTATACTCCATCTGCCAAGTTTTTGCCCACTCACTTAACCTATCTATATCCTTTTGCAGACTCCTTATGTCCTCTTCACAACTTACTCTCCTACCTATCTTTGTGTCATCAACAAATTTAGCAACTGTACATTTGGTCCCTTCACCTAAGTCATTGTTATAAATTGTAAATAGTTGAGACCCCAGCACTGATCTCTGTGGCATTCCATTAGTTACATCTTGCCAACTCTCAAATTACCCATTTATCCCTACTCTCTGCTTCCTGTTAACTAATCAACCCTCTACCCATGCTAATGTGTTACCCCCTATACCATAAGCTCTTGTTTCGTGTAAGAACCTTTAAGTTGGCACCTTATCAAATGCCTTTTGGGAACATGCATAGGTTCCATTTTATCCAAGTTACTTGTTACTTCCTCAATGAACTTTAATAAATTAGTCAAACATGATTTCCCTTTCAGAAAACCATGTTGACTCTGCCTGATTGCATTAAGATTTTCCAAGGAATCTGCTATAACCTCCATAATAATGGATTCAATAGATTCTATTCTGTAGGAAATCGGTGAAATTTGCAACATTGATATTGAGTTAAGCTTGGAACAATATCCTGATTGTAGCTAGCAGTTTATTTTTAACTCTTTATATCCAGTAACGTCTACTGACTTAACCTATCTATATCCTTTTGCAGACTCCATATGTTCTCTTCACAACTTACTCTCCTACCTATCTTTATATCATCAGCAAATTTAGCAAGATGTAACTGGTGAACTATAGGCACCTCCAAGACAAAGCAAAGGCAAATACTTAATTTTTGGAACTTGAGATTACCTTTACGTTCTATTACACAATGGTGATGAGCATTCCTGTTTGATATTTTGATATCTGCTTTGAAAGAGTACAGATATATCTCTATGTAATCAGCATTTTTGCATCCTGTGCACATATTCATGTATATGTTGCTAGGGCAAAAAATTGATGATCACCTCACTAACCACTGTCTGTTAAGTTAGATTTGTTGATTTGCATTTCATTAATGGGATATTTGAGTCAATCAAAAATCAGTCAGCAGATAATGTAGGAAATATGAAGAATCAAGAACCCAATGAAGTGAATTGAACCAAACACCACAAAACCGACCAATCAAACGATTTGGACAATTTTTTTTCAAGCCCTTGGAACGGTTATGAGGTTCCCTCACATGACTGGATACAAATGTATGATCATGAAAGCCATACAGTAATTCCGGAGTCAAAAAACGTTAAATCTGCATGTCATTCTTGTAAGATATACTTCAAATAAATTGCTTTCACAAAGCACATTCACCTCAGAATTTTGAATTATGCTCTGTTTTCAGAACTTTGATTATTCAACTGGGCTTGGAAATTAATCAAGAGAAGGAACTTGCATTTATATAGTGCCTTGCATACCCTCAAAACCTCCCGAATACTCATAACTAGCAGTTTACTTTGAAGTGTGATCACTGTTAATTGGAAAATGTCAGATTAGAGAAAATGGTTTGCAGAAAGGATCACTGCCTAACTCAATTTGATTATTTTCAGTAACTGCAAATTTTGGGATGAAATAATGTATTATGAAACTGACAACATCAGTCACTAAAGATTGGAATAAACAAATGGTTACATTTTAAGTGGTTTATAACCTCCTTATCCTAGATTAATTTGACTCATATCTTAGATTCCTCTTAGATCCCTCTTTAGGGGACGAACCCCCTAAACTCGTACCTTATGGGAGCGTCTATCCTTTCCTCAAATCTTGGGTAGGCTCTTGGTAAATTGCCTGGGAAAATGAATGTGTCTGATAATTATATTTACCTACTAGGCCAATCTTGGATTTCCATTAGATTTCACTCTGTCTTTTGAAAGCAATGGATTGTAACGTGAGATGGAGTTTTAAACTCATAATTTATTTTACAAAAAATGTATTACGTAACCAATCATGATATAGTCACACATATTTCTCTGACTCTATTTTAACCTGGGACTGAGTGGGAAACTCCCATGGCTTTCCCACCAGTTGAAAGCAAGTTGGCCTCTCTTGAGAAGGATGAACGGGCCCAACAGGTAAACCTGATTCCACATAAAATATTGTGGCCTCGTTCATCTACCTTGAGCCTCCCCCTGCAAAATCTGTCACAAACCCCTCACATTTCATTACTGTTGACGGGAGCTTGCTGTGTGCTTTATGGCATTCATGTGACACTTAACGAGTGACTTCATTCAGTGGAAAACATATTTAGCACTTGGCAATGTTTTTCAGATTGTGATAAGGTGCAATGAAAATGATGGTTGGTTCTTTCTAATTGTTATAGTAATAAAGCACCGTTTTTACTATTAAATTTAAAATGAGGAAAAAACTGATACTTATTTAACACAGATCAGTGTACATCACACCATTCTTGTTCATGTTTCCATAGTGATATAGCTCATTACTTTTCCTCCCCCTTTTAAAGTGTAATGAAAGAAAGAACTTGTATTTATATAACGCCTTTAACATCCTGAGGATATCCAAAGTCCTTCAAAAAAATTAAGTACTTTTGAAATGTAGTTACTTTTCTAATATAGGGAAGTGCAGCAACGAATCTGTGCACAGCGAGGTCTAACAAAGAGCAATGAGATGAGAAACTATTTTAATATTTATCCTTAAATCAAAATTACTAATCTGGATACTGAAAAAACTCCCCTTTTCCTCTTCAAACTGCCACGGGATCTTTTATTTTCATCTGAAAGGGAAATGGGGCCTCCTTTTAATGTCTCATTTGAAAACCAGCACTTTGGAGGATCAGCCCCATTAGTTAACTTATGCCCTAGGCTGCTTCATGAATGACCTCCCTCACCATAAGATTAGATGTGGGAATGTGCGCTGATGATTGCACCATGTTCAGCTCCATTTGCAATTGCTCAGATAATGAATCTCTGTGCCCGTATGCAGCAAGACTTGGACAACATTCAGGCTTGAGCTGATAAATGACAAGTAACATTTATGCTACACAAGTGCAAGGCAATGATCATCTCCAACAAGACAGATTCAAACCATCCTCCCCATGACATTCAAAAGGCATTGTCATTGCTGACTCCCCAACCATCATTATCCTGGGGATTGCCATTACCCAGCTTAGCTGGATCAGCCAAGAACAGGTCCGAACCTGGGAATTCTGTGGAGCGTAACTCATCTCCTGGGTCCCCAAAGCCTGTTTACAATTCTACAAGGCACATGACAGGAGTGTGAATACTCCCCATTTCCATGGATGCCCATAGCTCCAACAATATTCAAGGAGCTTGCTTGAACTGCACCCCATCCACCACTTTAAACATTCACTCCCACCACCACCAGCTCACAGTGGCAGCAGTGTGTACCATCGCCAAGATGAACAGCAGCAGCTTGTCAAGACACCTTCGACAGCACCATCCAAACCTGTGACCTGTACCACCTAGCAGAACAAGGGCAGCAGGTGCATTGGAAAACCACCCGCTATAAGTCCCCCCCACGCCACCACCACCAGCACCCCCCAACGCCGCCCCCCCACCCGCCCCACCCCCACCCGCCCAAGTCACATGCCATCCTGACTTGTAAATTCACAGCTTCACTTTCACTAAGTCAGAATCTTAGAACTTCCTCCCTATACAGCACTTTGGTCTACTTACACCACAAGGATTGCAATGATTCAAGAAAGCAGCTCACTACCACCTTCTCAAGGGCAGTTAGGGATTGGCAATCAATGTTAGCTTTGCCGCAATGCCCACAGCCGCCCATGAATAAATTAAAAAAATGTGTTTTAGTTTCTGATGTGCCTTAAACCCATAGCCTTTGACTCAAGAGGTGAGAGTGCTACTGATAAGCCAAGGCTGAGTTATCGTTTGTGCTATTACATTTTTCTGGATATAAATTGGTTAGAAATGTGAAGAAATCCAATGTTGCACTGTTAAATGACCAACAGAGCAGTATTATGCTGTTTTATATTTAATAGAATAGGTTGGGAAGATGGGTATTCTCCGCAGAACAGGTCTAGAAAATCATTAGAAGGTTTTCTTTGGTATTTAGTTTGAGTTATAGTTTTGAAAATGTAAATATTAAAATATCTGATTGTAGTTTTATTCCAGCCTTTGTGTGAACTTATTTTGAAATTGAACCCACGTTTTTCTCCCTTATGTTTCAGGAGCTGACTAGTGCTTTGATGCATGTGAAACTTCACATGTTTGTACAGATCTTTACCCTTGGATTTTTCCCAACTGCTATTTGGTTTTTTCTTAAATTATTAGCTCTAACATCTATAAACCCATGGCTTTTAAAAGGGTAAGTTTTTTTTCCTCAATTCTGTGTTCAAGCATTTGAGAAACTAAAATGCAGTAAAATGTCAGCAACTTTGTTTTATTGGTGATGTAGGATTTTCTAACCCAAAAAATTGTGCCAGAAAATCCAGCAATTGCTGCTTGTAAAAGTTTTTGTGTACATGGTTAGTTGGTTACAGTGAAGGTTCATTCAATATTTCCTTCATGACCCTATCCCCCAAAAAAAGACTTGGAATGGCAGTGAGAGCCGGATTGCTACTCTGCTTCTAGTTTCTTACCTTAAATATTTTTCGATCCTATCTCGCCCAATGTTCTGACTCAGGTTGGGCGAGATCCAGACAGTGCAGCATGTTCCTGGGGCCAAGCATCGCGTGCAGCTCAGTCGGATGCAAAGAGTCCACACTCCCTTTTTTGCAGCATTTGTTGCCGTAAACCAGGTAAGTTTAAAGGTCTAGCAAGGTTTAAAGGCTCTTGATGGACCAGGGAGAAGGCAAGTGGGTAGGATTTGGTGGATGGTGGGGGGGGGGGAGGGTTATCCTCCGGGAGAGGTGGGGTTGGCTGAGTAGTTGGGTTGTGCCTTGGGAGTGGGTTGGGGAGAGAGGTGAGGTCGGGTGTCAGGTTGGGGATGCGGAGTGCGGAGAAGTGGTCAAGTCGGGTGGGTGGTGAGGACGGTAGAGATCGGGTTGGGCCTAAGGGATAGGAGAAGGAAGAGGTCAAATCGTGCTTCCAGAAGAGGGGGTGTGGGGAGAGGATGTTAGGTTGGACCTTGAGTGGGCGGGGTGGGGTGGGAGTGGGTGGTGTGGTTTGGGTTGGATCTTGGAAAGGTGGAGGATGAGGAGGTTGGGTCGGTCTTTAGGGGTGGGGAGAGGAGGTTGGGTCGGCCCTCAGGAGAGGGGCTTCAGGTCGAGCCTTGGGGTTTGGGGGTGTTGGGTCAAGCCTTGGGGGTGGGAGGGCGGAGGTCAGATTGGGCCTCGGAGTGGGAGGGTCGGATCAGGTTAACCTTCAATGTCGGGGGGATGGTTGGGTCAGGCCTCGGTAGGGGGTCTGGTTGGGCCTCGGGTGAGGGGGAGGTGGGGTTCAGGTCTGGCCTCGGGTGGGGATGGGGGTCTTCGGCTCTTGTGAGGGTAATAGAGGGGTGGTGAGTCGGACCTGATGGAGGAGGGAGGACTTTGAGGGGGTGAGAGTCCCCATAGAGGTGGGGTGAATCCTGTGGGCTGTGGAGTTCCCATCGGGTGGGGGGAGTTTCCAGTTGTAGTCGGGGATCGGGGCATGGGGGGAGTAGTCACAGAGGTCCAGAGGGAGTGGGAATACTGGGTGGGGTAGGGTGGGTTGGAGGGAGACCCCTGGGGGTTCAGGTGGGTAGGGAAGTCTCTTCTCGAGGAGGTAGTTGGGGGTGGGGGCAGTCCTCTGAGAGTTCGGTTGATTGGGGGAAGACCTGTGGGTGGGTCAGTCTAGGTCTGTACAATAGAAGTGGGAAAAGGTTTTAATTCTTCTAACTTTTTTCTGGGTAACTATTGATGTTACTCATGTTGGAGCCATCAGAAGTTTGCGATTTAAATCACATTTTTGGATAGTTCCCAGCGCAAGGGAATTGCCCAGGGGAAGTTTTCACATCCGGGCAATTGCCGTGCAAACCTTACCTGTGAACTTCCGGCATCTTTGGAGTACCCCCACCACCACCACATAAGATGCCCTGGAGCTCAGAAGTTACAGCCCATTGATCCTCTTACTCACATATGACTCCTTCTAATGGGACAGAGTTTAGTCTTAGAGGTTGAGTTCTTATACATTTTGTTGGAAGTAAATAAAACGAATCTAGTATTGAGCTTATTAGCAGAAAATTGCTGTTTCATATTGGAGTCATGGAGAAATAACAGCCCCATCCCTTGAGACATTGACATACATGTATGTAACGAAAATAAGATTTGACATTATGAATTTATATAGATCCCTGGTGGCTGGAGATTTCTGAAGTACTATTCAGGGCTCAACTAGTGTAAAGAGCTACATTATTTCTGAAATTCAATTTTTAAAAATATCATTTGATTGCAATCAAAATGTTTCTTATTTCACAAAAGTAAGGCTGGTTTTCCACCTGAAATTCAAATGCTAACTAAATTACTTAGATATACAGGATAATGGGTAGAGAAATGAACATTGCTCTTGGTGCTAAGAATGAAAGATAATAACTGAGAAAGGCTATCTGTTCTGTTGTTGACCAAACTTTGCTTTGTAAAGATCCCAAACTTTTCAGATACAAACATTCTACCCTGTGGCTTAGCAATTATTTCTGTTCTATGCCAGGATAAACAAGTGGTGAAGACTGAGGATGCTGCTAGAAAATTCCTTGTCCTCCAATAGTTCTGATTAAAAAGAAAAATACTGATTTTGGAAATCGAAAGGATTAGTGTTGGAAATGCATGGTTAGATAATAGGTACCTGAGAGAAAGACATGTTGTTTTGGTTGCAAGCTTTCATTGGATCTTTTTTGTTGTGGTTCTCTCTGACTACATCATCTTAAGACACCAAATATATAAATAAATTGAATCTGAGACCTAGAAGGGACATTTGAAGCTATCATTCTTAATTTCTAACATAAAAGCAAAATACTTGATGCTGAAAATATGAAATAAAAACAGAAAATACAGGAAGAATACAGTGGCAAGCGACTTTCATGCAGTGGGATTGGAAGAATGAGTGACTGACAGGAGGCGAGAAGGATAATCAGCCAGCATTTGGCGACCCCAAGCAAAATGGGAGAAGCTGAAAGATGATGATGATGAAAGGTCAACCTGAAATGTTAATTCTGTTTCTCTCTTCACAGATGCTGCCCAAGCTGTTGATTGTTTCCAACATTTTCTGTTATTATTTCTTAATTTATGTTTGTCCCTTGTTATTTACATATCGAAGAATTGTATTACATTCTAGGTTATTGAAGAAAGACCAAAATGCCATTCAGCCATTCATTGCAAGGTCAAGAGGACTATGTCTAGTCTAATATTGACATCCACTAGAAACCTTCAACACCAATATGAATTTGTAATTATGATGGATGGCTTTTATATATTTTTAAATTAATATCTTTGAGATCTGCTCTTGGTACAGATTTTCGAAAGAAGCATTTTACTCGGCTTCAAATTGTTTATAAATAGTACATGGGTGAAAGTCTTGAGCTGAGCGAAGCATAATAGTACACTTTAGGGGCACCAATCCCTATGTTCTGCTGGCTAGCTCATTATTAACGTTTTAAAATATATATTTTAGGACTTGCTTGACATCCCTTCTCTTATGCTGATTGTTCTGAAACTTGGCCACAGGTTTTGAACTTAAAATTCCTGCCCAAAGTTTCATCTTGAGATGTTCATTAAATGTTGAAATGTGTAATAGATTAGTAATATGATAAAGACATTTTAAAATATCGAGCTGGAATTTCTGATATATGAGACTTATTAGGTATCTAAGATATGCTTGGGTTACTAAAGAATGAGTATGAAATGCTTCTAGACCTTTAAGTAATTAAGTTTATGTAACACAGCCGATAGACTGGCATTAGCAATATGAAATAGGTAGATGTTTTGTTGTTGAACACAAAATGGAAAATACCACCATTCTAAGGTTATTTTGGGCTTATGTTTTAGTTTGCAGACTGTTGGTTGTATGCCTCCTCCTGTGTCATCAGCTGTAATCCTAACCAAAGCAGTTGGTGGAAATGAGGTGGGTGCGATTTATATTTTGATCATTATATAATTGAGACAAGTTCTGGAATTCCCTCCCTCGACCTCTTTACCTCCCTACCCCTCTTTCTCTCTTTAAGTTGTCCCTTTAATCCAACCTCTTTGACCAAACTTTAATATTTCCTTTTGTGGTTTAGTGTTAAATTTTGCTTTATAACACTCCTGTGAAGCACTTGGGATTTTTTTTTAAGATGCTATTTAAATACATGCTGTTGTTGTAGCTTTGACTACCTGGTTAAAATGGCCTGTTTTTTAACATGAGGTGTCACCAGTCAGGGGAAGAAAACTAGGGTCAAACAAAATGACAACTGTTTTCAGCCCATCCCCTCCTACCTCTGTAATAATGGAATCAATTTTTCTTTTCCCCCATTCCCTCAAAATTTCGCTTCTCTTCTAAGCTCTTGGGGAAATACCTGCAGTGTTTGTTCCTAAAATTGCCTTTTTTCCTGCGTGAGTGAGTTGTACAGACTATTCAAACTCTGGGAGCAGCTAGCTAAGCTGAAACCTATTTACTCATCAGTTTTCAAATAAGGTTAAGTGAGAGTGAACAGAAGTGCGAAGTCTGGCTGATTTTCTTTTTCTCCTTCGTAGTTTTGGATTGTTGAGGTCAATTATAGTGCAACGTCTGCTGGCCAGGCTGAGGTCAGCTAACTTGTTAGAGGTTGGGTTTGATCCTAATTCCAAAATAATTTGAAGAGCAATTGTTCATATGATTGTTCCACTCTCTCTGCATAGGTAAGCAAGTGAAAGGCAACAGTATCATAAGTACCCTACTAGTTTCTGTTGGAGCAACTACTGGTTGTGTGTGAATAGAGTGATTTGCCGTCTTTAAAATTTCAAGCCCTGTTTCATTCTATCACTGGAAAAAAATGCTTTTTTATCAGCTGTAGACACAAGGAACATGTGGGGTATTGGAAAATTCAAAAAAAGTGCTGAACTAGTGAGTATTTCATTAAGGTGCCTATGACACCAATATATCTGAGCTCTCGGAACAATTTTTAATGGAGAAACTGAAGTAAAGGGAAGTAAAGGGCCAAAGCTCATAGTGCAAGGTACTATTAGAGTTAAAAAGAGTAAAAGGGAACAAGTAATTTGTAGATTAAAAGGTTTAAGATTGTAGAAGAAAAGAATCCTTGAGGGAGATGAGGGTTCCACTGTTTTTATGTGCTGGAAAAGAATAAATTTAAGTTGATTATACAACAAGTATCGATGTCAACATAGTGATGATAAATGGTGGAGGAAGAGCGTATTTTCAACTTAGAAAGAATGGGAGAGGAAAATTCAGAGAAATGGTGACCATAGTAGCGCTAATTTAGAATAACGACAAGAAAGATTGTAATAGAAAGAGAGAGGTTGGAGGTGAGTGATAAGAGTGTTATCTGTCAGATAAAAAGCTTTTACTTGTATCGTGTCTAGGAATCAGCATGTGAGGAAATCATTAGAAGTACTTTTCCAGACATGAAAGCAAGCCTTCAATGGACTTTGGCTTTATTAAGAGTTATAAGCTATTGGGATGGTGGGTGGGTGGGTGGAAATCAATATTTGTCACAGAAAAGGAAACCAAGTTTCTTGAAGGCAGCTTTAGCAGTAGACGAAATATTATGCATTCTATTTAAGAAGATGATACCAAGAACATTTATAGATGACGAAGAGTAAAGGATGGTGCTATCAAAAGGTAAAGGGAGGTAGTTGATGGTTAACAATTTAAAATTCATGAGGAAACAGTCTCTGATGAATTGAAAGAAATAAGATTTTAACTATCCCATTGCAGGGCATAAGGAAATCAAGATGTAGTGATACATTTAGAAAAGACTACAGTTTGTTTGCACAGAGCGCATATGATCTGAAACATTTAAATTTGTAGAGTGGAATCAGTGGTTTCAGTACATAGTTTTGGCTGATGAGCAGAGATAATTGATTTAAAGAGGAATCGAAGTCGACGCAATGAGACAGAGCCCTGGAGATACAACCCGCAGAAAAAGAATCAAGATTAGCTATCTACTGCAGTATAAATTGAGGAACCTGAATAGCTATAAGCATAATTCTAGTCTGAGACTATGATGGTAATTTGTTCTGAAGAGCACTATGGCACTTCTGTGTTATCCAAGGCAGTATTGATAATTCAATAAAGTGCTCAAAAGCAGCATTCCAGAGGTAGATCATATAGACAGCAAATTCACTAGCAGAACAGCTGTACTGAAATCAAATTGGCAACCATGGAATAGGCCAGAATATTCAAGACAATGGATAATTAAGTTGAGTGTTAATGGCAGCTTCCGTAAATTTAGAAAGTAACAATGCAAGGAAAATAGAGTGAAAACTTTGAGCTTCAGATGTAAATTTTAGGTTCAGGAGTCACAGATTACCCAAAAAAGCAGCTGAGAACACATAAGTGATTTTTAAAGTAGTTTGTTAAGAGGGAACAATTTAAAAATGATGCATATGCTAAATAGACAGGCAAAGCCTATGACTGTGACAGGTGAGAGCCATTTACCAATCCTGGAGAACGAACAAGCTAACGTGGCCGAACTCTGCAGCTGAAAGTGGCAGTCTCTTGTCTGTTGTCATGCTAGCATTATTCGTCTTCTCTCTTTTTGCTTTGTCTCCTCAAGCTGGCTGAGGTGTTAGGAAGTTTCTCATCATCTGCTCGGCTAGGAATGCTCCCTCAACCCCTGAGCTCCCGTTAATATACTTTATTCCGAGGGGGCTGGCTGAGGTATTAGGAAGCTAATAGTCGTTTGGTAGTACAGAAGCTGAGTATTGTTGAAAAAAGACGTTTGTTGAAGTTTTTCGTGAGGGAAATTGCAAGAGCACCAAGGTCGGGGGAAGCATCAACTTAATGCTGCATGAGACGAGAGTGCTGATTGGCTGGCAAGTGGACCCTGACTGGTAGAGGTGTTGCCATGGAGAATGCACCAGTTAATGGTGACTGACAGTTAACTGCCAAACATTGTTTGACATTTTAAATCAGGCAGCATGACTAGTCAAGGCATTGCCCTGAGGAATGAACCAGTGAATGGCTACCATTTTGTTTAGCTGAAACAGATGCAATGTGTTTCCATGTTCTTTCTGTCTGCAAGGAACAGGGCCTTGTGTATTAATATATGTAACTTCCAGTACGTGCAAGGGTGATACACTGCAAGCCCGACTGACGATCTTAAATTGGTTATCCGTGCATTTTTTAGCACACTGAGGATTATTTAGCAAATGTTGTTCAATCACAGAATCATAACAAATGATAGGCACCATATTTTGAGTTTTGCAAGCATGAACTGGTTGGGTACAGTCTGTACCTTGCCTGTAGCGGACAGTGTAAGGGGCATGCTGTTTGAAACAATCTGCTAGTCTTTGGGACATACAGCCTGCATACCTAGCATCACACGAGCACTGAAAGTCATATACCACATAACTCATTTGTGTGATAGGCAAAACGTCTTTTTGGCTTGACGGCAGCATCCTGTTAGTGGTGAATACCACTCGTGTTGCTACTGCACGTAGCAGTGTGAAACAGCAAGCTTCACCTATTGCTCATATTTTTGAGATACCTTGCCCTCCCACGATAATGTGTGGTAGAATGAGCACTTTTCAGGGTCAAAAGTAATGGTTTTAGGCCTGTTCATGAGTTTGGGCGACATACAGCACGAAATGATCTGATCAGGGTAATCATTATCCCGCAGGATGTCTTTGATGCACCTTATTTCAATATCAAGCTTGCATAGTGGGCAAATGACTTGGGGCCCTATTTACGAGGTTTGCTGATAAGGCCAATATTATAGTGCGTGGAATCCCAACGCGTGTATTGACCAGCGAAGGTAGGCTTGCAGTAGATCATGGTAGAGAACCCTCTAGATAATTTCCTTGCATATCTTAATGGGCTCCACCCTGCTCTCAAATTAACGTAACTACAGGATGGTATGTTGCTTCCCTGGTGCCAGGGTCAAGGATGTCACTGAATGGCTGCAGAGCGTTCTAAAGGGGGAGGGCAAACAGACAGAGATCGTAGTACATATTGGTACCAACGACATAGGTAGAAAGAGGGATGAGGTCCTGCAAGCAGAATTTAGGGAGGTAGAAAACAGATTAGAAAACAGGACCTCAAAGGAAACAATCTCTGGATTACTTACGGTGCCACGCGCTAATGAGTATAGAAATAGGTTAGTTCAGATGAATGCATAGCTGGAGAGATGGTGCAGGAGGGAGGGCTTTAGATTTCTGGGACATCGGGACTGTTTCTGGGGATGGTGGGACCTGTACAAGGAGGACGGGTTGCACCTGAACCGGAATGGGACCAACACCTTGCGGGGAGGCTTGTTAGTGCTGTTGGGGAGGGTTTAAACTAACTTGGCAGGGGGATGGGATCCTGAGAGGAGGTTCTGCAAGGGGGAGGTGCACAGCCAAAATTAGAAGAGAGAGCAAGTGAGTATGGAAGGCATAGAAATTATAGGCCAGTTAAGGCACAAGGGAGCTTGGCAAGGTTGGGTATTATTTTAATGCAAGGAGTCTGACGAATAAGGCAGATGAGTTGAGGGCACAACTTAACACATAGAAGTATGATGCCATTACTGTCACAGAGACATGGTTGAGAGAGGGGCAGGATTGGCAGCTCAATATTCCAGGATATAGGGTCTTCAGGTGGGACAGGGAAGGAGGTAAAAGAGGAGGGGGTATCGCAATATTGATCAAAGAATCAACACCAGTAAGGAGGGATGACATAAGGCTCCTCAAATGAAGCCAGATGGGTAAAATTGAAAAACAAAAAAGGAGCAATCACATTGCTGGAAGTGTACTTTTGGCCCCCAAATAGTCAGAGGGTAATAGAAGAGTAAATATGTAGGCAAATTTCAGTGAAGTGTAAAAATAATAGGGTAGCAATAGTGGGGGATTTCAACTTCCTCAACATTAACTGGGTTAGTCATAGTGTGATAGGTTTAGAGGGAGTGGAATTCTTAAAATGCACAAAGGAGAGCTTTTTAAGCCAGAACGTAGAAGTCCTACAAGAGAGAGGGCAGTCCTGGACTTAATTTTAGGGAATGAAGCCAGGCAAGTGGTAGAGGTATCAGTGGGGGAGCATTTTGCATATAGTATTTGGATGTGCACTTGCGATGCCATGACATTTAAGACTGTGGGCCTAGTGCTGGAAAATGGGATTAGAATAGTTAGGTACTTGTTTGACCGGCGCAGACTCGATGGGTCAAAGGGCCTTTTTCTGTGCTGTTGACTTCTGTGACTCTAAATTCACCTTCGAAATGGAGCAGTCCTTGACATAAGAGTTGTGACATTTGCCAGGATCTGTCATTTGCTCAAGATTGCAAGCTTGATATTGAAACCCTGTGGGACAATGGTAACCGTGATAAGATCATTTCGCGCTTTATGTCGCTCACTCATGAACGGGCCTAAGGTCATTACTTTTGGCCCTGAAAATTGCCCATTCTACCTCAGATTACCCTGGAAGGCAAGATATCTCCAAAAATTTGAACAACAGGTGAAGCTAGCTATTTCACCCTGCTATACTCAAGTAGCAGCACAAGTGGTATTCACCACTAACAGCATGCTGCCATCAAGCCAAAAAGATGTTCTGCCTATCACACAAATGAGTAATTTGATATATGAATTTCAGTGCCCGTGTGATTCTAGGTATGTAGGCCATACATCCCTAAGACTGGTGGATCGTATCAAACAGCATATCCCTTCCGCTGTTTGCAACGGGTAAGGTTTAGGCTATACCCAATCAGCCGTGCTTGCAAAACTCAAAACACAGTGTCGAACATTAGATGTGATTTTGCGATTGGACAACGTTTGCTAAGTAATCTTCAGTGTGCTAAAAATTAAGCTGATAACTAATTTAAGATTGTCATTCAGGATCTGTGTGGCGAATTTCTATACTGGCGGCTACTTACATTAATACACAGGGCCTTGTTCTTCGCAGATAGAAAGAACATGTACACACATTGCGCCCATTTCAGCTAAACAAAATAAGTGATAGTCATTTGCTGGTTCATTCCTCAGGGCATTAACTTACATACGAATATATGAATTAGGAGCAAGAGTAGGTCACTCGGCCCCTTGAGCCTGCTCTGCAATTCAATAAAATCATGGCTGATCTGATTGTAACCTCAATCCCACAGTCCTGCCTACCCTGATAACCTTTCACCCCCTTGGTAATCAAGAATCTATCTCACTCTGCCTTAAGAACATTCAAAGACTCGGCTTCCACCACCTTTTGAGGAAGAGAGTTCCAAAGACCCTCTGAGAGAAGAAAATTCTCCTCATCTCTGCCTTGACCAATCAGAGTCAAGCTGCCTGGTTTAAAATTTCAAACAATGCTTGGCAGTTAACTGTTAGTCACCATTAACTGGTGCATTCCCCATGGCAACAGCTCCAATCAGAATCCACTTGCCAGCCAATCAGCAATCTCTTCTCGTAAAGTACTAAGTTGCTTCCCCTGACATTGGTATTCTTGTGATTGTCCTGATGAGTGCTGGGCGAAAAGCTTCAACAAAATGTCTTTTCCAGCAATACTCAAATTAGAATTCTCTTCATCTTCCTACTGGGTGAGGACTGCCGCCCCCCCCCCCCCCCCGCCCAACTTATGAGCCCCCGTTAATATTCTTTATTTTTAGCGGCTGGTTGTTTACTCTATGCGAACCACGTATTTGAGTAGCTCTGTTCTCCTATTTCTATACACAATAGCATGTGGCACTTTTGAGGTCCTGCTTGTTAGTTTCATTTCTAGCTCCCTAAAACCTGCCTGCAGGACCTCATCCCTCTTTCTACCTGCATTATTGTTACTGATATCGACTACGACTGCTGGCTGCTCTCCACTCCACCCCCATTGTGCTGTGCATCGCTCAGTGAAATCTTTGAACCTGGCACCAGGGATGCAAACATGCTTAGTAAATTTTATAAGCAGCTTTACATTATAAAATAGATAAAGTATGTAAAAAGCCAAATTAATATTTTTGAAATCAACAAAAGTAGCCAACCATAGAACAGCAACTTGTATAGCGCCTTTAATGTTATGAAACGACTCAAGGTGCTTTTTAAGGGTATTGTGAATCAAAGTATGACTCCGAACCACATAAGGAGATATAAGGACAGGTGACCAAAGACTTGATCAAACGAGTCTCAAAGGCTGTGTTGCTTGCCTGCGTAGTGCCAGAGTTAAGAACATCTCCTCAGGACTGGAAAAGAACAAGGAGTAGAAGGGGAAGGGTCCAGTTGTTGTGGTTCACATAGGTGAAAAATGTGACTGTAGAATGATGTGAAAAAAAAATTGCGTAGAACTCTCAGTTATAAAGATAAATTATTGAATGATCCAAGGATTTTTAAAAGTATATTGGCACATACTCAGGATCAGGACTGTAAGCTAAGGGACAGTTATACAGCTTTAAGCTTTAAAAACTGCAGTGTAAATTTTTCTTTATTAATTGAAACTAACATTCATTAGGAAACAGGAGCAGTCTGGTCTCAAAATTGAAGACATTGATTATACATACAATGCCACTTTAGCAAAAAAATGTGATGGAGTGATGCATTCTAAAATTAAAAGAGGGGGCAGCACCCCAGGGGAAAGTACTTTTCCCTGTCACAAATACTTTTTTAAACCTTCAACATGAGAGGTGAAATCTGTAATTTCCTTGTGAGAACCTCTACTTTTGATGCCCCAGTCCCTTTTAAAACTATTGTGATGTCTCTCACCATGGTCATTATCCTTGGTGCATCCCTCATCTCTGCTCCCTTAAGTCCAAGGAACGCAGACTTAAATGTATGTGGTGGACAACTGATTTAACCATTTATCACCAGATCTGGCTGGACCACATAAACACAATCTGGCAAACCTCCTCTGCCAAAACTGCTCACTATTCCAGGATCATCCTGGAATGCAAACATTGCCCCAGGTTCCTTTTTCTGCTTCAAACTGTCATCTTAAATTTCTATTCCTACTCCATTACCCTCTCCTCCAACAACATGTGAGGAGCTCATGGACTTCCTTATCACTTAGATTAAGACCAGGGGCTAGATTTTCATGTGTGCCTAGGGAAAATGTGACCTGCACACTTCTACTAAATCACACGTCCAACCGCTGTGTGACTTTGCCCAGGAGTTTTGTCTTTTCACACAGGGTTTGGGTTCACAGTGAATTTTGCGAGCTGCAATGGAGTCTGGTTGTTGGAGGCAGCAGCCCAGCTCCCAACATCGTTTAAAGGCAGCTACCCGTCACCCCATGCCACCCCATACCACCCCCATACCCCATCAGATCCCCCATTCGACCTCCATGCCCCCTGCATACTCACCAAGTATCCACTATATACAGCCTCAGGAGCCGTGCAAAGCAATGCAAATTATTTTACAATTGGAAAAAAATTAAGCCTGTGACAACCTTAAAAAAAAGTCTCATTCAAACACACTGCCATTGATACTGTAAAAAATTCCCTTTTCCATTGAAAAAGGTTAATCCTTTAAGTGGCTATTAAGTTATGTAAACAAACAGACATACATTTTTAAACCATATCAAAGGCGGAGTATGTTATTACAACTTTTTAGAACAGTTATTCATTCTCCTGTCATATTTTGGAACTCAGCCAAGCATTCATAATTGTTACAGCTATCAAAACATTAGCCTTTGGAATTCCAAAGTCTGAAATTGAAAGAAGAGATGGTGTCTTCTGCATCTCAAAGCAGATTGTCTGCCAGTCAATGGATAGGAGCAGGTGATTTAATTTTTTTTACCCTTCAAAAGCAAAGGATGGTCTTTTCATTCGGAGCTGTCTGTACAGTTAAATCCCAATGCCAAACATTTGGAAGATTTTCCAGCACATTTTCCACATTTTTGAATGCATTATGGAACTTTCTCCAATTGAAAAAATACTGTTATGCATGTCAACACTTGCAGAATGGTGGTCAATGTAATGGTTAACTTATCTTTGCAGGGCAAAGTCCCATGATGAAACATTGCTTAAAAAACATATCCATATTACAGTACAGTATTTAATAGTGACATTTGAAGTGTGAAAACATTTTACACTTGCCATTCAGAATGTTGCTGACTCCTCAGCAGGTTTCTCCCAGTGGTCCAAAGGGATGTTTTTATAGGGCTCCCAAAACCCATACCAGCAACAAAAATAACGTATGAAAGGGAATTCGAATTTCCTATGGTCCTTACCATGGCAATCCCAACCTTAGAAAATGTGCATTTTGCATCCAACCCATCCAAAGGCCACAGGAAAAATGACGTGCAGTTGGGAAGGTAGAGGAAAATAGGGTTTCGCGATCCAATTTGCACCTCCATTGGGAGATGAAAATCCGGCTCCGTGTATTTAGCTGCCTCTGCTGCTTTTCTCACCTCCTGTTGCCCCTTTGCCCTAGCCCTGAATTTTCACCTTTCTTAGTTTCTCTGCTTTCTTCTCCCATGTCCTGTCCAAGGGACCCTGCTCCCTTGATCTTATTCTCACTGAAGTGCTGACCACCTGACCTTCCTTCTTGATCCCCATATTGTTAACAGTTTTCTCATCCTCAGGCATTCTCCCCCTCCCATTCAAATCTGCCTTTGTTGCCCCTCTCAAAAAAATTGTCCTTGACCCTCTGTGCTGGAAACTATGAACCCCTCTCTAAAGTCCCTGAATGCATTGTTGCCTTCCAAATCTGTGCTCATGTTTCCTGGAACTTCATGTTTGAATCCTTCCAGCAGGTTTCTGCTGCAGTACCGAAATGGCTCTTGTCAGGGTCACAAATAACGTTCTATGTGATCATGACCATGGTAAACTGTCCCCACTTGTCCTTTTCAGCCTTTAAGGTGGTTGACCACAACACCCTCCAGCGCCTTCTTGTATCATCCAGCTGAATGGCATTGCACACACTTGTTTCCATGTTTACCTATTCAGTCGTACTCAGAGAATCACCTGATGACTTTTCTTCTCGCTCCTGCAGGGTTACCTCTGGTGTCCCTCGATCGATCCACATTTTACCCCCCCCCCCTCCATTTCTCATTTGTGTGCTGCCCCTCAGCAATACCATCTGAAGATGCAATGTCAGATTTCACACGTACACTGATAACATCCAGCTTTATGTCACCACCACTTCTTTTGATCCCTCCACTATCTCTAAATTGTAAGACTGTTTGTCTGACATCCAGTACTGGCTATGTATAAGTTTCTCCGAACTAAATATGGGAAGACAAAAAACATTGTCTTTCGTCAGAGCCACCAACTTGGTTCCCTAGCCAGTAACCCTATCCTTCCCCCTGACAACTGCCTGAGGCTGAACCAGACTACTCGTAAATTTTTATTGCTTTTGACAATGAGGTGAGTTTCTGACCACATATCTATGCCATCACTCAGAGTGCCAATTTCCACCTCCATTGTATTACTTCACTTCACACCTGCATAAGCTTATTTGTTGTTGAAAACCTTGTTCATATCTTGTCTACCTTTAAAATTGACCATTCCAATGAACTGCTGGCTGGCTTCACATGTTTTACCTTCCATAAACGTGAGGTCATCCAAAACTGTTCTGTCTTAAATTGCAGCAAGCCTTGTACATTAATCACCCCTGTGCTCACTGGCTTCTGGTCAGAAAATGCCTCAATTTTAAAATTCTCATCCTTTTATGAATCCTTTGTGACTTCACCTATCCCCATCTGTGTAACCTCCCACTAGATTTATAACCTCACCACCCCCTCCCCAAGATATCAGCACTTTTCCAATTCTGGCCTCTGCACATCCCCTGTTTTAATCGCTCTAACGTGGATGACCATGTCTTCAGTATCTGTCGAGGCCCTCAACTCTGCAATTCCCTCCCTAGACCTTTTTGCCTCTCTACCTTGCTTTCCTTCTTCAAACTTAACTGTTTAACCAAGCTTTTAGTCATCTGCCCTAACATCTGCTCACATGACTCTCAGATTTTGATAATGCTCATGTGAAGCGCCTTACATAAAGGCCCTAGATAAATGCAAGTTGTTTTTGCAAAACACCCACCTTATCTGAAACATTATGCCCAATATCCAGAGATCACAAAACATGCTGATTGCACATCAAAATTACTACTGTTATTGAACACATAAGCACCAGGCAATGACCATCTCCCCTTGACATTCAATAGCAATACCATTGCTGAATCCCTCATCATCAACATCCTGGGGGACACCATTGGCTAGAAATGTTATTGGACTAGCCATATAAATATTGTGGTTACAAGAGCAGTTCAGATGCTGGCAAGTCTGCAGCAAGGAACTCATCTCCTGACTCGCCAACAAAGCCTGTCCACCATCTATAAGGCACAGGTCAGGAATGTGACGGAATACACCCCACTTGCCTGCAAGAGTGCAGCTCCAACAACACGCAAAAAGCTCAACACCATCCAGGACATAGCAACCTGCTTGAACAGCACCTCATTCACTGCCTTAAACATTAACTTCCTCCACCATTGGCACACAATGGGAGCAGGATATAGCATCTACAAGATGCGCTGCAGCAACTTGTCAAAACTCATTTGACAGTGCCTTTCAAACCCCATGCCCTCTATCGCCCAGAAGGATAAGGGCAGCAGACGCATGGGAACACCATCACCTGCAAGTTCCCTTCAAGTCACATACCATATTGACTTGGTGACACTGTTCCTTCACTGTTGCTGGGTCAAATACCTTGAACTTGCTTCTTCACTGTACTGTGGTGTACCTATACCACATGGGACTATAGCGGTTCAAGAAGGCAGCTCACGGTTACCTTCTCAAGGGCAATTAGGGATGGGCAATAAATGCAAGCCTTGCCAGCCGTGCTCACATCCCATTAACTAATTAATTTTAAAAAACCTGCTTTGTCAGTTATTTGATTGGCTTTCTTGTTAAGAAAATAGAAATACTTCCTCGTACAGCAGCTGTTGCCATCAAATATCCCAGACAATTATTTTAATGCCTGTTTATGTGGGCAACTACATCGGTGTTGAAAGCTGTCTCATTCTTCCAGAAAAGTGTTGGACTTATTGTTTTGAGTCAGTGCATTACATTAAAATTACTTTTGAGGAATGCATGTTTTTTTATTTTTTGTAGAAAATACAATGTATTTCTGGTATCAATGAGCATTACTTGTTTTTGGCGTTATAGATGTGACTTGCTGCCTTCAATTAGCATGAATTATTAAAAACCAATTTCTTTGCATATGACTGTTTTTTAGCAAAGTACTATGTTCAGTCAATAGGTTTTTTTTTCCTTGATCCATGGTTAGATATGGCTATAGTTCAGGGACATTAACGAGACTGATTCTCCAGCATAGAATTTTCTGCTGTGTTAAGGGGAATCCCATGCCCTATTTCACTTCCGTGTGCCAACCCCATATGCTTTGTGTTAAATGGATGTTCACAGATATATGTCATAAAGATAATAATGATAGCGAATACTTAAGCTTTTGATATTATGCAAACCTAATTATATTAAAAAAAGATTAAAAATAAGTTTGCTCATCAGTTTGATGGACATCAATTTTGGGGATTCGAATGCAATAGCTAGGCATTCAAATGTGTTGAATTCAGGTTTGTGCCAGCAATCAATACCTATGCATCTTGTTTGTCGCCAATGTTCAAATCGACATTTCTATAACTCAGGGGAAAAAAACAAAAATGCACAAAATTTGACTTTGTCAGAAGTCACAAGGATACTTTTACTCATGTAAGTTGGTCACCCAGTGTTTTAATCAATCATTTCCAGGGCAACTGCAGCTTTAGGTTCTAACTTCTACACCCCACAGTATCTCTGAAACATCATAAAATAATTCCAAAACATTCAACAATTTTGTTTCCTGCAATAGCATTGAATGCAATTGCCAATTAGATTCTTGTTAGGCCCCATACCAGTTAGAAATTGGATTCAGAATATCCAAACTTGTTTCATATAGGATACTTGCGTTCATCATTGTCTTTTGATAGCACTTTTGGGGATTGAAAGACCTTCTGCAGCTTTTACACATGGCCCCATACTACATCTTTTAGGGCAAATTTCTTACACGTTTTAGAAATTTAGACAATATTCTTGAATCCAAAAACAAATCACCAAATATATCAAATGAAATATATTTTTGTTTTTAAAGAGAACATGGTGGGACAGTCAAATCACTGCAACTATGTCATGTTTTATTGCCCGGAATTTATAAAATGCACTTTTCTAATATCCTTTTACTTAGAAAATGCACTTCTCTAATGCCATTCCTTGTAGTCTAATTATTGTTGAAAAAAAGAGACATGTCGAAGCTTTTGTCTTGCACTCATTCGGACACTTTGCAAGAATACCAATATAAGGGGAAAACAACAATTTATACTGTATGAGAAGAGGGTGTTGATTGGTTGGCATTGATTGGTACAGGCATTGCCATTGAGGATGCATCAGTGGCTGACTGTTTGGGATACCTTGCCCATCCAAGCCAATATGACATAGACTGAGCACTTTTCAGGGCTGAAAATGACAGCCTTAGGCCCGTTCGTAAATTTGCATGCTATATAGCGCAAAATAATCTGATTAAGATAGCCATTATCCTGCAGGACACCTTCGATGCACCCTATTTCAGCATCAAGTTTGCATGGTGAGCAAATGGCTCGGGCCCCATTACAAGGTTGCCAATAAGACATGCCGAAAACAGCATGTCCCAGCCATTGTTCGCAACAGGGAAGGTACAGGCTGCAGTATGGCACATTTGCGTGTACTGGAAGCTACGTATATTAATACGCAGGACCCTGCCCTTTGCAGAAAGAACATGCAAGCACATTGCATCTGTTTCAGCTAAACAACTAAGTGACAGTCATTCACTGACACATTCTTCAGGACAATGCCTTGACCAATCAGGGTCAAGCTGCCTGGTTTAAATTTCAAACAATGCTGACAGTTAACTGTCACCGTCAACTGGTGTACCTCAGTTTGCTTTTTTGTATGGCCTTGTTAAACTGTGTCGCTACATTTGGTGATTTGTGTATTTGTACTCCCAGATCCCTTTGCTGTTCTACCACATTTAAATTATTTTCTAAGTAATGTGTAACCTCCTTATTTTTCTTGCCAAAATGTAATGCCTCACATTTATCTTTGTTGAAGTTAATTTTTCAATTATATGTCAATTCTACAGGTTTGTTAATATCTGGTCATTTGTTGCATTGACTATCTCCCACTTCGTTACTCTTCAAAAGATTAATCGAGGTTGATAAAGCAAGACTTTCCCTTTTGGAATCCATGCTGACTATTCATTATTATATTTTTAGTTCCTAGGTGTTCTCCTCTTCTCTCCTTTAGTATGGATTCTGTTATTTTTCCTGCCACTGATGTTAAATTGACTGGTCTATAGTTCCTTGGCTATGTTCTATGTCCCTTCTTAAATATAGGTTTAATGGTAGATATCCACCAGTGTTGGGCACTACACCTTTCTCTAATTAATTACTAAAATTGTGCTGTTTCTTCCCTGGATTCTTTTATGTCCATATGTAATCTGTCCAGACTTGGACATTTATCCTCTTTAAATTTGATTTATTTAATATTTCACCTTGTTTTATTTTAAATGCAGTTATCTCATTTCTAATTTCACCATCCATGTCCAAGTATCCCATTTCCCTGGTAAATAATGAAGCAAAGTAATTATTTAATATTTCTGTCGTTTCTTATTGTTGCCTACGATGTTATCCTGTCTGTCATTAAGTTGTCGTATTCCTATTCTGACTTTTCCTTTATTTGTTAATGCTTGTAAAATGTTTTACTATTTTGTTTTTTGCTCCTTCATAATTTTGTTTCCATCCTGTTCCAATCATGGTATAGTTGCCCCATGAAAAGGAACTCCTTGTTCTCACACCAGCTCTTTAGACAGGTGTTAATTCTCCTGATCTGACTTTGTTTGTTTCTGCGCGAATTTGCACATGGCTTGGGCGATAATCAGAGATAATTACTCTCAGGGCCTGCTTTTTAATTTATTACCTACTCATGATATTGCCTCAGTAGGCTCCGCCTCCCTGTTCCTACTTAGGTTGTTTGTTCTGACATAGGCCATGGCAACTGGATTATCCCCCTCTCTTTCCAAATTTGTCTCCAACCACCATGAGAGATCCCTGACCATCTCGTAGGTTTTTGGGATTCTTGTTCCTGGCTACAGAGGATGCTACCTTTTCCCAAATTATGGAATCCCCTATCACTACCACACTTCTAATCTGCTCTTGACCCTGCTTGGACTGTCTTCTGAGCCACTATGCTTCAGTTTGCATTGTGGCTGGCCTGCCGCAGTCTTTTGCCTTGTTCATTCAGTTAACCTGTATGCCATACCTGTTGGACAGGACCAGTGTTGCTCAATCATTCTCATAAATCCCTGCTTCCTAATAGTCACACCCACTTTTCCTGAACCTGTGCTTTCCCCTCGGATGTGATTATGTTCCAGTTATATGAATGACTCTAAGCTGGAGTGATTGTCTCACTTTCCACAAACTCTTAAATACTCTGGTCCCAACACATAGTCTGCCATGTCATCTCTTGTCATTTTTCTTTATTTGTTTAATGATACACCTGAATAAATTCAGTTAATTTTCTGAAACAATTATTTGTAGATATTGATTAGTCTAGTTCGTTAAGTTATTAATTTAGTGAAGTTATAGATTTCTGCAGCTTTTAGTTTAAACAAATCCCTCGCTTAGAGAGGCAAATAATTGCTGCATTACGCGTCAGCCAATCACCTACCTGCTGACCCTGTGAAATCGCTTCTTGATTTTCTTTAAGTTTTCCCATTGCTGCTTCTTTCATCCCTGTGTCCCGCCTCTGGCCTCACTCCCAACACTGCTCTCGGCCCTCAAGTCACTGTTCCTTTTATCCCCGTGTCTTGACTCTGGTTCTGCGCTCCTGACTGTGCAGAGAAATGGACAGTATTTGAGGGAGTTACCATCACACTGGTCTTGTGGAAATAAAGTCATGTCTTCACATTAAGGATACCCTCCATTGTGTTGTGTGGCCAATCATCTCAGTTCCAGGACATCACTGCAGGAGTTCCTAAGGGTAGTGTCCTCAGCCCAACCATCTTCAGCTGTTTCAGCAATGACCTTCCCTCCATCGTAAGGTCAGAATTGGGGATGTTCGCGGATTAATGTTCAGCATCATTCATGACGACTCAGACACTCAAGCAGTCTGTGCCCCTATGCAGCAAGGCCTGGACAATACTCAGGCTTGGCCTGATAAGTGCAATCAACGTTTGTACCAGACAAATGACCATCTCCAACAAGAGAGAATCCAACCATCTATCCTTGACATTCAATGGCATTACCATCACTGAATCCACGATTATCAACATCCTGGGGGTTCCAATGACCAGAAACTGAAATGGACCAACCATGTAAATACTGCGGCTACAAGTGCAGGCCAGAAGCTGGGAATTCTGCAGAGAGTAACTCACTTTCTAACTCCCAAAGCCTGTCCACCATCTTCAAGACTCAACTCAGGAGTGTGATGGGATACTTTCCACTTGCCTGGATGAGTGCAACTCCAACAACATGCAAGGAGCTCGATACCATCCAGGACAAAGCAGTCTACTTGATTGGCACCCCATCCACCTCAGTAAACATTTATTCCCTCCACCACTGATGCAGCAATGTGTACCATCTACAAGATGCACTGCAGCAACACACCAAGTCTTCTTCGACAGCACCTTCTAAACCTGTAAATTCTACTACCGAGAAGGACAAGGGCAGCAGATGCATGGGAACACCACCACCTGCCAATTTCCCTCCAAGTGTCTCACCATCCTGAGTTGGAGCTATATCACTGTTCCTTCACTGTTACTGGGTCAAAATCCTAGAATTCCCTTCCTAACAGCACTCCGGGTGTACCTACACCATTTACACATACACATATATAATTATATATGACGCACACCATTTTGAAAAGACAGACAGAATGGAAAAAAGGAGTAGCCCAGACAGTAAAGGATTACATGAGTGAGAAAAGATCTTGGTTCAGAAGATCAGGAAGCATGATCAGTATGGGTAGAGGTCAGGAATAACAAAGGTGAGTAAACATTGGTGGGAGTAGTTATAGGCCCCCTAATAGTAGTTAAACCATTGGACAGAGCATTAAACAATAAATAATTGGAGCTTATAACAAGGGCCCTGTAATGACTGAAATGATTTTCATCTTCATGTAGACTGGACAAATCAAATTGGCAAAGCTGGTTTGGAAGATGAATTTATAGAATGCTATCATGACAGTTCCCTGGAATAAGACGTTGTAGAACTGAATAGGGATAAATGTATTTTAGATCGACTACTGTGGAATGAGGCAGGGTTAGTTAGTAATCTCATCTGCTGGGAAAAAGTGATCATAATACAATTTAATTCCATATTAAGTTTGAAAGTAGCATACTGCAGTCCCAAGCAAGAATCTTAAACTCAAACAGAGCCAATTACAAAGGCATGATGGGAGAGATGGCTAAGGTTGATTGGGTAAATAGACTAAAAGGTATCTGGGTAAATAAATTTAAAAAGAAACAATTCAAAATGTTCAACAATATTCCATTGAAAAACAAAAACCCAACAAGAAAGATCCATTCACTGCTAAACAGGGAAGTTAAGGATCATAAGTTAAAAGAAGAATGAAATGAGTAATGTGGCATATAAATTTCAGTGCAATGGCAGATATGTAGGACATATGTCCCAATCACTGGCAGATTGTATAAAAAGCATGCCCTTAGAGTCCTCAAAAGCACGAAGGAACCATTGCTGAAGCAGTCTTTGACCTTCTATCTTTCATGACAACAATTCTTTCTTCCTTGTTCCAACCTCCAAGTGCTTTAACTTGCATGTTTGGAATTTTCCTTTAAATATGGTGTTTAAATCATATCATGAATGTTGGTATCACTCACGCCCACTGATGCTAATTTGTCAGAAAACCCTCAAATGGTATGTTAATACTGTGGTTGTGTTAAAAAGCCACTGATGGGCTCATCATACACTTCTGAGTTTGCTGGGTGCTAATCCATGCCCCCATCAGACTTGCTGTCAACAGGGAATACAACGCTCACTTATGTAATTTCTCCTCATAATTTAACTCTTGGAATCCAGATATCATTACATAAGAACATAAGAAATAGAAGCAAGAGTAGACAGCACAGTCCATCAAGCCTGCTGTGCCATTCAATACAATCGTGGCTGATGTTGGGCTTCAACTCTATTTTCCCGCCTGCTCCTCATATCCCTTAATTCTCTGAGACCCCAAAAATCTGTCAATCCCAGCATTAAATATATTCAAAGACGGAGCATCCATCGACCTCTGGACTAGAGAATTCTAAATATTCACAACCCTTTGACTGAGGAAACTTCTGGTAAACCTAGGCTTGCAGTCCCTCCAAGGCCAATATTCTTCCTATAAAGTACTCTAGGTGTGTTGTAATCAGTGCTTTGTATGGCTGAAGCATGACTTCTATCTTATTGTATTCCAGTCCTCAGGTGACACTAAATTTGGAAGTGTGAATTGTGAGGAGAAAAGTGATAAGTCTTCAACAAGACATAGGCTGGTAGAATGGATGGACATGTGGCAGATGAAATTTAATGCACCGAAGTGTGAAGTGATACATTTTGCTGAGCAGAACAAGGATAGGCAATATAAAATGAAGGATATAATTCTAAAGGGTATTGCTGAAAAAAGATACATGCTTTCAGAGCATTTCATCGTGTACTCATCAGGACAGATTTGTAAAAATACTAAATCTCAAAGGGGACAACAATTTATGCTGCACGAGAAGAGGGTGATGATTATTTGGTGGAGGCGTTGTCATGGAGAATGCACCAAGGAACAGCTAACTGCCAAGCTTTTGTTTAAATTCAAACCAGGATAGTTGACCCTGATTGGTGATGGCATTGCTGTGGGGAATGAACCAGGGAATGGCTGTCCCCAAGCTTTAGCTTAGTTGACAGCACCGTCTTATAATGCAGTATAAATTGTTGTTCCCTTTGAGATTTGGTATTCTTGCGAATCTGTCCTGATGAGTGCAAGACGAAAAGCTTCAACAGCATATCTCTTTTTTTAGCAAAACTTAAGTTCTGTGCTACCAAGCAACTAATTCTAAAGGGGGTGCAGAAGCAGAAAGACAAGGAGGTGTGTGTGCACAAATTGTTGGAAGTTTGTGGCAAGTTGCGAAAGTAATAAATAAGGCTTTATATGTCAAGGTATAGAGTACAAAAACAAAGGAGTTATGGTGAACCTTTATAAGACACTGGCTCAGCCTAAACTGAAGATTTATGTCCAATTCTGTGTACCACACTTTAGGAAGCATGTGAAGGCATTCGTGTGCAGGAAAAATTTACAAGAAGGATTCCAGGGATGATGGATTTTAATTACTTGAATAGATTGGAAAAGCACGGTTTTTTTTCTGCTTTAAGAGAAGTTTGAGAGGAAATTTGATTGAGGTTCAAAACAACGAGGGCCTGGACAGAGCAGATGGGGAGAAACTCTTTCCATTGGCGCAAGGGTTGAGAACCAGAAAATATTGATTTAAGGTGAACAGTAAAAGAACCAAAGGTGACATGGAAATCCTTTTTATACAATGAGTGGTTAAGATCTGGAATGTACAGCCTGAAAATGTGGTGGCAGCAGATTCAGCTTTGGATTTCAGAAGAGAATTGGATAAACACCTGAAGAGAAAATAATCTCAGGACTATGAGGAAAAGGCTAGTGAGTATGACTTGCAGATTTGCTCTTGCAGAGAGAGGCACAGACATGATGGGGTGAATGGCCACCTTTTGTGTTGCAGCCATTCTATAATTCTATATCAAGGCCATAATTCCATTAGCCTTTTAAAATATTTTCTGTATCTGTGACATTTTAAGTTGAGGCAGGTTTAATAAATGACCTCAGAGTAAAACAGTGACCATAACATGGTAGAATTTAGCATTCAGTTTGAGTGTGAGAAACTTGGGTTGGAAACAACTGTACTAAACTTAAATAAGGGTAATTACAATGGAATGCGGGCAGAGTTGGCTGAAGTGGACTGGGAAACCAGTTTAGCAGAAAAGATGGTTAATGAAAAATGGCAGATGTTAAAGAAAATGTTCATGACTCACAACAAAAGATATCCCAGTGAGGAAGAAGGATTCTAGGAGGGGGGTAAACCAGCCATGGTTAACCAAGGAAGTTAGGGATGGTATCAAATTGAAAGAAAAAACATGTAACGTGGCAAAGAATAGTGGTAAACCAGAGGATTGCTACAGATGTTGTGGAGGGTTTAAACTAACTTGGCAGGAGTATGGAATCCTGAGAGGAGGTTCAGCATGGGAAGATGCACAGCCAAATATAGAAGAGAGAGCAAGTGAGTCCAGAAAACATAGAAATTATAGGCTGGTTAAGCCACAAGGGAGTTTGACAAGGTTGGATGGTATTTATTTTAATGCAAGGAGTCTGATGAATAAGGCAGATGAGTTGAGGGCACAAATTAACACATGGAAGTATGATGTCATTACTGTCACAGAGACATGATTGAGAGAGGGGCAGGATTGGCAGCTCAATATTCCAGGATATTGAGATAAAAACAAAAAACTGCGGATGCTGGAAATCCAAAACAAAAACAGAAATACCTGGAAAAACTCAGCATTGGCGGAGAAGAACAAAGTTGACGTTTTGAGTCCTCATGACCCTTCAACTTCACTCCTTTCCTATTTCTACTTAGTTCTGCTGAAGGGTCATGAGGACTCGAAATGTCAACTTTGCACTTCTCTGCCCATGCTGCCAGACCTGCTGAGTTTTTCCAGGTATTTCTGTTTTTGTTCCAGGATATAGGGTCTTCAGACGAGACAGGGAAGGAGGTAAAAGAGGAGGGGGTATCGCAATATTGATCAAGGAATCAATTACAGCAAGAAGGAGGGATGACATCTTACAAGGCTCCTCAAATGAATCCATATGAGTAGAACTGAAAAACAAAAAAGGAGCAATCACATTGCTGGGAGTGTACTAGAGGCCCCCAAACAGTCAGTGAGAAATAGAAGAGCAGATATGTAGGAACATTTCAGAGAAGTGTAAAAATAATAGGGTAGCAATAGTGGGGGATTTCAACTTCCCCAACATTAACTGGGTTAGTCATAGTGTGATAGGTTTAGTGGGAGCGGAATTCTTAAAATGCACCCAGGAGAGCTTTTCAAGCCAGTACGTAGAAGAGAGGGGGCGGTCTTGGACTTAATTTTAGGGAATGAAGCTGGGCAAGTGGTAGAGGTATCAGTGGGGGATCATTTTGCATACAGTGATCATTGCTCCGTTAGATTCAAGGTTGTTCTGGAAAAGGACAAGGATGGGCCAGAAATCAGAGTTCTACATTAGGGGAAGGTCGATTTTAAAAAGATCAGATATGATTTGTCCAGAGTGGACTGGGAGCAGCTACTTTTAGGTAAATCTGCATTAGAGCAGTGGGACTCATTCAAGTATGAAATAGGGCCAACATATTCCAGTAAAGACAAAGGGTGGCACCAACAAATCCAGGGAAAGCTGGATGTCGAGGGATATAGAGGATTGGATAAAGAGAAAAAGGGATGCTTATGGCAGATCCGGAGGGCTCAAAACAGTGGAAGTCCTAGAGGAGTACAGAATGTGTAGGGGAGAACTTAAAAAGGAAATTAGGAGAGCAAAAAGGGGGCATGAAAAAACATTGGCAGGTAACATAAAGGAAAATCCAAAGTTATTTACAAGTACATTAAGAGTAAGAGGATAACTAGGGAAAGAGTAGGGCCCATTAGGACCATAGTGGTAATTTGTGTGTGGAGCCGGAAGACGTAGGTAGGGTTCTAAATGAATACTTTGTGTCGGTGTTCACAAGTGAGAGGGATGAAGTGGGTATGGAAATTAGACAGAAGGACTGTGATATAATTGAAGAAATTAGCATAGAAAAGGAGGAGGTTCTCAGTGGTCTGGCAGGCTTAGAAGTAGATAAATCTCCATTCCTGGATGAAATGCATCCCAGGCTGTTGAGTGAGACAAGGGAGGAGATAGCAGGGGCGCTGGCAATAATTTTCAATACCTCTCTGGCCACAGGAGAGGTGCCAGAGGACTGGAGTATAGCCAACGTGGTACCGTCATTCAAGAAGGGAGGAAGGGATAAACCAGGAAACTACAGGCCAGTCAGTCTAACCTCAGTGGTGGGGAAACTATTGAAAGCAATTCTGAGGGACAGAATTAATCTACACTTGGAGAGGCAGGGATTAATCAAGGATAGGCAGCATGGTTTTGTTAAGGGGATGTCATGTCTGACCAAGTTGATTAAATTTTTCGAAGAGGTGACCAGTTGTGTAGATGAGGGCAATGTATTTGACGTAGTCTCCTTGGACTTCAGCAAGGCTTTTGATAAGGTCCTGCATGGGAGACTGATAACGAAGGTAAGAGCCCATGGGATCCAAGGCAATTTGGCAAATTGGACCCAGAATTGGCTGAGTGACAGGAAGCAGAGGGTGATGGTTGAGGGGTGTTCTTGTGACTGGATGCCTGTGTCCAGTGTGGGTCCCTTGCTGTTTGTGATATCTATGCAAACAATTCAGACTTGAATATAGGAGCATTGATCAGTAAGTTCGCGGATGACACGAAAATTGGTGGGGTGGTAAATAGTGAGGAGGATGGCCTTAGATTACAAGAGGATATAGACGGGCTGGCCAGATGGGTTGATCAGTGGCAAATGGAATTTAATCCGGGTAAGTGTGAGGTGAGGTGATGCACTTGGGCAGGACAAACAAGGCACGGGAATACATGATGAATGGTGGGACCCTGGAAAGTACCGAGGATCAGAGGGACCTTGGTGCGCATGTCCACCGGTCCCTTAAGGTAGCAGGACAGGTAGATAAGGTGGTTAAGAAGGCATATGGGATACTTGCCTTTATTAGCCAAGGCATAGAATATAAGAGCAGGGAAGTTATGCTGGAACTGTATAAAACGCTGGTTAGGCCACATCTAGAGTATTGCGTGCAGTTCTGGAACCTGCGTTCTAGGAAGGATATGATTGCACTAGAGAGAGTGCAGAGGAGATTTACCAGGATGTTGCCTGGGCTGGAGAGTTTTAGTTATGAGGAGAGATTGGATAGACTGGGGTTATTTTCCCTGGAGCAGAGGAGATTGAGGGGGGACATGATTGAGGTGTATAAAATTATGAGGGATGTGGATAGGGTAGACAGGAAGGAACTTTTACTGTTGGTGGAGAGATCAGTAACCAGGGGGTATAGATTTAAGATAAGGGATGGGAGGTTTAGAGGGGATGTGAGGAGGAATCTTTTCACCCAGTGGGTGGTGGGAATCTGGAACTCACTGCCTGAAAGAGTGGTAGAGGCAGATACCCTCATAACATTTATGAAGTATTTGGATGTGCACTTGCGATGCCATGGCATACACGGCTATGGGCCTAGTGCTGGAAAATGGGATTAGAATAGTTAGGTACTTGTTTGACTGGCACAGACTCGATGGGTCGAAGGGCCTTTTTCTGTGCTGTAGACCTCTATGACTGTATGGCTCTATAATGCCATCGAGCAGGTGAGGACTGGTGGAGGGCCGGCCCAGGTGCCGATGCTTAGCCCGTTAATTAATGTTATTATTTTTTTCATTACTGGTGTTTTGTTTGTGTTAATTTTGTTGAGTCCCAGTCCTTGATCCAACATTAGTTTCCTTGTCGTTTCTGGCATACAGACCTCTTCTCGTGTGAATACTGTTGCAAAGTAATTAGTCAGCATTTTTGCAGTTTCCTTATTTTATTGACAATATAACAGTTATAAGTTTTCAAGATGCCGTCGTTGCGCCTTTTTCCTAATATAACTGTAATTTAGAAAAGATGTATATATCCCTGCAAGTTTCCTTTCAAACTACCTTTTTGTAGTTCTTATTATTGCTTGTCACCCTTTGCAATTCTTTGCATCCTTGCCAATCGCCAGGATCTGTGTTTTTTCATTTTTGTGTACTTTTAGTGTTATACTTAGCGCTTCAGTTATTCATGGTAATATTCTCTTGTAGAGCTCTTGCCTCTTAGGGGTATAAACTGATTCTGTACCATATTAAGTTCTTTTTTGAAAACCATGTCCCTTCCCCCACCCACCCCCGAGCAATCATCTGTTGTTTTATCCATTAACAGGTTTACTGTGGACTGTCTCTGTCTCATCCAATTGAAGTCAGCGTTCCATAATCAAGAAAAACAGAAGCTGCTTTATGTTTCTCCCTTTCAAACTCAGCGTTGAATTCCATTATATTACAATCACTATTAGATAAATGTTCACATACTGTTTGGGTATTAACTAAATCTGACATTACTCATTCCTAAATTTATTGCAATAAATTTATTGGTTCTGGAATATATATATATATATGTTATATATATGTATATATATATATATATATATATATATATACACATATATGTTATGAAAACTATCCTGGATACACAGAAGAAATTCACTACCTTTCTGCCACGTGCTAGTCTACTTATTCCAATTTATATGAAAGTTAAAACTTCCTATTTTAAACCACTCTACTTTTGCAACCTGCTTGTCCAGTCTCTGCATTTACACAATCTACAATATCACAGCTGCTACTGGGAAGCCTATACCCAACTCCTATTACAGTCTTAAATTCTTTTTTAGTTCTCAATTCTACCCATAAAGTCTCCACTGCCTGTTCGCCTCTCGTTATATATTATTACCATTGATGTGTTTTACCCTCAATCATTAAGGCCGCTCCTCCCTGTCTACCAGTTCCCTGTTTTTTTCCTGTAGACCTTATAATTTGACATATTTAGTTCCCAGTCCTGATTGTCTTGCAACTTTGTCTTCATAATGGCTACCATGCCAGACCCTTCAAGATGAATTTGGGCCTACAATTCATTCAATTTGTTCCTTAGAAAAAAGTAGATGCAGTTTTCACTAAGACAAAAATGGATTTCATATTGATAGAGCTAAAAGATAATAAAGGATCAATCACATTAATAGGTACAGTCTACAGACCACCTTATAGTGGAAGGGAGCTGGCTGAAGCCATATGCAGAGAATTTATGGAGCTGAGTTAAAACATAGAATAATTATTATGGGGATTTCAATTTCTTTGATAATTGAACAGAAGAAATAGATATAGGGGAGAAGGGAATGTAATTCCTACAACGTGTACAGGGCTCCTTTCTAATCCAATTTTTAAAAAGCCCAACAAGAGAAGATTTGCTATTGAAACTAGTAATGGGGAAGGAATCAGAGTAGCTAAGAGAAGTAAGGTGAGGGGAACATCTAGGCAATCATGACCCGAATATAATACACTTTTAGATGATGACAGAAAAGACATAAGTATGACAGAAACCAGAACATCTCATTTTGAGAGTCTATGAATAGAACTTGGAAAAATAAAAGGGGGAACAATATTGGAAAAGAGTGATATAGAACAGCACATTTTAGGAACATAAGAAATTGGCTTACGCTTCTGCTCCTATCAGCTGCTTGAGCCTGCGCCATTGTTCACCCCTGCCATATAATCCTTGACTCCCTTGTCAATCAGAAATCTAACTCAGCTTTGAATATAGTCAGTGACCTAGCCTCCATTGCTCGTTGAAGAAGAGAATTCTAGAGAATAATGACCCTTTGAGAGAAGAAATCCCTCCTCATCTAAGTCTTAAATGGGAGATCCCTTATTTTGAAACTGTGCTCCTAGTTCTGGATTCCCCCATGAGAGGAAACATCCTCTCAGAATCGTATATGTTTCAATAAGATCACCTCTCATTCTTCTTAATTCCAATGAGCATAGGTTCAGCCTGCTCAACCTTTCCTCATAACACAACCCTTTCATCCCAGGAATCAGCCTAATGAACCTTCTCTGAATTGCTTCCAATGCAAGTTTGTCCTTCCTTGAGTAAGGTGCCCTAAATTGTACACAGTACTCTAGGTGTTGTCTCACCAGTGCCCTATACAGTTGTGCACGGTGTTCAACTGAGTGCAGGAAGATATATTCTGCTAAAAGAGAATAACAAACTAAGAACCAGCAAGACTCCAAGGATGAATAAAGTCATAAGGGAACAATGGAGGGCTAGGAAAAAGGCATTAGTAGAGTGCATAGACAACAGAGGAATGCATGATCAGAGAGAATACAAAGAGATTAAGAGAGATGTCAAAGAAGAAAGCAAAATTATGAAATTAAATTATCAAGGAACAAAAAACAATATAGTAAAATATTTTACATCAGCTAAAAGAAAGGAAGGCCAGGATGGAAATAAGACCATTATGGCATAGACTTGATAATACCATAGGGAATGATAGAGAAATAGCAGAAATATTGAATAATTATTTCACTTCAGTATTTACTGAGAGATGGAACAAGTAAACATGATGTTGAATGATGAGATGAGCAATGAGATATGTCTTTAAAATTAAAAAATGGGAATGTACTGAATAGACTCGGAGGATTAAGCCTCTGGTCCGGAATCAAGGGAAGAGATAGCAGAGGCAATACTGCACATATTTAATAATTTGTTAGAAAAAGGCGTAGTGCCAGAGGATTGGTGGATATCTGATGTAGCTCCTATATTTAAAAATCGGAGCTCAAAACTTTATGGGCCAAATAGTTTATGGACCATCGGTGGTAGGAAAAATATTGGAACCCCTACTAACGAAGAGAGTAGAGAAACATATAGAAACAAAAGAAAAATGAATAGTCAGGATGGATTTCAAAAGGGAATATCTTGCTGACTGACCTTATTAAATTTTTTGAAGAGGTAACAGAGAGTAAGCAACGGTAATGCAGAAGATGTAGTTTGTGGGTTTTCAAAAGGCCTTTGATAAGGTGTTCCACAATAGACGAATGAATAAGATCAGGGAATGTGGAATCAGGGGAAAATGGCAGATGGATTGCTACCTGGCTTCAAGGCAGAAAGCAGAGTGTGGGGGTAAAGGGTAGTTCTTGAGAGTGGCAGTGACCACTGTTTAGAATATATGTTAATGATTGTAACTTTGAAATCAAAAATACAATTTCTAAATTTGCGGATCATACCAAATTCGAGGGGATAGGCAACACTGTGGCTTACAGGAGGACATTAATAAACTTGCAGAATGGGCAAATAATTGACAAATGAAGTTCAACACAGACAAATGTGAGTTAATACATTTTAGAAATTACTTATTACTTTGAAGGTGAGAGTCTAGGTGGAGTCGAGGAACAGGGGGACCTTGGTGTACAAATACATCAATCACTAAATGTTGTGCCACAGGTTAGCAAGGCCAAAAAATAACATAAACCAAGCATTCAGCTTTATTTCTAGAGGTATAGAATTGAAAAGTAGGGAAGTTATGCTAAACCTCTATCAAACCTTGGACAGACCAAACTTAGAGTACTGAATGTGGTTCTGGTCACCATATGATGAAAAGGATATAGAGGCACTGAAGAGGGCGCAGAGAAGGTTTGCAAGGATAATACCAGAAATGCGAGAATACACATATTAGGAAAAGATTGACAGGCAGGGTCTATACTCTTGTAAAAGGAAGGCTAAGGTTTAACCAATAGAGGTCTTTAAAATTATGAAAGGTTTTGAAACAGAGGGGGAGAATGTTTGCTGTTGTGGGGAAGAGCATAACAAAATACCATCAATATAAAGTAGTCACCAAGAAGTCCAATAGAGAACTGAGAAGAGCCTTCTTTACCCAAAGCCTAGTGAAAATGTAGAACTTGCTACCACAGAAAGTGGTTGAAGTGAATAATATAGATACATTTAATAGGGAATTAGAAAATCATATGAGGAAAAAGGGAATAGAGGGTTACAATAATAGATTTAGATGTGGAAAGATGCGAGACGTAATGAAGCGTAAATGCCAGCATGGACTTGTTGGGCTGAATTAGCCCTGTATATCCTATGTATCCATGCGTTTGTGTGACATGTTTATTTGGGCCACACTCCTAACCTGTCCTTCTGCTTTAATATTTTACTGTCACATTTCTTAATTATCTCTCCTCATTTAATTCCTTCACATCTTTTAGTTTTCCTTTTACCTGTGGTGCCTAAAGTGCGATTTCTGATTGTTACTCTACCTTTTTTCCCATTTGCTTGTTTTAAAACTATTATATGTACCATCCTTTTCACCTGAGCCCTCCCTCCTTTACTAATTTAAAGTCCTTGTAATTAAAGTCCTATTTATCCTTTCTGTTTGGATTCTTATCCCAGCCTAATTCAGTTGGAGTCTGGACTGTGGCACAGTTCTGTTCTGTCCTAATACTGATGCCCATGAGCCCCCCTCACCACTCCTTTAGCTGCGTGTTCACCCCCTTAATCCTTTTATCCCTTCACCAATTTTCACATGGCTCAGGTAATAATCCTGAGATTATAACCTTTCAGGATCTCCTTCGTTAATATTGCTCCCTAGTTCCCTGTGCTCTTGCCTAGACTTCCCCAATGTTTTGGTCCCAATATGGACCACAACAACTGGATTCTCCCCCTCCCTCTCTTAGCTCTTCTGCAGCTGTGAGGTGTCCTTAATCCTGACACAGGGCAGGCAATGCACTTTCAGACTGCCTGGTTGGGCCATGGAATACAGTAATTCCACTGATTCTGCTGAATACTATCACTACCACATTTCTTTGCACTCCCCCCCATTTCAGTGGCTTCCTAGACCATGATGCCATAGTCAGTTTGCTCATCCGTCCCCTGCAGATTATGCTGTCATCCACACAGTAGGACTATACTTTGGATATTGCCTTAGAAATACTTCAATACATTAAAGGTTTCTTTTTATTTGTACTATTGTGATGAAGTTGGTACAGATTTTATTTTGAATTATAGAACTGTTTGATTTTAACTGACATGCTTTTCTTTCAACCATTTTGCAGTTCACTGATGCTAGTGAAATTTTAGGTATCGTTAAATGCTCAAATTTGCAATAATTCCTGTGTATTTAATAAAACTCAGTACTCGTTCTTAATATTTATTGAAGTACTATATATGTAAAACATTTTGTCTTATTAAATATTAACATTCCAGAAAGACTTGGGTATTTATAACAGTTGCTTTCAGTCAAAATTAGTGGCTTCTTTATTTATGACTCCTGAAGGATTTTCTATGATATTTTTCAGATTGTATGAGCAAAATATGCAAATATTTGTACTGTAGCTTTTTGATTTTCAAATTTGGAAAAACGATTGCCTATCAATCTTGGAAACTCTTACATTTAAGATGATATGGTTTATCTTGTTTTTGCAACAACCAGTTTTGCTTTTGCAAGCCTTGAAGCATTATAGTATAATTGCCTTCATTTTATAAATTTGTGTCCTTATTTCAAATATTAGTCTTATTTTGAAGAAAAATCTGGTGGTAAATTTGAAGTTCTGAACTAAAATGCAACAGAAGTGTTCAGGATACTGTTTAAATATGTTAAAATAATTATTTAATATCCAGTACTTTGAAAAAGAGGTTAGATATAATTACTGTGCTTATTTTTAATGCATACAACTCAGTGCATGTGAAGTCAGAGAAATAAAAAAACAATTATTAAATGTACAGAAATAGAAAATTGAAAGCCCAATTGAGCAAAGGTCTGATTACGGCCTCTGAAGTGCACCGTGATGCTACACTGAAATCTGCAGCCCCAGAGGAGAAGAGCTCTAAGGCCCCCTATAGACATATGAAGACCATTTTCAAGCTATAATCCATTGAAATGCACTAGTAATTTTTTTCCTGCCAGGACACTCCCTGCCTGGTGTCACTACTTGTGTTCTCGTGGGAACAAGTTAACCAATAACAACCATGTAGCCAGATGTCTCGTTCTTCAGGAATCCCAAAGGCCAACCAGTGGAACACAGCAGCATTTGCTGTGGGCTGAAGATCAAAGATTTTTGAGCATTTCTTTGGGGCACGATGTGCGTTGCTCATCTTTCAGTTCCCATTCATAGAGAGAATTTAAAACAATAACTCCAGGATCAGCAGAAATGGAAAGCACAGCTGTTAATTAAAAGTGAATTATGATCCATGTATTCTACAATAACAAGATATTAATAACTAAAATTTTTATTGTGCTGTTAAATATTATGTGGATTTCCAGTTGAAACATAGCAGAATTAAACAGAGGAATAACTCCTCTAAAACTATTTTGCCTTGCAAACAATAAGCTAAAATGTAGTATGTGGTGTATCCTCCCTTTACACCCCTCCCAGTGTGAAAAAATTGCAGGTTATTTAGTGGTAAGCTAAATGAGCAGTATTTCCTACCTGGAGTTGACTTATGGTAGATGAGCTAAATCTGCAAAAACGTAGTTAAGGAAATTATGTACCTTATATGTGTACTGAAAGTGCCCTGTTTTAAAGAGATTAAAATCATCTTGTATTTAATTCCCTTCAGATATGTTTTTGAATTTTCTCAGTTTTTGTCCCTTTTTGATATTGAGTAATTTGCTGCATGTTATCAATTGTGAAACTTAGGAGAAATAAAATCTTTATTTCTGGACCTCTGATTGGACTGCTGCAGTCTACTGCTTTTAATTCAAAGTTGCTGGATTCAGTGCATTTTCCCCTAACATTTAGAATTCTAAAATAATATTAACTTGTGCTTATGATACTACACTAACAACCTAGAGGTCATGAATTCAAATCCCACAGTTGCAAATTGTGAAATTAAATTCCTCCACCAGAAAGATATCCATGAAAGCTTTTGGAGAGTCATAAAAGCCCAATGGGTTCACTAACATTCTTCTGGAATGTGAGCCTGCCACTCTACAAAACTGTATGTTAAATTTCAAACTAAGTGGTTCTCTCTTGATGCTCCTTTAAATAAACAATTGCTACCAAGTTTAAAAAAAAAACCCAAAAAATACTGACTAATTGGCATTGACCCAGGCATTGTATCTGACTCCTCCAAGACATCCTAACTTCAACATGTATTATCATTCCTTCATTGTCACTGGATCAATGGGCTGGAATTTTCTGCCTAATACCATTGGCACAAGAACTGCAGACGTTCAAGAAGAAAGCCCAACACCTTATTGGGACAACTGGAGATGTGCAATAAATGTGGCCTTGCTATTGCCACCACATCCCCTGAGGAGGAAAAAACATTCCTTGCAGAAAAAGAAAACCTCGTTGCTGTGCTTTAACCTCAACTCTAGAAGAGTAGCTTCTATGCACAAGTGTAAATGTCTCCCATAGCAACTGATATAAAATTGTCCAAGCCTTCTTCAGTTCAGACCAGAGAAGGGGCAGTTAACATATCAATTTGGTTGGAATTTAGATGGAGGCTGAGAGGTGAAATTATAAACCCATTCTGTCCTCAGTGGATGGCATTTTAAAGATCTCAGCATGAAGCTAGTTGCTTCTTTGGCTTCAGTGTTAATTTTCCCTATGTGACTGAATCCAGGCAGGAGGAACAATTAACATGTAGCGGGGGAGTTCTCAACACCCCTTTCCTTTGCTGCATTCCCACCTGGGAGTAAAAATCGAGGCCGATGTGTTGCCCAGAGGTTGAGTTTTTTTTAAAGTATGTTTACTCAATTCTATGCATTGTATAATATGTTTATATGTTCCTTCAATTTCTTTGCTTACTTAATATGCTGCATATCTATTATAATTTTCTAATAAATGGGGAAAACATTTAATATTTTTCACCTAATTTATTTTCTATTTATAACCTTAGCCATATTTTTGAAGGGAATTTATTTTTTGTAGCTCAAGATGTATCAACAAAAGCTGTTAAATGAAATCCCTTTCTCATTGTAATTCTATATTTAAGTATAGTTATGTAATTACCAGAGAGTAGTGAGCACTGTTTACCTGGGACTAATGAAAGTTGAAATTTTGAGTTATGCTGTTTTCATAGAACAATCACAACACTGATTTGAAAAAAAGTAATCCATTACTGCTATGAAAATATACAATTGGTTACTGGGGCCATGGAAACTGTTTACCTAATCCTAGGCCCTGCTGTGCAATATTCATGAACTACTGACTAGGTGATGCACTAAATGTGGTCCATGTTGACTTGCTTGCCTTTTAAAATTTATTCCATCTTTCCTGGTTTTCAGCATTGTGCATTCCTTTGCTGAGTGGTTTTCCTGAACGGTTTAGCTGAGATTCAGAACTTATCACTTGATGACAATGCAATTTTATCCTACTGAATTAGTAGACAGAAGCATTGTAGCAATGGGCTATATTTTAGATGTGTGGTTTCTGTTCCAGTGGGAAGTGTTCTTAATGGTACTGTTGCCAAAATAATTTCTGTTGTGAACTTTTAAACATGAATGGTCTGACATTTAGGCAAAAAATCCCCAAAAAACTATGTTAGCTTTGTTTCAACTGGAGAGTAACTGGGTTGCTCTTGGATCTTTTCTAGGCCTTCCATTTTGGATGACGGCCAAGGACACGAAGCTGCTTATGGCATGTTTTCCCCCCTTTGCATGTGCCAGCTTTCCCCACCCAAATGCTTTGCCATGAAAATATTGGACTGGATTTTGCTGAAACTAAAACTAAATAGCTTCTAAATGAAGCATGCCATTATTAATGGGTAAATTAGTCAGAAACTTGTAGCAAGTAAGAGATACTAATTGCGGATTGTTTCCAGTTGTTGACCAAGTTGTGACATTGACTTTGTGAAGGTGGCATCTCATGCTGTGATTTACATCGTTGTTGCATTTACCCATTAGTTGCCCATTAAACCCGCCACAAAAAACTAAATCTAGCAATTATTAGTTGTGACAATTGTTAATTGTCAATCAACCTATCTTGCCCATAAAGTTAACAACTGGAAGTGTGGAATCCCGTTTTTTATTCAATTCTTTCAGGAGATTTTAAAAATGTCAAATTTTATATTTAAAATTTTTCTTTTTTTATGATTTCTGCTGTCAATCAAAGCTTTTTTTCTCTCACTTTCTGTACCTGATTTTGCATTGAATTCACCCACTCTTTTTCACCCTTCTTCCCAGTTATTCCTCCGTTTGTTTCTCAATCCTTTATCTCATTGGTTAAGGAGGTATACACTGTTTGTCATGTTCACCAAGGTCCCAGATCCCCTGTTACCTTTGCTATGCCATTATCAGGTCACACTGCAGTGTTCAGTATCAATTGCCACTCCACAGATATTGAAACAGTACATACCCCACATGAAGCAAGACCTGGGCAACATTCAGGTTTGGGCTGATAAGTAGCAAGTAACATTAGTGCCACACAAATGCCAGACAATGATCATCTCCAACAAGAGAGAACCTAACCATATTCCCTTGACATTCAATGGCATTAACATTGCTGAATCCCCCACCATCAACATCTTGGGAGTTACCATTGACCAAAAGCTTAATTGGACCACCCACATAAATACCATGGCTACAAGAGCAGGTCAAAGAATGAGAATTCTGCAGTCAGCAACTCGCCTCAGTCCGCAAAGCCTGTCCACCATCTACAAGCCACAAATCAGAAGCTTGATGCAATACTCCCCACTTGTCTCGACGCATGCAGCTCCAACAACACTCAAGAAACTTGACACCATCCAGGGCAAAGGAGCCTGCTTGATCATAATATAACAACATGGAGCAGGAGTAGGCATTCAGCCCCACGAGTCTGCTCCACTAGTCCATAAGATTATGCTGACCTGTTTGCGGCCTTAACTCTGCTTTCTTGTCTGCCCCACATAACACTTGACTCCCTTGTAACCAAGAATCTATCTAACTCAGCCTTGAATATATTCAATGACCCAGCCTCTGCTGCTCCCTGGGATAGAGAATTCAAAGATTCATGACACTCTGAGAGAAGAAATTGCTCCTCATCTCAGTCTTTATTAGGCAACCCCTTATTTTGAAACTGTGCCCCTACTTCTAGATTTCCCCAGGAGAGGAAACATCCTCAATATCTACCCTGGCATGCCCCCCTCAGAATCTTATATGTTTCAAGAAGATCACATCTCATTCTTCTAAACTCCAATGCTACAGGCACAACCTGTTCAACTTTTTCTCATAAGACAAACTTATCATTCCAGGAATCAGCCTAGTGAACCTCCTAATATGCCTCTCCTTAAGTAAGGTGACCAAAACAGTGCACCTTACTCTAGATGTGGTCTCACCAATTGTACAGTTGTAGCAAAAGTTCTCTACTTTTGTACTTCACCCCTCTTGCAATAAAGGCCAACATTCTTTTTGCCTTCCTAATTGCTTGCTCTACATGCATGCTGACTTATTATGATTCATGTAGAAGGACACCCAGATTCCTACTACAGCATTCTGTAGCCTCCATTTAAATAATATTCTGCTTTGCTATTCTTCCTGCTAGTGAAGACAACCGCACATTTTTCCACATTATACTCCATCTGCCAATTTTTTTGTTCACTTACTTATATCGCTTTGCAGACTCTTTGGGCAGAATTGAGCCCTCCCATTGGCGGCAGGTGTCATGGCAGGTGTGAGCAGACATTATGGTGAGAAGACCAAAAATTGGTTTTACTTTGTCGTGAAACGAGTTTGCTTCACCATCAATGGTGGGCCACATTTCCTGCTGCCACACGTTGGAAACCTAATTTCATTACTTGAGCATCTCATTATAAGCCCTGCTTGCTTGAATCGCCACCCACATTGGATCATCTGGGCAGTCGGTATGATTGCCGCTGATGAGTTTCACAACTCTACATAAGCGATGTGCACCTGGCGAGCTGCAATTTGCTTGGGACTTCAAGGTTTGTTTGCCTACTTTGCTTCAGGCAGCACTCACGGTCATCAGCACCAGGCTTCGCAGATAGCACCGCATCACTTTCATGGGAAGGTCTCCACCTACCAGACCAGCCATATGGCAAGGATAGATATTCAAAGGCTGCAGAGCTAGGGCTTCTTGGGGAAGGAGGAGAAGTGACCTCAAGCAAGGGAAGAGGCTGCAGGGCAAGGGCTGTACTGGGGAAGGTGGGGGTGGGGGGTATCCCAGGGTGTTTGTGGGGTCACATACTGATCTGTGCAAGTGGCCTCAAGATGGTGAGGGCTGAGGAGGCAATCCCCAGAGGAGATGAGGTCAGATGGTGATGTGAGGATGCATGTGAGAGAGTGAGCGGCCAATGAGTGAGTTGCCAGTGAATGTGCGATGGCCTTTTGAGTGTGAGAGTTTAGAATGATGAGATGATTGCCTTACCCTGGCTGCACAGCTGAGATAATTCACCCTCTTTCAGCACTGGATGGCCAACCTCTTCTATGCAGTGTTAACACTGACCACCGCCTCTCAAGCCAGAGTGTTGAGTTTGCTGGACCTCCTGCGGCCAGAGTGAGGGTGGAGGTAATCATGGTGGGCCTCCAAAAGGCATTCCAGTGATGGGTCACTGAATTCTTCTTGGCTTTCAGGGCCATGTCTTCACTGGAGCAGCCATGGGCTGCAAGCATTGAGAACTGTATGTGTTGCTGCAGTATAGATATTTCAATCAGAATGAGGTAACAGCGTGGCGGGCGATTCAGAGGCTGCCCACCAGTGAGATGGTGTGTTTCCTGTGGCTGCATAATTAATAAGGCAGAAAAAGGATGATCTGGCATGAAAGCTTGCCATTGCGGCTGACGAGTAAAACATTGTTTTCTTGCCCGCTACTGCACTTAGTGCAAATCTGGGGCGATTCCGTCCTTTGTATCTTCATCATATACTGCTTTCCTACCTATCATATTGTCAGCAAATATGGCTACGATACAGTCAGTCCCTTCAACCAAGTTATGAATATAGATCATAAATAGTTGAGGCCCCAGCAATGATCCCGCTAGCACTCCGCTAGTTACAGTTTGCTATCCTGAAAAGATCCGTTTATCCCAATTCTCTGTTTCTTGTTGGTTAGCCAGTCCTCTATCTATGCTAATGTATCACTCCCTACACCATAAGCTCTTATCTTGTGTAATAACCTTTTACATGACTTCTTATCGAATACATTTTGGAAATCCTAATACGCTACATCTAGAAGTTCCCCTATATCCACCCTGCTTGTTACATCCTCAAGGAGCTCTAATAGATTTGTCAAACACCATGTCCCTTTCACAAAACCATGTTGACTTTGCCTAATGGCATAATGATTTTCTGAATGTCCTGCTACTACCTCTTTAATAATGGATTCTAGCATTTTTCCAATGATGGACATTAATATAACTGACCTATAGTTTCCTTCTTTCTGTCTTTCTTGAATAGAGGTATTACATTTGTGGTTTTTCAATCCATAGGTACCTTTCCTGAATCTATGGAATTTTGGAACATGAGAATCACTGCATCCAGTATCTCTGCAGTTATTTCCTTTAACATCCCAAAATGCAGGCCATCAGGTGCAGGGGACTTGTCAGCCTTAAGTACCATTAGTTTTCCCATTACTTTTTCTCCAGTTATCCTGATTTTTTTAGTTCCTCCCTCCTTTTAGCCCCTTCATTTTCTATTGTTTTTCATGTCTTCTACTTTGAAGACTGACACAAAAGACTTGTCCAATGCCTCTGCGATTTCTTTGTTTCCCATTATTAATCCCCCAGTCTCACCATCTAAGGGACCAATGCTCACTTTAGTTAGTCTTTTCCTTTTTATACGCTTGTAAAAGCTTTTACTGTTTTTATATTTTTTGCTAGTTTTCTCTCATACTCCAATTTCTTCCTCTTTATTTTTTAATGGTCATTCTACGCTGGTTTCTAAAATTTTCTCACTACTAAGGCCTACCACTAATCTTCACAGTATTGTGTACATTTTCTTTCAATTTGATGTCTTCTTTAGTTATCCATGGATGATGCATCCTTCCAGTAGCATATTTATGCTCAATGGAATATATCTTTGTTGACAGTTATGAAATATTTCCATAAGTGTCTTCCACTATTTTTCTGCCATATTCCCTTTTAAGCTATTTGCCCAGTCCACTTTAGTCAACTCTGTTGCCTTAACCTTCTAATTGCCTCTATTTAAGTTTAAGACGTTAGTTATGGACCCATATATCTCATTTGTCGAGTTACACATTACCAGATTCAAAATATCCTGGCCCCCAATGGATTTCTGAATGTATTGTTCTAAGAAACTGTCCCGAATTATTTTATGAACTCATCCCCCAGGCTACCTTTGCCAATTTGTTTTGTCTAACCGATGTGAAGATTAAAGTCACCCACAATTATTGCAGTACCTTTCTTACATGCCCCCATTACTTCTTGATGTATACTGTGTCCCACAGTTTGCTACAGTCAGAGGGCATGTAAATCACTCCCACCAGTGATTTCTTTCCTTTGCTGTTTCCTATCTCCGCCTAAATTGATTCCAAGTCTTCATCTTATGAATCAAGATCATTTCTCACAATGATGTTATCCTTTATTAACAGAGCTGCCCCACATCCTTTTTCTTTCATCCTGTCTTTCAAAAATGTCAAATATCCTTGAATATTCAGGTCCCAACCATTGTCACCTTGCAACCACATCTCAGCTATGGCTATCGTTTTGTACTCATTCATTTCTTTTTGTACTATCAATTCATCCATCTGGTTACAAATGCAGTAAGCATTCAGATGAAGAACATGTAAGCCTGTCTTTTTACAATTTTTGCCTAGACTGATTTTATTTGCTGGTGCATTCTTATGCTTGTGTTATCTGTCCCTTCCTGTCACACTTGTTACCATTACCTATAAAATTACCCTGCACTATTGCCTTGTCTTTTCTCTTTAACTTTCCAAATCTCCCCTCATATGAACAATCCTGCCCCCCACCACTATTTAGCCCTCTCTACATTCATGGTTATATGATTTGCCAATATTGGATAAGTGTGAGGTGATGCACTTGGGCAGGACAAATAAGGCACGGGAATACACGATGAATGATGGGACCCTGGGAAGTACTGAGCATCAGAGGGACCTTGGTGTGCATGTCCACCTGCCCCTTACGGTAGCGAGACAGGTAGATAAAGTGGTTAAGAAGGCATATGGGATACTTGCCTTTGTTAGCCGAGGTGTAGAAGATAAGAGCAGGGAGGTTAAAACACTGGTTAGGCCATAGCTAGAGCATTGCGTGCAGTTCTGGAATCCGCATTATAGAAAGGATGTGATTGCATAAGAGAGAATGCAGAGGAGATTTACTAGGATGTTGCCTGGGCTGGAGAGTTTTAGTCATGAGGAGAGATTGGATAGACTGAGGTTATTTTCCCTGGAGCAGAGGAGATTGAGGGGGTACATGATTGAGGTATGTAAAATTATGAGGATCGTAGATAGGGTAGACAAGAAGGAACTTTTCCCCTTGGTGGAGGGATCAATAACCAGGGGGCATAGATTTAAGGTAAGGGATGGAGGTTTAGAGGGGATGTGAGGAGGAATCTTTTCACCCAGTGGTTGGTGGGAATCTGGAACTCACTGCCTGAAAGGGTGGTGGAGGCAGTAACCCTCATAACAATAATGAAGTATTTGGATGTGCATTTGTGATGCCATGGCATACAAGGCTATGGGCCTAGTGCTAGAAATTGGGATTAGAATAGTTAGGTACTTGTTTGACCGGCGCAGACTCGATGGGTCAAAGGGCCTTTTTCTGTGCTGTAGACTTCTGTGACTCTAAATTCTGTGACTCTATTCTAGTCCCAGCGCGGTCCAGTTGAAGACTGTCTCAACGGTACAGCTCTCTCTCTTCCCAGTATTGGTGCCAGTGCCCCATGAATCAAAAACAATTTCTCTCACACCAATCTTTGAGCCACACATTCAGCTCTGATGCTCCTGGCTTAGGTAGCAATCTGTGAGTATTATCTTTGTGGTTCTGTTATTTAATTTAGCTTCTAGTTGCTCATACTTCCTTAGTAGACTACCTTCTCAGGGATGGGCAAGAAATGCTGGCCTTGCCATTAATGCTCAAATCTGACGAACAGACAAAAAAAAATCTTCCAACCACTTTGTGGGCAAGGAATTTTAAAACTTCAATGCAGAATTGTAAGTTTAATTGGCCCTGCTTCAGCAAAATCTGGCCCCATTTTTTGTGAACCAATATAGAGATTAACTGAATGGCTAAATTGAATATATTATTGGTTCTCCTGTTAATGATACTTCATTGAAACAAATTGTATTTTGATAATTAAGACATATCTTATTCAAGAATAGTTAAAATGTTATGCACACAAACCAGGAGTTCTGGAGCTGGCCTGACCTTTAGTCGCATTAATATTTTTTGAGTGGGATGCCCATTGCATGGTTTATGTAGTCAAAGGAGCATTCCTGCTCCTCCTGGTTACGTAGGAACATTTTGGTTGGTTATGGTTGTTGCTTGGGCTGCAGCAACCACCTAAGAATGCCAAACAGCTCCTATTTGCTCAATCAAAACCATTGTATGCAAGGAGGCCTAAGACAGATGTTAGGCCTATTATTTGCACATGCAAGAGAACTAATGCCTGTTTTAGGTGGCCCCCAGGGGCACCTGCAAAGTTGCCTTTACCAACATGGCAGCATCCATAAAGCAGATGCAGGCTTAGCATAGTGAAGATCAATTTTTATCCTTTTTGGTACAATGACTGGATTTAAGTTGAAAGCCACTAAATCAAAATTATAAAAGCATGCATTCATATAGCACCTTTAACCTGGGAAAACATCCCACAGCACTTGACAAAAATGTGATCAGACAAAGTGGGTGCTCAGCTATGGAAGGAGACATGACTTGGTTAGACTTGGTAGGCTGTAAGAATCATCTTGAAGTAGGAGAAGGCGGTAGAGCGTGTAGGCTCTAAGTGACTGAGATAGAGCCGCCAGTGGTGGGGTGAGAGAGAAGGAGCTAAACAAAAGGCCAGAGTCAGAGGATCATAGTTCTTGAAAGGGTTGGAAGGATGGAGGAGGTGACGAAATTGGGAGAGGTGAAACAAGAATGTTTATATGAATTATTTAAGTTTTTGAGCAATGCAGCAATATTTCTCTATCCAAATATGGCATTTACATTTATTGTTCAAGATTTTAAACATAGACTAGTTCAAATAATATATGATTTTGTACAGTTCAATAATTGCCCATTTTAGTAGAAAAATGTGCCTCTGAACACTCCATAATTACTTTTTACACAGGTTCTGTAATAGGAAACTTATTTTTAAAAATTGGACAGAGCAATGAGTTTTCAGAAGATTAGTATGAATGTGTAAGTCAGAAATGGATAGGTTTACTATATTGTAACAAAGCTCTAAATATTGGCTTGCTTAATTACCTGACAATTTCTGTTTATTACTGCTGGTAGCCTGCAAGCATTTTCTGCTGATGTTAATGGAAAGACAGGAGGATGTATTGGTATTAATAGCAGACTGATTGGACATCATGGTATTGCATAGTCTGTTGCCTTTGGGTAGGCTGTGAATGCTACAGGTTGACAGGCAGGTGATGAGGCAGCTCCAGCCAGGGCCAGCACGGGAGGGCTAGCTAATATGCTGTCTGCCTTGAGGGCCTATGGGAGCACAGTTGGATTATTATGTTAATGCATGAGCCTGCTGCCCTCTTCCTTTCCCAGCTGGGTTTCCTGTTGTTAGGAACTGCTTTGTGGTGACAGAGGAGTAATATGCTTCATGATTGAAAGGGCAAGAGAGCTTGAAAAAAGGAACAGATATGTACAGATATGTAAATTTAATAGCAAGACTCTAGGAGGGTTCTAATAGATGATTTTCTACAAAGTTCAACAGGAAATGGATCCCATTAGTCAATTTACTGAATGAAATTAATTTTTGTCCCAAATTTCTGAATGACTGTAATTTATATTCAGTTGATGGCTTAGTTTGTTATGGCATTCAGATGTTCTGCATTGTACATGTTTCGCGACATCTTGTTTCAAATCATGACCATTGCCATAATTCTGTTGGGCAGTAGATCTGTGAATATCTTTTTATTGTAAGCCAGCCTGTAGCTTACCCGTGATATGTTTACAGTTGCTAAACCAGGACAGGGATTAATGAACAATAGTGACTTAGAAGTCTACAGGAGAAGTTAATGTTTGTGGTTATAGTGTATTTGCAATAGCAGTAACACCATATATGAAGATTCTAACACCAGGTGGGAGTGAATGGTAATGAATCCTACATGCATTTACTGTAAATGCAATACCTTCATGTCTGTATCGATAAAGAAGTTTAGCTTTGGATTTTACACCAGTATAACTTCAGAGTTCCAGCAGCAAGTCTACGCAAATGGTGGCTTGCAGTGACAGTCAAGTACTTGCTCTGATTCATTGTTTAAAGAATACATGTAAGTTATTGAAATTGTTACTTTTATGCTTTGTGGCCAAATAACAAAAGATTGCTTCTGCCGGCTTGTAGGTCATATATTCCAGCTAGCAATTATATGTACCTGTATGAATGTATTTTATATACTAGTTTGTTGGCAACTGGGTACATAAGTGCAACAAAATCCGTTGCATTGCCATCAGTCTTTCTTGTTCACGGATCAAATTCTAAGAGGTAAATTGAATTTTAAACAGGTCGACTGTAAATGTTGCAAACTATAGCTTAAGATCCTGTGCTGACATATTTGTTTACCTGTGGAATCTCACAAACAACTAAATGAATAAATATAAACCAATACTACGCTGGAAGATGCCTTGATATTTTTGAAAAGTAAGACTATCTGCTTGACTGATTTTTGGACAGTGACCTGTCTGTTAGTTATTAAAATTTGCTTTGCTCAAAAACTTTACATTATCATGAATTTGAATGATCGTTCAAAATTCAATTTTGATAATTTAGTTGCCAGTTAGAAATGGGTAATCAGAAGTATTTGTGGTTTGTTTTCACCCTTCTTCCTCTTTCCTCCTCTGAAGGATATTGGCTTCTTGTTGTGATCTGATTCTACAGTTGCTAAGTAACCTTCAATGCCTTGTCCAAGTGGCCATTATTTTTACGTGAACCTTGACAGCAATTATTGTCACTCTAAGTGACTGGGGAGGTTGAGTTTGAATCTGATGCTATCGTGGCTCTGTATTTTTTTCCCCTTTTTTTCCCTTCCTTTCTCTCTCTCTTTTTTCTTCTTCCCCCACCCCCTTCCCCTACCATCAAGATCAGAATCTTGAGCGATCAGAAACTAGAGCCAAAGATGATTGCCTGCCTTCCACATCGCCCAGTAGTGCTGAGGTCAATTGCAGCAACACCACCACTGTACCAAGATCAGCTGATTAATGTCAAACCTTCGACATAGGTACTCACTGGCTAAATTCACTGATAACCTTTTGTATCGCAGTTCAATTTGAAGAAGCCATGAAATCACCATTTATATGAATGAACTTAAGTGGCCTAAACAAAATAAGGGGGTATGAACACTGTAGTCTTGATTGCTTTCTTTAAAAACTTCAGAAATGATTTCATCTGGATCACAGTATGAAATGCTTTGATTCATGTAAAACTTAACCCAGGTGTAAGCCAACACCTCCAGAATTCCATTTAGACTCTCCCCGTCAAAAAGCTACAACTCTTGTATAAGATGAAGGTTAACATTACGTAGCTTCTACCCACTAAAGCATCTATGTCTGCTGGTACCCATGATGCAGTTCCTTTGTTCTTTCTGTTTCAGCCAATGCATTTCTGTTAGCTGCTGTTCTGCTCTGTCAGCATTGTGATACTTAAAAAACAACTTCAGACTTCAGTCTTGAACTCCTGCTGTTGATGTTTGCCTGTATTATATTGCTGCACTATTTTAGTTATAAATCAGCAACAGGAGCATGGGCTGAAGTTGGGTTTGAGGAGGAAAGGTTCCATTTAAGTATCACAACACAGGAGGAATGGCGCACAGCAGTGGTTTTTAGAAATGGAATAGCATGATGCTAAGATAGATCTCTTTTCCCAGAAATTATTCTGGTAGAGGGAAATGATGAAGCAGAATATACTACTCTATAAAATTCCCCCAACATTAACCAACAGAGCAATAAATATTTAGTCACATATATGTTTTATGCTATTTACAGTTTAGTTTTGCAGTTATTCACCATTGTATCTGTTAATTTTTAAACAACCTTTTGGCTGGATCCCAAACAGTACATTTGGTTGAAAGTACTAAATATTATTTTTTCAGCTTCTTTAGGAAATTAGCTATTAATAGTGTTGCCTCTGTGAGTGAGCAAGTGGCTTGTGACAGATGTGTGTTTTTAGGAATTCAAAATTACAATGCATATGATATTGGAGATGCAGAAGTGTTAAGCTATCCTCAGAATGAAAACTATTTTTCCCATGTTTTCCCTGTCGCTTATTTCACCTAGAAGAATAATAAGTCTTTGCCCTGCATGTAAATATTTATTTTAGATAAGCTGCTTTGTGTGATCTCTTCTTTCATCTTAATTTACTCTTCAGCTTTACTCATTTAGCTAGATTTCAGTTTCTTTACAGCACTCCAGAAAGGCTCTTCATCTTGTTATGATCCTCTTGGGGGAATCATAAACCAAAATAATCAAATTTACTGACTGGCCTCCAAATAAAGAAATTACCAACAAGATTTTACTTTTTGTAACTTTTATTTTAACATGAATTGGAAATTAAACATTAATTAACAGGCAAAGGATGTTTCAAGTAAAAAGGTAAATTTCACTTTAAATTGTTGATACAACAAAGATATGTCTTGCACAATCACAAGCATTCGCATCACTACCCACAGATATTTGGCATTATGTAGCTACAGTTCCACAATATGCTGTTCTTGACTCATGCAGGGTAGGTCAGGAGTCCTGTTTGACAACAGCTTTCACCTCCAAGTTTCAAGAGTACAATTGTCATCAGCAAGGTACACCTCTTTGCCCTTCTCTCCCTCAAGTCATGATAGTCCTGATGGTGTAGTTTTCTGGAATTCCTTTTCAACTGACCAACCAATAACATCCTCCGGCTCACGCTTTGACCAATTATGGTAAAACAACTAGCTCTTTAGCGTCTCAGCTATTCTCACAGCCGTCCAGGTTTTAGACTATTTTAGCCAGCTCACACAATGCCCTCAAGAGCTCCTGTCTCCTCTTCTGTCAAACAGAAAAAGCTTAACTCCTTCTGAGAGAGAATTGTTTCTTCTCCTCACAAGAATTCCGTGCATCCCTCTTTCTGTTTCTGTCTGCTTTCACTTTATTCCTACATCTGTTTGCTGATCTGGTTCCAGCTCTCCTATCTTCTTTACAGCAGTAACTCCTTTGTCTCCTATGTGGCTGCCAACTTACATAACTTTCATATGTTAACTTCTTGTTGGTACTGCTTCCAGGTCAAGAGTCACCATGTCACTTGGACCAGTATTTCTTATTATCCAAGAAAATTACAATTGATCCCTTTACAATTGATTCAACGTCTTAAATGTCCTTTTCAAATATTCTTAAAAACAGTTACAGATTCCCCACACATTTTAAAGAAATTTCAGATCTTCCTTGCTGTACTATTTCCAGGTCAAAACCTGACAGATATTCTCTAACACTCATGAGTTCATCAGATAACAATACAACTGGCCTCCTCTTGACTAAAAGTGAAAGAAAAATTTTTGGATGCAAAGTTGGAAGGGATAGTGAAAAATGGAGAAAGCGATCAAATGCACGAAGAGAAGCATTTTTGAGAAGTTTTTTCAAATGATGGGAGGCAACTGGGCAGGAGCATAATGACTGAATAAGCTAAGTTAATAACAAAAAAATCCTTTGTTAGTTTCACTAATTTATGGATCAGTTTATGGACCAAATCAGTTATTGCATCAGGAACTGTATTTGTAGTGCAGTACTTTTGTATCCAGTTGGTCTCCTGTCAAAGTCCTAGAAATCATTTTATGGAAACTGAGAAAGGGTTAGGTTAGTTCTGTCGAAGGGTCATGAGGACTCGAAACGTCAACTCTTTTCTTCTCCGCCGATGCTGCCAGACCTGCTGAGTTTTTCCAGGTAATTCTGTTTTTGTTTTGGATTTCCAGCATCCGCAGTTTTTTTGTTTTTATATTATTATTATTATTAGGTTAGCATTTGATGATTTATGCATTTTCATTCTTTGGAAATACATTTGTTTAGCAGATCATTAGATAAATAGATAACATTTTTGATAATTTTTCATGATGCACCCTTCATTTTCCTTATTTCATTACTTACAGTAGTTTTTCAACCTGTTTGCGTTGAAGAGTATTATTTCGGGAATGAAGTGTCGAAGTGATCGATTTATCGTAGTATAGGCTTTTCTGGGTTTCTGTCATTTTGTGTTTGGATCACTGCACTTTCAGCTTGCTTTCACTTTACTTTATTATGATTTAGACATTCTTCAAGATCTAGGAACACTTCTGATTTTGTTTCCAACTATGTCAATAGTAGTATCGCACCTGCAGAGCAGCCGATCCATAGTCAGTTTTATTGACAAAATTTAAAAGAGAGAAAGCCCAGAGTGCAGGACACCACCAAGTTTGAAAAGAGTGAAATGGGCAAAGAAAAATAAGTGTTAGATGACATCAAGTTTGAGTTTTCAAAGCCCGAATTTTGGATAGAAAGACTGGGGGAAGTAAGATATCCAATAGTTTTGAAGGCCTGCAAAGGAATCAGTTAGAACAGGAGACTGTGCAATGATTTTTCATTGCAAGATCTTTGAGGAGATCTTGATTTTGACAAGTGATGATGTAGGAGGAGGAGGATCCTACAAAAAGCATTAGCCAGCTGTATCATAATTGCCATTTTTGTGATTCTTACCATCATTATTGACTAGGTTTGGGGTTTGGTGGTTCTCGTTTTAATATTTGCTGTTCTATACTTCTTTGTTCATACTGTTTCACCAGCAAATTAATATCCTCAATTGGTGTATTAGGGCCTCAGTGTGAAAGATGGAATGATCATATGTTGTAAAATGTTCTGCATGGACCTAATAACACATGGGTGGACTGGCTTGCAAGGACATATTGTTAGGAAATTGATCAAATGAGATCTAAGAACTGTACTGAGTCCTAACAAGTGTTTCAGTGTATAGAATTGTTAAGTAACACTTCCATATGAACAATTTTTGATTTAAAAATAAACTTTTGATTTCTAAGTCTACAGTTCTTTGGACACCAAAAGTAGTTTGAAAATCTGTGTAGGCAGCTCATCACAAATGATCACCCCAGAAAAATACCTTCTGTATCTTTTGTTTGGAACCCATGTACCTAACTGGACGCTGATATAAACAGCAAAATAATCTTTCTGTATTGAAGAGAAAATGAATTTGTATCAAATTAATCTTTTTGAAAGAAAAATCATTTTACTGTGTCAGTGAGGACAATAGGAAAGTAAAAAGAAACTTTTTGTACAAGAGACAAAGGCACATCTGTGATCAAAGGTATCACGTTTATTAAAACATAGCTGCCTTTCACAGTGATAGGTAGAGTTGCAAAGAACGTTGTTATTCAAATGTTTGTATTTTATATTCAAAACACTCTTCCTCACCTTGCCGCTCCTCGTATAAAGGGCAATTAAGTATCCAAAGTTAGAAATCAGGTAATCTGATGTATACCCCTACATTTGAAGAGGTATTTGAAGAAGCACCTCAATATGCTAATAACGATCACTGTCATAAATTGTTCAGACTAAAAAGATGCCGTTGATCATGGTTTATAAGACAACCCCAGTTTTTTGGTGCCCAAATGCATGTTTTGGCCTATATTTGGCATATAAGTCAACCCCCCTACCCCCCATTTTTCAGCAATAAATACATTTTTAGGGCTATACTCACATTCCAATCTGATTTCAATTTTTCAGCTCAGAGATGTATGTTTAGGGTTATACTCCCCTTATAAGTTGGTGCGTGGGATCAAGCAGGCAGTACAGGCTGTGTTTCCAAGAAGATGCGTGAGAGTTTAGGACATCCCAGAAATAGCTGACCCACGCATGGCAACCAACAAACAGAAATTGGCTGTCCTGCACCAACACCAGTTCACGTTTTTATACTTGGCGTATAAGTTAACCTGTGTTTTTGGAAGGATTTTTTGAAGCTTCAAAACCTGACTTGAATGCCATGATTTATACTATTTGGCTCCCTAAGACTATCCATTGTTTGTTCATGGAAAGAGTGGCATAGTACATGCCAAGTTCAGCAGTAACTTGCCCACTAAGGCTATTGGGCACAGGATTCACGTGATCAAAGATTTAAAGTGCAGCTGTATATAAATTGACAATAAATAGTAAAGTGGTCTAAAAAGAAATAGACTACTTATTGTTGAATTTATGTATGGTTACCAAGATGTGAATTAGCCATCCAGGCCTGATGTGGAGGATGATGTAACTGATCTTTGGTGTCAGAGCAGTGAGGAATGACTGGGGTTTTTTGGCCTCATAAAGAATGCCTCAGGGAAACTGATCGAGGCATACAAGATACTCAACAGAAGGAAGAAAGTATACCCAGAAGCTGTATGACGACAAGGTAAAAGTTCAGAGTTGTGAAGGGTAAATTGAGCACTGATAACAGGAAGTTGTTTATTTACACAGAGGGTGTTAAATGGTTAAGAGCAAAGCACTGGACTTATTTAAGGAACAGCAGCATAATGTAACAAAAAGGTTGGTATTCTGGAAGGATGAGATCAGTTGGGCTGAAGGGCTGTTTTTAAAAATTTTCTTGGAATCAGAAAGTGTGAAATTTTCTTAGGGTCAATAATCCTATTTTTTCTAGGTTTAAAATAATCTCTAACTACACAGAATAATAGATAACTAGTAACCAGCTGCAAAATATTAAATCAATCACGTCATATTTATAACCACATAATCAGTAAAAGTAAAGCTTAAGTCTGGATGTTAGCAGATACTTTTTATTATACAGATTATTTTTATTTTTGGATTGTATGAAAAATTTTAAACTCAATTTGGCAGTTTGTTCATTGAATGGCGTACTACTGGTCACAAAAATAATCATATTGTTAGCTCTGTTTGAGAAAATGTATGCTGTACGCAAATATGTTTTGCATTCAAGGTAAAAACTCTCTACCCACCCACTGAACCCCTTCCTCCTCACTCCCAATCAACAGCTTTATCTCAGCTATGGATAAGAAGATGGATGGGCATCAAAATTCCTGCACTGAAGTGTGCAAGAGAGGCCTGTTGATAAATTTCTAACCTTACTTGTGAAAAGTATGTAGCCTGTATTCTACAGGTCCCACAATGATGTGGTTTGGGTTTAACATATAATCCTAATTTATTTGCTTCATTAATCTCTGTATTCTTTGAGTGAATATTGCTTTCAAATCAGCTAAGACCTATTCAAATGATGATATAGTGGTAAGAAATTTGAAGGCTGTATGACATTGTGATCATTACCTCCTGACCCTCTTTCCCTTCCCACAGGATTTAAAAGCACGCCTTGTGGACAGAACCATTAGTTGCTGCCCTGCTCTGAACGACCTTATCATCCTTGGTGATTTCAACCTCTGTCTCAACTCATGTTCTTTCTCCTCTGAGTTCACTGCCCTCTTGTCCTCCGCAAATCTCTCCTAGCATGTAAACTCCCCAGACCATATTCACGGCCACCCCTTGACCTTGACATCTTATGTGGTCTTGCTAATCCTATTGTTTACAGATATATTTACAGATAGGCCCATCTCGGATCACTTCCTTGTATCATTTAGCACCCACGTAACCCTACCACGCTCCAACCCTACCTCCTTTTGTATCTGTCCCTATCCCCCAATTCATTTACTATTGCACTTTCAAAATCCCAACTGTCTAGCCTTGGCCCTACATTCACTGCAACATTTCTGTAGCTACTGATTTGCACCCTCAACCCTGCCTTTGATGCTTTAGTCCCAATAAAACAATTTCTCTCTCTTTTACCTTGGTTATTCCTTGGTACTGCCCTCATCTCCGCTTCCTTAAGTCCAAGGGACGCAGACTTGAAAGGATATGGTGGGCAACTGGTTTTAGTCATCTATTACCATACCTAGCTAGATCACTTAAAACACTATTGGGTCCTACTACGTCTGCTAAAACTGTTCACTATTCCAGGGTCATCCTAGAATGCAAAGATGACCCCACTTTCTTTTCTCCACTGCAAACCATCTTTTTAAACCCATGGTCCCTCCACCCTCAGCTCCAACAATAAGTGTGAGGAGCTTATGGAATTGTTTGTCACTAAGATCGAGACTGTCTGATTAGTTGCCTCTGCTATGTTGCATCCCTTCTACAGGCCCGCCTGGTCAAACTTCCTTTAATGCTCCACTCTGCCCTAGTCTGAGCTCATAACTTTCTCTAGTTTCTTTCCTATCTCCCCTCTTGCCCTCTCTGAGCTCATCTTATCCATGAGACCCACCTACTATTCCCACCAAACTTCCTCTCCAGGGCCCCATATAAGCTGATATTGTAAACAGTTCTCTCCCTTCAGGCGTTGCCCGTCTCTCCTTTCAATCTGCTGTCATCACACCTCTCCTCAAAAAACTAACCCTTGACCCAACGTCCTCGAAAACTAGCATCCCATCTCCAACCTTCCTTTCCTCTCCAAAGTCCTGGAAATTGTCATCTCCCAGATGCATCCCTATATTTCTCGGAACTTCATGTTTGAAACACTCCAATCAGGTTTCAGCCCTGCCGCAGTACTAAATAACTCTTGTCAAAGTCACAAATTACATCCTATGTGAATGTGATAAAGAGAAACTTTCCCTCTGCCCTTCTTGACCTGTCTGCGACCTTTGACATGGTTGTTCACACCATCTTCCTCAAATGGCATCCTGCTGGTGGGACTGTTCACACCTGGTCCCATTCTTATCTATCTAAGCCTAGCCAGAGAATCACTTATGGCTTCTCTTCCTGTTCCCACACTGTGACTTTTGGCGCCCCCAAGGATCAATCCTTGGCCCCCAACTGTTTCTCATTTACATGCTGCCCCTTAGTGACATCACCCAAATGCACAGTGTTAATTTTCACATGTACGCTGATGAGGCCCAGTTCTACCTCATCACCACTTCTCAGTTCCTCCATTGTTGCTAAATTGACTGCTTTTCCAACATCCAGAACTGGATGAGTAGAAATTTCTGCCAATTAAATATTGGCAAGATTGAAGTCATCGGCCCCCACTCCAAGCTCAGTTCCCTAGCTACTGATGCCAACCCTCTCCCTGATAGCAGTTTGAGATTAAGGGTCACATTTGACCCCGAGGTAAGTTCCTGACTTTATATTCATTATCTTCACTAAGACCGTCTATTTTGACCTCCGTAACATTGCCTGATTTCGCCCTTGTCTCAGCTCACATGCTGCTGAAATCCTCATTCATACCTTTATTAAACTTTAGAATTGACTATTCCAGTGCACTTCTGGCTGGTCTCCCACATTCTACCCTCTTTATATCATTCAAAACTCTGCTACCTATGCCTTAACTCGCAGCAAGTCCCATTCCCCTGCTTGCTGATCTACATTGGTTCCTGGTCAAGTAACGTCGTAATTTGATAAGCCTTGATCTTGTTTTCAAATCCCTCCATGGTCTTTCCTCTTCCTATCTCTGTAATCTCATTGAACTCCACAACCCCCTGAGGTATCTGTACTCCATTAATCCTGGCCTCTGGTGTATCCTCAATTATAATTTCTCCTCCATTGGTGGCCGTGCCTTCAGTTGCCTAGGCCTCAAGCTCTGGAAAGTCTCCCCTCTCTACCTTGCTTTCCTCCTTTAAGAAACTCCTTAAAACATACTTCTTTGTCCAAGCTTTTGGTCATCTGACCTAATACCTCCTTATTGACCTGGTGTCATTCTTTGTTTTATAATGCTGTTATGAAGTGCCTTGGGACATTTCATTACATCAAAGGCAGTATAAAAATATAAGTTGCTATTGATTTATTTCTGAACTGAATTTAAATTCTCCATCTGTTGTACAGGATTTCAAAGTTATGTCTCCCAATTGTTATTTCAGGGGTCTAGTTTATTAGTCTATTAACATAGCCACTATGCTACTGTATCCCATCTTCCTACTGTACCTATGACTAAAATTTTGCACAAATCTAGACAGTTAGTTATTTCGGTTGGTGGTCAAAACTTTAGGTAGCTCCACCAGTAAGTACTGCATCACTACAAACTGGTTTAACCCTAGTTAAATAAAGTGAAAACTCATCCGACTTGATTTGCAGCTACTTTGTGGTCCATGTGAAAACAGTTGTATTAGATTATATCTTCATTTGACTGACTAGCATGTTAGAAACTCCTCATCATGCTTAAGTTTTTAATCAAGGTATTCTATACAAGTGGAGCTTCTGTACGCCTGATAAGGAAGGGCACGCAATCTTTTGGTAGGGACGTAGTCCTCTTTCCTAAATTCAGGGGTCATAGATAAACGTTGACTACATCCAAGACCTAGTAACTCCCAAGAGTACACTGCTGGAGTTTATCATTGCTCTAAGCCTTGTAAAGTATGTCCTTTAAGACCTTGGTTCTTGCTTGGAGTCGTCTGGAATTGAGCAGTTTCCTATCCATAAAATATCTGATGTAATGCCATGACCATCATGGAAGGCACCAGAGAGCTTGGTGGAGCAAAATATGCCGAAGAGGTTTGGTGCTAACACGCAGCCCTGTTTAATTCCATTAGTGATCGGGAATGGGTCAAAAGACTCACCATCATCCAAGATATGCAAGAATATGCTGACATGGAACTTTCGAAACATTGTGATGAATTTCTTAGGGCAGTGGAATTTGACCAATGTCTCCAAGGACTTACTTTGTGATTTCCTGTTTGCCAATGATGGTGCACTAGCTGCTGGTTTGAGCTGGACATGCAATGTAGCATGAGCTTGTTCCTCAATGCATGTGACAACTTCGAGCTTAGGATCAGCACAAAGAAAATTGAAGTAATGTATCGGACTGCTCCTGGAAACCCTACCACGAGACAAAGGTCAGGTCATGATCAGAACCTGTCAGCAGTGGGTAAGTTCACTTATCATGGCAGAACAACCTCTCAATCTGTCCAAACTGATGTGAAGACGCATGCAAAAATTGCCAAAGCAAGTGTAGCCTTCGGAAGACTTCAAATATGTCTGGGAACGAAGAGGAGTAAGTCTCCTACCAAACTGAAAGTCTATAGAGCAATAGTGCTGCCCACTCTATTCTATGCATGTAAAACTTGAACTGTACCAGCGTCATGCCAAGAAGCTCAGCCACTCTCATTTGAGCAGTCCTTGGAAGCTTCAGAAGATTAGATGACATGGCAGAATACCAGGGACTGAGGTCTTCACCCGAGCTGGCATGCTGAACATCCAAACCATATTGAAACAGCCAGAACAAAGATAGGCTGGTCATGTCTCCAGAATGGCTGACATTCGCTTTCCAAAGTGAATCTTCTTTGAAGACCTTAATCTAGGATGTGCTCTCATGGCGGTCAAAGGAAACACTACAAGGACACTCTGAAGACTTCACTTAGTTTTGATATCAACTTTGAGTCCTGGGAGAAGCTTGCCCAGGACTGCTGCACCAAGCGCAACCAAATAAAAAATGGTACATCCTCCTTTGAAAGCAAGCACATATCAGAAGCGGAGAAAATATGCAAAGAGTGGAACTCCCGAGCCAGCACCTCATCAAAACTCCTTTGTCTGCAGTACCCTCGCCTATTTGCAGCAGAATCTTCCGGGTGTAGATCAGCCTTAGCAGTCACCTTTGTACCCACCATAACCCAACCAAACACCCCAGATTTGGACATGGTCATCTTTGCCTCAAAGGGTGAACTCGAGCTGAGCTTCATATAAATTGTCCAACCACAACCACCATATCCAGTAAGGCAATTAATTTTCTTTTTGAGTCGAAGGCGGAGATATCAATTTAATGGTCACTGAACCTAAGTCAGCATCTTAAAGCATTCAAAGCAAGGTACTGATAAATCCATCCAGATACAATTTCTATTTGTCTGATATGAAGTACACACTCAGTATCCCTTCCTCTGTAGGAATATACTCCACTTGCTTAATTCCAGACAGTTTATGTACAGGCTCGCAGAGCCAAAAGCTGGGGATCTATAGTTGTGCACATAGCTATTGCTGATATTAAGTAATTTCTCCCCCTCAACTTCATCCCGCAACTGCCTCCGGCCCAGGATAGAATAATGTTAAAGTTAAGCCTTCTGTTGTTTTGGGTATCGGTTTACTGGATAATAATATCACATCCTTAATCCGAATTGGGACTTGCTTGTCTTTGAAGAAATCCAAAGACCAAAGTGGTCTTCAACCTTATTCATCACTGTCTTGAAGGATTATGATCTGTGGGAGTAACAATCTTGTCATAACTTTAACTTCCATCCAACAACTTAAAGAAAACACATTTTTAAGGCTCATACAGACATTATACTGTGTTTGGAGACATCACATCCCACTTGGAACGCTTGGAGCAGACAGCCTGAGGCAAATCCTTGTGATGCTTACAACACATTATTAATGAAGGATCAAGTAAATTGGGTGGTCAGGACAAGTGTGCCTCACTCCCCCTTTGAGAGAAAGGCTTAGTTAACCTTTCATCTATTCCTACATAAACATTGAAGTTAGAGGGCAATTATTGCATGAAATCCAAGAGTTGGCCTGGACCCCCAAAATTTGTGATCTTTTTAGGCTAGATTTTATAATTGGTGCTATTTAAAATCTGGCAGTGACCATTCAAACACTATATAAGTTAAAGGAAGATTTTAATAACTCTGATGTTCATCCTGCTTTTTATCTAGTTGTCTTTGTTTTCCTATCAGTGAGAACAATGTTAATGGAGTGCTGTGAAGCTGCTGTAAAATTTGTGACTGCTTTGCCATAATTCTCTAGCCGCCTGCTATACCATATTGGGTGGTAGGCTCCCTTCACTGCCTCCCCACCTGCCTTCCCTCATCACCCCCTCCCCCTGGTTCTTCCACCTCCACGGCCCTTCCTTCCCACCTCCTGTCCCCTCCTCCCCAGTCTCCAAACTCCCCTCCCCTGTCCCCCATTCCCGCCCTCACAGTCCCGTCCCCATCTCCTCCCCCGTCCCCATCTCCTCCCCCGTCCCCATCTCCTCCCCCGTCCCCATCTCCTCCCCCGTCCCCAATTCCTCCCCCGTCCCCAATTCCTCCCCGTCCCCATCTCCTCCCCCGTCCCCATCTCCTCCCCCATCCCCTCCTCCTCCCCCGTCCCCTCCTTCCCCATCGATCCCCCCTCCAGAACCCCTCATTGGCATGCTGCTTGAAATCTATTTGTAAGTCAGCTGTAACTAACACACTTGTCAGAATTTACCTTCCATTAAAGATTCTGTTTTTTTGGAGTATTGATCCTTAAAACATTGTATGTTGTTTTAAAAGGTAAAAGGTTCAGTACTCTTCTCTCTCAATTCTCTTGTGAATCATCATGCCCCCTTACTCCCTTTCTTTCAACCAACTATCTAAACGAGCCACACTGTTACCTGTCCCTGAGATCTCCAACCTGTTAGTGGTAGGGAACTTGTATCACTGGTAGTACTGAAGGCTCTGTTTTAAGATGGGGACCCAGACCATTGCTATTTTCCTGGGCCTGCGACTAACACTATGCCAGATACCAACACAGGCATTTAGTATCCTTTTATGCACCCTGTCTTTTGTCAGCAGTTAACTGGGCACTTGTAAAAATGAAGCCATCAAGGTGCCCTCCGACCTGCTCTGGCAGCCAGTCAGATAGCTTCTTGTGTGGAACTACACAGAAATTACAAAATTTAAACAGACATTTTTGCCGAATTAGTCTGTATTAGTGTTTGTCCTTCACACTAGCAATCCTATGTGCCTGCCCTCTTTCACCATCCCTTCACTCCATTTCCTTCAATGACTAAACTAACCTAATCTTAAATGTTCACATGGTCTCTGTTTCATTGACCAACTCCAGGAATGGAAGGTAGTCTCGCAAACTTTTTTAAAAATTAAGTTTCTCCTACTATCTGTCCTATATTACTTACATGGAGCCTTATATTTATGTCCTCTTGTTTTAGATTCCTCAATGGTTGGAAACTCTCTATTTCTATGTACCCCATCCCAAATGCCCCATAATCTATATACTGTTTTAACAAACAGTTTAGCTTGTGTGTTCATGTATAAATTGTGACCTTGAGTCTGGCACCGGCAATCACGAATCTCATTCTCCTTCATAGGCAGTCCCTCGGGATCGAAGATGACTTGCTGCCCCTCCAGTTTGATGGGTTCTGAGATGACTGATAATTCCAATGAATTATCTGTAGAATCAGCCGCATGTGGGGCAGCTGGTGCTTGATGGATTGGTTGGGTGGGTTGTTTGGAGCTTTGTGCACTCCCTCTGATGCCTTTACTTCACCTCTGCACTTTACTGACGAAGTCTATGTGTTCAGTGCCTTCCCAAAAGAGCCTTCTCCATTTTGGTTGGTCACAAGCCAGGGTCTCCCATGAATTGATGAGTATGTTTGACCTCTTCAGGGATGCTTTGAAGACATCCCTAAAGGGTTTCCACAGTCCTCCTGGGAATTTCCTGTCATGATGAAGTTCTGTGTAGAGCAGTTGCTTCAGGGGCTTGGTGTTAGGCATACAAATGCCATGTCCCGCCCAGCAGAGCTGGTTTTGAGTGATTAACTCCTCAAAGCTGGGCAAGTTGGCTTGGGAGACAGCAGTTGTGTTGGACTGCATTTCTTGTCAAAGGATTTTAGGATCTTGTGAAGGTACCGCTGGTGTACTTCTCCGGTACTTTGCAATGCCTGCTCTAGGCTATCCAATTATCCAAAACACACAGGAGTGCAGGGATCATTGCTACCCAATAAACCATGACCTTAGTCTTGAGTTTGAGATCTTGATCCTCAAATGCTATTTTCCTCAGTCAGCTGAAAGTTGAGCTGGCACATTGGACATGTTGATGAATTTCATTGTCTACATCTGCCTTTGTTGAGAAAAGGCTCTCATGATACAGAAAATGGCCCACATTTTCCAGGATCTCTCTGTTGACAGTAATTGAAGGGTTGGGGCAGTGATGGGGAGGTGTTTTGCTGTGGGAGTTGGTTGGAAGAGAACCTTAGTTTTCTAGGCGTATAATGAAAAGCCAATTTTTAAAATATGCTATGGGGTGGGCTTCGCCATCAAAAATGAGTTTGTCTGGCAACTCAGTGACTCCCCACTGTGGGATAAGCGAGTTCCTCACAACTGCCTGGCTCACCCTAATGAGGATCCAGAATGCCATTTTCATCAGCATATAAGCTCTTACACTTGAGGCAACTGACAAGACCATGAAGGGATTCTACACCAACCTTGAGCAATCCCTAATCCGAGCCCCAATTGGTGACAAACTGATCCTCATTGGAGATGTCAGCATCAGAGTTGGGAATGTTGCGAATCTCTGGAAGGTTGTAGGGAAGGAGTAGTAGTAACAAGGAAGACAAGGAAAGAGTAGGGAAAGCTAGCTTCAGCAGAGTTCTTTTCTTGACGAAATGTCTAGAACATGATGTTGTCATAACCAACATCCCGTTCCACAAGCAAGATAAGCGCAAAACAAGCACAACGCTTCATGGCAACACCCACGGTCTAAACAATGGCGCTTGCTGGACTACGTCATCGTTTGAGCAAAGGATCGTAGAGACGTTCACATTACATACCATGACAGGTACTGATGGCTGCTGGACCGATCACTGCCTTATTCGATTTACCATCTCAATCAGGCTGGTCCCCAAACTGCGGAGGTAATCGAAGCAGTTACACAAGAAAATTAACATCAAAAGCCTCAAAGATCCCACTAAGATGACCCTTCTCAGTTAGTGCTTCACTACCAACCTCTCAATCTCCAGCCGCCACGAGGCACCGTGTGACCTTGGTGGTTGGTCAACCCTAAAGTTCACCATTAAAGCAGTTGCGAAGAGATCCTTGGTGTCTCTACCAGGAAAAATCATGACTGGTGTGACGTAAACGACCAAGAGATACAAGATCTAATCGATGTAAGTGCAAAGTACCAATTGACTGAACCTGCACACAGCTCGAGAAAAGCAGCAGTCCTATTAGCGGCTGAAGGCAGCAGTACAGTATAAAACCTGTGAGATAAGAAACAAATGGTAGTTACTAATATCCTTACTAGCATGCACTACAAGCCAATGCTTCCTGGTTGTATATTAAAAAAAACTTGTCTTCCTTTTCCTTATATCAATAACATTCTTTTCCCTTTTGTTAGTTGCTTCCTCTTCCTTTACTTCTTTCTGCTCCCTGAGATTAGGTTTATCCTCTCTCACCAGGGGCTGGTGTCTGTCCCTTCCAAGCCTCAGGCGATCTGTTTCTTCCAAATGCTGTTGACTTCATGCCCTTTACATGACTAGTGCCTGGAATTCTGTAGTCTCGGTTGGATTTCTAGTTCCTATCTCTGGCATCTGATTGTATTCCTAAGGTCCCTCTCCCTGCCTTTAGATTTTCCAACACTCCCTTTTGACTTGTACTTTTTTCTGTTCAGGTTTCTCACCTGAGCATTATCTTGTTTCCCCAATGCAACTACTCTGAATAATGGTTACTTTTTTAATATCAGGTCCTTTATCCAATTCCTGCTTTCAATCAATAAAATTGACACAGACCAATCAGAACCCACAAAAGATCTGCAGCATTGGATGAGTTTAGCGTGTATCATTTATTTTTCAACCATCGATGTCTAATCTACTTAACTATAGGAACAGAGGTAGACCAACCCCATAAATTTCACTAATTAGAATAAAGATAGGATTATAATAATGCTGTATACCTCACTGTCCTTTTGCTCTGTCAATGTTGCTCACATTGTATGTTGTTTCTACTAAAACTCTGGGTTCTGCTGGCAATCTTAATCTGGTCAAGCTTTTGGCTTCTTCTACTGGAACAGCTCGGGTGGATTTTTGATTTACAACTCACTGCGATTCTTCTGTTGTGCTCGAGAAACATTTGTAGGCTGTGCTATTTCTGTAGAACATTCAGTCAAAAATGTGAAATATCGCACAGTTCCTGCTGTGTGATTTAACTACAGATGCCTATCATCAATCACTATCTACCTTGATGCCTGTCATTAGCAAGAATAAAATTTTGCCAAAAAACCATCTCTCTCAAATGGCACCTCCTTTAATATTGAGTAACAAATAGGATGAAAGGGCTTCTCTTTTACATGCTAATCTGTGTTCTCAAGTGGAGTTTTTCTCAGATAGGGAGCGGAGAGGTGTAAGTTACATAACCACTGCACAGTAGCTCACAGCAGAGTGGGAAGAAACTAGCTAATTTCTTTCAGAATGTAATTGTTTTCAAAAGAGAACAATTATTTTAAGTAACAGTTCTCAAACTACCCCTTGTGGGAGGAGAGAACATTGTGAATGGTCACAACACAACTCATGCTCACTCTCCCTTTTATTTATGTTTGTTTTATTCTTTTGGGAGCTCAGTAAAATTCAGTAAGATAATGAGAACAGGCTGCTATTAGCCTGTAGGCAATGCTCATTACTTGGGTCTAAAACCACGATGTTGATTTAATCTTTTTGTGGTTTGTGTTTGCACCCTCACTTTTTTTTAAATTAGCCCTTTTTACGCATAAATTGACTGTGGCTCTTCTTAATCCTGTGTGACCACTTTGCAGATTAGATATGTGAAGGTTATTAAACAGACTTTAGTTGTGCTTTTGATTTCATTCCCTGATTTGCATGTGCATGCTTTGTTCTAACTGGTGTGCCCATGCTTATCAGAGCAATGTTGGAATCACAATAAGTGTAAGATACTCTCAATAATATTATCTGGAAAAATAAACATTGTTTAATATTTGTATATGGCAAATAATAGGTGTAGCCGAAGCTGAAACAAACTAAAAATGTAGCTTTTAAATATTTTTGTGATTAACTGTCCCCATCTGCAGAATAGTATACAGATAAATCATGTGCAGTATCTAAATTTGTGATTAATAAGTCCCACATGAGATGATGGGGTAATTTCAGATAGTAAGTGAAAAATAGTCAGCAGTAGGGTAACATGCAGATATTGTCCTGCTTACATGCTCTCTCTGATGTCAATCCCATTCATCAATGTCGGCAGACTCTGTTCTCATTAAAGCCACTTCCACAAAAAGGACTTAATTTCCTTAAGAGATCAGGACACCTGATTCAATTTAGCACACATTAGCAAGAAGTTTAATCTATTGCCTCTTCTGTGAAGGGCCTTGCCCGGATTGAGAGCTATTCATGCTTAAAAAATATACTGTAGGATATTAAATGTTGCTTAGTTTCATTTTTACTTGGTGCATTTTGCGTATACTATCCAGTTAATAGTCTTCAGAATGTTTTAAAATTCAAATACCATATAATATTACTTATTTTTGCTTTTGATTGCAAAGCTTTGAAAAAATGTCAGTTGGAATTTAATGTATGCAAGTACATCTTTGTTATTAAAATGTAGATTATCAACTGAAGGATAAGACATTCCTTAACCATTTGATTTCTTTCCTTGTCTTTTGTAAAAGTGTAAACTGTATGCTGAATATCATTTTTCTTCAAATTTTGTCCTCTGATCTTAATCACCAATTGTTCTCTGCTGCTCGTACCTCATTCCTACTGTTCTTTAAAATAACTTACTTATCTAGCCTGAAGGACAAATATATAGGAACATTGGAGCAGGAGTAGGCCATTTGGCCCCTTGAGCCTGCTCCACCATTCAGTGACAACATGGCTGATCTGATTGTGACCTTAACTCCACTTTCCTGCCTGTCCCCATAAACCTTGACTCTCTTGTCAATCAAAAGCCTGTCTAACTTAGCCTTGAATATGTTCAATGACAGTCTCCACTGCTCACTAGAGAAGAGAATTCCAAACACTAACAACCCCTGAGAGAAGAAATTCCTCCTAACCTTAGTCCTAAATGGAAGACTCCTTATTTTTAAACTGTGTCTTTAGTTCTAGATTCCCCCACGAGAAGAAACATCCTCTCAGCATCGTCAAACCCCCTCAGAATCTTACATGTTTTAGTAAGGTAACTTCTTATTCTTCTAAGCTGCAATGAGTATAGGCCCAACGTGCTCAACCTTTCCTCATAAGATAAGCCTCTCATCCCAAGAATCAACCTTCTGAACCTTGACTGAACTGCTTCCAATGCAAGTATGGCCTTCTTTAAGTAAGGTGACCAAAACTCTAGGTGTGGTCTCAGCAATGCCCTCTACCGTTGTAACACGTCTTCCCTACTTTTATATTCCATCTTTCTTCAATAAAGGCCAACATTCTGTTTGCCTTCCAAATTGCTTATTGTTCCTGCATGCCGACATTTTGTGATTCATGTACAAGGACACCCAGATCTCTCTGTACTATAGCATTCTGTAGTCTCTCTCCATTTAAATAACATTCCTGCTTTTCTATTCTTCCTGCCAAAGCGGACAACCTCACTGCTCCACTGCTTCCCAAATCCTTTCCTGTTGTGACCCCATTTTAATGCCTCAGACATTGTATGACCTCAGAGTAAAAATCTGGGGGTACAAAAACTGTTGAGTGGCAGGTGGTTGGAGGTGTTGGTTGGTCCAAGGGATTTGTCAGCCTGAAGTTCCATTCGTTTTCCCATTTTTTCCTCAAGCAATAGTAATTGTTTTGCATTCCTCCCTTCCTTTTGCCTCTATATTTTCTCCTATTCTTGGGTTGCTTTCTGAATCTTCTACTGCGAGGACTGATACAAAATACTTGTTCAAAGCCTCTGCCATTTCTTCATTTCCCATTAGTAATTCCCCAGTTTCGCCCTCTAAGGGACTAATGCTCACTTCAGCTACCCTTTTTCCTTCTAATATACTTGTGTGAGCTTTTATTGGCTGTTTTTATATTTCTTGTTAGTTTTCTCTAATACTCCAAATTCTCCCTCTTTATTTTATAGGCATCCTTTGCTGGTTTCTAAACCTTTCCCATTCTTCTGACCTACCACTAATGTTGGCAACATTGTCACCTTTTCTTTTAATTTGACGACACTCTTAACTTAATTAGTCACAGGTGGTGCATCCTTCTGGAAGCACCTTTCTTTCTCAGTGGAATGTATCTGTTGAGAGTTATGAAATAACTCCTTAAGTGTCTGCCACCACTTCTCTGTTATCCTCCCTTCTAACCGATTTACTCAGTCCACTTCAGCCAACTCTGCCTTCATATCCTGTAATTGCCTTTATTTAAGTTTAAGACTCTAGTTATGGGCCCACATTTCTCAATGTCAAACTAAATGTGAAATTCTATTATGCTATGATCACTCTTTCCTAGAGGATCCTTTACTACGAGGTCTTTAATTAATCCTGCAAAAAACATTAATTAAAAAGCGATTAAGTGTCAGAGTCCCTTGACATTTGTTGAGATCTTTTGTGCACCACCTTGTTAGAAGTTGGATTTTTCATGCATATGGTAGTTTTGTGCTCTCTGGTGCTTGTGTGAGATGCACAGTTGCCTCCTCTCCATGTGATTACTTTGTAGAATTAAGTAAATGTGCTTTTGATGATGCATTTTATTTGGGACAGTGTATAACAAATGAAGAATAGTCTTAAACTGCATTACTTAGCAGTTCAATACACTGTCTTTATCCAGATATTGAAATTGCTGCTATGTGGCAGGAAAAACCATATGTCACATCTTTGACAGTGAGCAGAGGTTATTTGTCTGTTGTTGCTGTGATATTTAAGGCACAGTGGAGCTGTGGTCCATTGCAATCATTTATTGATAAGTCTGGAAAAGTCTAATGAAATTATCAATGTTCTTGAATTAATTATGAACATGAATAAGCTAATACTCGAGAGCTAGAGTCTGCATTATCTATTCAGTCTTATCATTTCCTCTATGAAAGCAGTATGTAGCTTTGGCTTTGTCCTTTAAACATGGCTTTGGATTAGTTCTGATTGAAAATTTCTTGTACCTATTGGCACCTTTTATTGTTTATGATGTTTTACGTATAAAACTTGCTAATGTTTGATGCATTTACTTAATTTCTCAATGGAGGTGGCATAGCTTTCACCTCCCTGGATTCAAGGAACCACAATGGATCAGCAGGACATGTTGTCTTCAATATCGTGGTATTATATATTGCTTGACTATGTGAGGTTCAAATACTTACCTTGTTTGATTTAGTCTTAAGATTCGCAGCGTATCTGGGATATTAGTTATTTTGCCGTAATAGTTTCAACATTGGTTTCATTGGAAGGATCTGAAACTTGTTACGTGCAGCATTTGCTAGTGTCTTAGTACTGTCCTGTACTATGCTTCTTTCTGTCTGATTGTCAATGTCAGAGATAATTATATGTTTACACTATTGCATTTGTGTTTACTGGGTTAATTTTAGTATGATGCAAGCATTTACTATATTTGACAAGGTAAAGAACTACAAACGTCATTTAGCAGTGTCATGATAAAAGCAATACTCAAATAATCCAATCTTGTTTTGCAGGCAGCTGCTATTTTCAATTCTGCTTTTGGAAGTTTTCTGGTAAGAGTGCAAGTATTAAATTACAACATTAAAATATTAATTTTGTAAGCTTAGTTAAATTGTAATGTTTAACTATTTATTAGAGTTATTTCTAAAATGAATAAAGGCACAGCAATGGATTTTATTGCATGGTTTCCATATTATTAAAGGCACATTTCAAAAGTTACACTGTTTTAAGTTTTGGTTCAGTTTTTGCCTTTGCATTTTGTACTAACTGCGCTAATGAAGAGGGTGGAGATTTTCAAAATTGTATGTGAGCGTTCTTTAACTTATAATCAGATTTAAAATAATTCAAGTCCCCTTCTGCAAATATTTTATTAGTATTCTTGATACTATTGACTTTACCTACCCTCCTAATTGTTGCATTAAATGAAGGTTGCAATGACAAAATCTAGATTACTGTATTACAGTTATTGGGATTATTTTAACAGTGTAATAGGGCATAGTTTTTTTCTGTTAGCTAATAATGTTTACTGATATGCATTTCTGAAATGTCTCACAGGTTACTCTTTACAATGTAAAACTACCTTTTGATAACCTTGTTATACTGAGCCTTTTCACTACGTTTCAAAGTCTTTAGAAATTATTTTTTAGATGGAATGCCAATTCATTAAATTATCGGTAAGATTGAATGGAAACATGTATCAATATATAGTTAATTTTTATGAGGTTCATCAAATGCTCCTTACTGACCATTGAGGGATTGGTATTTGGAAGATAAATCATGACCCACAAATGTTGCAAGAAATGATAATTCAATCTGTAGGTTTTGTGTGTGTGTGTATTGTTTTTACTTTCCAATTATCGATAGGAGTTAGAAATTCTTTGCTTAAGGAACAGTCAAGAGACAAATATCATACAAACCTTTATTCATACTGATGTTTAATTGCTGTAAAACAGAACATTTTTAATGTAAATGTCCTAGTTATATTTGATAGATGAATACAATTTACATAAATTCCAGACTCTGATTTCTTTGCATTGTGCCACAGAGAATTGCTGTAAGTTAGAAACATAATTTCATTTCCCCTCCCTTTCATTTTACACATGCTGTTTTACAATAAAGTAGATTAGAATAAATGATTTGATTTCTCTCTTTGATGTGCCTTAATAATATTTGATGGCAGATCAATTATAGTCTGCTGAATGGCTTGCTAATAAAATCTGCTTGTATCCTTATAGTTCCAAGTTATGGAAGGTAGAACCTTCACACACGGCGTTTAATATTTTTCTAACTGTTGCATTAATGAGAATTTTGTTTCTGTTGTGAATGTTTCTACAATTGCTAATTAGTTTAGACAGTGAATACTAAATATATAAATAACAAACTCAAACTTGATCACTAATACTTTCAGATGCAACTATCTGTGAAATAGAAGAATGTTTGCAAATGTTTTTGACCAGTGACCAGATCAAAGCATTCACATCTTAGAATAATTAGCCAGTACCTTCGCTGGAAAGATGAGTCCTGAGTAAACTATGATTTAAAATTACCAGTTTTATTGTTCGTGATTAAACTGATGGTTTTCCCCCAAATTTGTTCCAATGAATGTCAGCTTTAAACAGGCAGTGTTTGCAATGTTTGTCTGTTGAATTGTGGAGATGGTAAACATACTAGTCATGTCCATTTTTCTTGCAAATTTGTGACATGAATTTAATTACAGTGATAGCCAGTAACACTCAAATTTAATTTTGTTAGGCAGAACCAAGTTGATTTTTAAGGTAATGGCTTTCTTTATTCTGGTTGAAAAAATACGTGATCCAAATAATAACAAGGCTACTGAGATTTTATTTCTAAAATTATGTGCGCTAGCTTTAGGTTGGAGTTGTACAGTAGATGCTCTCGCAACTTTGTAGCATTCGCATTTGTGACATTAAAATCTTGTACAGATAATTATGGGAGACTCATTTGAATGATGCCATTACCCTCAATTTTGCAAAATTTGAAGAAAGGGAGAAATCGCACCTTTTAAAGTGTTTCAGATATTCTCATAGACGTTTACAGAAGGAGGCCATTTGGCCCATCATGTCCATACTGGTCAACAAAGATCTGACTGCACTAATCCATTGTCCAGCTCTTGGCCCATAGTCCTGGAGGCTATGGCAACGCAACTGAATATCTAAATACTTCTTAAATGTTACAAGAGTTTCTGACTCAACTACCCTTTCAGGCAGTGAGTTCCAGGCTCCCACTACCCCGGGTGAAAAAATTTCTCTTCAACTCCCCTTTTATCCTTCTACCTCTTATTCTATGCCCACTGGTTATTGACACCCCCCCCCCCTACTAATGGAAAAAGTACCTTCTTATTCACCCTATGTATGCCCCTCATAATCTTAGACACCCCTATCAGGTCCCCTCTCAACCTTCACTGCTCCAAAGAAAACAACACCAGCCTATCCAATCTTTCCTCATAGCTCAGACCCCTCAGCCCAGGCAGCATCCTGGCAAATCTACTCTGCACCCTCTCCAGTGCAATCACATCCTTACTATAATGTGCTAACCAGAACTTCACACAGTACTCCAGTTGAGGCCTAACCATGTTTTATACAATTCCAGCAAAACTTCCCTGCTCTTGTATTCTATGCCTCGCCTGATAAAGGCAAGTAGCCCGTATGCCTTCTTAACCACCTTATCTACCTACCCTGCTACCTTCAGCTATCTGTGAATATGCACACCAAGGTTCCTCTGATCTTCAGTACTTTTCAGGGTCCTACCATTCATAGTGTAATGCCTTGCCTTGTTAGACCTCCCCTAGTGCATTACCTCACACTTTTCTGGGTCGAATTCCATTTGCCACTGCTCTTCCCACCTGACCAGTTCATTGATATCCTTCTGCAGTTTACAGGTATCCTCCGCACTATTTACTATCCTACCAATTTTTGTGTCATCCGCGAACTTCTTGATCACACCCCTACATTTAAGTCCAAATCATTTATGTACGCCAAGGGCCCCAGCACCGAGCCCTGCGGAACCCCAGTGGACTGTGACTGTGACTTCCAGTCACAGAACTATCCCTCTACCATCACTCTCTGCTTCTTGCCCCTCAGCCAATTTTGGATCCAACATGCCATTTGCCTTGGATCCCATGCACTCTTACTTTCTTGACCAATCTGCCATGAGGTACTTTATCAAAAGCCTTGCTAAAGTCCATGCAGACTACATCAAATGCATTACCCTCATCAACACTAAGATCAACACTCATGGTTACTTTCTCAAAAAATTCAATCAAATTTGTTAAACATGACCTTCCATTAACAAATCCATGCTGACTATCCCATGTCTCTCCAAGTGTCTCTGTCGCACTGAATTCTTTCTAGTAACTTCCCCACCACTGAGGTTAGACTAACTGGCCTGTAATTTCCTGGTCTATCCCTTCCCCCCTTTTTTAATAATGGCAATCCTACAGTCCTCTGGCACCTCACCTGTGGCCAGAGAGGATTTGAAAATTACTGCCAGGGCCCCTGATATCTTTTCCCTTGCCTCCCTAAACTGCCAGGGATGCATCTCATCCGAGCCTGCAGATTTATCCACTTTTAAGGCCGCTGAACCCACTAGTACCTCCTCTCTCTCTCTCTGGTTAATTTCCTCTAATATTTCACAGTCCTCCACCCTGAACTCTCTATATTAGGACTTAGGAAAGTTACTTAAATCTGGAACAAGTAAATGAGACTTTTTGCTTGAGGAGCCTGATTGTTCCAAAATCTAAACTCCTGTGCTACTCTGCAGACTTTGAGCTAAGACCAAGGTGTTTTATCATCAGCTCTCTTTTAATAGATGGTGTTTCAAGTTTTTCTATAGTTACTGCATTTGATTTATTCTTAAGGCATGTTTCTAAAAAAAAAATCATTTAGAATGACATCACTATGTAATGGTGAAATTAACATTGAAGTAATAAACCTATTTTTATAATGAAAATTAAAGTAGTTTGAAACGTTTGTGGATATTTATTCCATTATATTAATAGGTAAAGCCATGTAATTTTTGTTTATTCATTCATGTGATGTGGGCGTCTCTGGCTAGGCCAGCATTTATTGACCATCACTAATTGCCCTTGAGAAGCTGGTGGTGAGCATCATCAGTATTAAAATACCTTTCTTGCTGTGAAGATGGAAAGATTTTGAAGGCAAAAACCCAGAAGTATTGGCCAAGAATTTTGATGACATACCCGTTTTACAGGCTGATCTGGTTGTTTTTAATGATATGGAGGTGTGATGCTGCATTAGGATCATAAGTAAAAACTAAATCAAGTACCCAACTATCCCATTTCCTCAATATCATGTCCTGTCAGGAAACAGTCAATTATAATGTCCAGAAACCTTTCAGGTTTCCTGCTTTCAATACTAGAAGACTCACCATTGGACCGTTGCGTGGAAAATTAAAAATACCCCGTGCATTCATATATCATTACTATGCCTCTTAGTTGGGTAAAGTGGTGTCATGAATGTGAGCGACGGAGAAAGAAATTATAAGAAACAAAATGTAAAATATGTGCTTCCAAGCCAAATGATAGCTTAGGTCACTGGGTGAGAATGCATTATGGCTGGCAATATAACCATTAATTGACTTTTGGTCAGTTTTCTATTTTTGGTAAAATGGATAATACCCTTGGCGAGTTTGTGTTTCCTTGTGACCCAAGTCCACTGCTGCAGCCTAAATGAACCTTGCATTAATAAATGCACCCCTACCACCCTGGAAAACAACGTGAACAGCTGGGGGTGTAATGCCTTCATCACCCACCCCACCCCTTCCCATCCTCCTCCTCTTCTTAACTGGTGCGGGCAAAATGGGCCGCATGGCCACTTTCTGTGCTGTAAACATCTATGAGTCTTCTTTCACTTTCCCTTTGAATGTCTGAGGAGGATCTGAACCCTTCACCTTGTTCTCCTGCAGGTCCAAGTCTTGCTGTTGCACAGAATCTCAGAATTTTAACAGCACAGAAGACAACCATTTGACCCAACTTGTCTGCACTGGCTCTCCAAATGAGCATTATGACCCAGTGTTATGACCAAGCAGTTGGTCAGGCTGAGTTATTTTAAAATCCCAGCGGGAAACTTTAAACAACTGTCATAACCTATAATTTTAAGTGTTATGTTTGAGATTTGACTCTAAATTAAGGAATTGGACCACCGGTTCTCGAGGTTTTACATGAAACATTTTAGTAATTCACCCAGGTTAAAATATACATACATGGCTACAAATTACTACGATCATAACTTTTAACAAATTCCCAAGCTAATCTCTATTAAGGCAACAGCAACCCATGGACTTAACCAGACAGCAGGTAAAGCATTTTCACCTTACAAATTCAAAATGAGGTTCCTTTCACTTTGATTCCTTGCAGACACAGTGGTAGGCTTATAGGTTTTGATCTTACATTGTCTGTGCTCTGCACACACAAAACTGCTGAAGTTATACCTAGCACCGCTCATTGAATGTAAATCCTCAATGTATCACCAGCCTCTTCTAACAATAAAACCCCTTTCATAGTACCACTTTTACTAGTAATATAAATATATTGCTTGGTATCTGTTAGATAGGTGTCAGTTTTCACTCCACTTCTTGAATGCTCTATTCAAAAAATACAAGTGCACTCTATCTCTCCCCCATATCAAAACTAGTACACATCAAAGCACCCAGACTAGCTGGCTTTAATCCAATTAAGACATATCCACAGACTAAACCTCTATTTTGAAAGAAAAATATTTTCCAATAACATTATATACATTAATAGCTTCATGACACCCAGTGCCATTGCCCTCCCTTTTCCCCGTACCCCTGCACATTGTTTCTATTCAAATAATCATCTAATGCCCTCTTCAATGCCTCAATTGAACCTGTCTCCACCACACTTCCAGGCAGTGCATTCTAGACTCAAATCACTGGTTGCATGCAAAAGCATTTTTGCACCTCACATTTGCTTCTTTTGCAAATCACTTTAAATCTGTGCCCTCTCATTCTTGATCCTTTTACGAACAGGAACAGCTTCTCCCTATCTACTTTGTCCAGCCCCTCATGATTTTGAACATCTTTATCAAATCTCCTATTAGCCGCCTTCTCTCCAAGGAGAACAGTCCCAATCTCTCTAATCTATCCTCATAGCTGAAGGTTCTCGTCCCTGGAACAGTGTTGTGCAGGACACAGCAAACCATGACCATTCTGAAGATCCTGGCTGGTGCATACTGAAGGGTGCCTCCAGATCTGTCCAGACACCTGAATAGCATCTGCAGCATGTTGATGGCTTGTTCAATTACACAATTGGTGATAATATAGCGTTCACTGTAGCACCATTACGCTTCTTTGGCCAGGTTACTGACGGGCGAAAAGAGTGAAATTTGCAGTGAGGATCTCTTCCTCTGGAAGCCACACCTTAAGTCTGCTTCCAGGTCCAAAGAGACTAGTGAGCTGAAGTAGTCATAGGATGAAAGCATCATGGCAGCTGCCTGAGAACCTTGCGCACACCTGCCTAAAGATCTTTTAGTGTTTACATACAGCTGCAAATTATGGAGCGGAAACCCTTGGATTTGACAAATATTCTTGTTTGTTTTGGATCTGCCAGATTGCCACATGTGGTCATTGGCACCTTGCACTTGTGGAAAACCAGAGTTGAAAAGTTGAGCACCCACTTGTTTTGAATGGCATCATTACTGGCAAATTTCACAAAATTGTCATCCCTGCCAAACAAATATCGATTATTTGTTTTGTGTGTTTATTGGTGGCTCCTGGATATATCTAGGACAGAGCCCTGGAGGGATCCAGAGGCAAAAGGTTGAGGGCGGTGGTGACTTTCAACCATATATCTGAGTTGTCCTTCATAACAGTTGAATTCTTCTCAGGATCGTTCTTAGCTTTGAGTCCTTCTCCCTGATTTAACTCTTCAGTTTTCTTTTTCAGGAGATGCAGGTTTAACACAGCCTCCTTTTGTGCAGCAGTTCATTTTTTTGTCAAGCAAAATCCTCCTTAGTTGCTTTAAGAACTTCATTAAGGTTAAGCCGATGTTTGGCTAAGAAAGCTTAATATTCCTTTTTATTGACCTCCGTGAATTTTCTTGATTTCTTTTTGCTTTTCTTCATCCCACTGGGTTCAAGGTTTGTTTAATTCCTTTGCGGCAAAAGTAATTGCCTTTTTGTTTTGAAGTTTTAATTTATGTTCAAGAACACATATCCTTCCTATAGTGTCAACATTGGGCTCAGCTTTTCCACTATCGTCCAAAGCATGTTTTTCCACTTTATCATCATTATCTTTGAGTACTGTTGCTAGCTGCTTTGCAGCATCTTGCTCATACTTTTCCTGCATTTTTAATTGAGATGGCTTTACTTCATCTCTGCCATTAACATTTTCTTTTCAGCTTGATGCTTCAATTTTTAATATCCATACTTTGAGTTTCTGAATCTTTGAAAACATTTTTAGCACATCTTTACCTTTTCTACCCTTCTCAGCAGGCCTGACCTCTTTTCATCACCGACCTTCATCTCATTCCGGTTCCACTGGAAAGTTCCAAAATGGAGTCTGTTATTAGTAATTTTATGAGTTAACTCATAATCTTGGACTTGGGCTGACAAGTGGCAAGTAACATACATGTCACACAAATGCCAGGTAAAGACCATCTCCAACAAGAGAGAATCTAACTATCGTCTCATGACATTCAATGGCATTACCATCTCTGAATCCCCCACAATCCTGGGGGTTACCATTGACCAGAAACTGAACTGGACTAGCCACATAAATACTGTGGCTACAAGAGCAGGTCAGAGGCTAGAGATGAGTAACTCACCTCCTGACACCCCAAAACCTGTCCACCACCTACAAAGCAGAAGTCAGGAGTGTGATGCAATAGACTCCACTTGCCTGGATGAGTGCATCTCCAACAACACTCTAGAAACTTGACACCATCCAGGACAAAGCAGCCCACTTGATTGGCACCCCATCCACAAACATTCACTCTTCCTCCACTGATGCACAGTGACAGCAGTGTGTACCATCTACAAGTTGCACTGCAGGAACTCACCAAGCCTCCTTAGATAGCATGTTCCAAACCCACGACCATCGCTTACTAGAAGAACAAGGGCAGCAGCCCTGTGGAAACACCACCACCTGGAAGTTCCCCTCCAAGCCACTCACCACCCTGACTTGGAAATATATCGCCATTCCTTCACTGTCATTGGGTCAAAACCCTGGAACTTCCTAATAGCCCCGTGGGCATACCTACTCCACGTGCACTGCAGCGGTTCAAGAAGGCAGCTCACCACCGCCTTCTCAAGTGTAATTAGGGATGGGCAATAAATGGTGGCCTAGCCAGTGATGCCCAGGCCCCATGAATGAATAAAAAATGTCTGCCAATACCGAGGCTTCCCTTATTTTACGGACTTTGTAGTCTTAAAAGTGAAAGGACACTATTTTTGAGTTCTCCCACCTGCATCATACCCATAAGGTTACTGAAACCCTGTTTCATCTCATTGACCTGAACCACTTACCAAATGCCCTTTTCTTTTCCCTGGCAAATTCTCCAAAAGTTTGACCTGTTCTGTTTCTCAAATTTCTAAATTTTTGCCTACAGGCCTCTGGCATGAACTTGTAACTATTTGGTACAGCAGTCTTCACTGTCTCGTATTGCATGAGTGCTCTGCTGAAAGAGATGAGTACACGTCCTAGGCCTTTCCTACCAAAACACTTAGTAGAAGCATAGCCCATAGCTCTTTCATCCAATTCAAGATTTGTGGAAATTTTCTTGACGGACACAAGGTACATGTTTACTCCTACGTCACTCAATTCTAGTACTAATCGAAATTTCCTCACCAAATCAAAATTAAGAGGAGTTCTCTCTGAGCCAGCTTCGCTTCTCTTAATCAACTCAAGTTTGCGCAATTAGAACTTATTCATCTCTCTCTCTCTTCTCCACCCACCCCATCTCTTTCTCCCTATCTCTTTCCTCTCTTGCTAATTTCTCTCTTTCTAAGTCAACTTTTTAGTTATATTTCTTTTTTAATTTCAGTCAGTTGTACTCAGTCAATAATGGAATCAGTCCTTTCTTCCTCAAGCATCGGATGCTGAACCAATTCTTCCAGGATCCCATCCCTCTAAGCTCCGATCTTGTGTTAAACCCCATATGCTCTGCTGCAGCCTGAAAATCATCTTTTTTTCAACTGTTTCAAGTCTCTGAGAGTTAGATCCTCTTTTTCAACATAAGCCTGAACCTCAAAGGGACTCATGTTGATTTCCCAATAAAATGTAACAAGAGCAAACGTGAAATCTTGGTTAAATTCTGGAAAGGTCCTGTGAATCTATCTTATGTTCTCTAGGTTCAATCTTGGATTTGAGCCCCCGATTTTTTTACAGTCTCCATGCGGGAACCATAAACCAAAATAACCGAATTTACCCAGCCTCAGAAGAAATCTCTGTGTTTCTCTTTCTGTCTCTGTCTGCTTTCTCTTTGTGTCTACATCTGTGCACTGATTGCCTTCACCTTCCAGCTCCTCTGTTTGTAGCTCTCATTTGTGTCTGCAGCTCTCCTTTGTGTCTGTTAGCCACACAACTTCTTTCTTTTGGTACTGCTTATAGGTCTAGGGGTTGCCAGGCCAGACGGACCAGTATTTTTTATTATCCAAGAAAATTGCAATGAATCCCTTTACAATTGATTCAATCTCTTAAAAGTCTTTTTCAAATTCTTAAAAACAATTAAGAGATTCCACAGACATTTTTTAAAAAATTACAAATTTTCCTCACTACTGATTCTGTGTCAAAAGTCGTCATAAATAATTAGCTGGGAATTTTTTGTCCGACCCTTGTACAGGAGAAGCTTCTTGTTAAAGTGATTCTTGAGCCTCCTGAGACAATGGTGCTCAGATGATATCGAGGAACCTTAATCTCTGCCTGTAGACCTTTTGTGAGTAGTGCCTCCTGTAAGTGTGCCTCTCTATTGCCTCTTCTCCCTTTTGGAGTTACAGGTCTATGAATAGTAGGCTTTTGTTGGTGCTGTTGCTGGCGATCTTGGTCTTCATATGAGGCTTAAGCTAAGGCAGGCACCCATCCTGAAATGATAGAGCAAACATCCAAAGTAGAAAAAGTAACCTCTCAGCGAAAGCAATATCAAAAACCCCTTTACCACAAACAGGTAAGAAACAGCTGGAGTAGTGAGTACTTATTGACATATTACCTTGAGTCGGCTTCAACCCCCTCAATTTCCACTGTGTTATTCAGCTTGCTTTCACTGGCAAGCTTCAGAGAGCCCTGGAAACCCATGGACCAGGCGTTGAAGTCAAAAATGTATGCTAATATTGCTCTAATTGAGTGATTAACATGTAGTAATTGACCACTGCCTCTCCCAAAGGGGTTGCGTGTACGCAGCTTAATGTGCTTGAGTTAAATGTGGAAGAATTATGTGCTGATATTTTCCCAGTTTTCACCATCCCCCCCACTGGCACCCATTCTGCCAGGTTAAAATTCGGCACAATGTATGCAATTCAGATTCCCAAACTTTTTTCAGTACTAGTTTGTTCAGTTTCCTTTAGGTGATACTTTTGTTTTTGCTACTAATTTCATTGGTGTCTTGAATTGCTATGAAAATAGAAATTTAGAAAAGCAAAATTATAAGTATGTTTTTGTCACATGAGCCAATAAAATTCAAATATGTACACTTTTTAAATTTAATTTCATTTGCAATAGATTTCAATAGCATTGAAATTAAAACAACTTGTACTTATATAGCACCTTTGACGTAGGAAAACATTCCAAGGCATTCCACAAGAGCATAATCAGACAAAAATTGACACCAAGCCAAGGTGAAAGATGACCAAAAGCTGATTCAAAGAGCTTGCCTCCAAGGAAGGTCTTAAAAGGGGAGAGAGAGGTGGAGAAGTTTGTGAAAGGAATTCCAGAGTTTATGACTAAGATAGTTAAAGGCATGCTGTCAATGGTTGGGTGAAAAAGGTAGGGATAGATAAGAGGCCAGATTTGGAAAAATGCAGAGTTCTCAGAGGACTGTAGGGCTTGATGAGGTTACAGAGGTTACAGGAGCAAGGCCATGGAGGGATTTGAACATTAAGATGGGGCTATAAAATGGAGACATTTGGGGTCTGGGCGCTAATGTAGGTCAGCGAGCACAGGGAAGGTGGGTGAACAGAGTGCCTTTTTTAAAAAGAAATCCTCCCGTATAAATGGTAAGTGATCATAATAGGAACAGAAATATCTAAGAGCTTCATTTTTAATGAAATTTTTACAGATATGGTCTGATATTGTTCCTCACAAGCTGAATGAAAAATTACCTTGGTTCACTTTACTGTGTTTTTCAAGAAATGAACTGTGTCAGGAAGCTATAATAATTCTCATAATGTTATTGGAATTTATTGTAAAATAGTGGTGTGTGCGTGTGTGTGTGACTTAATTGGACTAAAGGCTGGTCTGAACACTTTGATGTAAATATGGGGGGAGTTTATAATGTAAGGTGCAAAAGAAGATTTGCATTTTTAAATAAACCAGACCAGATTGTTTTCAAAGGAGGGGTGAAATGTGTCACCTAGCCAGGTGAAGTTCAGAAACAGTGGGCACAATTTTCCCGTTGGCATGCGGGGGGCGCGCAATGATCTCCGATGCGCGACCGCCATTAATTAACTGGCAAATTAAGGCCCTTGAGGCACCAATTGTTGGCGATTTTTCGGGGGCCGTGCGATCTTCAGGTTATCGCACAGGCAGGTAGGACACATTTATATAAACCTCATCCGCGGGTGGGATAAGAGGGGTCAGTGGGGTCGTGAGTGTGCTCAGTCAGATATTTAATTTGGAAAGTTACTGATACTTGCCTGTGTGAGCAGAAATACTTCAAAACTCATACCAGCTGCTTGAACAGGACTCATAACTTTCAGGTCAGCACTCTACAGTGAAGATCCTTTTTGGGTCCTGCAGGTTTCAGAAAGCCTTCCCTTAGCCTGGGAATGGGAGCTGTGCTGTCCACTGGAGGCACCTCCTCTGAGGAGAAGGGGGGGCCAGAAGGGGGAGGAGGCCAGGAGTGCACATTCAACCTCCAGGGGGGCCACCTTTGGGAGGAGAGGCGCAGGCACAAGGGGCACAGGGCCAACAGGAAGTTTGGTGGAAGAGGCCGCAGAAGATGCCACTATCTTGCTGCCAGGGTATACAGGCGGCAAAGCGGCTACCTCAATATATCTGAGGTGCAGTGCCGAAGGAAGCTCGCTCTCTCAAGGGAGACAGTCAACTCTATATGTCGGATGATAGGCCCTGAGATCTCCGCTAATTAGGTGGGTGGACACCCCATGCCAGTGGTCACAGTTGCCGTCAACTCTATGCCTCTGGTTCTTTCCAGGGCTCGGTGGGTGATCTTTGCAGTGTCTCCCAATCTTGTGTCAAGCAGATGTCAGACACTCTGTTCAGGCGTGTATTGACATTCATCCACTACTGCTGGAACCAAGCCAGCTAGACAGAGCGAGCCAGAGGCTTCCCAGTGATTGCTGGCTTACCCTGCATTTAGGTTGCCATCGCCTGCACACATGTGGCCATCAAGGCGCCAGCAGGTGAGCCTGGTGCCTTTGTCAACAGGAGGGGCTTCCACTCCATGAACATGCAGAGTGTGTGACCACAGGATGCTGATTCTACAAGTTTGTGCAAGGTACCCAGGCAAATCCCTCAGACACTCCCAGGTGCCAGGGCTTTCAGTGCCCCAGCCCAGCTGGATGGAAGGCTGTTGGCTGACGAGGGCTACCCCCCTCAGAAGGTGGCTCATGACGCTTCTCTGCCATTCCAGAACAGAAGCTGAGCAGCGCTAGATTAGGAGCCACGCCTCAACAAGGGCTGTGGTGGAGAGAACCATTGGTCTTCTCAAGATGCGCTTCCAATGCCTTGACCATTCAGGGGGTGCACTCCAGTACTCCCCAGATCGTGTGTCACTGATAGTGGTTGCATGCTGCGCTCTCCACAATCTTGTACTGGAAAGGGGTGACACTGTGGATGAAGAAGATGTAGACGCAGTTGCTGAGGCTGCACACAATGAGTCCAAGCAGTGAGTCCGAGGATGAGCATGCACAGGGAAATGCTAAGGGGGTAGACGCTGACCCGGGCATACTCCAGGGAGGCAAGGACACTCGGGGGGCTTTAATCCAATGAACCTTCAGCTAGAACACCACAGGTGGACCTCCAACACAAGCCTGACCTGCAGGCTCCATACTCGACACCTGAGTGCTAAATCTGCTTGGATAAGAACATTAACTAAGGGCCTTGTCAATGAAGCTCAATGTGACACAACTCACTCATAACGTCATGGGTAACTATCCACGTGCAGAAGAAAAGAGGCACCCTCATCCATGGTCACACGTCTAAATTTAATGATATAACAAAATGAACTTAAGGAAATAAAATGACAAAGGTGTTAAACAGCACGCCAACTAATGATGACCTAATTGTGGGCAACACAGAAGCACCAGTGAGAAACCTGTTGTGTGCCTAAGGTGTCTTAAATTTACATGTTCGGGTGCTACGTGTAGGTGCTCCCCCTTCGTTGGCACTGGTATCTGAGATAGCCTGCTCACTGTGCTGCCCTGTTGGCTTTGGTATCCTTGGCAGCCATCCTCTGGCCCGTGGAGCCTGTGCTGGCCCCGCCTGGGAGGGAAAGGCCAGTTCCACAGCTGGCATTTGCCCAGTCGTCACAGCCTCATTGGATGCAACGGTCACTGGCACAGGGGCGGAGGAGCTGCTGCCCTCATCCGGAGCGCGAGAGGAGCCCGCAGAGACGACAGGCAGCTGCTGCGCTGACGTGAGGTTATTTCAGACCTTCTTGCTCACTGTAGATGGATAGGCACCGAGGTGGAAAACTTGGTGTCCAGACCATCTCCCGTACTGGCACTGACCAGTTGAGGTCAATGCCGATGTGAGGGCTTGCTGGTCCGCGTGCATCCCCAGGAAGCCCTGATTGGTCTCCTGGAGGAGCCTCTCCTCGAGAGTCGCCACTCTCTCCATGGAGGAAGCATGGCGCTCGGCCATGAGGCTCATTGCATCGACGACGGTCCACATGGACTCTTCCATCATGGAGACTAAGCTAAGCATAGCCTCATGTATCTCAGCCAGATGCTCCTGCACACCCTGCTGGACTTGCAGCATTTGCTGCCTCAAGGACGACTCCAGAGGCACATCACCAGCCACCGACTGAGATAAACAAAAAAACTGCGTATGCTGGAAATCCAAAACAAAAAATAAAAAATACCTGGAAAAACTCAGCAGGTCTGGCAGCATCGGCGGAGAAGAGTACAGTTGACGTTTCGAGTCCTCATGACCCTTCAACAGAACTAAGTAAAAATAGGAGAGGGATGAAATATAAGCTGGTTTAAGGTGGGAAAGAGAAGGGGCGGTTGGTTTTAGGGACAAGCAAGCAGTGATAGAAGGAGATAACCAAAAGATGTCACAGACAAAAGAACAAAGAGGTGTTGAAGGTGGTGATATTATCTAAAGAATGTGCTAATTAAGAATGGATAGCAGCACAAGCAAGGTAGCTTTAGTGGGGGTGGGATGAAATAAGACTAAAAGGGCATAAAAGGTATAGATAAATGATCGGTGGAATATATTAAAAATAATGGAAATAGGTGGGAAAAGAAAAATCTATATAAATTATTGGAAAAAACAAGGAGGAGGGGGAAGAAACGGAAAGGGGGTGGGGATGGAGGAGGGAGTTTAAGATCTAAAATTGTTGAACTCAGTATTCAGTCCAGAAGGCTGTAAAGTGCCTATTCAGAAGATGAGGTGCTGTTCCTTCAGTTTGCGTTGAGCTTCACTGGAACAATGCAGCAAGCCAAGGACAGACATGTGGGCAAGACAGCAGGGTGGAGTGTTAAAATGGCAAGCGACAGGGAGGTCTGGGTGATGCTTGCGAACAGACCAAAGGTGTTCTGCAAAGCGGTCACCCAGTCTGCGTTTGGTCTCTCCAATGTAGAGGAAACTGCATTGGGAGCAACGAATGTAGTAGACTAAGTTGAAGGAAATGCAAGTGAAATGCTGCTTCACTTGAAAGGAGTGTTTGGGCCCTTGGACGGTGAGGAGAGAGGAAGTGAAGGGGCAGGTGTTGCATATCTTGCGTTCGCATGGGGAGGTGCCTCAGGAGCTCAGGAGGGGGTTGAGGAGTAGGGGGTGATGGAGGAGTGGACCAGGGTGTCACGAAGGGAACAATCCCTACGGAATGCCGCCGGGGGTGGGGGGGGGGGGTGGGGGGGGGGGGTGGTGAAGGGAGCATGTGTTTGGTGGTGGCATCATGCTGGAGTTGGCGGAAATGGCGGAGGATGATCCTGACTGAGCATGTGCCTGGTCCCCTGCAGCCCTTTGATTGCTGGCGCCATGGGAACTTTGTCTCTGCCAGCTCCTCCAGCAATTGTGAAGTGCCCTCACCGCTGTGCCCCGGGACACCAGCCGATGATCTAATTCCCACCGAGGTGCTAGTATCTGTGCTGGTGCCTGCCTGGCAGAGATGGAGTGATGCTGGTGGGTCAGAGATTTCAGGGCCCTCAGGGCCCCCTGCTGCTCCTCCCTGCCCTGCTCCACTGATGCTGAAAGGAAGAACAAGGACATTGGATCAGTTAAGGTGGAGACAATGTCAATGTGCATCTCTGTCCCCTGGATCATTATGCGCTCATCCTTCCGTAAGCAATGGTCAAGCCATTTTGGAAGCTTCAATCATGGAACATTCAGCAGTGCCATGGCTGCTGGGATACTAATGGTGACCTCAGTGCTGGGCAAACATACTTGCCTGTGGCAACCCAGCCTCACCGACACCGGTGGACTTGGGCGCATGGCGCTTCTCCAGATCGAGGGCCTCCTGCTCGAACCTGCTAATGATTGCCAACTGGGTTGGCCCTCCACTCAGCGGCATTATGAGCATCCTTCTGAAAAGTAGAGAAGAGCATTGATTAGTGCAACATGTACCTGGAATCTCTTCGTTGCCATCCCAACCCCAACCAGCGTCCAGTGCCTTCTCACCCTGCAGCTGCCACACACTCTCACAAAGATGTGCCCTCCCACCCCCTCTTGTCCAAATCCTGCCTACATCGTATTTGGCACCACATAGCCTAACCTTGCAAAACAAGGAGGCGCAAGCACGTGGAACGCATAGGGCAGCAGATGGATCGGTGCCCCGCCACCTGGAAGTTCTCCTCCCAGTATGTCAGCACTCTGACTTTGACATGTTTTGCAGTTCCAGCACTGCACCTAGGTGCAGATCCTCCAGGTTGCCCCCAAAGCAGTCCTTGGGTGTCACTGTAACACATGCTGCAGGTGCAGAACCCATCTCAGTCGTCACCCTCTCAGGGTGACCTAGGCATGGGCAATATCTGCTGGCCCACTCAGAGAAGGACGCATGCCTTTGATCCAATGATTCAATGCAGTAACTACGCTTGAGTTGAGGGGGGAGCAGCCAGGGGAAAGCCTACCTGCTGGGTTAAGTGACCAACGTCAACATGGTACTCACTTCCTGAGCGCAAGAGGTCATTGAAATGCTTGCGGCACTGGATCCAGGTGCATCGCACCCTGTCGCGGGGGCTCACTATCACCGCCACTTCCTCCCAGGCACTTTTGGGATGGGGGGCTGGGGGTGGGGGGGTGCTATTCTCCTGTTCCTGGGAATGAGGACCTCCCACTGTGCTGCCACTTCCTTGAGGCGGGCAGCAAGGCAACTGTCTGAAAAACGAGGGACACAGTGGCTCCCTGCCTTACCCTCCTGTCTAGCCTGCTCACCAGCAGCGCTCTGGTGAGCCCCTCTGCTGGCCATATTTGACAGCCTTTGCAAGGCTGCAGGAGCTCTTTTAAACAGGCTGCCGGGTCGCCATTGGACCTGGCGGTCATAGCAGTCCTGCTGCCGCCCGCCTACTCCCGCTGTCCTCGGGAGCCATGTTTCATGCTGGACAGGCCTTAATTAGCCCGCCTATGTAAAATGGTGCATGCCTGCTCCTGCATGGCCTGCCTGGTAGGCAGAAAATTCTGCCCAATATGTTTATTTTTCCCAAAGACTTAGCGCTCTGAGAGATTTTTGTTATCAGAAAGATAAAGTCCAAAGACATAGTGAAACAATGGGAATTTGCATTCAAAGGGGAGAATATGTATAAAGGAGCGAAGGCTGTGTGTAAGGGTAGGCATTTTTAAGATCTAAAAAGTGTGAAAAGCCTTCAGAATCTATGCCTCAAGCTGCTGTTTTCAAAGAACTGAAGTTAAGAAAGCTAACTTTGAACTCGACTGGTTCAGGGTATCGTGTGTCACCTTGCCTGGGTCTTTTAAACTCTGTGTTTTTTACTGTGACCTTAACGAAAGTGTAACTGGGAGTCAGATTAAGTAGGGTATTTAGAAGTTATCATAGCAGTAATTTGTAGACGTTTGTATGTGTTTAAAATCATTTCTCTTATTAATAAATGTTTAATCTAGTTTTGTAAAAACCTATAAGACTTGGTGGTCTTATGACTGAATTCAAGGCACGCATCTCGAAATTTATACAAATTGCAAAACAAGTTGTGGCAGTTGTTTGAAGTTTCCCTTTGAGTTTTGAACAGCTCAGCATTTACCATCAGCTGTGCCAGAACAGACTGTTGGTCATATTTTGTATTTAATATTTTCAGTTTTAATTTTTTTTCAGTGTTTCTGTGTTGGTGGTATTTATAAAGGTTGGTTTTCAAATGTATACTCCATCAGATTTTTCACCCAGTTTAAATAGAGCTACCTTGTTGGCTGACTGTTCATTATAGAAGTTCAAGTATTTTTTTACTTGCCTTTGAATTAGTTGAGTAAATGCAAGTAAAATTCCCAACATGGCTATACTTTGTAGTATTTTGTTCTTTGCATAATCTTGCTGTTGGATAAATCTATGGCCAGGATTTTACATTCCAGACATATCATACAGAAGTCATGTATCACACATGGGAGAATAGCCTAGATTTGAATGTTGAAACTGTATTTGTACAAAACATAGTCTAGCTATTTGTCATAATTTTTGAGCTTCCAAGCCAAACATGTTACCTTAGAACTGACAAGATGGCTGATATTAAACAAAGCATAGCCTCCAAAAGGAGCCTCAGCCGCAAAATTAAACCACTTTTTTCCCTGATATATCTACTTCTTCCCAAAGAGCACACAGCAAACTTGAATCAGTTCCAGAGTATGCATTTCTGTAACTGTACACCCCTGCTCCTCCTGGCCATGCAAGGAAAGTTTTTAGAAAAATGAAGAAGTACTTGTTCTGGTCCCTGTACCTCTTCCTGGTAGCTTCATCTGATGAAAAAGCTACAACAGCTTCCTCACACAGGTTATCAATTAAATCTGCATTCTGGGCTTGATGATGTCATCGAACTGATAGATATATGCATAAAAAAAAGAGAAGCAGCAGTTGCATGCATGGCATGTTGGGGACATATTCTCCATTAATAATTCAAATCATTAGGGACTTCTGTCATTGTAGTACTCAACTGCCTTCACAGAAAAATCAGAGAATTATTTTGGATATATTTTTGCACAATGCAGAAAACTTCTTCATGTTTGATACTTTTTACAATGCAAGAGTACAAAAAATGTTGTATACAAATCAAAAGTGAAAATTTTAGATGATGAACAGATATGAAAAAAGTCTCTTGCTAGGAGTATCAGCAAGTTTTTAAAAATTGTGTGGGGCTAGAAACTGTTGAATAATATTTATTTTTAAAAATATTTTCAAGCTTTGCGGCTTCTTTGAATTAACCAGGAGCATGGGGAGCCTATAGTTCCCTGTTGCTTTTTCCATTGCAACAACTCAGCCAAAGTCAATTTTTCGATCAATCAGCACCCTTTCTGCTATAGTATAAATAGTTGTGATTGTTTGAAATTTGGCATTCTTGTGTTTGCTCTGATGAATGCAAGACGAAAAGCTTGAGCAATATGTTTCTGTTTTCAGCAACACATTGGTATGATGTTTGTTGAAGAGCTTATGATTGGAAACTTATGCCCCCTCGACCCCACTCCCATTGAATTACTAAACACTTAGCTTCTCTCCCTGCCCCCCCCCCCCCCAAGATAGCTGTTAACTGTCCTCTCACCTGCAACCACCTCCAACTCTCAACACCCAGACAGATCAAAGCAGAAATATGTCAGTTTTGCTTTTTGGTTGTGAAAGTTTTGTATTTGTCACTCAGCTGGATATTAACTCAGAGGCAGGGGACAGAGTGGGGTGGCTGGTTTGAATTTGGTAACCTGAAAAAACAAAATGAATAGGCCCTGGGTACCATTTTTGGTCTCTTTGCTTCAACCAGCCAGATTGAGAGTCGGCAGGCTGTTGGCAGGAAGGCCTTCAGCACCAGACTGCAGCAGGGAGCAGGAAAGATCAGAGTCTGGAACCAATGACATTCAAGAAAGATGGCGGAGCAAGTGTTGCTGGGAGATTGGTGTTCAGAGCCAGGGAAGGGAAGTTCAGAGCCAGGGAAGAACAGGGAGGCTGGAGGAAGGGGAGATCAGGGCACAGAAGCAGGCAACAGGCAAGAACAGGTATTAATACCTACATTCCAAAAATGTGTTTAACAGATCAAAAGAAGAGCAATGCCAGAGCTTAAACTGCCACGACCCACTCATGTTTGCTTTTATCCTTCCCTTCACCAACTTGTGTATAATGTATGTATTAATCATTTTTTCAGCTAAAATGTTGGGCTTCAAACTCATTTCCCTTTTCAAACACAGTGCGTTCTATAGAACAGAAAAAGCTAAGGGGTAACTTGATGGAGGCCTTTAAGGTTATGCAAGATTTGATTTAGAGTTGACATAGAGAAGATGTTTCCACTTGTGGGAGAGACCAAAAAAATAGGGGCCATAAGTATAAGATAATGATTAAAATAAATCCAATTGGAGCTTCAAGAGAAGCCTGTTTATTTGGAGAGTGGTTGGAATCTGGCAGCCATGGCCACAAAGAATAGTTGAAGTAGTTGCATTTAAGAGGAAGCTAGATTAACACAAAGGAGAAAAGAACAGAAGGCTATGCTGATGGGGTTAGATGAAGTGCAGCGGGAGGAGGCATGGATCAGGTTGGTCCAATGGCTTGGTTCTGTGCTGTACATTCTGTGTAAGGTGCATGCTGCCTATTTTTCCCCACACCAGTTCCTGATGGTCCTTGGTTTAAACATGGCTGAATTCTTGGCTCTGATGATTACCATAAATGAATAAATATTCAATAGATCTTTATGTAGAATGTGCTATTAATTGGCAAATGCAATGGGGGAGTAAGAAGATGGGCAACAGAAAACCTGAGAGTACTGTATATAAATCACATCACTGAACTACATGGAGATAATTAAAACAAATGGCCAGAAGTGAATAGGCGAAACCAGTTCCTGTAAGCAGGGTCTTAGCATCTATCCGAATATCCTACTCCTGCTCCGAAGTCCTATGTGTAGAAGTTAAATGAAGCTGCAAGCGATAAACTGCAGGTGCTGAATATCTTAAGCAAAACCAAAAACATGCTGGAAACAGCAGGCCAGCCACTCCCTTTGGACTGCATGGATAAGTCAGTTCTGACCAAGTGTTTAACCATGAAACATTAGCTTAGCTGTTCTTTCCACAGACGTTCACTGATTTTTCTACTTATGTGAAATGAAACTATGTTTTCCAAAAGAAAATTAAACAATGTAATATCTATCTGTCCATTTTATCTTTTTTTTGCTAATTGATAAATATTGGTGGAAATTGCAAATTACAATTTACGCCATCATAATAAGATCAAAAACATATTTTTATTTCTACTCACTTCAAATCCTTTTACCTTTGTTAAAAAAGGGCCCTGTCATCAAATGACTTTCCCTTCAGATGCTGACACTTTTGAACACTTGATCACTTTTACTTGGTAGATAATTCTCCCTCGAGTCATACATTTCTTGTAGAAGGATATTGATAGATTAAGATAAAAGAAAATACACTGCACTTGGCAACACGGTTGAAAACTGTCTGAAGCAGGTGTTAGAAATGCAGATGAAGCAAACTGACTAAAGACTAAACAAATTTGAAGTGAAAATGCCAGTAGCCTGCTTGATCTGCTCTATATGTAAAGTTTCAGGGATTTAAATTATTCATTCTTGTTGTTTCAGGTACAACAGTGCTTTTAGAAAAGTCATTCTTTACACTTATTGAGACCTGTTCAAAATACTCCACATTTCCATTTGCCAACTGGTATGTTTGTGTAAGTAGTGTATACAAATGGATCTGATTGAGCACAAATATTTCATTCAAATATTTCAACATGACAATCAATTTTTAAACATATGGTTATTTTTGTAATCTGGTAACTGAAATGTTTTTTTTAAAGCACTTAGAATTACTTTGTGCCTTGAAATGCCTCTCTGGGGCATCTAAAATACAGTGAATTTATTTCAAATGCAATGAAGTAAGGCTATGCTGTAAATACATTGCAGTGTTCCAAAAAGTAGGAATCACCCTCAATAATGTTTTTTAGATTTGGTGGTGTTGTTGAGGGAGAAATATTGGTTTGGTGGTTTGGCAATGAGAATTCACTGCTCAGCTTTGAATAATGTTGTGAGAGCATGGGAATTTGTGTCCACCTGAACCTCTCATCTGAAGGAATGGGCCTCCTCAGTACTGCAATGTAATCTTATATTATGTGGTCAAATCCTGGAGTAGGTTTGAACCACGTGACTTTCTGGCTCAGCAGTGGGAATGAAACTGGCATACAACAGGTGACTTAGATCAAGAATTGGTGCTCAGTCAATGCAATTTTATTTGTATAAGCAGTATTTAAAATGATTTATTCTGTGTGGTTGAAAAAATATGTTAGTGTCATAATTCTGTAAATTAAATAGTAATTGGTTGAATACTGTACTAGCTGAAGAATTTTAAAAGTAGTTAAAAACTAATATAAAGCCAGAATTTTAAAACTATTAAATTCTTTTTACGGGATGTGAGCATTGGAGCAAGGCTAGCTTTTGTTGCCCATCCCTAATTACCTTTGAGAAGATGGTGGTGAGTCACCTTAAGCCACTGCAGTCTCTTGGTGTAGGTATACCGACAGTGCTGTCAGAAAGGGAATTCCAGATTTTTGATCCAGTGATAATGAAAGAATAGTGATATAGTTTCAGGTAAAAATTGTGTGTGGCTTGGAGGGGAACTTGCAAGTGGTGATGTTCCCATGCATCTGCTGCCCTTCTTCTAGGTGGTAGAGGTCGCAGCTTTGGAAGGTGCTTCCCAGGAGGCTTGAGGGTTGCTGCAGTGCATCTTGTATATGATGCACACTGCTGTCACTGTGAACCAGTGGTGGAGGGAGTAAATGTTTAAGGTTGTGGATTGTTTGCCAATCAAGCGGGCTGTTTTGTCCTGGATGGTGTTGAGCTTCTTGAGTGTTGTTGGAGCTGCACTCATCCAGGCAAGTGCAGAGTATCCAATCAAACTCTGACTCGTGCCTTGTAGACGATGGACTGACTTTGGGGACTCAGGAAGTGAGTTACTCACTATAGACTTTGACCTGCTCTTGTAGCCAGAGTATTTATATAGCTGATCCAGTTACATTTCTGGTCAGTGGTAACCTCCCTAAGATGTTGATGGGCGGGGGTATCAGCAATGGCAAGACAGTTGAATGTCAAGCGAAGTGGTTAGATTCTGTCTTGTTGGATACTGTCATTGCATGATGTTTATGTAACGAGAATGTTACTTTGCTACTTAAGAGCCTCAACCTGAATGTTGTCCAGGTCTTACTGCATATAGACATGGAGTGCTTCAACATCTGAATGGTACTGAACACTGTGCAATCATCAGTGAACATCCCCACTTCTGAACTTGTGATGGTGGGTAAGTCATTGATGAAGCAGCTAAAAATGTTTGGGCCTAGGACACTACTCTGTGGAACCCCAGCTACAGTGTCCTGAGGTTGAGATGATTGGCCTTCAACAATCACTACCATCTTCCCCTATGCTAAGTATGACTGCAATCAGTGGAGAGTTTTCCCATTGACTTTAGTTTTGCTAGGCCTCCTTGATGCCACACTTGGCCAAATGCTGCCTTGATGTCACAGGCACTTACTCCCATATCACCTCTTGAATTCAGCACTTTTGTCCATGTTTGGACCAAAGTTGTAATGAGGTCCGGAGCCAAGTGGGTCTGATGGAACCCAAACTGAATATCGTTGAGCAGCTAATTGCTGTGTAAATGCCGCTTGATAGCACTTTTGAAGCCATCTTCCAACGCTTTGTTGATGATTGAATGTAGACTGATGGAGCGGTAATGGCCAGACTTGATTTGACTTTTTTGCGGACAGGAGATGCATAGGCAATTTTCCATATTGTCAGGTAGAGGCTAGTGTTGTAGCTGTGCCGGAACAGCTTGGCTAGTGGTGAGGCTAATTCTGGAGCACAAGTTTTCAGTGCTAATGCTTGGATGTTGTCGGGGCCCATTGCCTTTTCTGCATCCAGTGTCTTCGGCTGTTTCTTGTGTTATGATCCCTGTAGAGACCGATATTTTTTAATAGCCTAATGACCAACTCAGGGGATCGCAATATAAGACTTCACGTTTCACAATGTCACTGTAATAAACAAACTAGTATCAACATCAATTAAACATTACTTAATGACAACTAATACATTAAACTACTTAACACAAGGGAAAACCCCATGCTATGTTTCTACACGATACTGCAGTTTCCCAGACAAGTAGTTTTGTCCAACTCTTCCTGGCATTAACACAATCCCTTCTCCTTACTTTGCCATGGTGAATCTTCTAGTGTCCTTTTAACAAAGCCCTCTTCACTCAACCCTTTGAGCATAATTGAATGGACTCCCCATTGTAAGGTTCCCTCTGGTGATTCTGTGGTCTCTAACTTTTCACAGTCCTTGTTTCCCAGAACATAGGTTCCCACCAGTCTTTTGCTTGGTGATTAATCCAGAAGCAGTCATTTTCTTCTGCTTGACATAGCAGCTTCGGTGGTCTACTTCGCAAAAATTCTTAGCTCTGGCTGATTCTGAGAAACTATACAATTACGCACAGCATATCCAGCTATTTCTTCCTTTGTGTCTAGATGTTAGAGCTCACACCTGACTTTGAATAAGTTTTGAAGTGGGCCCCCTGTCCCCATTGCAACCAAGTCACCGGGCAGACTGCAGCACAACTTCATACCGCCCCCTCCCATTCCAGGCATTCTATTTTACCATATGTTTTAAACTGTCACTTTAAATTTAACAGCCTAGTTAAGCTTCACATTCGTAACACTTGATATCATGTGGAGCGAATCAAGTTGGCTGAAGACTGGCATCTATGATATTGGGACCTCAGCAGGAGGCATAGTAATTGTGGAATTAGTTTTACTAACCTATAATTTCTGCAGATTAATGCCAAAGAGTTAATTGCAATGATACAAATCAAATACACAACTATTTTATTTTTATATAGGCATTTCTTTGCTTATCATTTTTTTCTGTTTCTTCTTTGTAACTTCCTTTTAGGCAATAAAATGTCAATACTAGGGCCAAAATTAATATAACAAGATCCTGTAACATTTTCTTGTGGTAAGCAAATGATTAATTGTGACATAACCAACTTATGCTACGACACAGTGATGAAGTTATGAACAGCTTATAAATGCATGCTGATAAATGAAATAGTATTTCTTCTGCTAGCTCATATTTGGTTTGTGTCAAGGGTACATCAGAAAACCAGCATGATAAACTTAGTCAAAAGATCTTTTAAATTATTTTGAAGCACACATAAGTCTTCATGCTTGAGCACAATTTTATGACAACAAAATCCCTAATGAAGTTGCATTTTCATAGTGTGCTTTGAGCTAGGAGAGGGGACTGAGCTTGAGGCCCATTATTCCAATCCAAACATGACTTGTACATCATATCACACATGTTGCTGCACCTTTGTTCCGTCACCCCCTTCCCCCACCAAAAAAAAACATAGAAAAGCATGTAGACAGAAACCAGCTTAGGGCATTTTAGTTTCCTGATGTCCTGTAGCTGCCTTTCCAAAGCTTTTAATGATCCATTATCGTAATTACATATATAATGCATTTGTTATACAATACAGTAAGCTCCTGTTTAATGTTTCCCTGTTTAATGTTATTTTGCTTTAATGTTGGTCATGTAATGAGGCCTGTAGTCTTGTTTAGCGTTGCAAGGTTTATTTTAAAGTTGTTTCCCACTGGTCTGATGTGACCCAATTGGCATCATTTTGAAGTGCCCTGTCCTCCTTCCAGACCCTTAGACTTGCGGCTTCTGCCACTCCCTAACTCACGCTCTCACCAATCCTTACTCTCACTGAACCTCTCACTTCCAACTCTCCCGCTCACCGTTTCCCTCTCCTGAACTTGTGCTCCCATTCAAGTTCCAGATCAGATCTGAAGCCGGACCTCCGGGATTGTGAGAATGCGGGCCTCAACAGGGCAGAAGTATTGAGCTGGGGCTGTTATAATCCATGTGGTTTTTTAAAATGGTCCCTTGATACTCATCTGCTGAGCCCTTGCTCACAGCGAGGGTTCAGGAGAAGGAACTGATGAGCGGGAGGGTCAGGGAGCAGGAGGTTCGATGAAAGAAAGGACTGGTGAGCCAGGGAGTGACGGAGGCTGCTGGTTGGGGAGTTGGCAGCAAGAGCGTAGTTAGGGAACGGGAGAGGCCATTGACCCTTCCAATCTCTTCCACAGGCCCCTGTTATCCCCAAAAATTCAGCTTTCAATTTCCCCAAACCCCAGCCTTCAAATTAGCTCTGGCTTATGATCTCCCTCAATCCAGCCTCTAATTTGCCTCTGGCCTCCGATCTCCATTAACCCTGGCCTGACAATGTACCCCAATTACCTCTTGCTCCAGCGTCCCCAATCTTTATCCTCTCTGGGCTTTGATCTTCCTCCTCTCCCTCAAATCCCAACCCTCGCCATGAACATTCATGGCTCCGATCTTCCTACACCCATTTTTCCACCCCAGCCTCCCCGTTTTTTTCCCTGGCTTTGGGTTCCAAACTTCCCCAACTCTTCACTCTCTGATTTGGCCTGGTGCTGAAGGCTAATCCAGCCCATAGCATGTCATCTCTCAATCTGGCTGGCTATAGCTGGGAGTCAAAAAATGGTTATCAGACTTGCTGTTAAATTCCATACAACCTTTGGAAAACCTGTCCTTTGTTTCTTGGGGTTTCCCAAACTCAATCCATCCTCCTCACTCTCTCCGACCTCCAAGTTAATAGCCAGCCCAATAACAAAATAATAAAACACTTTACCAAACGCAAATTGACTCCAGGCTGGAGATACTGAGATGTAAATTAAAAGAGATATTTAAGATTATGAAATGGTTTGACAAGGTGACATAGAAAAGATGTTTCCACAAGTGGCTGATTCCAATTCAAAGGCATAATTAGGATATAGGGACTAAATCCAACCTGGCTTTCAGGACTTCTCTAATCATGATAGCATGTGGGACTCTACCACACTGAGTAGTTGAGGCGAATGCATTTACATGGAAGCTAAATAAGTATTTGAGAGAAAAAGGAATAGAAGGATATGTTGATGAAATTGGATGGAATTGAGTGTGAGGAAGCTAATGGGGAGCATAAACACTGACACAGACTTGTTGAGCCGAATTGGCCTGTTTCTGTGCAGTAAATTCTGTGTAAGTATTTGGTGATGAGAAAAGCAAGCATGTGTGAGTTGTGGAAGTTCAAGAACTGGCATATTTCTGCTTTGATCTGTTAAATACACGTGGAATGTGGGTATTAATACCTGCTCTTGATTAATTAGATTAAGTGACAATATTGACTAACCTTAGCTAATAAATATCATTCAACAGTTTCTATACATACACCATCATTTAAAAGTTCTGATATTCCTAGCAAGAGAGTTTTTAATGTTTGTTCATCTTCTAAAATGTTCACTTAAGATTTGTACACAACAGAGTTTTTGTATCCCTGCATTATAGAATGCATCAAACATGAAGAGGTTGTCTCTATTGTGTTGAAATATCATCTTCTTGCATTTTCTAGCCGAAAGCAGCTCTGATTCACAGCACTATGAGCTTCACCACAGATACAGCAAGGAGGCAGGTCAGGAATCCATCCCAGCCAGAATGGGGATCGGACACCACGCTGTTAGTACCAATCTAATTCACACTGTCCATCCAGGCAACTGAGTCAACTGGCCCCTAAAGGAGTCAGAGTTGCTGTGACAACATAAATGTTTACGTGCATGTTGTAGCCTGGAGCTATGGATAGTAATGATAGACTCCAATTTCTTTCCACCATATGGCTGATTAGAAATCTCTACTGCACTCAATGCCTGCTATTGGCATATGTTGGAAGGATTTACAAGTTGATCCTCAACCTGTTTGGCAGCGTTATGAACGTACCTTCCTTGGCCATCAAGTACTTGTGTGACTTGAACCCAGAGATTATGTCTCTGAGGTAGGGATGCTACCCATTGCGCCACAAGATCTGCTGTGTTAAAATATATCACCTTAAAAATTTTCTGAAACTCCTCCCTGGACAAGTCAGAGTTCCACAATGACCAAGCCCCTCTGTTTGAATTATTAATGTATTGAAATCTGTATCACAGTATCTCTACAGTGTAGAAGGAAGTCATTCGGTGCATCAAGCCTGCACTGGCTCTCTGAAACAGCTTTCCACCTAGTCCCACTCCCCTTCCTTATTCCCGTACCGGTGATATATTTCCAAATCAGGACGGTGAGTGGCTTGGAGGGGAGCTTCCAGGTGGTGGTGTTCCCATGTATCTGCTGCCCTGGTCCTAGGTGGTAGCGATTGTGGGTTTGAAAGGTGCTGCCTAAGGTGGCTTGGTGAGTTCCTGCAGTGCATCTTGTAGATGGTACATACTGCTGCCACTGTGCGTAAGTGGTGGATGGAATGAATGTTTGTGGATGGGGTGCCAATCAAGCGGTCTGCTCTCTCCTTGATGGTGTCAAGCTTCATGAGTGTTGTGGGAGCTGCACTCATCCATGCAAGTGGAGAATATTCCATCACACTCCTGACTGGTGCCTTGTAGATGATAGACAGGTTTTGGGGAGTCAGGAGGTGAGTTACTCACCGTAGGATTCCTAGCCTCTGGCCTGATCATGTAGCCACTGTATTTATATGGCTAATCCAGTTCAGTTTCTGGTCAATGATAACTCCCTGGATGTTGATAATGGGGGACTCAGCAATGGTAATGCCATTGGATGTCAAGGGGCAATAGTTAGACTCTCTCTTGTTGGGGATGGTCATTGCCTGGCACTTGTGTGGCGCGAATGTTACTTGCTACTTGTTGGCCTCAGCCTGGATATTACCCAGGTCTTGCTGCATTTGGACATGAACTGCTTCAGTATTTGAGGAGTCACGAATGGTGCTGAATATTGTGCAATCATTAGGGAATATCCCCACTTCTGACCTTATGATGGAAGGAAGTTCATTGATGAAGCAGCTGAAGATGGTTGGGCCTAGGACACTACCCTGAGGAACTCCTGCAGTGATGTCCTGGAGCTGAGATGATTGACCTCCAACAACCACAGCCTTTGTGCTCGGTACAACTCCAACCAGCGGAGAGTTTTCCCCCTGATTCCCTTTGACTCCAGTTTTGCTAGGGCTCCTTGATGCCACATTCGGTCAAATGCTGCCTTGATGTCAAGGGCAGTCACTTTCACCTCACCTCTGGAGTTCAGCTCTTTCGTCTATGTTTGAACCAAGGCTGTAATGAGGTCAGAAACTGAATGACCCGAGCGGAATCCAAACTGAGTGTTAGTGAGCGGGTTATTGTTAAGCAAGTGCCACTTGATAGCATTGTTGATGACTTCTCCCATCACTTTACTGCTGATCGAGAGTGGACTGATGGGGGTTAATTGGCCAGGTTGGATTGTCCTGCTTTATGTTTACAGGACATAACTGGGCAATTTTTCATTTTACTTGATAGGTGCCAGTGTTGTTGCTATACTGGAACGGCTTGGTTAGGCATGTGGCAAGTTCTGGAGCACAAGTCTTCAGTTCTGTTGCCGGAATATTGCCATATCCCATAGCCTTTGCAGTATTCAGTGCCGTGAACCACTTCTTGAAATAACGTGGAGTGAATCGAATTGGCAGAAGACTGGCATATGTGATGCTGGGGACCTCCAGAGGAGGCCGAGATGTGTCATCCACTCAGCACCTCTGGCTGAAGATTGTTGCAAATGCTTCAGCCTTACATTTTGTACTGATATTCTGGGCTCTTCCATCAGTGAGGATGAGGATATTTGTGGAGCCGCCTCCTCTAGTAAGTTGTTTTATTGTCCACCACCATTTACGATGTGGCAGGACTGCAGAGCTTAGATCTGATCCGTTGGTTATGGAATTGCTTAGCTCTGTCACCACCTGCTTCTGCCTTTTGGCACGCCAGTATTCCTGTGTTGTAGTTTCACCTCAGTTTTAGGTATGCCTGGTGCTGCTCCTGGCATGCCCTTCTGCACTCCACGGAACAAGGGTTGATCCCCTGCCTTGGTGGTAATGCTACAGTGGGGGATATGCTGGACTATGTGGTTACAGATTGTGGCTGTGTAAATTCTGCTGTTGCTGATGACCCACATGGCCTCATGGATGCCAAGTCTTGAGTTGTTAGATCTGTTCTAAATCCCATTTAACACAGTGGTGGTGCCACACAACATGGGTATCTTCAGTATGAAGACGGGAGTTTCTCTCCACAAGGACTGTGCGGTGGGCACTCCTACTGAAACTGTCATAAACAGATACATCTGTGGCAGGAAGGTTGGTGAGGATGAGGTCAAGTATGTTTTCCCCTGTTGTTGGTTCCCTTACCACCTGCAGCAGATGCAGTCTAGCAGCTATGCCCTTTAGAACTTGGCCAACTTGGTCTGTGGTGGTGCCTTCGAGCCACTCTTGGTGATGGACATTCTGTGCCCTTAGTGCTTCCTCCAAGTGGTGCTCAACATGGAGGAGTACTAATTCATCAGCGGAAGGGTGGTGTTGCAGGGGGCAGGTACGTGGTAGTTAGGAGGTTTCCTTGCCCATGCTTGATCTAATGCCATGAGACTTCACGTGGACAGGAGTCAATGTTGAGGACTCCCGGGACACCTCTCTCCTGACTGTATACCACTGTGCCACCATCAGCAAAACAAACAAATGGTTGTGATAATGGTGGTGTCTGGGACATTATCTGTAAGGTATAATCCCGTGAATATGGCTATGTCAGGCTGTTGCTTGACTAGTCTGTGAGACTGGTCTCCCAATTTTGGCACAAGCCCCCAGAAGTTAGCAAGGAGGACTTTGCAGGGTCGACGGGGCTGAGTTTGCTGTTGTCGTTTCCGGTGCCTAGGTCGATGCCGGGCATTTTTTAAGACTTTGTAGCGGTTTGATACAACTGAGTGGCTTGCTAGGCCATTTCAGAGGGCATTTAAGATTCAAGCACATTGATGTGGGCCTGCAGTCACATGTAGGCCAGACCAGGTAAGGATGACAGATTTCCTTCCCTAAGGGACATTAGTGAACCAGATGGGTTTTTATGACAACGGTTTCATGGTCATCAATAGACTTTTAATTCCAGATTTCTATTGAATTCAAATTCGACCATTGAACCCGGGTTCCCAAGCATTACCCTGCGTCTCTGGAATACCGGTCCAATGACAATACCACTATGACATCACCTCCCCTGACTGGCTATACCAGCTGTTAACCCTTAGAGTGCCAGATTTCTTTTGTCATTTTAAAATTGCTGCCACATTAGATATTCTACTCATAACCCAGATGGAACCGGATTCCAGGATGGCTCCCACCTTTCAGAGAAGCAAAGGTAGAAAAATGTACCCAGAAGCTAGCACAAACTTGGAAACATTTTAGCCAATAGAATGGTCTGTAATACTTTGTGTAAATTTATTGAATTAAACTCTGTACGTACATATCACTGCAATAAGCTGAGTGCACTTTTATGCAGATTGAAGGAATGGGAAAGATTGTGTGAATTTATGAGGGAAAGAGATGAAGAAAAAGATATGAATTTTACATAATGTAGAGAAATCTTTTCCAGCATGAAGCAATTGGCTGCTTGAATCTCACAAGTGTTTCACTCTCAAATGCTCCTGATTTGGACTGAAGGCTGAAAAGAATGTATAATGAACTTATCATCTTGATCGGGATCACATAGCTGAGGCAGAACCCTGTAGCTACAGGTCTACTTCACATTTCCTTGGCATTAGGGAGGAAAGGGAAAGTAGGAGGGGAAGTGGAATAGTTATAGCCATTAAAGATAACAATAGCAGTGGGAAAAAGAAAGTAAAAATAACAAATAATTAAACAGAATCCAGTGGATTGCATTATAAGACAAGAAGGGTTCCATTGCCCTAATAGTGAAATAACATGGACCACCAGATAATGAAATAGAGAAGAAATATGTCGACAAATCTACAGGGTGAGTAGCAAGCATAGAATAATAATCATGGTGATATCAACTACCCTCATAAGTAATGAAGGGAGGAAAGGGGATTGAGGTTTTGCACTGTATACAGGACTGCTTTTGCACTCGGTATCTAAGAAGCCTAACAAGGAAAAACGCCATGCTGCATCTTGTAATGGGTAATGAACCAGAAAAGGTGGAAAAAGTTCATATAGGGGAGTGTCTTAATATGGTGATCACAACATAGCATGGATCAAGAATGACATAAATAGAAGAAAGATTAAGACAGTTTGGAAAAGAGCAAATTATGAAGAAATGTGGGCAAAACTAAAGAAAATAAACTGAGTGAAAAATCTTGAAAAACAGACTGCAACATATGGAAAATCTTTAAAACAACAGCAACTTGTAGTCACTTAGTATTGTATTTACAACTAAGTAAAGTCTCCCAAAGCCCAAAGAAGTGTCAGAGAACAAAATTTGCTGCTGAGCCACATAAGGAGATTAAGGGCAGATGACCTAAAGCTGGGTCAAAGAGGTAGGTTTTAAGGATCCTCTTAAACATGGAAAAAGAGGTAAAGGGGCAGAAAGGTTTAGGGAACAAATTCCAGAATCTAGGGCCTTGGCAGCTGAAAGCATAGCTGTCAATAGTGGAATGATTTAAAATCTGGATGTTCAAGAGACCAGAATTAGAAGAGAGCAAATACCTTAGAGGGTTGTTGGGCTGGAGGACAATGCTGTTATGACACAGCAGTTGGTGAAGGCTGAGTTGTTTAAATCCCAGAGGGAAACTTGAACAACTGTCATAACCTATATTTTCAATTGGTATGTTTGAGATGCAGCTCTGAATTCAGTATTAAGACCACCGAGCCTCAAAATGTTTTTTATATAAAACTAAATTAAACATTTATTAATTTAACAACCAATTAAACACACGTCTACAAATTACTACCATAATAACTTTTAAACAAATCCCCAAATTAATCATTCCCAGGTAGATCTTCACCAAGGCAACAGTAACCCATAGACTTTAAACAGACATCAGGCAAAGCACATTTGACCTTACAAATTCAAATGAGGTTCCTTTCAATTTGTTTCCTTTGCAGACACAGTTGTAGGCTTACAGGCTGGTTATATCTTAAATGCCTCTGCCTTACACACACATTCCTTTCTGTTTATATCTAGCTTCCCCTTTGAATGTAAATTTCCCATTGTACCCTAGGCTTTTTAATTTTACGTCGCCTAACAATAATCCTTTCATTCCACCAATTTTATTAGTAATATAAGCACATTGCTTGGCGTCTGCCAGCTAGATGCAAGATTTTACACATTCTTTTGAATGGTTTATTCAGCAAATGCAAATTTACTCTTTACCTTCCCCTCCTTACGTTTATCCAAATAACACCTCAAAACTACTATACATCAAAGCACTCAGACTAGCTGGCTTTAATCCAAATAAGAGACACACACACACACACCCTACTATAATTCCAATTTAAAAATAATTTCCGATAACATTATAGTCATTAATATCCCTTCATGATAAATGCAGAAATAAGGAGGGTAAGAAATAAGGACAGGAGTAAGCTAAACAACTCTTCAAGCCTGCTCTGGCATTAAGGTCATAGCTGACCCTTGACTTCAATTTTACTTTCCCATCCCAATCCGCATATTCCCTGATTCCCTTAGAGTTCAAACATCTATCAGGTAATCGATGGTGCTTTAAAGAAACTTATTTCTTCAAAACCTAAAAACAACCAAGCTAATTATGGGACACTTAAGGATGAATAAAGAACTAGAGGGAAAAATGAACTATATAAAAAAAATATAAGAAGCTCCTTGATGCCAAAGGAGAGGAGGACATAAGAAAATTAGAGGGATACAGTAGAGAAGGTTGAAAAAAGTCAAAAAGGCAAAGAGGAATTGCAAAATCAAATTATCAAGAAATATAAAAAGAATTAGTGTTCTAAGAGACATATAAATAACAAAAAGAAAATTAAAGTAGGAATAGGACCAATATAGGATGAGCAGTATTAACTCATAGGCAATGACCTATGGTGGAGGCATTGAGTAATCACTTCAGTTTTTACTGAAGGAGATAACAAAATAGACATTTCACTGGAGGATGAGCTTAAGAAGGACATTATACAGTTGAGATAGAAGAAGGGCAAAAATAATTGACAGATGAGCAAAACTAAAAGAGGATAGCAGCTCAGGTCTGGATTATATGCATCCATGTATTCTAAAGGAATAAACAAGGATAATGTAGTAGATATATACTTGGATTTTCAAAAGTTAGGCTTGTGACAAAGGTTAGGGTATGTGGAGTCAGAGGACAAGTAGCTGAATAGACAACAAATTGACTTAAAAAGTAGAAAGCAGAGAGTAGGGATAAAGGGTAGCTATACAGATCTGAGTAAGGTAGAAAGCAGCATTTCACAGGGATCAGTGCTCAGACTACTGTTACTCTTAATTTACATGAATAATTTGGATTTAGGAACAAGTAACACAATGACATGTTTGCAGATAATACCAAAGTGGTGGGTATAGCTAACACTGATGAAGAAGATCTTAGAAAACTTGCAGACTTGTGAGTTAAGTGGCAGATGAACTTTAGCATGGTTACCCTATATACCCATCTAAAAGTTGATATCATATAAAAGTCAACTCATGATTTAGGGCTTAATTTCATAATTTTTCACTTACCTCATGTAAAGGTTAGTCTTTGTTTTCAGGGGTCAAAGTCCATCAATTGCCCTGCTCCCCTCCCTTTTTGGTCTCCCCTGGACTCCTTCACATACTCACCAAAGAACGATGGCAGGTAGGAATCAGTGTCCAGAAAGCTCTGGTGTCAATCTACTTGCCTGTCAAGCGCTGCTTGAGCTGATGCACTGCTAACATAACCATTGCGGATAACTCAAATCACAGTGCTCCCTGAGGAGGTAGAACTGCCACTATAATCTGCTGGTCTCACCTCATTGCACTGGGGCTTGGAACTAAACAGTGCAACTTGTCCAACTGTGGCAGACCGGATCTTGCCAGGGTACACCCGTCCATGTCATTGTAACAGGCTGGGGGCAGCTTGTCAATTAGTGGGCTTAATTAGATAGCTTATCCTTGTACAGGATGCTGTATGGGCCCAAATCAAACACACATGTTACTCAAATATTACTCGTGTATAAATCAACCTTTAACTTTTGCCTAAAAAATTGTCTCAAAAATTTGGTAAGTGTGAGGTCTTGGGGGAGGAAAAATGCAAACATCAGCTTATCTTTTAGAAAATGAATGGAGTAGAAGAGCAAAGCAAGCTACAGGCGATCAAATTATTAAAATTAATTACCAAATTGCAAGTCAGCAAAGCAATTAAAATTGCAAACAGAAGTGGGATTTATTTCTTGGGATAGAGAATTTAATAGTGAAGTTATGTTAAACTTGTACATGGCTACACTTTGATCTCCATATTATAAAAAGAGCATTGGAGAAAGTGCATAAAAGATTTACAGTGATGGTACAAGAACTGAGAGATTAGACCTATCAGGAAGGATCGAACAGGTTGGAACTTTCCTCTCGAGAGCTAATTGGGGATATTTTAGTGGAAGTGTGAAAACCGATGCTAATGGGTGCTGTGATAACAAGACCATCTGTTTAAAAGTCTAGTTCTTGCATGCAATTTTGGGCCTAAATGCTGATCATTTGAGCATGCCTGGAGGTGCGAAATCAGACACATCCAGGTTTAACACTCAAGTGCTGATTAGACACAATTTTCATGGAGCAGTCTACGTGGGCTTCACCCACTCATTTCCACTGAAGGTGTGGAGTGGGTGGGCTGGTAGGCATGTAGCATCAGGTTTCAGTACACAATAAGGAGAAGTTTCTGTACTCAGATTGGTTAGAATTTGGAACTTGCTACCATTGGAAATGGTTAAATAGCTTAAATGCTTTCAAGAAACAAATGAGTATGTAAGAGAAACAGGAATAGAAAGATATTTTGAAAATCTGAGATGGAATGGGAGGAGATGCATGGAGTATAAATACCAGCACAGACTAGTTGAGCCAAAAGGCCCATTTCAAGCAAAGCTATTCTATCTAATTCCATGTAATGCAACCCAGTGTTTAGTTGTGTAGATACATCATCATGTTGTGAAAAATAAAAACGTGGAGTTGACATGTGGTGGGTTTGTAAGAGCAACCCTTGAGCAGCCTTGGCTGAGTTGTAGCATTTTACCAAAAGTTGTTGCGTACATCCAACTTATGTATGTTCTGCCTTTGATATTTGCATTGACACAGGAATGCATTCAAAGTAAGCAATTATGACTTTCAGTAAATTGTTTTGTATTCTATCTTTTTTGTCCAGTAAGTGCTGCTAGTTGAGGGTAGCTATCTATTAACATGAACTGATTACAAATTAGTTAATTCCAAACTATTCAATTCTATTTTTGACTCTGACTTGACTCATACTTTTATAAAAACAAGTTTGCCAAAAAAAATTCAGGTTTTATTTGATAGTTTTAGCTTTTCAGAGTTTTACAGCACTAAAACAGGCCATTCAATCCAACAGATCTATGCTGATGTTGATGCTCCACCTGAGCCCCCTGTCCGCCTTACTCCATCTCACCCTATAATGCACCCTTCGATTTCTTTTTTCTTATGTACTGATCTGGTTTTCCATCAAATGCATCTATACCAATACCTGAAACACTCAGTTCTCCATATTCTTACCAATTTAACTAAAGAAGTTCCTCCTGCATTACCTATTGAACTTATTAGTGATTATGCAGATACAACAACTGTTGGGAAAGCCAGGTTTTACTGCAGCTATGTAGGCTTTGGTAAGACTCCATTTGAATTTCTGTGTACAGTTTTGCGCTCCTTGCCTAAGGAAGGGTATACTTACCTTAGAAGTAATGCATTGAACATTCACTCATAAGACCATAAGACATAGGAGCAGAAATTAGGCCATTTGGTCCATCGAGTCTGCTCCACCATTCAATCATGGCTGATAAGTTTCTCAATCCCATTCTCCCGCCTTCTCCCTGTAACCTTTGACCTCCTTACCAATCAAGGACCTATCTATCTTGGTCTTAAATACACTCAATGACCTGGCCTCCACAGCCTTCTGTGACAATAAATTCCATAGATTCACCACTCTCTGGCTAAAGAAGTTTCGCCTCATCTCTGTTCTAAAAGGTCTTCCCTTTACTCTGAGGCTGTGCCCTCGGATCCTAGTCTCTCCTACTAATGAAAACATCTTCCCCACGTCCGCTCTATCCAGGCCTTTCAGTATTCTGTAAGTTTCAATCAGATGCCCCCTCATCCTTCTAAACTCCATCGAGTATAGACCTAGAGTCCTTAAACGTTCCTCATATGTTAAGCCTTTCATTCCTGGGATCGTTCTCATGAACCTCCTCTGGACCCTCTCCAGGGCCAGCACATCCTTCCTGAGATACAGGACTCAAAATTGCTCACAATATTCTAAATGTGGTCTGACCAGTACCTTATAAAGCCTCAACAGCACATCCCTGCTTTTATATTCTAGTCCTCGCGAAATAAATGCCAACATTGCATTTGCCTTCCTAACTACCGCATCAACCTGCAAGTTAACCTTTAGAGAGTCCTGGACTTGGACTCCCAAGTCCCTTTGCACTCCAGATTTCTGAATTCTCTTCCCATTTAGAAAATAGTCTATGCCTCTATTCTTCCTACCGAAGTGCATGACCTCACACTTCCCCATGTTGTATTCCTTCTGCCACGTCTTTGCCCATTCTCCTAACCTGTTCAAATCCTTCTGCAGCCTCCCCGCCTCCTCAATACTACCTGTCCCTCCACCTATCTTTGTATCATCTGCAAACTTAGCCAGGATGCCCTCAGTTCCTTCATCTAGATCATTAATGTATAAAGTGAAAAGTTGTGGTCCCAACACTGACCCCTGCGGAACTTCACTAGTCACTGGCCGCCATCCTGAGAAGGAGCCCCTTATCCCCATTCTCTGCCTCCTGCCAGACAGCCAATCTTCTCAACTGATTCCTAGGATTGTTCTATGAGGAAAGATCGTAAACTAGGTCTATATTCCCTAAATAATGATGACGTGGATTTCACTGGCGCACAAAAATTCGCGAGGGTATTGACAAAGTAGATGCTGGGAAGTTGGTCCTCCTGGCTAGGGAGTCTAGAAATAGGACTCATAGCCTCAGAATAAGGAGTTGGCCATTTAGGACTGAGAAGAGGGGAAAGGGATGGGGTGGGGTGGGGTGGTGGGGTATGATAACATCACTGGACTAATAATCCACAGGCTCAGTCTGATGCTGCCGAGAGATGGGTTTAAATCCCACCATGGCAACCTATATAATTTAAATTCAATTAATAAATATGGAATTAAAAGCTAGTCAGTAATGATGACCAATCAACCATTGTCGATTGTCGTAAAAAAACCCATCTGGTTCACGAATATCCTTTAGGGAAGGAAATCTGCTGTCCTTACCTGGTCTAGCCTAGATGTGATTCCAGACCCACACTAATATGGTTAGCTCTTAAATGACTTCTGAAATGGCCTAGCAAGCCACTTAGTTGTTTAAAATCACTACATAGTCAAAAACGAATGAAACCAGATGGACCACCCAGCATTGACCGAGGCACCAGAAAGGACAACGGCACACCTAGCCCTGTCAACCCTGTAAAGGCCTCCTTAACATCTGGGGGCTTGTACCAAAATTGGTAGAGCTGCCTCACAGACTAGTCAAGCAACAGCCTGACATAATCATACTCATCAAATCATACCTTACAATGTCCTAGACAATACCATCACCATACCTGAGTTGGCGGCACGGTGTTATACTGTAGGGAGGGAATTGCCCTGGGAGTCCTCAACATCTATTCCGAATCCCATGAAGTCTCATGACATGGGGTCAAAAATGGGCAAGGAAACCACCTGCTGATTACCCCCTACCCATCCCATTTTGAACTGAAAGGGGTAAGGGCACAGAATGTACTCTGGGTGGGAGACTTCAATGTCCATCATCAAGAATGGCTTGCTAGCACCAATACTGACGAAGCTGGCCAAGTGCTAAAGGATATAGCCGCTAGACTGGATCAGGTGGTGAGGGAATCAGAGGGAAAAATCTACTTCACCTCGTCCTCACCAATCTACCTGTCACAGATGCGTTTTTCCATGCCAGTATTGGTAGGAGTAACTTTTTTTAAGGATCAGTCCTTATGGAGACAAAGTCCAGCCATCACATTAAAAATATCCTCCATTGTGTTGTGTGGCATCAAGGAGCCCTTGCAAAACTGGAGTCAATGGGAATCGGGAAGACTCGCCACTGGTTAGAGTCGTACCCAGCACAAAGGAAGATGGTTGTGGTTGTCGGAGGTCTCCCATCTCTGTTCCAGGACATCGCTGCAGGAATTCCTCAGGGTAGTGTCCTAAGCTCAACCATCTTCAGCTGCTTCATCACTGACCTCTTCATCGTAAGGTCAGAAGCGGGATGTTCACTGATGCATGCACAACGTTCAGTACCATTCACAGCTCCTCGAATATTGATGCAGCCCATGTCCATATGCAGCAAGACCTGGACAACATTCAGGTTTGGGCTGATAAGTAGCAAGTAACATCCACGCCACATAAATGGCAGATAATGACCATTGCCAACAAGAGAGAACCTAACCATCTCTCCTTGACATTCAATGGCATTACCATTGCTGAATCCTCTACTGTCAACATCCTGGGGGTTACCACTGACCAGAAATTGAACTGGACCAGTTATATAAATACTGTGACCACAAACCTACAAACATACGAATTAAGAGCAGGAATTGGCCATTCAGCCCCTTGAGCCTGCTCCGCCATTTGATAAGATCATGGTTGATCTGATCGTGGCTGAGCTCACTTTCCTGCCTTCTGAACAAGAGCATACAACCGAGGGCAGGGGCTGGGAATTCTGTAGTGAGTCCTCCACCTCCTGACTCCCCAAAGCCATCTATCCACCACCTCAAGCATTTGCTTCCTCCACCACCAATGCACAGCCACAACAGTGTGTACGATCCACAAGATGCACTGCAGCAACTCACCAAGGCTCCTTTGACAGCACCTTCCCAACCCGCGACCTCTATCACCTAGGACAAGGGCAGCAGATGCATGGAAACACATCCACTTACAAGCCACACCTCATCCTGACTAGGAACTATATCACTGTTCCTTCACTGTCGTTGGGTTAAAATCCTGAAATTCCCTCCCTAACAGCACTGTGGGTGTACTTAGACCACATAACTGCAGCGGTTCAATAAGATGGCCTACCACCACCTTCTCGATAGCAATTAGGGATGAGCAACAAATGCTGGCCTAGCCAGCGGTACCCATGTCATATATGTGAATAAAAAAATTCTTCAATCAAAAGGTGGAGCATTGTTAGAATTCTTTGCCCTAGGGAGCTGTGAATACTCAGTCATTGAGTATATTTAAAATAGAGGTTCATACAAAACAGTGATAGATCTGTGTGGCTTTTACAGGATAATTTACAGGAAAGAATACCAGGTGGCCATTCTTTGTCTGTGGCAATAAAGGTAACCGTTGTCCTAAACTTTTATGCCTTGAGCTCCTTTCAACATGCATTGAGGGACATGGCTCATGTCAACCAATCTTTGGTCAATGGACGTGTCTGCATTAAGCAGGTGATGGACACTCTTTCCATCAAGGAGACTTCAAATGGAGGCAGCAGCAACAGAAGACGTGCCATCATCCAATGAATCAGGGCTGAAAGATAGGGAGGATATGAGAGGAGTTGGTGGAAGACCATGCAACCCCATATGTACTATTGTGGTGTAAAGAAAAAGAGTAAAGGCAGCATAAAGAGATAACAGGAGGTTTGTCAAAAATCAAAGATTAAAGGAAAAGAATAGTAACATCCAATTCCTGGAGGAGGTGCTGGGAAGGTCTGGAGGTTAACCTTTAGTCTTACAAGGATAAGTCAGAAAACAAAGTACTCCAGCATCTTCCACTGAATAACAAAGTATCAGATTCACTTAAATTTTCTTTTAGTGATAATTTGAGTTTAAAATAATTGTTTTTAATTATCGATTTTCTCTTTATTGAAAACCAGATGTAAAACAAAATAAATTTGGGGAATTCTAATTGTAATTTATAATACAGACTACATTAATTGTAATTTATGACACAGACTACACAGAAGGGTCAATTCCATGTAGTTAAACCATTGTGTTTGTAACTCACTTATTGTATTGATGTTTGGAACAAGTCCTTCGGGATTTTGTGTCTTGTTTCTGTATAATTGGAATGGTGAAATTCTGTTAATTTGACCTACTTGAAATATTAAGCGCAATATATCAAATAGCTGCCAAAAACAATCCACTCCCTAGTGCTGTGACTTTATTTTAATTGATTTTTTTCTGTGTTCTATCAGTCCATGTAACTTTGTTTACTGTGACGAGCTGTTTATTAAATGCATTAGAAGGGAATTGTTCTAAAATGATTTAAAATATAATGTTTTACTGCATTGTTTTTGGCACCAGTACAACCTTTCCTGGATTAGGTTGCTGCTTACAAAGTTTAGGCTGGCTTCACCATTTTGTGTGTCGTGTACTTCTTCAGGCTAATTGGTGAAGGCACCTTGGGGCTTTCAAATGAGTTTATAATTAATGGATATTTGCATCTCCAACACGCTTTGGGGTAATCTGTCTTTTCTTTCCAAGAAAATTGTTTATTCAGTACTAATTCTATGTAATTCTATGCAAAGTACTTAAAGGCTTATCCAGATTTTTTGTTGCTTTTTTAAACACAATTTCACTATTTGTGCAGCCAAACTTAACCGTTGGAATTTTGACATGCGTAATTTCTGATTCATGTTGAGTGCAATGTACTCATATTATCAGCATACACAGTGCACAATGACATCATTAAAATGTGAACTGGACATCCTGGTGTTTGTCTTTCTTTGCAAGTGCCTCTCAATATGTAACAGATTTTGGCAAATGGAATGGAATCGAAGCACAAAAATATTGCCAGTAAATGGCAGTAGGGACTGTGATGAACAAAATCAGCTGGCTCCCAGTGACCTACCTGCTTGAATGGCGGAGATTTTGCTTGGATTGTGTTGAACCTCACCGTCCCTGCAATCATGTGACCACACTCAGTTGAATGGGCTGCTGCTGGGTCCGAGTGTCCCTCTGATTCAACAACTGACTAGACTGATTTTGGGTGAGTTTGTTTTACCTTGGCTGACTTATCTCTGCCACAGTTATGGACAGCCACAATGAGGGCACTTTATCACTGTTACAATTGAAACACAGCAATATAGCTGTGCCCGCAAGACAGAACGTAAGGCTAGGATTATGCGAGAAAGCTTGAGAACCAATCAGTTGGCATGTTGAAAGAATGGACGTGTTTATCAGGGATAATATTTTAGAAGTTGAAGGTGAAAGTAAAGAGGTCCAGACTCTCAATAAAGCAATTCTTGAGTGCAAGAAAGCAACTTGCTAACAGAGATTGGCCCAGGGATGTGTGGCATGTTGACAAACCTTCTTGCTCCCAGCAAGGAAAAAGATATGTCATTCAAAGCAGCTGTCACCAAGCTTGGGCAATGTTTGAACCCTAAGTCACGAGCAATACCAGAAAACTACAAATTTGGAACCAGAAATCAGAAAAGTAGCAAAACAGTTAATGAATACATTGTGGCACTGAAGAATTTATCATTCCATAGCATCTTTGACACATTCTTAGACCATGCATTATGAGCCAGATTTGTTTGTGGATTGATGGACAAAAAAGTACAATCGAAGTTACTAAACTCTCAAAATTTTGCATATGAGCAAGCATGTAAAATTGCTTTTACCATGGAGATGGCTCAAACAATACTCGGGAGTTTTATTCTATGCAAGTGATTAGTACAGTTTCTGTCCACTGTCAGGAAATTTTGACCTAGCTTAAAGTAAGGAGACTTAATTAGAAGAGCACTGCTGGTAGTGATTTTAGTGACTTGTTATTGCTGTACAGTAACCACATGGCACAGGCATGTCTGTACGGAAATGCCAAAGGATAGGCCATTTGTAACTGCCTACTCAGCAAAGGCCAAAGTAGGAATGAGAACTCATTCCAGTAGTAATGGAAAAAAGTGACGCCACAAGGGTGGAGTTCACCATCTTGAAGTGAATCCAGTGTGCCTAAGCAAAGAGGAGCTAGGTTGTACAGAATTTATTATATTAGCAATCACTCAATTGATAGAGAATTTTGTGCAAAGGTGTTGGTAATCAACATTATGTCAACATGCTCATTGAAATGGCTGAAGATTATTCCATTATGAGTAGAGATGCATATGAGAGCAAATTCAGTGATGTACCTCCAAGAACCCAGTTCAATTGTAAAGCTACTGTGGTGAGGTGGGAGAAATATGTAGGCAACTGGGGCTGAGTTGAATGGCTGCAGATGAGGCCCCATTCCCTGACTGGAAAGCCAGTGGCAACCCCACCATTCTGGCCATTTCTAGGAGTCCTGATGAAATTAAATGGCAATCAGGCAGTTAACTGCCATTGGAGTTCCTGGGGCTTTGAAGACAAAGATGCTGCCTCCGAGAGCTACCAGCCAATCAGAGGGCCGGAGAGGTGGCCACTGCTTGTGCTGAAACAGGTCGCGTATCAGAAGCATCAGTGGAGGCTCCGGCAGAGGGAAGAGTAGGATGGGCTTGCTGGAGCCAGTCAGGCAGGCCCCGGCAAGGTGGGGTAGGGGGTGTCAGTGTGGAAGGGGGTCTTTCAGCAGGGGCAGTCCTTGCTGCTGGCAGGGCCCTTTGTGGCACACAGAATGCCCAATTAGGAGACACCCCCACTTTACAGCTACAGCTTTGTCAGACAATTACACACAATTCAGTTGATATTACGCAACCAGCTCCACTTCGTTGAGCTTCACCCTATGCAATATCCGGACAGAATATCCAAAAGACTTGAATCTCACATGCACCACAAACAGAATATCTTGAACGAACAGTGACGCATTCTATTAACGCTTGACTCCTGGCTTCACTTTCAAGTTTAGAAATAGCAAAACCTTCCAGTAAATTAATACCTGCAATAATGTGCTACTTCTATCTTCACAAGTGGGCTTTGTTAAAAGAAAAATATACTTTGCTTTGAGTGATGAATATTTTCTCATTTTAAATTGAAACTAACCACACTTACAAATGCACAGCTTGGAGCATAAAATAGGAGAACATGGTACTGCAAATGCTGAAATCTGAAATATAAACAAAAAATGCTAGAAATATTCAGAAGACCAGGCAGCATCTGTGGAGAGAGAGAAACAGAGTTAAATCTTCAAGTCCATGATCTGCTATAGTTTTGACAAAGGGTCACTGACCTCTCCGGACAAGAGTCACCAGATGTGCTGAGCATTTCCAACACTTCCAGTTTCTATTGGAACAAAAATAACCCCTTTTGTCAGCCCACCAAAGAGCAGTTGGACTTCTTGTGACCATCTCATTCCGCTTCAGCATTTCCTCTAGCTGTAATAGATCTGGTAATGTGCAATGAACCAGGATTAATGTCCCTTAATGTCACCATTAGCACATTCCATAGCTAATATCACCACCGTCAACACCCCTTTGTCCTTTTGTCTATGACATCTTTGGCAATCTCTTCTTTGCCTCCACCTATCACTGGCCCTCTATCCAGCTCTACCTGTCCCACCCCCTCAACCAGCTTATATTTCACCTCATTGCTATATTTCTTAGTTCTGATGAAGAGTCATATGGACTCGAAATGTTAACTGTATTCCTCTCCAGAGATGCTGTCAGATCTGCTGAATTTTTCCAGCTATTTTTGTTTTTGTTAATTAATTAATTACCTTATCGTGAAGGCATCCCTAGTTAGTAGTGATCATAATATGATTGGATTTCACATTCAGTTTGAGGGAGAGTGGAGTGGATCTAAGGCTAATGTTTTAAACTTAAATAAGGGCAATTATGACGGCATGAAGACAGAGCTGCCTATAGTGAACGAGGAAATTAGGTTAAGGGATAGGTCAGTAGAGATACAGCAGCAGAGAGTATCAAATGTAAAGAAAAAGCAATTGATTCTGCAAAGATGAGTGGCAGGTTGGAATATGCGACAGAATATAAAGAGTAAAAAAATGATAAAGATTAATAAGGAGTACGATAGAAAGCTATTTAGAAATATAAGAAACAGATAGTAAGAGTTTCTACTGGTATTTAAAATGGAAAAAAGTAAAACAAGCATTGGTCCTCTAGAGAATTAATAATGGAAAATAAGGAAACGGTGGATGAATTTAACAGCTTTTTGCATCTGTCTTCCTGTAGAGGATACAAGTAACACCCCAGAAATAATTGTGAATCAGGAGGTGAAAGGGAGGGACAACTTAAAACAATTACAAACACTAGGGAAAGGGTGCTGAGAAAGTTATTTGAACTAAAAGCTGACAAGTCCCCAGGTCCTGATGGACTTCATCCTAGGGCCTTAAAAGAAGTGGCTGCTGAGATATAGATGCATTGGTTATAATTCTCCAGAATTCCCTAGATTCTGGAAAGGTTCCATCAGATTCGAAAATGGTGAATGTGACTCCTCTATTCAATAAAGGAGAGAGACAGAAAGCAGGAAAGTACAGGCCAGTTAGCTTAACATCTGGTGTGGGGAAATTGCTGGAACCTATTATTAAGGAGGTTATAGTAGGGTACTTAGAAAATCTCAATGCAATCCTTTAGAGTCATCATGGTTTGTGAAAGGAAAATCATGCTTGATAATATATTGGAGTTTTTTGTGGAAGTAGCAAGCAACATGGATAAAGGGGAACCTTTAGATGTACTTAGACTTCCAAAAGGCATTTGACAAGGTGCCACATCAAAGGTTACTATGCAAAATAAGAATTCATGATATAGTGAGTAACATGGATAGAGGATTGGTTAACTAACAGGAAGCAGAGAGTAGGGATAAATGGGTCTTTTTCAGATTGGGAAGATGTGACGAGTGTAGTCCCACAGGCATCAGTGCTGGCGCCTCAACAATCTACAATTAATATCAATTACTTGGATGAAGGAAAGGAATGTATTGTTGCTAAATTTGCTGATAACACAAAGATAGATAGGAAAGTAAGTTGTGAAGAGGACATAAAGAGCCTGCAAAGGGACATCGATAGGTTATGAGAGTTGGGCAAAAAATTTAGCAGATGGGGCATAGTGTGGGAAAATGTGAAATTGTCCACTTTGGCAAGAAGAATAGAAAAGCAACAAACAATTTAAATGGAGAGATATTTTGGAACTTGAGGTAAAGAGGGATCTGGGTGTCCTGGTGCATGAATCACAATAAGTTAGTATGCAGGTACAGCAAGCAATTAGGAAGACAAATGGAATGTTGAGATAAAAACAAAAAACTGCGGATGCTGGAATTCCAAAACAAAAACAGAATTACCTGGAAAAACTCAGCAGGTCTGGCAGCATCGATGGAGAAGAAAAGAGTTGACGTTTCGAGTCCTCATGACCCTTCAACAGAACTGAGTGAATATTAGGAGAGGGGTGAAATATAAGCTGGTTTAAGGTGGGGTTGGGAGGGGGGGGGGGGTGGTGGTGGGGGGGTGGGTGGGTAGGGAGAAGTAGATGGGGTGTGGGGTAGGGTGTGTTGTTGTAGGGACAAGCAAGCAGTGATAGGAGCGGCATTCGTAGGGATCGTTCCCTCCGGGACACCCTGGTCCACTCCTCCATCACCCCCTACTCCTCAACCTCCACCTATGGCACCTCCCCATGCCCAAGCAAAAGATGTAACACCTGCCCCTTCACTTCCTCTCTCCTCACCGTCCAAGGGCCCAAACACTCCTTTCAAGTGAAGCAGCATTTCACTTGCATTTCCCCCAACTTAGTCTACTGTATTCATTGCTCCCAATGCGGTCTCCTCTACATTGGAGAGACCAAACGTAAACTGGGCGACCGCTTTGCAGAACACCTGTGGTCTGTCTACAAGAATGACCCAAACCTCCCTGTCGCTTGCCATTTTAACACTCCACCCTGCTCTCTTGCCCACATGTCTGTCCTTGGCCTGCTGCATTGTTCCAGTGAAGCCCAACGCAAACTGGAGGAACAGCACTTCATCTTCCGACTAGGCACTTTACAGCCTTCCGAACTGAATATTGGATTCAACAACTTTAGGTCTTGAGCTCCCTCCTCCATCCCCACCCCCTTTCTGTTTTTTCCCACTTTCTTTTGTTTTTTTCCAATAAATTATATAGATTTTTATTTTCCCACCTATTTCCATTATTTTTAAATCTTTTATGCCCCCCCACCCCCACTAGAGCTATACCTTGAGTGCCCTACCATCCATTCTTAATTAGCACATTTGTTTAGATAATATCACCAACTTCAACACCTCTGTGTTCTTTTGTCTTTGACGTCTTTTGATTATCTGCTCCTATCACTGCTTGCTTGTCCCTACAACAACACCCCCCACCCCCTCTCTCTCTCTCTCTCCCCCAACCCCCACCTTAAACCAGCTTATATTTCACCCCTCTCCTAATATTCACTCAGTTCTGTTGGAGGGTCATGAGGACTCGAAACGTCAACTCTTTTCTTCTCCGCCGATACTGCCAGACCTGCTGAGTTTTTCCAGGTTTCCAGGTAATTCTGTTTTTGTGTTGCAAATGGAATGTTGTTGTTTATTGCAAGGTGAATGGAATATAAAAGTAGGGATGTTTTGCTACAGTTGTACAGGACTTTGATGAGATCACATCTAGAGTACTGTGTCCAGTTTTGGTCACCTTATTTAAGAAAGGATATAAATGCATTAGAAACCATTTGGAGAAGGTTCACTTGGATTGGGTTGTGGTTATCTTGCATCAATTAGAGCTTAGAAGATTGAGGAGTGAGCGTATTGAAACACAAGATCCTTAGGGGACATGACAGTAGGCGGAATGTGGAGTTTTGGCCACAATCAGATCAATCAATTATTGAATGGTGGAGCAGGCTCGAGGGACCAAATGGCCTACTTCTCCTAATTCGTAAGTCCGTATGCTCAGCAAGAAACTCAGCAGCAGCCTGCCTGAGATCTAGTTTGGCACAACATTATTTTTTTTTGAAATTCGTGTTTAAGGTATGAAGAAAACATAAACAACTTGCTGAGCAAAAGAAATCAATGTCAAAGCAACAATTTGATCATTTAAAAAAATGAGTAATTAATAAAAATGACCATTAAAAAGTGCCAAGCCACAGGTAACAATAAAACCCTTTTTGCTGAAGAAGCAGAGTTAGAAAGAGATGGACTAGGACCCAAACCCTGGTCACCAGGTAGGAGACTGAGGCTGAGCTAAGAAGTTGGGCTTACCTAACTCTAACTAAGGTGCAGGCCCTGACGATTAACACCCTGTGCACACTTTCCCAATGGAGAGTGGGGGGGCATTAAATTTTACCCATTGAATGCAATGTCCAATAAAAGGGCAAGTCCCTCCGTTTGTCCATTTTTGTAGCAAGATATGTTAAACCAATGTTAATGGGTAAGGATTGGCTTTACAAGCTGAAGTGAGACTGGAAGCATGTTTTTCAAGTTGATATGGCCAAGAAGCTTGATCAATATTGAATAACCTGGAGCAATATTTTCAATGACAGGGAAATGAAGGGATCACTAGTGCGAAAACGCACATCTGAATCAGGCTTGATACAAATCAGTATATTGCAGGGATAGGCTGGTTCCTTATATCTCAAAACCTAGGTTGAAGAGGAACTGAAAAAACTAGAATGAAATGGTATACAAGTGAAAAGTGACTACAGTCATTGGAAAGCCACAATTGGAGTCGTGCCCAGGTCAGACAAAATGGGAGTCTTATCAGGGACTTCAAAGTCACAGTCAGCCAGCAAGTGGATGAAGAACAGTACCTCCCAAGATTTGTATGCAGAGTTAACAGGGTTCAAGATATTCACAGTTGGATTCATGCTTATGCATAGGTCATTGTGGATTGAGAGAGTCAACATTATCTCACAATAAACACACATTTTGGATTATACTCCTACATGAAGCCACCCAATGATGTGATATCTTCTCCAAAAATCTTCCGAGCTACAATGGATAAGATTTTGCAAGGAGCACAGTTTTTTTGTACAATCAGAATGATGTGTTGATCATGACTACAACAGAGAACACTCTTCAAGTGTTGGATGAAGTGTTAAAAAGATAGCGTAAAGTTGAAAAGTAGCAAGTATTCCTTTGTGCAATCTGAGTTAGTGTATTTTGGCCTAAAAATCAATGAATAAGGTCACCTTTTCTCCCACTTCCTAGCACTTAAGGGTATTTATCTCCACCACGGGAGAAAGCAGGTCCCAAATCTATCCTGGCCAAACGGGGATCAAACCCTGTACTGTTGGTACGAATCTGATCCACGCTGGCCGTCCAGCCAACTGAGCCAATCGACCCCCCCTCCCCCAAGCAATCAGAGTTGTGGCAATATGCACTTTACCATGTATGCTGTAGTCCGGAGTCATGAATAGTGATGGTAGAGGCTCCCATTTTCTTTCCGTCAAATGGCTGACCAGAATCTTTCCTGCTGTTACTGCCTGTCATTGGTGTATATTGGAAGGATTTGTAGATTGATATTCAACTTGTTTGGCCACTTATGAACACAGCTTCCTTGGCCATCAAGTCCTGTAGTGTGACTTGAAGCTGGAGCTTCTGGCTCAGAGGCAGGGACACAACTCACTGTGCCACAAGACCTCAAAAAGGAGCTACAGCTAGAGAAAGAGAAAATAGAGGCTAGAGGCAATACCCCAAAACTAAAAGATATGTCTGTGCTTAGATTTTTTCTAGCTATGACCCACTATTACTCACAATTTCTGTCTGAACTTGGAATGTAGTTAGCTCCACTATATGAGTTGTTGAAGAAAGATGTGAAATGCACAAGATGGATGTAGGAGAAACTTGACCAATGATGCATTACTTGTTCATTACTACACAAACTGCGACCTGAAGCTAGCATGTGATACTTCAAACTAAGATGTTGGGCAGTTGTTAGTCATGTCTTGGATGATGGTCAGGAGAATTGTGACCATCATCCATGTATTCACGTCACGTGCCCTGGCCAACAGTGAACTTATCTTCGCGCAGACTTCTTACAATTTCCTTCCTACAATTTATATAAATGACTTGGATGAAGGGACCAAAGGTATGGTTGCTAAATTGCTGATGACACAAAGGTAGGTAGAAAAGTAAGTTGTGAAGTGGACATAAGGAGGCTCCAAAGTGACATAGATAGGTTAAGTGAGTGGGAAAAGATCTGACAAATGGAGTATAATGTGGACAAATGTGAAAATGTCCATTTTGGCAGGAAGAATAAAAAAGCATGTTATTAAATGGTGAGAGGTTGCAGAGCTCTGAGATTCAGAGGAATCTGGGTGTCTTAGTGCATGAATCACAAAAAGCTCGTATGCAGGCACAGCAAGTAATTAAGAAAGCTAATAGAATGTTATTGTTTATTGTGAGGGGAATTGATTACAAAATTAGGGAGTCTAGGCTTCAGTTATACTGGGCACTGGTGAGACCACATCTGGAGTACTGTAAACAGTATTGGTCTTCTTATTTAAGCAATAATGTAAATATATTAGAAACAGTTCAAAGAAGGTTTACCAAGGATGGGCTGGTTGTCTTATGAGGAAAGGTTGGACAGGGTAGGCGTGCATCCACTGGAATTTAGAAGAGTAGGAAGCGACTTGATTGAAACATATTAGATCCTGAGGGGTCTTGACAGGGTGGATGTGGAGAGGATGTTTCCTCTTGCGGGAGATTCTAGAAGTAGGGGTCATGGTTTAAAAATAGTGGGTCGCTCTGTTAAGGTAGAGATGAGGAGAAATGCTTTCTCTGAGGGTCGTGAGTCTTTGGACTCTCTTCATCAAAAGGCAGTGGAAGCAGAGTCTTTGAATGTTTTTTAATGTAGAGCTAGATATATTCTTAATAAACAGGAGGGTGAAAGATTAAGGGGGTAGGCAGGAATGTGGAGTGGGGGTTGCAATCGGATCAGCCATGATCTTTATTGAATAGCGGAGCAGGCTCAAGGGACTGAGTGGCCTATGTCTGCTCCTAATTTGTATGTTCGTAGACAATGAAGTGCTTGGAATCATTTTCAGAATCAAAAAGCTTCACCAGTTTTTGATAGAAACTTCGCACAGGTAACAGATATACCTTTAGTAGCTATTCTGGGACCACCAAGTCTGCAATACCGATGACGGCGTTGTTTAGGATGCAGCAGTGGGCTTACTTCTCTCAAAGTATGACTACAACGTTGATTATAGCAGTTCGAGAGAGAATGCTATCGCTAACACAGTGTCGTAATCGCCTGTTGAGAACTCATGGGTTGTGAAGGTGCAGTCTTCACAATTGGGGTAGTAGATGACATTGTGATTGAAATTGGAACTGGAACTCATTTGACTCAATAAATTGAGACACTCTGTGGATTGTGCTTTGGATATCCAAGAAATTTCATCACAATCTTGCAATTACTTCATGGTGATATGACCGCAACTGCCTTGAGTTGGAGATCTGAAGCAGCCGCCTTCAAAATCCAGAACGGGGTGAAGCAAGACCGTGTGATAGCCCCCGTACTATTTACAATCTACCTGACAATGGCTTTCGCCTCATCAAAGATCAGCTGCCCTCTGGTGTCAGCCTTAAATGCTGTTTGGATGGAAAACTCTTTAATCTCAGTCATCTCCATGCCAAACTGACTACCACAGGCATACATGATCCACAGTTTGTTTATCACTGTTGTGTGGTTGCCCACTCTGCAACTGATTTGCAAGCCGCTCTCAATTTCTGCAATTCTGTTTGAGAAAATCAGTCTGCCCTTGAATGTTGCCAAAACAAAACTGATTTTCAACTCACACCTGATCAACCTAATATTTCACCTCCCATATATGATGGAGAGACTGTGGAAGCACTTCACATACGTTGGCAGCTACCTCTCTCAAAAGGTTACTATTAATGGGGAGATCCAACTGGATCAGCTGCGCCAGTTCAGCCTTCTACACACGATGGCAGTGAGTGACAAGACCTCCACAAATCAACAAAACTCCTAATGTACAGAGCAGTCGTTGTCACCACACTCCTGTACTGCAGGGAGACCTGGACTGTGTATCAGTGACACATAAGAGCGTTAGAGAAATTCCACAGGGAATGCTTCCATTGCGTTCATCAAAACAAACACTCGTGTTCTTCATGAAACCAGGTTCACAAGCATTCAGGCAAAACTCCTGCAAAATCAACTTCATTGGGTTCAGACACTGTGTTATGGGTTGCTGAAAAATGCATCCCCACCAGGCCCTGTAATTTCACCTCTCAAATGGCCAACATTACAGGGGAGAACAAGGAAACACTTCAAAAATAATCTGAAGTTCTCCTGGAAATGCGGCATCATTGACATTAATGACTGGGAGGAGCTTGCTGCCAGTTGTTCAAAATGGTGACAATTTGCCCATCAAGCTGCATCGTGCTTTAAGTCGCAATTTCTTAATGACGGGGCAGAGCAGCGGCAGAGAAGGAAAGGAAGCAAATCCTGTACTCTGGATCCCAATACCTCGAGATATTCTGTCCCATGTGCCCACAGATTTGTGGGTTGAAAATCGGTCACAGTCACATGAAAACCCAGGTAGAAACTCATGACCCCTGAGTGAACTTCATCTTCAAATTGAGGGGCAGTCAACAATGATTACGTCGGAACTCAGAAAGATTCTGTGTTGAAAAGAGTTTACAAACAGACATTGAGTGTTTGGACAGTGTTTGACCAGCGAACAGAAAAGGAAAAAGGCAGTGTTCTAGAATCAATAGTTCGCAGATGTGCTATCTGCCAAAACTATAGGAATAAGCTGCCAGAAACTCCTTTACAATGATGGTCATGGTCAAGGCCAAGTCATCAATTTCAAAGAGTTCGCATAGACTTTTGTGAAAAGGAAATTACAATTTCTTTTCATGACATTGCCAAATTTGCCAAAACCCAGGGGATGGCTGTAACCATCTGGGACCCAAAACACGGGTTATGTATTATTAGAATTCAGATGCCAAGTGATCAAGAGCTCAAGATCATGCTGCGACGACCTGCTTCTCTGGCAGCAATCACAGAACTTGCAAAAAAATTAATCATCTGTGTTATTTTTATTTAATGATGGTCACTCTTATCCAATGCTGAAGGAGCTGACAAAAATAGATCCATAAAAACTGCATAAGTTTTGTCCTTCCAAACCTTGTATCCTTGATTGCTTTGGCGCTCGTGTCTTGAATATCTCTCATAGGTGAGTCCCAGCTCCCAATACCTTTCCAGAGTGTCTAATTTTGCCTGGACCTCTGAGAGTAGCTTGCTGTATCTTAATCAGTAACAACCTTATTTGGTAATAGCTATTAGACATTGGTCTATTTTACATCACCATAAAATTCTCTTTCAGTCTTGAAAGTGAATTAAGATGCATAAAAGACCTTATGTAGGGTATAAAAGATCAGCCAAATTTATTAAGCAATAAACAAGTGAAGGATTTAATTAAATAGATTTACTGTAAGAGTTATAATCTGAGTTTGAAAGATAAAATAATAAACAGATTGTGACCCTAATAACTAAATTTGTGGCATTGGTTCGATAGATTGTTCCGATCCCAGCTGATGTTACAACTGGACAAGCCTGATCCCAGGGTGGAACCAGGCTTGATAGATCCTAACTTTTATTTTTGTTGGTTTAGTTACGTGGAGAGTGGCTACTGAACAGAGTCACAGAAGTCAGCTGATGAATCTTTAACAAAAAAAATACATTTGTTTAACAAGATAAGATAAACTATATTATAATACTCATTCTCCCACAACTGTGGGAGATATGTACACATTTGTAAGATATGTACAGATTTGTAAGAATAATACAAGTTATAAAAGCTATCTCATACTCTAAGATCTACTGCAAGTGCACAGTCCATGTAAACCAATAGGCAACCTGTGATCAGACACACCACACTCTGAAACCAAGTGACAGGTGCCACCCCAGACATATGCTATGGATCTCTCGACTGCCCCCAGAATCTTGTCCCACTATGAGCCAACTGGTCTCATTGAACTCCATCTTTCACACGAGGTTTCCAATCTCCACTCTTCAAGAACTCACTTTGGAATCTTCTCCTAAATCAACGCTTTCTCTCAGACACCTTCCACAAGGGTTCACCTCCAGAGTTTCAAACTCTCCTTCTGATGTTCCTCTCCCCTGGGTCACCATGTGGGTTCAAGCTTTCCTCCATGCATTCTCTTTCACTGACAGCTGTCAACAGTATACCACTGCTTCACATGCTCATAGCAAAGAGCTCCAGACCTTCAATTGTCTCTTTGGACCTTCTAACTTTTCCCAAGTCTTTATCTCTTTTAGCTTGAAGCTTAGAGTCTTACTCTGCTTCTCACTCTTAATTTCACTTAACAGGACCTTTTCCAGGTTCCTGCCCTTCCTTTGACTAGTAGGTCTTCTTAGGATTTTCTCCTGCTCCACTCCCTTGGATTTTGGGACTTTTCCTTTAGCTTGGGACTTGCTATCTGTCCCCTTTGCTTCAGTTTTCTCTGGTAGCTACTTTCAACTTTAGCTTGGAATTGGTTATCTGCACCTTCAAGCTGCTTCTCCTTGGCAGCTATCTTCAAAACCAACTGAACTCAAACAGCTTCCAAATCAAACTGCTGGTTCTAGTTTCTTCTGAGTGTGTATCTGTGGGAGATACCTGCTTCTACGGACCCCTGTTGCAAGGCAACAGCCCAGGTTTTCTACTATTGTTTGCTTAACTTCTCTTACAGCCATAAACCCTCATTAGAAATGCAGGCAGCTTTTAAAGTGAAACAAACTTCAACATGACCTTTTCTTAACACACAAATACAGAAATACTAATCAAACTTAAACATTAAAGCTAAAACTCATTCCTAACACTCTCAAATACCAATATAACTTAAACTATCTCCATTTCCTAACAAGATCATTACAGGAATCCTCTTGTCTCCTTATTTCTGAACTATCACATTCTTACACCTGAAATCTATCATGGCAAGTGAATGCTGAGAGAAACTTTGAACTATATTTCTTGAAAGAGATAGTTGCGAGAGGGCAAAAGGCATACAACCAACTACCCTTCTAGAAAATGCTCCTTGATGTTTTTTTTTAATGCCCAGAGTGGGTTATAAGTTTTCTTTGATTTGAATAGTCAGACTCTTGGAATAAATTGAAGGCTGTCAGTAAAATCAGAAGTTTGCATATTTGAAAACTTAGTTTAGCATTTCCCTTTGAAACTTGTTGCCGTGTGTACATATCTTTGTGACATGGTATCAAAAGATTTAGTTTTCTAGTTTAGAAATTTATGTACAAAAATTGAGTTTTAAAGTGACAGCTACCAGAACAACTTTAGGCAAATATTTCCTTCTCATCACAAGGATCAAGATCATCCTCTTCAGCCATGATTAATGACATTTTTGAACCAACCTGGGCAAAAACAGATTATTGGTACAGCGATCATTTTGCTTTCTGTATAAATATTATAAATGCACCATTGGCATCTTGAAGCAGCATTTGGATTTCCTTTCTTCCTATTTGAACTTCAAAGAATACCAGGGTATAACCCCAGAAATAGGTAACTGAGTTCAGTTGAGTATATAAAGGTACATTCTTGACTTGTAGGGAACAAGAACTGAGTTAAGGATAGGCAGAGCTAACTGATCCCATAACCAATTGATTATACTAAAGCTCTGCAGTCCTGCCACATCCAGTTGCAAATGATGGTGGATCATTGAACAATTAATAGGGAGGAGGAGGCCCCACAAAAGTCCCCATCCTCAATGATAGGGGAGCCCAGTGGGTCAGTGCAAAAGACAAGGTTGAGGAATTTGTAACCATCTTCAGCCAGAAGTACCAAGTGGATGATCCATTTCAGCCTCCTCCTGAGGTCTCCACCTTCAGAGTTGCCAGTCTGCAGCCAATTCAATTCACCCAGGTGATATCAAGAAACTGCTGAAGGCACTGGATACTGCAAAGGCTATGGACCCCACAATATCCTGGCTGCAGTACTGCAGACCTGTGCTCCAGAGATAGCTGTGCTCCTAGCCAAGCTGTTCCAATCCATCTACAATACTAGTATCTATCTAACAATGTGAAAAGTTGCCCAAGTATATGCTGTCAACAAGAAGCAGGTGAAATCCAAGCCAGCCAATTACCACCCCATCAGTTTACTCTCGATTGTCAGCAAAGTGATCAAAGATATCATTGACAGGCTACCAAGTGGCACTTAGCAATAATCTGCTCACCAGCACTCGGTTTGGGTTCTGCCAGGGCCAATCAGGTCCAAATCTCATTACAGACTTCATCCAAACTTGGACAAAAGAGTTGAGTTCCAGAGGTGAAGTGAGAGTGCCTACCCTTGACATCAAGGTAACATTTGACCAATTGTGACATCAAGGATCCCTGGCAAAATGAAGTCAATGGGAATCAGGGAGAAAATTCTCCACTGTGTGTTATGGACTGGAGGGGGGTTAATTTAAACAGCACTAATTTCTCCTGTTATTACCCATCCATAAATAGAAAGGTGTTTTGATTTGATTTCCCTCTTTTAAGGAGTGGAGTGACATATTTCTCAACCCCTCGGTTTTGATGGATCCAATTTTCTATTAATAACCCTAGAGCAAATTCGAGATAGGATGAACTCAAAGGGTTAGTTTATTGCAGACATTCAAACGACGAAAGGTCAATCACAATGTTGCTTCCACACTCAGACAGTAAAGAGAAGGATAGAGAAAAGGTTTTACAGTACGGAGACCACAGGAAAATAAATATTGGTTCACGTGGGTTCCAGAGTGCAGAATCAAAGTTCAATGAGCTATTCCTTCACAGAGGTCGGCGGACTGGAAACCAATGCTGGATAATTCACTTTTCCAGTGGTGTTAACGTCACATGATGAGATGGACATGCAGAGATGAACAGCCATGTAGGTGATGGTACAGAATTTTCATCAAAAGCACTGTGGATGGGGGCCAGGTGTTGAACCTGGGCAGAGCTCCTTTTCTGTGAGGCTGCTAGTCAGATGGTAAACAGCAGACTGAGCTACACAGTTCAGCAAGGCAATATTACTTGTTCCATGAGCCAGAGGCTATGTCACATGACTCCCACCTCTCTACCATCTTTGACAAAGAATATGTATCCATTGTCCAGATTCAGCCTTTAGGAATTGAAAGGAAGATTGCGGGGCCTTTGTCTTAGCAGATGGTCCATCTCCTTCTGGTCAGCCTGTGTTATTAAATGCAGATTGCCTTTGTATTGCTCTCTTTGAAGTTGGGCTATACAGTCCACATGGGGTTGTTCATGGTTCCTCAAGGTAACAAGGGGTGGGTTATCCTAAAACTGCCAAGTGGCTTCTGTTGTTGCGGGGTAACAGACAGACACGGCTTCAGCCATTTTAAAGGCCTTTGTTCAGTTTTAAACATTTTTTAGAAATAACGACGAGTATATCTATGTATATTTTATAAAAAAATATACTATGAGGCCTTAGTCCCTCACAACTGGACAGAGGCCTACCTAACACAAAGGAAAATGATTGTGGTTGTTGGAGGCCAATCATCTCAGCCCCATAGCATTGCTAAAGAAGTTCCCCAGGGTACTCCTAGTTCCAACCATCCTCCGACATAAGGTAAGAATTGGAAATGTTTGTTGATGATTGCACAGTGTTCAGTACCATTTGCAACCCCTTAGATACTGAAGCAGTGCCAACATGCAGCGAGACTAGGTCAACATTCAGGCTTGGGCTGATAAGTGGCAAGTAACGTTCATGCCACGTGTCATTGTCAGGCAATGACCATCTCCAACAAGAGAATATCTGACAATCTTCCCTTGACATTCATGGTGTTACCATTGCTGAATCTCCCATCATCTACATCCTGGAGGTTGCCATTGACCAGAAACTTAATTGAATCAGTCATTTTTAAAAAATTCATTCACAAGATGTGGGCTTTGCTGTGGTACTGTGGTTACAGGAGCAGGGCAAAATCTGGGAAATCTGTGGAGAGTAACTTGCTTCCTGACTCCCCAAAGCTTGTCCACCATCTACATGGTATAAGTCATGAGTGTGATGGAATAGTCTCCACTTGCCTAGATGAATGTAGCTTCCAACAACACTGAAGAAGCTCAACATTATCCGGGAAAAAGTAGCCAACTTGATCGGCACCCCATCCACCACCTTAAACATTCACTCCCCCACCAATGTGCACAGTGTCAGCAGTGTGTGCTGACTACAAGATGCAGAGCAGCAACTTTCTTTCAACAGCACCTTCCAAATCCACAACCTTTAGAAGAACAAAAGCAGCCGATGTATGGGAACACCGCCATCTGCAAGTTCCTCTCCAAGTCACTCAACACACTGACTTAGAACTATATCATTGTCCCTTCACTGTCACTCGGTCAAAATCCCGGAACTCCCTTCCCATTGTTATCTACACCACACGGACTGCAATGGTTCAAGAATGAGATTTACCACCACCTTCTCACGGGCAATTAGGGATGGTTAATGAATGTTGGCTTTACCAGTGTTTTTAAAAAAAAAACTAAACAAAATATGCAACAGTCATGTTACCTTATCTCCATAAGCTCTGGACAAAGGGAAAATAGTGCAGCCATTTTATTCCCCTACTCCGTTTTTTTGTATACTCGATACTATTTTTTTCAATGAACTCGTGATGGCAACTCCCATTTGGATTAATTGTGGTGTATGGCTGCTGGGTTTTTGATGGAAGCTGCTTGGGGTTGAGGAGACCCAACACCACCTTGTGCTAGATGCTTTGGTCTGACTCTAATTCGGGCACATCCACTGTTATACCTGTTTCTTGGCATATCTACCCTCACTTGTGTGGTGAGGGTGGAAAACTGGATGCGGCTGAGATACAAATTAAGTATTTCTGTCTGGCTTTAACTAGTAGCTATCTTCTTCAATCCAGTCACAAATGTTTAGATCTTTGGTCAACTGTCTTCAAGGTTGCAGGTGGTGTAGTTGTTACAGTACTGGACTAGTAATGCAGAGAATGTGGGTTCAAATCCCACTCTTGGCAGTTTGAGAATTTGAATTCAGTTTTAAAAATCGGTAAATAAAAAGCTGGTATCAGTAAAAGTTACCACTCACCCTTCAATATCTCTCCTCTGTAATATAGCTTCATGGTACTGCTTATTTTGCTATTCCTATTTGTCCAAATCCAGCCAACATATCTATTAATTGTATATTAATTGCATTTAATTATAGGCAGGTAGAGGGCATTCATTGGTGTTTCACCAGAGCTTATATAAAGAGAATACTTACTGAAACTTCATGATGTTGAGTTAGGAGGTATATGCTTAGAATGTTTCACTCTGTACATAAATGTCAGTCTGAGTAAAGATTGGCTCCAGTACTATCCTTCACCAACTGGCTTTCCAGAATAGAACAATGTCTTCAACAATAGCTTCTCTTTCTGCCCCCGTGCAGTTCCCTGCACAGATCTTTTGGTAATCTCTTTCTCATCAATGCGCTGACATGTACAAAAATAGTGTAATGTTGATATTGACCTCTACGTTTTCATCTCTACCCTTGACCCAGTGACCATCCCTGTACACTCAGATTGCCTGGCTTGCATTGAGTGATAATGTGTGCAAACTGAACATTGGGAATACTAAAGACATTTTTTAGTCTCTTCCATAAACTTTACTCCCAGGCCACGAAATTCCATCTTGAAGTCCATCCACTCAGTCAGATTGGAATCGGATCATACTAAATAGAGTCATACGTTCTGCCTAGCGTTGAGGGTCAAGCCACCACATTCTATTTATTCATCACCACGGCTGCTTACTTTCATTTCTGCAACATCGTCCAATCTCCATTGTTAGTGAAACTCTTATCCACATTTTTGTCACCTCTAAGTTTATTTGTTCCGACATCTTCCTTGCTGATCTCCTATCTTCCTTCCTTAAATTTCTTTCTTGCACTCCTCTTTCACTGTCTTTCCCTGTGACCCACATGAGGTATCATTTTCACAAGGTCCCATTCCTACCTGTTGATACATAGCCAGAACAATGTTTTTTCTGTCGCCCTCCACCTTAAAAGTGCTCTAATGTCCTTCTGTTTAATTAGTTCTTTAATTTAATGTAAGTTTAATGATTATTTAATTATTTGAATATTATCAGCAGGAATAGACTCAGTTTCCACGTATATGTTGATACACCTAGCTCCACCTCTGCACCACGATTGTCAAATCACGCAGCTCCTGCATTGTCAGACAAGACTAGGAAGCAAATATGAATAAGGCTCCCTCTAGTACCCTTCAGTCCTCCAAACCTAACCTTCTATGTATTGATCCTCCCTCCTGTCCTTTCAGTCACTATTGGTACCAGAGCATTTAGCAGCTTCGACTGTATTCTCTGGAACACCCTGCCTAAATGCCCCTCCCTTTTAAAATCTTTCTAAAACTTATGCTTTCCCTAAGATTTAGGTGGAACTTGTTAACTCTTCCACTTCAGTTTGACAGCAATCCTTTTTTTTCCTCAAATTTAAATTTCATAACCTTGTTGATCATTGAGCACTTGCACTCAGTGTTCCCTCTAAACTGCATGTGTGTGTGTGGCCATCCAGCTGACTTGAAGGTACTTTACAGGCTGCTCACACGCTATCCCCATTAAGACACCATGCACACAAAAAAAATTAAAGGTACTATTCTTTGAACTAAATCATCCACATGCAACGAAAAAGATTTAGAGGGATCATGTCTTGCACTGGTCACATTGGTCTATGCTGAGTTTGTCTATGGTATTGAAAACCCCTGGTATCTGTACACCTGTAGTACCCCAACAGATTTTGACGCCATTCTTAATAAATGCCCTCATAATTCATAAGCCCCTAAACAATGTGCACCTGTTTTATAAGTGACAAAAAATCATTAACATCTTGATAAATACAGTGCACAGTTTCTGTAATTGTGGTATAAAAAGACAGTAGGAAGATCTAACTGTAGCTGTCCTGAAAATGAACAAGTGCTTTATCAGTTGAGCCATCAAAACAAAGACTTTTACTGGATTTGGGATGGGGGGTTTGGACAAGGGTAAGTGATCCTAACATTTTGCTGGGCATGCTACTTATCAATAAATCTTCAAATTATAATCCTGCTATCAGAAAGAAGCTTTTCGCAGTTGCAAATATGTTCTGCTGAGCACAGCCTCCAACACGCCTGAAGCAGAGCTTTGTGTTGAGTTAATTTCTCTTAGGTGTGTCCTAATTTACACATTTTTTCAAAATTTAGTGTCAACTTTGACCATTGGGTGACATAGTGATGGAGTACATTATTTGGGTGTCTATTCCAGCATCCAGTAATTAGGGCACCTAAGATAAAGGTTATGCTCATAACAGCCTTGAACAGTAAGTAATTGGTTGAGTTCCATGATTGTTAATTGAAATAATGTTAGGTAAATGTGCGGCCTTTGTTTTGTGTGTACTACAAAGTAACTTCTCAGATATTTGCCTGACAAACCTGCTGCCTTCAGCTTTGACTAGCTGGGTCAGAGCAATGAAGTGGAACCTGAAGAGGACCCTTGAATTTAATGGGTTTTGACTGTTTTTTGCCGCGTCTCAGTGCATCATTGATTGTTAAATCAATTACATTTTGCAATGTTCAATAGACAGCACATGAATATTTAGTTTAAAAAGTTAACAGTTTCATGCTCTACTAAAGGAAAAAATCATAAGCTGTTAATAATTGATGCCTTTTTTAAAAAGGCAGTAAGATTAGAATGTTTAGATTCACAAAGTAGATTTCTATTTAAATAGATAGCCTTTAAGAGGAAGAATATTCCAGTGTAAGGTTTACAGATTTTATTGCAAGCTTCTTGAACCTATCTGATTTGTCCTTCACAGAATCACAGAATTTTAACGGCACAAAAGAAGGCCTTTCAGCCCATTGTGTCTCATCAAATGAGCATTATGACCTACTGCCATTGCCCTGCCTTTTCCCCGTATCCCTGCACATTGCTTCTATTCAAATAATCATCTAATGCTCTCTTGAATGCCTCGATTGATCCTGTTTCCACCACACTTCCATACTGCATTCCATACTTGTATCCCTTTAGAAAGGTTTCTCATGCTGTAGTTTTTATGATTAGATTCCACTCTCTTTCTCTTTGCATAGTTCTTGCACACTTTTTTACATGTTACTTGTACCTGCCTGACATTTTTTTTTGCAACTTCCTACTTTTGTGACTGCTTCTCTATATTTCTCACATATTCTTTTGCCAGTGACTGCATATTGTTAACTGAACACGATATGGCTCTCTGAATGGAGGAAGCCCATAGTAGCAATTACTTTCCAGTCTCACTTCTTGTATTTTATCCTTGACAGAATATTTTTGTGCGTCTAATAGTAAAAGCAGCTAGTTATTACCAAACAATTTGAGTGTTTATTCAAAATAACATGCTTAACTTCTATGTTTTACTTTTGTTATACCTAAGATACGTAGTGAGATTGTAGTCAAAATAAAGTAGATGGGAAGGTTGGCTTCAGTATTATGATTTTTTTTCTTTCCTTTATAAGATGTAGCTGAAGAATCAAATTGTGAATGTAATTATAAGTGACTTAAAAAAAATTCAATCAGTTTAAAGAAAGGTAAATAAATTCATAGAAAGAAGTATTTAATAGCTGACACAACACAGGCAGAAAATGGGGAGTGGCCCAGAGGTGATGTGAGGAGGGTTGATTTCAGGAGGCTGATTGGTGGATTTGTGGATATTTTAGCACAATGAAGTGCACAGTGTTTGAATGTTTGGCTCAAAATTTTTGCCCTACAAATGTCAGAAATTTTCCTATGCCGATAGGCTTACAGAATTTTGAATTCTAAAAAGAATTTCACAATTATCTGTATAGGGCTGTAAAATACAAAAACATTTTCATCATATACCTCATGCCCTGATACCAAACTCTCTATTTCATCCTTTGTTAAATTAGCCACTATTTGCATATGTACAGAGGCTGAAAATAACATTAGAAACTTTGAGTACACAGGGACTCATTCGCCTTTCGCAAAACTGCCTGAGATTTTGTTTTTTTTTTCCTTTTCAAAATTTTAATTAAATTTATGACTTGAGTGTTGGCTTGCATCTGGGAAAGAAAAAGATAAAACAGTTTGGGTCAACAGCCAGGATGAAGTTGTGTGAGAGCAGAGAGTAGAAAGGAGCATGAGGGTGGAGGACTGGCCTCAAAGCTAAACAAGCAATTTGGAATAACTGTCAGCTAACATGACAGGACAGCTGAGGCCTGTTGCAGTCACATCTTGTGTCATTAATACTGCATATGTGAGAAGTATCACAGTATCTTTACAGTGTAGAAGGAGGCCATTCGACCCATTGTGTCTGCACTGGCTCTCTGAAAGCATTCCACCTAGTCCCACTCTCCTGCCTTATCCCCGTAACCTTGCAAATTCTTTCTTTTCAGATAGCAATCCAATTCCCTTTTGAATACCTCGATTGAACCTGCCTCCATCACCCCTTCAGGAAGTTTGTTCCAGACTCTAAATACCCTCTTGGTGAAAAAATTTTTCCTCACATCACATTTACTCGTTTTGCCAATTATTTTGGATCTGCGCCCTCTACTTCTTAATGTTCTCTTGAGTGGGAACAGTTTCTCACTATTTACCCTGTCCATACCCCTCAAGACCTTGAACACCTCAAACAAGTCTCCTCTCAGCCTTTTCTTCTCCAAGGAAAAGAGTCCCAACCTATCCAATCTGTCCTCATAGCTACAGCTCTTTTTCCCTGGAATTATTCTTGTGAATCTCCTCTGTACCCTCTCCAGTGCCTTCACATCCTTCCTTAAGTATGGCACCCAGAACAAGTCGCAATACTCCAGATGAGGTCTAACTAGTGTCTTATACAAGTTCAACATGAACTCCTTATTCTTGTACTCAATGCCCCTATTAATAAAGCCTAAGAAACTATATGCCTTATTAACTGCTCTCTCAACATGCCCTGCCATCTTCAGTGACCTATGTACAGATACACCTCTGTTCTTGCACCTCCTTTATTTTATATGGTCTCACCATATTTTTCCTGCCAAAACGAATCACCTCACACTTATCTGCATTAAACTTCAACTGCCACTTGTCTGCCCAATCCATCAATATGTCTATGTCCTTTTGAAGTTTAAGACTATCCCCATCATAGCTGACACCATTTCCAATCTTTGTATCATCTGCAAATTTCAATATCATGCCCTGCACACCACAGCTTAGGTCATTAATATATATCAGGAAGAGCGGAGGGTCCCAATACTGACCACTAGGGAACTCCACTCCAAACCTTCCTCCAATCTGAAAAACAACCATTTATCACTATCCTGTTTCCTGTCACTCATCCCCAATTTTTTATCCTTTTATTCCATGAGCTAGAATTTTACTCAAGTCTGTTATGTGGCACTGTATCAAATGTCTTTTGAAAATCCATGTACACCATATCAACAGCTTTTCCCTTATCAACCTTCTCTGTTACCTCCTCAAAAAACATCAGCAAGTTAGTTAAACATGATTTTCCCTTAATGAATCCATGCTGGCTTTCCTTAATTATTCTGCACTTGTCTAAGTCACTATTAATTTTATCCTGTGCTATAGTTTCCAGAAATTTCCCTACCACTGAGTTCAAACTGTCTGGTCTGTCATCGCCAGCTTTGTCCTTTCACCCCTTTTTGAACAAGGGTGTAAAATTTGCAATTCTCCAGTCACCGTGTAACATTTGCAATTCTCCAGTCCCCGTGTGACATTTGCAATTTTCCAGTCCCCTGGCACCACCCCATGTCTAAGGAAAACTGGAAGATTATCACTAATCCGCTTGAGCTTGAAGTTTCTGAGCTTGAGAGGCGACTGGCATCATTTGGGAAGCTAAGAGTTTTGTGGGTAGCATGCTTCAGGGGATGAGCACCCCACAGCACAGAGAGTTTAGGAGGAGAAGGAGTGGTTGACTACCAGGCAGATTAGAAGGAAGAGGCAGGCAGGGCAGAAATCCCTTGGGATTGTGACTCTCTCAAACCATATTCACTGTTATCAGAAAGGAGGAATATAGTCAGAAGCAAATCCATGGCTCCTTTGGAAGACTCAGCTGCACAAGAGGCAATACAAGAAATTGTATAAATACAGTTCTTATAGAGGATTTCATAGTCATTTCTGTAAGCACATCCATGAGTCCCAAATTGTGCACTGCCTCTCTGGTGTCACGGTATGGGACATCACTGATCTGGTGCAGACCATTCTGCGAGGGAAAGGGGAACAGTCCATAATACATGGACCATGTTGGGACCAATGGCACAGGTCTATAGGCCGAGTTGTCTGAGCTTGGACAGAGGTTATGGAACAAGATCTCAAAGGTGGTAATCTCTGGATAACTCCCAGTTCGAAGTGCTAGTGAGTACAGAAACAGGAAGGCGGTACAGGTGGATGTGTGGCTGGAGAAGTGGTGCAGGAGGGAGGGCTACAGGTTCCTGGGGCATTGGGACCAGCTCTTAGGTAGACATGACCTATACAAGCCGCACATATTATACCTGAACAGGGCTGGGATCAATGCCCTAGTGGACAAGCTTAACAAAAGCTGTGAGGGGGAGGGTTTAAACTAATTTGGCAGGGGTCAGCACAGCAGCATAGAGGAGTGACACAGTAAAACTATAGGAAAAAATAGCAATAGAGCAAAGGATAGCGTAGAAATAATAGGAATTAGATGAAGGAAAGAAGCAAAGCTGATTACCATAATATTGGAATGTATGTGTGTTAAAGTGAGGAGTAATACAAATAAGGTTAATAAGCTGCAAGCACAAAGTTCCATGTGGAATTATGATACAATGTCTGTCAAGAAGACCTCACCTAAGCATGGAGAGGAATGGGAGCTCAGCATTTCTGGTTACAATGTATTCAGGAGGGGTGGGTAGGAAAAAGGAAAGGATGGGGGAAGTGGGTGGCAGTATTAATCAAGGATAACATACTTCTACAGTGAGACAGTATACCAGAGAGTTCAAAGAATCTATTAGTTAGAGTTAAGAAACCTAAAAGGAGCTGTTTCATTTCTGGGTGTTTACTATGGCCCCCCACCTCCTGAAATAGTGAGGAAGAGACAGTAGCAAATCTGTAGGTAGATTTCAATGAAAATTAAAAACAATAGAGCAGTGATTGTAGAGACTTCAAATGTATTCAAGGTTGCTGACGATACAAAGTTAGGTTGGAAACCTATGCTGTGAGGAGGGCACAAAGAAGCTGCAAAGGGATACAGACAGATTGACTGAGTGGGCAAAATGTTGCAGATGGAATGTATTATGGAGAAATGAGGAATTATCCACTTTTATAGGAAACATAGAAAAGCAGACTATTCCTACTAACCCAGCTTACCCAGCTGGTCCCCATGTTAGCTGATATTGTTAATAGTTCTCTTCATGTGTTGTCCCTCTCTCCTTTAAATCTGGTGGCATCATGCCTCTCCTCAAAAAAGTCAATCCTAGACTCCATCCTCTTTGCAAACTACCATCCCATCTCCAACCTCCCTTTCCTCTGTAAAGTGCTTAAATGTGTCTCATTCTCCAAAATCCATTCTGAGTCTGGACCTAGGAATCACAGTCACAGAATTAGGGGTCAACCATTTTGGACTGAAATGAGATTTTTCTTCACTCAAAGGGTTGTGAACCTTTGGAATTCTTTACCCTAGAGAGCTATAGATGTTCAGTCAGTGAGTATATTCAAGACAGCAATCAATAGATTTTTGGATACTAAGGGAATGAATGGATGTGACAATTGTGTGGGGAAGGTGAAATTATGGTAGATGATCAAGCATGATCTTATTAAATGATGGAGCACACTCAAAGGGTCAAATGACCTACTCCTGCTCCTATTACTAATGTTCTTATTCTATAATAAACCCTGGGGTTGTGGTGGGCCAGAGTTTGAAGGGGGAAGAATTCCTAAAATGTTCATAGGCAAACTTTGTTTATAAGTATGGAAGGACGTGTCCTTGATCTAGGTCTGGGTTAGGCAAGTAGAGTGTGTTTTACTGAGAGAACATCAGTTTAAATTAGTTATGAAAAAGGTTAGGGAAAAATCAGTATTGAAAATACCATACTGAGCCAATTTCAGCGATTTGAGATGGCAGAAGACTTGCAGGAAAACAGTAAATGAGCAACTGCAGGCTGCATGTTGGTGATACTTTGGGTGCACACTGAGCATATGCAATAATCAGGAAAGATGGGGCATCTAAAAATAGATCTCCCTGGATGACAAATGTAATAGAGGTTAAAATAAAATAGCAAAATGAGGATTATGACATGTAGATACAGAATACAGTTGCAAACCAGGCAGAATACAGAGAGTAAAAGCAAAGTACTGCGGATGCTGGAAATATGAAATAAAGACAGAAAATGCTAGGAAAACTCAGCAAGTGTGGCAGCATCTGTGGAGATAGAAACAAAATTAATGTTTAGAGTCTGTATGACTTGAAAAGGATATCACAAAGGCATTAAGAGAGTATGAGAAAAGCTTAGGTAACAAAAACGGGAACCTAAAATCCTTCCCTCAACATTTGAAAAGTACAGGATAATTAAAGGGCTAATGAACCAATTAGGGACGTAAGGAGGAAATGTTGTGATGCATGACTGAAGTACTGGAGTATTTTACATCTGCCTTCACAAAAGAAGAGGCTGAAGTTAATATCTGGAGAGTAGAAATATTGGGTGGGATAAATTAATTGTCGTCACTCAAAACTAATATATCTCCTAGTCCAGCTGGGATACATTCTAGGTTGCTGAAGGGTGCTGGGGTGGACATAGCAGAAACTCTGACCACAATCTTTCAGTCCTCCTTGGATATGGGAATTGTGCCAAAGGATTGGAGGATTGCAGATGTTACATTTTTATTTAAAAAGAGATGTATAAATCAGGTAGTTACTGGCCAGTCAGTCTAATGTCAGTGATGGGGAAACTACTAGAGACCATTGTCAAAGACAAAATTATTTTTCACTTGGAGAAACAAGGATTCACAAGAAACAGCCAGCACAATTTTTTTTTAAAAAGAAAATCATGGTTGACTAACCTGATTGAGATTTTTGATGAAATAACAGAGAAGATTTCTGAAGGTAGTGCAGTAGATGTTGGACATATAGACTTTCAAAAGATATTTGATTAAGTACCACGTACTTACTCAGGAATTAGAAGCACATGCTATTAATGGGACAGGAAGCAGAGAATAGCGGTGAACAAATATTTTTCTGACTGACGAGGAATATGCAGTGGGGTCCCCCCAGGTGTTTGGCATTAGGACCATTGTTTTCTTTGCTGTATCTAAAAGATCTGGACCTGGATATAGGGAGTACAATTTCCATGTTTCCAGATGATGTACAACTTGGCACATTAGTAAGTAGGAATAGGATAGTAGCAGCCTTCAGAAGGAGGTGGACAGACTGGGGAAATGGGCAGACACATGAAATATCCATCCATTTTCATACCACTTCTCCTGGTGAGGGTTGCAGTGGCAGTAAGTTGAGCAGGGCCAACCAGACTTCCCTTTCCTCAGCCACAGATTCCAACTCCTCCAGGGGGATTCCCAGGTGTTCCCAGGCCAACCGAGAGATGTAATCCCTCCAGCGTGTCCTGGGTCGGCTTCGAGGTCTCTGCCTAGTGAGCCTTGCCCAGTACAGCTCCAACGGGAACCTACCAGGGGGCATCCTTATCAGGTGCCTGAATTACCTCAACTGACCCCTCTCATTCCAGAGGAACAGCGACTGTACTCCGAGGCTCTCCCAGATTGCTGATCCCATCACCCTGTCCTGGAGAGTACGCTCAGCAACCCGGCAGAGCAACCTCGTTTCCACCACTTGTACCTGCAATGTTATCCTTTCGGTCATTACTCACAGTTCATGACCATAGGTGAGGATAGGGACATAGATCGACCAGTAAACCGAGAGCTTTGTCCTAAAATTCAGCTCCTGCTTCACCACCATGGACAGGTATAGCACCCACAGAACTGTACTCGCCACACCGATCCGCTGGTCAATCTTCACTCGCTAACAAGATCCCGAGACCCACACAGTTTAATATGGATAAGTGTGAAGTGGTGCACTTTGGGAGAAACAACATAAGAAGCAGTATAATTTAAATGGTGCTTTTTGGAGGTCTTGAGGTGCTTATTGACAAATCTTTGAAGGTGTGAAGGGGAAGTTGAAGAGACGGTTAAGAAAGCATATGGGATATAAAGCATTTACAGCACAAAAGCAGACCAATCTGTCCAAAAGATCCATGCTGGCGTTTATGTTCCACATGAGACTCCCCCCACACTTTTTATCTAACAGAAACAACCTTATCTTTCTTTTTCTTTCTCCCTTATATGCTTGCCTAGCTTCCCTTAAATGTGTCGATGCTGTTCACCTAATTACTCCCTGTACTAACAAATTCCAGATTCTAACCACTCTGAGCAGACAAGTTTCTTCTGAATTTCCTATTGGATTTATTAATAATTATATTTTAGTTCAGATCATGCCTGCAAATGGAAACATCCTCTCTCCATCTAGGTTTAGGGAGGGTATTCCAGGGCTTAGAGCCAAGCCAACTGGAAGGGATGACAACCAATTGTGGAGCAATTAAAATCAGGCATGTTAATGAGGCCAGAATTAGATGAGTGGCTGACATCTTGTAAGGTTGTGGAGCTGGAGGAGACTACTGTAGTGGTTAAAAACATTGATCCCTTTCAAGGGAGATAACCCAAACCCATACTTTTAAAAACAAACAAAGCAATCTGTTAAGTTGATGAGGTGCTCTGTAAGGGTGCACGTTTTGAGATTGAGATGTGAGCTGTTTGATATTGCCACAAGGGAATGATTATAAGTCAGTGAATTAGCATTAAGCATGACAAGAGATAATACAGTAATAATCCAAAAGTCAGTTTTTTTGTGTTGATGAATTCATTTGAAGGATAGCTGATTTATTAAATCCGTGAGACCTTGGTAATTCTTTCTTTATATGGTACAGGTTTTTCAAGCATTAAATATTTCAGTATGCTCCCATGCTCCCCATGGCTCAACAAGGTCCCAAACACAAAATAGGCAGCTGAGGCTCACTGTCGACGTTTGTGCATGATTAATGTTCACTTGCACTGGTTACCAGAGATTGACTGGCATGCTCTTTCTTTCTTGTCTCCATTATTTTGTTCTAACTATCAATTGTCTTCAAGGAAAATAACCCAAATTCATACTTTCTTAAATAAAAGTAGAGTTGCTACAGAGTCACCAGTATACCAGTGTGCTGTGTGGAAATTATTTATTTCTTTTTCTAAAACTTTCTGGATTGGAGAAAGAGAAGTATAAATTTGGCAGAGAAAATAAAAAAATCTTCAATAAATTGTGTTTATTTCTGTTTTCTATATAGATGAACTTAATTCAAGAAAGAATTCTTGCTAATAGATGAATATTTTAATAGCATAACAATTCACTTCTGAAAATATTTTAAAATTATTTGCTACTTTTTTGTTAACCATTTATTATGTTTTGTTGTTTAAAATGCCTTGTGTGGCACCAATTCAGTTCAGTTCAAATCACAAACACCATAATATGTGGCTTACACTACTGGAGGATATATGAAATGCATAGCTGCATCTAGGGATTTCCCCAATCCCTGCTGTGGGAGACCTAATCGTATCACATGTGAGTCGAATAGTTGGTAAATTGTGATGATTTCTTTTTTCATTTGACCAGTGTTTTTAGTGCAGTTTGGAGCATCCTTATATTGCATTTTCATTTTCTGTTTATAGCATACACTAATTATGAATAAATTGCTGAGGTCTCCTGCAACTTCTTAAATAAAATCAGTAGACATTAGTCTGGACATTCATGTGTGAAAGAACCTGTTTGATTTACTAACATGATTCTCTTGACAAATCAAGCCAGGGATAAAGAATTAATGTAAGGCTTGCTCAATAGAATCCACAATGCAAAGCCCTCTCATGTAAGTAAGTTGAGGAAATTTATTGTTAGCCACTGAATGAAGATTTATCTTGTGTTATAAGGACCAAATAACTGTTAAACTGCACAAGATCAGGTAAATTGTGTGGGACTCCAGCACAAATGTTAAATAAATCAGGTTCTTCTCCAGGATTCTCCAAATGCTGAGCGGAATCTATTAACTTTGTATCAAACAATGTTTATATTGAAGATGTGGCTAAAATATTTAATCTCTATCTGTGGTTCGAAACAGCACGTCACAGAGTAGAATCCATGTTACATAGTGCAGTACACGTAACCCTAAAATATTTTCTCCTTTGTACTTAATACAGTCTCTTGATTATGCTGGTGAGTCCCATTATTAATCCTCACTTGAAAACTGTTGCCAGGTCTGGAGAAATTTGGCTTTGTGGAAAAATTGGATATGCTTGAGTTTTTTTGGAATAAAGGAGGCTAAGGGGAGATTTAACTGAGCTGTGTAAACTTATAAGGAGTGATGATGAAGTGGATAGGAGAGATATATTTCCTTTTGCGGAGAGTTAAATAACTCGGGGCATAGTTTAATACAATTGACAGAGGATTGGAGGGGTGTTGAGAAATGTTTTCACCCAGAGGGTGGCAGGGGTCTGGAACTCAGCCTGAAAGGATGGTGGAGACAGAAACCCTCATCATATTTAAAAGTACTTAGATATGTGTTTGAAGTGCTGTTATCCATGAGGCTAGAACAAACAGTTGGAAAGTGGAAATAGACTGGATAACTCTTTTTTCGGCTGCCATAGACATTATGGGTAGATTGGTCTCCTATGTCATAAAGTTATATGATTCTATTATCTATAATAAGTAGTGCTTCACAAAGCTGGTTTCATGAATTAAAGTGATCCTCAATGAGTCTGTAATAATATTTTCAAGTAAAGTAAGATAACCACAGTTGCCATATATGCATCACTGAGAGAAAGTTGCATTGGCTTTTGTGTTTTAAATGGCTCTTCCCAAAGTTCAAACACACTTATCGTATTGTGCAACTTGTACTATTAAGAGCATTTCTATTATTCTGCTTCTAAACAATTGTTATGCCTTCAAGCCAAAAGAAAAGGTGTTTCTCCTTTCAAATTTGTATCTTTTTTATGTTCTTACATCCTCATACATCTTGGGCCCAGAGTCTGCATTGTGGCAGTCAATACTCTTGATAAATCCAATTGGAACCTTCCCAGGGCATCACAGTCACTTGAATTAGAGTCCAAATAAAAAACAATCCCATTGCAGGGCCATCTTATTGGAGAAGTTGTTTCTTCGAATTCAAACAGTGGGTCATTTGACAGAATAATAACTAAATTACATTGCAGCCCTGAAACTGATGGCACTATTCCTTTAGATGCCCAATGAGGTTTCCTACAGCTCAGTATTTTTAGCTTCATTATCATTCTTGCTTAAAAATGAAGCTGGATATTTCTTCTGTAACAAAGGACAGTCAGGAACAAAATCTTAGTACAGGCATGTTAATAGCCATCTCACTTCCATGTTCTCAAAACACCGAGCAACAGGTGAACCCAGTGTTCATGGTTCTTATGTAATTCCACATGACCTAAAAGACTGCAGTTGTGTCCAATCTAGTTAGTAGAACAGACCTTTTCACCTCAGCTATTGAAATTCTCTCAATTCAGCTGAACACTCCTGACACCATGTTCCATGTGATAGGTAAAATGGTTTTTGCCTGAAGCCTTTATTAACAAAGCAGTGACACCAGAGGTCACATGACTGAGGTTGCATGAGTATGGCAAGCCAAAGTACACAACATCCTGTGGCTAGAGTGGGAGTACAGGACATCATGGCGGGCCTCCACTGTGTCCAAAAGGTGCTCAAGGGGTGCGTCATTGAACCTGGGAGCTGCAGTCTTCTTCCCTTTCAGGGCCATGTCTTATGCGTAGCAGTTGTGGGCTGGAAGCACTGAGAGGTGTGCACGCAGCTGCATTTTAAATATGGCACCCGGCTTGATGAAGCAGTGAGATGGCAGTATAGTAGGTGAATGAGATCCCATCTGCCATGGAAACGGTATGTTTCCTGGGAATGCATAATTAATGTGGCGGGTGGCAAGCCAAAGTACATAACATGCATAGTGTGCAAAAGGCAAAGGCATTTCTCAAACATAGTTGGTTTAGTTTTTTTAAAACCTTTTTATTCACCTTTAACTGATCAAACTGTGTAAAAAAATGTATGATTTCTTAGGGCAGCCATGTTGTTTTAACTCCGCCAACTAAATAGACATGAAAAATAAAATTTATATTACAAGCAATACACACCAAGCTGACCATTGTCTCCTTTTGAAAACCCAATCAATAAGTTTTAGCCCCTGTGGTCTACATTTTGCGAAGAACCTGAAATTTTAGTTCTGCTTCCTTCGTGAAGCTTCTACAGTTCTCTTGGGCCATGCATCGGAACATTTCCATGAAGTCCAAGATTTGTGCCTCAAAGCCCCTTGGCCTCTGTGCATACATAGCTTGCCAGTGCTGCTTTGTGATTGCAGGCCGTAGTATTCTAACTCCTTTATAGGCAAAGCTGCAAAGCTAAGGCCATACACATTTCCACTGCATTGTTTCTGAATTGTTTAGACTCCCTGACTCAGCCATAGGCTCAGCTTGTTCCTCGCTAGAACCTGTTCCCTCAATTCTTTCAGACGTTTGAATGCTTCCAAACCCGAGTTATTCCAGTTTCCAGAGCCCTCTTAGTCAATCGCACTCTTACCTGCCTAGTATTGCCTCCATGTGAGTGCTGTCAGACTCCAGCCCTTCCCTAGTGAAGCCAGTCCCATGCAAGCCATTCATTAGTTTGGCTAGCTTTTCATTGAATTAAGTTATTGAAGTAAAATATTAAGGCAGTTGTCAGTATATGCATGTTTATGTTAGATCATTATATCACAATGAGTCTTTTAAATTTGTTTTCAACAAGTTTCCTCTCTACTATGTACCTGACAACAAATTATAATAATAGTGAAGGACATCATAGCTCCTCAAAATAATGCGTAATAATTGTGCATTTTACTTCTTTAATTTACCCAGGCAGAAATAATATTTTAAAACATATATGCAGAATGTTAAAGTATTTATTATTCCTCCCCCCCCACTCCGCCCCAGTGAACATGTAAATATTGGTGTAAGAGGTGAGAAAATGTGGTATTGGTGTGGACCTTTTAATGCTTTAATTAGAATCTTCAAAGTGTTAATCCTGTCTTTATGAAACTTGGAGTGTAGAAGTCATGCTGATGTTAAGTATGCAAATTATACATAATTTACATGTGTACATTTAATTAGAAAAATCTTTCATTATCAAAATTTGAAGACATCATCATTGTGTTAGGAATAATTATGCTAATTAGGCATAATTTACATGTGTAAATTAGGGTGATTGCAAAATAGGTTTTTTCCTATAAATCAAAATTACCATGTCATTGGTATATTTGTAATGTTTGTTGATGTGTTTAGCATTTCCTTTCTTATTATGCCTGTGTAATAGGACAAAATGAAAAAGTGCTGATTGATAAATTTTACCAGTTAAAGGAACAAAGTCGTCTTCAAAGAAAAATCTTGTTATTTTGTGCTCAAGATGAGGAATGTTACTGCTGGGGAATGGAGCACTTTCTGCTTTGGGCATCCTGTGTAAGCATAAAGCACACAGATTTGTACCTGCTTCTATGCACTGCCTCAATAATGTAAAGTGTAATCCTTATTGAAGAGAAAGGGCATGTGGGTGATTTCCTGTCTGACAGTAATTTTGATGCAGATTTATTATGACATAGAAAATGGTTTAGGTGTTAGGCCTGCAAATCCTAACATTGATATATTTGGGGAGTAAAAACACCAATTTAGTCATTGTTTTGAGATAGATATGAATCCATTTAATTTTACATTAAAATTTCTGAATAACATAGCATACTGTACTGAAGTTATAAATCATAACAGACATTAATCTTCTGCAACAGAACACTGGGGAGGTGCCATTAGATTGGATACAGGCCAGCATGGTACCCACATTTGCAAAGGGCAACAAATTGGACACAGGCAGCCACAGACCCATTAGTCCTACTTCAGTCATGCATAAAGTAATGGAATCCATGATCAAATGTGAACTTGTACTGATTATCTGTAAAGTAATAATTTAGTTAGTGTAAGTCTGCATGGAATCAGAAGTGGAAGATCCTGTTTGGTCAACTCTTTGACCTCTATTGAGGAAACAACATCCCAGACTGTTGCGCTCACCAGAATTTATGTGCTGTACCTAGATTTCCAGAAGGCTTTTGACAAAATTTCACAAGAGAATTGTTATTAGATAAGCTCTGAGGATCCAGGACAAATCTTGGGTATGGATTTAAAAAAATGTCTAAACAATAAAAAGCAAGCGGTATGTTTTAGAGGAGTTATTTCAGGTTTAGTGGAGAACCCAGAGCTCCAACTTTTTCAATTTATTTTTTCATGCGATATGGGTGTCGCTGGCAAGGCCAGCACTTGTTGCTCATCCCTAATTGCCCTTGATTTGAGTGGCTTGCCAGGCCATTTCAGGGAGCAGTTAAGAGTTAACCACATACTGTGGGTCTGGAATCACATATATGCCAGACATAGTAAGAACAGCAGATTTCCTTTTTATTCATTCATGGGATGTGGGCGTCGCTGGCTAGGCCAGCATTTGTTGCCCATCCCTAATTGCCCCTGAGAAGGTGGTGGTGAGCTGCCTTCTTGGACTGCTGCAGTCCATTTGGTGTAGGTACACCCACAGTGCTGTTAGGGAGGGAGTTCCAGGATTTTGACCCAGCAACAGTGAAGGAACAGCGATTATATTTCCAAGTCAGGACGGTGAGTGATTTGGAGGGGAATTTCCAGATGGTGGTGTTCCTACGTCTCTGCTGTCCTGTCCTTCTAGATGGTAGAGATGGTGGGTTTGGAAGTTGTTGTTTAAGGAGCCTTAATGAGTCCTGCACTGCATCTTGTAGATGGTACACACTGCTGCCGCTGTTCGTCGGTGGTAGAGAGAGTGAATGGTTGTGGATGTGTTGCTAATCAAGCGGGCTGCTTTATCCTGGATAGTGTGAAGCTACTTGAATGTTGTTGGAGCTGCACTCATCCAGGCAAATGGAGAATATTCCATCACACTCCTGACTTGTGCTTTGTAGATGGTAGACAGGCTTAGGGGAGTCAGGAGGCGAGTTACTCGCTGCAGGATTCCTGGGCCTGAATTTTTCAGTTGGTGGGCAGGCTTGGCGGGAGCAGATGGGGGTGGTAATGGAGCCAATCACCACCCACGATTGGCATCGCACTGCCATTTTACGCGGGCGGGCCAATTAAGGCCTGCCCAGTGTAAGACACGAGCCGTAGTTCACAGCGCTACCTGTGCAGGTGAGGGGAGGAGGGAGAGTCAGGGCCAGCGCTCTTTTGTACATTTTAAATGTATTCAAACATGTCCTCCTAAGTGGCTGTGTCACATGAGATGGGACATGATTTTATGTTCAGGAAAATTATTTTATTTAATAAATAAAAGCTTTAGGAAACCTCATCCCGCTTGTGGATGAGGTTTCCTAAAAAACGTGAACACTGCTTGGCCTTTTTGCCTGCCCACCAACCTTAAGGTTGGACAGGCAGTGTTAACAATTACATTAATCATTCCTTATTAGCCTAAATAGGCAATTTACATATCGGCAGGCGCACAGCCGACTCCGGCGCATGCCCACCGAACGAAACATCACGATGCGATGGGACGCAAGCTTGACGTCATCGTGGGTCATTTTACATGTTGGCATGTCGGGCCCACCCCCGCACACCAACTGAAAAATCCTGCCCCTAGCATCTGACCTGCTCTTACAGCGACAGAGTTTATATGGCTAGTCCAGTTCAGTTTCTGGTCAGTGGTAACCTCCAGAATGTTGATAGTGGGGGATTCAGTGATGGTAATGTCATTGAACGTCATGGTTCGCTTTGCTCTTGTTGCAGATGGTCATTGCCTGGCACTTGTGTGGTGCAAATGTTACTTGCCACTTGTCAGCCCAAGCCTGGATATTGTTGCATTTGGACATGGACTGCTTCAGTATCTGAGGAGTCGCAAATGGTGCTGAACAATGTGCAATCATCATTTCTGATCTTATGATGAAAGGAAGATCATTGATGAAGCAGCTGAAGATAGTTGGGCTGAGGACACTACCCTGAGGAACTCCTGTAGTAAAATCCTGGAACTGAGATGACTGACCTCCAGCAACCACAACCATCTTCCTTTGTGCTGGGTATGACTCCAACCGGTGGAGAGTTTTCCCCCTGATTCCCATTGACTCCAGTTTTGCTAGGGCTCCTTGATGCCATATTCAGTTAAATGTGTCCTTGATGCCAAGGGCAGACAGTCTGACCTCACCTCTGGAGTCCAGCTCTTTTGTCCATGTTTGAACCAAGGCTGTAATGCGGTCAGGAGCTGTGTGGGTCTGGCGGAATACAAACTGAGCAGTGAGCTGGTAACTGCTAAGCAAGAATGAAAGCAAAATACTGCAGATACTGGAATCCTGATAAATAAAACAGAATAAAAACAGAAAATGCTAGAAAAACTCAGCAGGTCTGGCAGCAGCTGTAGAGAAAAAAATAGAATTAACATTTCGAGTCTGTATGACTCTTCAGAGCTAAAGAGAAGTAGAAATGTGATGGATTTTATACTGTTTAGGAGGGGCTGTAGCAGGTGGAACAAGACAGAAGGTCAGGGATAGGTGACAGTGAAGGAGAGACTGACAAAGATGTCATGGACACATGTCAAAGGGAGTGTTAATGGTAGTGGTAAAGAGTAAGGAAGGTGCTGATAGTGGCATAAAGGTAAGAAACCAGAAGATGTTAATAGCAGAACAAGGGTGAATACTCTGTGAAAGCAAAACATAAAAACAAGTGACAGATAGCCCTCTGGGCGGGGTGGGGAGGGGGTGGTTTGGGGGAAAAGGAGGAAAAAAATAAACAAATAAATAAAAGAATAAAATAAAATTAAAATTTGAAAAAATAAAGAGAAGGGGTGAAGGCAGAGTTTGCTGCCCTGGCACTACCAGACTTGTTGAGTTTTTCCAGAATTTTTTGTTTTTATTTCAGATTTCCAGCATCCGCAGCATTTTGTTTTTATCTTAGTGCTTAGTTCACTGCCACTTCCCTTGCAGGAATACCTACCTTGAAGAAGTACTCTTCTCCAACAGAATTTCCATTGATCCTGTTCATCTTCATTGCTTTCAATTTCCTTCCTGGTGTTTGACAAGGTGTTCACCAAAACATGCTTTCACAGCCATATTTTCTTCCTCAGCAACTGTCTCTGTCTCCGACTTACCCCACATGGATTCCGACTGAAGTTCCATCCCTCATGTTTCGAAAGCACCCGGGATTACACGTGTCTCCAATATGTACGTTCCTCGTACTGCTGTTCTCGCTGCATCTTGAGATCCACTCTCACTGCCATGCGGCTCCATATGTACACACTCGACCTCTCTATCTCTCCAGCAGCATTGACTCACCCTATTTAAAAACTGCCCTTGTCCCCAGTTCCATTTTATTCTTCGTCTCATCCGACACCGTAACAAGAAACATTTTCTTTTCCTTTCAGATATTAAGGAATGCAAGCTCCAACGACTTATTGATACCAACGCCCATCGGACCCTCCATTCCTACCCGTCCCTCTGACCCCACCTGTCCTCCTAATCCCACCCCTTGCTGTGTATTCACCATACCCTCTGACCTTCCCCTCTCTGATGCTGAATGTTCTGTACTCAGCAAAGGACTCGGTTTCATAACCTTACGCCCTCACCTCAATGAATTCCGGGCTCGGCACAATGCTGAACTCTTCTTCTGCCGCCTTTGTCTCTGTGTCACTTCTTTGGGCAGGAGTCCTCCCCCTGTTCAGTGGATCATTTCGCCCGCCCCCAGTATTCTCCCTCTACCGGACCCCTCCCTCTGGCCTCTTACCTGCTCTTGATCTTTTCATTGAGAACTGTCGGCGTGACATCTGTTGTCTTAATTTCTCTGCTCCTCTCATCCAATCCAACCTGTCTCCTTTTGAAATTGTTGCACTGCGTTCCCTCAGGTCAAGCCCTGACTTTGTTATCAAACCTGCCGACAAGGGTGGTGCTGTTGCTGTCTGGCATACAGACCACTATCTTGCAGAGGTTGAGTGCCAATTTTCGCTCTTTCCTACCTCCCCCTGGACCATGAACTCATCACCAAACATCAAGGCATTGTTTCCAGGACTGTCACTGACCTCATCTCCTCTAGAGATCTTCCTTCCACAGCTTCCAGCCTCATAGTCTCCCAACCCCACACAGCCCTCTTCTACCTACTTCCCAAAATCCATGAACAGAACGGTCCCGGTACACCCATCCTGTCAGCCTGCCCCACAGAACTCATTTCTTCCTATTGTGATTCCATTCTCTCTCCCCTTGTCCAATCTATTCCTACCTACATTCATGATTCCTCTGATCCCTGTCACACCAACAATTTCCTGGCCCTAATCACCTCATGTACACCATGGAGGTCCAATCCCTTTACACCTTCCCCCACCTGTGTGGTTTGAGGGCTCTCCGCTTCTTCCTTGAACAGAAGCCCGAACAATCCCCATCCACCACCACTCTCCATCCCATTATCTTAGTCCCTCCGCCTCCATCGCATCTGTTCCGATGATGCCACCTTGCAAAACAGTGCTTCTGACATGTCTTCCTTTTTCCTTAACCAAGGTTCCCCCTGACTGTGGTTGACAGGACCCATAACTGCGTCCAACCCATCTCCTGCACCTCTGCCCCAACCCCTTCCCCTTCTTCCCTGAACCATGATAGTGTGCCCCTTGACCTCACTTTTCACCCCACCTGCCTCATATTCAAAGTATCATCCTCCGCCATTTCTGCCAACTCCAGCATGATGCCACCATCAAACACATCTGCCCCTCACCCTCCCTGTCGGCATTGTGTAGGGACCATTCCCTCTGTGACAGCCTGGTCCACTTCTCCGTTACCCCCAACTTCTCATCCCTTTCCTGGGGCACCTTCCATGCAATCGCAGAAGGTGCAACACCTGTTCCTTTATCTCCTCTCTCCTCACTGTCCAAGGCTCCAAACACTCCCTTCAGGTGAAGGAGCGTTTCACTTGCACCTCCTTCAATTTGTTCTACTGCATTCACTGCTCCCAATACGGTCTCCTCTACATTGGGGAGACTAAACACAGACTGGGTGATCATTTTGCGGTACACCTTCACTCATGACCTTTTGCTTGCCATTTCAACTCACCACCTTGCTCTCATGTCCACATGTCCGTCCTTGGCCTGCTGCAATGTTCCAGTGAAGCCCTATGCAAACCGGAGGAACAGCACCTCATCTTCTGATTAGGCACGTTATAGCCTTCCAAACTTAACATTGAGTTCAACTTCAAACCATGAACTCTGTCCTTCATCTTAACCCCTTTTTAACTCATTTTTAAAAATTTATTTTTATTTATTTTTTCAATTTTAAATTTATTTTATTCTTTTATTTATTCATTCACTTTTTTCTCCTTTTTCCCCAAACCCCCTTCCACCCACAGGGCCATCTGTCACTTGTTTTTATGTTTTGATTTCACAGAGTGCCAACCCTTGTTCTGCTATCTTACCTTTGTGACATAATCAGTACCTTCTTTACTCTTTACCATTACCATTAACATTCCCTTTGTCTCATGTCCATGAAATCTTTGTCAATCTCTCCTTCACTCTCACCTGTCTATGACCTTCTATCTTGTTACCTGCTCCACCCCCTCTTAAACAGTATAAAATCCATCACATTTCTTCTACTTTTTAGATCTGAAGAAGTCATATGGACTTGAAATGTTAACACTGTTTTTCAGATGCACCCAGTCCTGCTAAGTTTTTCCAGCACTTTCTGTTTTTATTGCTAAGCAAGTGCCGCTTGATGATGACCCCTTCCATCGCTTTACTGATGATTGAGAGTATGCTGATGGGGTGATAATTTGCCGGGTTGGATTTGTCCCGCCTTTTGTGTACTGGATATATCTGGGCAATTTTCCACATAGCCAGGTAGATACCAGTGTTGTAGCTGCACTGGAACTGCTTGGCTAGGGGCATGGCAAGTTCTGGAGCACAAGTCCTCAGTACTATTGCTGGAATATTGTCAGGACCCAGAGTCTTTGTAGTATCCAGTGCCTTCAGCCATTTCTTGATATCACGTGGAGTGAATCGAATTGTCCTCTGTGATGTTGGGGACCTCTGGAGGAGGCCGAGATGGATCATCCACTTGGCACTTTTGGCTGAAGATTGTAGCAAATGCTTCAGCCTTATCTTTTGCACTGATGTGTTGGGCTCTCTCATCTTTGAGTATGGGAATATTTATGGAGCCTCCACCTCCAGTGAGTTGTTTCATCATCCACCACCATTCATGACTGGATGTGGCAGGAATGCAGAGCTTAGTTCTGATCCATTGGATGTGGGACCACTTAGCTCTGTCTATCGCTTGCCGCTTACTACTGTTTGGAAAGCAAGTAGTCCTGTGTTGCATCTTCACCAGGTTAACACCTCAGTTTTAGGTATGCCTAGTGGTAATGGTAGAGTGGGGGATACACTGGGCCATCAGGTTACAGATTGTGGTTGAGTACAATTGTGTACAATTCTGCTGTTGCTGATGGCCCACAGTGCTTCATGGTTGCCCCGTCTTGAGCGGGGCCCACAGTGCTTCATGGTTGCCCCGTCTTGAGCTGCTGGATCTGTTCGAAATCTATACCATTTAACATGATGGTAGTGCCACACAACACAACGAAGGGTATCCTCAATGTGAAGATGGGACTTTGTCTCCACAGTACTGTGTGGTGGTCACTCCTACCAATACTTTCATGGGCAGATGCATCTGCGGCCAGCAGGTTGGTGAGGATGAGGTCAAGTATATTTTGTTGATTACCGCACCACCTTCTGCAGACCTTTAAGACTTGGCCAACTCAGTCTATAGTACTGGGCTACTCTTGGTGATGGACATTGAAGTTCCCCCACCCCATATTAAAGCACCTTTATCATCCTCGGTGCTTCTTTCAAATGGTGCTGAACATGGCGGAGCGTTGATTCATCAGCTGAGGGAGTGGGGTGGTACGTGGTAATCAGCAGAAGGCTTCCTTGTCCATGTTTGTTGCCATGAGACTTTATGGGGTCTGGAGTCGATGTTGAGGGCTCCCTCCCAACTGCATACTGCTGTGCCGCCACCTCTGCTGGGTCTATCCTGATGGTGGGACAGAACATACCCTGGGATGGTGACAGTGGCGTCTGGGACATTATCTGCTGAAAGATCCGTCCGGTTTCATTCCTTTTAGGCATTTTAACAGTTTTATATAACTAAGTGGCTTGCTGGGCCATTTCAGCAGGCACTTAAGAGTCGACCACATTGCTGTGGATCTGGAGTCACATGTAGGCCAGATTTCCTTCCCTCAAGGATATTAGTGAACCGATGGGATTTTACAACAATGGTTTCATTCCAGATTTTTATTGAATTTAAATTTTACCATCTGCCATGTTGGGATTTGAACCTGGGTCCCTGGAGTATTACCCTAGCTATCTGAATTACTAGTCCAGTGACAATACCACTACAACACCACCTCCCCCAAGGGATTTCCTTCCCTAAAGGCCATTAATGAAGCAGATAGGTTTTTACGACATTCAACACATGGTTTATGGTCACTATTACTCAGACTGGCTGTCAGTTACAAATTTTAGTAATTAAAATTAAATTCCATCAGCTGCCATGAGCCAATACTGTCAATAAGTTACTCCAATGAGTTGAACTCAATGAAAATTGCCCAAATTTGCAGATAACATCAAAGTGGAAGGGTTCAGGCACTAGGGTTGGAGAGAAATTACAGAATGAGTTAAAATATTTACTGGGCAAGACAATGTCAGATAATGCAAGTGAATGCGATTACTACACATAGGAAGGAGAATGGATAACATACATTCTTTATGAATGGTTTTGAAATAGCTAAGAATGAATCTGAAAAGAACTAGAAGTCTTAATCAACTCGGTGCTCAATATGTCTACCCAATGCAAGAACATCAACCAACAAAGCCAATGAACTATATATTCAAAGCGATGGAATACAGAACAGAAGTCGTAAACTAAATAGTGCTCTGAGCAGACCACATATTGAGCATTGTGTCCAAGGCTAAGGCCCAAAGAAGACATTTGATCATTTGAGGTGGTGCAAAGAGTTGATTTGAAAACATTTGAATTAAGAGGAAAGGAATTATGTGAGAGGTGAATGGAAATCTGGCAATTATTGCCCATCCCTAGTTGCGCTGGTGGCCTGCTAGGCCATTTCAGAGGCAGGTAAAATACCGTGGATGCTGGAAATCTGAAATTAAGTTTTAAATAAAAGATATTTTCATAATTTACTATACTGTTTTTGCTGCTCACAATGTGGCCCCCTCTCACTGGGGAGACCGCTTTGCGGATTGCCTCCATTCAGTCCTCAAATGTGACTTTCCAGTTTGGTATTTTAATTCTCCATCATGCTTCCACACTGCCTTTGCTGTCCTTGGTCTGCTGCAGTGTTGCAGTGAAGCTCAGTGCAAGCTTGAGGAACAGCATTTCATCTTTACAACTTTCTGGACCCATTATTGTGTTCAACTATTTTAGATTGTAATCTCTGCAGACATTTTGGTTTGTTTTTCTTTGCTGATTTGATGGTTTGGTTCTTTCTCTCATTTTTCTCTTATTTACTTTGTTTTCAGACAGCAGCAATTCAGGATCCTGCCATTCACACCTCTTCTAGAAACAACTTTTATGTTTTTATTTTTTACTTTCACTCTCTTTGACCTTGAAATATAAAATCCTTTCTCATTTAATTTCTCCTGCCCTCCATATCACAGACTTTCCCTTTTGTTCTTTTCCCCACCCTACCCCCATTCAATCACTCAAAACCTATTACATTTATAACTTTTCCCAGTCTGAATGAAAAGTCGCAGACCTGAAACATTGGGCGGAATTTAATGCCCCACTCCCTGGGAGCCATCTGGGAAGTAAGCTGTTTAATCAGCCGGGAGGCATGGTATTGAGCACGTGTCAACTTCCGGACTCCACCACCGATTAAGTCAGGTGTGGGCAAGGTTGAGGTCAGCCTATCTGTGCCTGGGCCAATTGAGGCTCTTAAGTGGCCACTTAAGGACCTCATCCTACTACCAATGGTATTCTGTCAGCAGCGGGATGGGGCCACGCTACAAGCCAAGGCTGTTAGATATACTCCAGTGGCTTGCCTCTGGGTTTGGGGGGAACCTGTTCGGGTGCCCTGTGCCTTACAAATGGCCCTACCAGAGGCAAGAGTCGCCCTTGCAGGAAAACCCCTGCCTTCTGTACCAAACCCTCCTTTGCCAGGACCGACTGGCCCGGCGAGGCTGCCCCACTTGCTTTCACTACAGGGTCTCCATGGCTGTCCCTCATCTGGGTCTACTGCAGCCTCAGCAATGGCCACTGCTCCTGGTGGCGCTGAAGAACTACCGATTCTCTAATTGGCTGGCATCACTTGGAGGCAGGATCCTTGTCTTGGGAACCCCAACAGCAGGCAGGCTAATGTCTGTTTGGGATTTAGTCCCAACATGGCTCCCAGAAATGGCCACGGCATGGTTGCCACTGGCTTTCCAGCTGGTGGATGGGACCACCACCACCATAGCCATCAAATTCAGTCCATTAACTTTGTTTCTGACTCCACAGATGCTTTCAGACTGCCATTTTCTGTCTTTATTTCCAATAAAGGTCAACACTAGTTTAGGTGTATAGCCCCATATAGCCCAAGCCATGTGAGTTCAGCAGGGTTTCTTTCTTCCAGGACATTAGTGAATCAGTTGACAAAAGTGTCAGAAAATCGAACAGCTTCATGGTCATGGTTACTGATACCAGGTTCTTTATTTCCAGATTCTGAATTTGAATTCTTAAATTGTCATGAATTTGAATCCATATTCATATTCTAGGCCTCAAGATTGCTAGTCAGTAAATCAAGAAGCATTTTTTCCCGCACAAAAGGCAGTGAAAATGTGTAACTCCCTTCCCTCATAAGGCTGTGCATGGTGGGCCAGTGAAGTTTTCAAGATTGAAATTAATAGATTTTTATTAAGTAGGATATCAAGTGATATAGGGAAAAGGTGAGTTGAGGTAGTGATCAGCGGAACAGGTGCTATGTGATGAATGGCTAGCTCCTGTTCATATGTTTCCTAAATTGTCCAGTTCTAACCCCCTGCCCCTGAACAACTAAAATGTTGGGGGACGAACAGTGGTCTGATGGCTGGCATTTTTAGCATTGGAGGCAAAGTGGAGGCAAAGGAAGATTTTGGTAGGAGATTTGGAGGGACCCTCCCTGCCACAATTTATGGATTTTCCACCCTGAGATCAGCTGTTTTTGAGTGCTAATTCGGAGGAAAATCTTTCTCTATATATTCAGTTCCTGATTGGGGTTTGAACATATGACCACTTGGCTCTGGGATGAAACACTACACCTGGAATTTTATGGACACCTCCCCCAACCACCCACCCACTCTGGAATGGGCTGGTAGGCTGTCGGTGACATAAAATTGTGTGGCATAGTGGCACTGTGCCTGACACCCACTTGCCACTGCTGGAATTTTACCAGTGCTGGGGTAGGTATTGAGTTGTCCACCCCATCCTTGGGCCAGTTGAGCACCTGAAGTGACAAATTAATGGGCATAAGGGCCTCCTCTTGCTGCTGCTTAAATTTTAGCAGCTGCAGGGTGTGCCCACATCTCATGATGAGGCCGTCAGGTAAATCCTGGCAGCCTGGCTGTGGGTTAGTGGGGAGACAGGGAATGAGCCTTCTGTTTGGGCACCCAGTGCCCAACAGGGGTCCTGCCAACAGTGATCGCCACCACTGCTTGTTCTCTCCACCTTTCTCGAAAGGAGCAGCAGTCTCCTGGGAAGGTTGGTGTGAGAAAGAGCGCTTCAAAATGGAGTTGCTCCCTCTCCAACTTTTTAAAATTTGAAGTAAAAAAAATGGCTTTTGCAGCCAGGCCACCACTGTAGAGATGGAGCCTCTCTACAGGTGGCCTGCAGCTGCTGCTGCACCCAGGCAGGCAGGAAGGGCATTTAGGCCTGCCTGGAGCACTGGCTCCCAGTCCACTGTTGGGAGGCTGCCGCCTCTGTGAACCTGGAGGCCAGCTGGCAAATCACAGTTGCCTCTTTTAACTGGCCTTAAGTGGCCCTTAATTATCTGGATTCACCACCTCTGTGAAAATGGCTCAGGGGCATGAAGGAACCAGGGAACTGGCATGCAGGGCGGCAGAGCTATTTTTAGCATTCACCAGCCTATGATCCTAATCCTGGGCCGGGTGGGAGGCTAAAAATCAAGCCCTGAGTTTCAGTTCAATTTAAAATTCCTCAGATAATGAAGTAGTCCATGCCCACCTGCAGCAAGAACTGGACAACATCCAGGGCTGAGTTGATAAGTGGCAAATAACATTTTGAGACTATTGGGCAATGACCAACTCCAACAAAGAGCATAATCACTTTCCTAGACATTCAGTGATATCACCATCACTGAATCCCTCACAATCAACGTCTTTGGGGTTACCATTCATCAGAAACTTAACTGGACCATCCATAAAACTTAAAACAAAAACAGAATTACCTGGAAAAACTCAGCAGGTCTGGCAGCATCGGCGGAGAAGAAAAGAGTTGACGTTTCGAGTCTCCGCCGATGCTGCCAGACCTGCTGAGTTTTTCCAGGTAATTCTGTTTTTGTTTTGGATTTCCAGCATCCGCAGTTTTTTTGTTTTTATCATCCATAAAACTTACGTGGCCACTAGGGCAGGTCAGAGGATAAGTGCCTAACCACCTGATTCCCCAAAGCCTCTCTTACTACTTGCAAGGCAAGAGTCAGGAGTGTGATGGAATATTAGAATATTCTTCACTATCTTGGACTGGTGTAGCTTACACACTGTCTTGTACAGTATTGACCTATTTTTAACAAAGCAGTCTTAAACATCTACTTTCTCCATCATCAGCGTACAGTGGTTCCAATGGGTACCGAATACAGACTTCTTTGGAAGCAAATCTAAAATCTCTGACCTCAACCACCTGAAAAGTTGAGGACACAGGTGGGTGGGAACATCATTACCTCCGCATTCCCATACAAGTGGCACACCATTCTGACTTGGAAGTATGCCGCTGTTCTTTCATTGTTGCCGAGTCAAAATCCTGGAACTGCCTAGCCATCAGCTTCAGTAAAAGTGGGGTGTGATTGGTAGGAAGACTAGTAGCAGGGATTTAGGAGGTCCCACAGACACTAGCCTTGTCCAGTAGGTAGGACGTATCCACAACCTGTGAGGACATAGAGAAAGACTGCAGGGAGCACAGGCACAATGCAGACCAAGGCACCATGGCCCAGAAGGCTGTCCGTGAGGGGGAAGGGGATTATATAATCAAAGGATAGATAGTGTCTTCTGCAGCCAAGAATGTGAATACTGAAGGTGTGTTGGCTACCTGGTACCAGGGTAAGGGATATCTCAAGGTGTCTGGAGAGGAATTTGGAAAGAGAAGAGGCTAATGTAGTTGTCCTGCTTCATGTTAGAACAAACAACCTAGATAAGAACAGGAAGGAGGTCCTGCTGAAAGTATGTTGGGAGTTATGCTCTAAATTAAAAAGCAGGACCTCTAGGTATATAATTGCTTGATTATTGCCCGACCCACAAGCAAATTGGCAGAGGAGCAGACAAATCAGTAAACATGTAGCTGGTGTGGAAAAGAGAGGGTCCTTTTTATGGGACACTGGCACTAGTGCTGGGACAGGAAGGAGATGTACCAATGGCATGGGCTCTACCTGATATGGGATGGGACCCATGTCCTAACGGAAAAGGTAAATAAGGAGGTCATAAAGTCTTTAAACTAGTAAGATGGAGGAAGGAACTATGAGAAATGTAAGCAGCCTTAGTGAAAACAAAACAGGGCAGGAGAGCTTAGGAAAAAATAAAGTAAGGGAGGACATTGATGGCAAAGGCATACATAGAACAGTCTAAAAAGATGGTTAAGCATAAAGTGAGAGGAAATCTTATTAAAGTGAGTAAAACATTTGTACCACAATACATACAATGTCTGTAACAAAACAGCAGAGCTGTGAGTAAGCATGTGTTGGGAAGAACCAGACATGGGGATTACTGAGACATGGCTACGAAAAGACTAGGAATTAAACATTGCAAGGTGTAACATATATAGAAAAGATGGAGATGAAAAGAGGGAAGGTGGAGTAGATGCACTCCTTAAGGATAACAAGGGCAATGGAAAAAAGGGCACTGCTATCAGCAAGACAAAAATACTATAGAATCTGTATGTATAAAAATAAAAGATAATAAAGAACCTGTCTACAGACCACCTAATAATGGAAAGAGACAGAGGAAGAAATATGCAGACAAATTAGGGAAAAGAGTAAAAAACATAGAATAATAATGTGAAATTCAACGACTCTAATATTAATTGGACAGAAGAAGTAGGTAAAGGGGATAAAGGAAAGGTGTACAGCATTTCTAATCCAATATGTAAAAAAAACCCAACCAGAGAAGATTGGCTATTGGATCTAATAATGGGAATGAACCAGAGCACATAAGAGAAGTAAAACGAGGGGGATGTTGTGGTAATAGTGGCCATAATACAATACATTTTGATATGATGATTGCGAAGAAAATAAGTATGGTGAAAAGCCATGTTCATCGATTGGAGAAAAGCTGATTTTGAGTGGCTGGAAATAGAAATTGGGAGAATAAAATGGACAACAATATTGGCAAACAACAATGTAGAACAACAATGGAAACATTTAAAACGGTGTTCAACAAAGCGCAGGAAAAATAAATTCCGCTTAAAGGAGCGAACAAGCCAAACACCAGTGAGACTCCATGGATGAAAATGACGAAAGAGAACAATGAAAAGAGGCTTCCGTCACGTACACAGAGAGCAAAGGAGTGCATGAAAAGATTAGGCGAGAAGTCAATATAAAATTAGGAGAGCAAACAGGAGCTGTGCACTAAACTAAGAAGCACAGGACCTCAAAGGTAATGATTCCTGGATTATTACCTGAGCCATGTGCAAATTGGCATGGGACAAAAAAGATTAGAGAAATGAATGCATGGCTCAAAGACTGGTGTAGGAGAAGCGGATTCCAATTCGTAGGGCACTAGTACCAGTATTAAGGAAAATGGGATCTGTACCTTTAGGACGGTCTACACTTGAACTGTGCTGGGTCTGATGTCCTCGTGAGCCGCATAACTAGGGAAGTAGAGAGGGGGTTAAACTGAATAGTGAGACAAGGGATCAAATTTGGGAAAATGTGGTAAACCAAAGCATAGAGACAAGTAAGAGAAAAAGGTTTAATATGGGAAATGAAAAACAGACTGACAGGAAGGGACAGAGAGTGTAATTCTAAAAGTAAATCAGATAAGGCTAGATGCTACAATGAAAGTAAAAGGGCAAAACTAAAGGCTCTGTATCTAAAAGCAAGTAGCATTTGAAACAAAACAGGGGAACTTACAGCGTAAATAGAAATAAATAAGTACGATCTGATAGCCATTACAGAGACATGGCTACAAGATGACATAGATTGGGACCTGAATATTAAAGGGTACGTGACAATTGGGAAGGAAAGGAATTTGGGAAAAGATGGAGGGATAGCTCTGTTAATTAATGATAGTATTAGCACATTAGAGAGGCATGACTTAGTTTAAAGAAATCAGGGTGCAGAAGCGGTTTGGGTTGAGATGAGGAATAATCAAGGCAAGAAGTCACTTGTGAGAGTGGTGTACAGGCCCCCTAATTGTAACTACACAGTAGGACAGAGTATATTAAGAAGAGATATAGGGAGCTTGCCAGAAAGGTACAGCAATTCAAATCTACATATAGACTGGAAAAATCAGATGGTCAAAGGTAGCGTAGATGAGGAGTTCATAGAATGTTTTTGGGATAGTTTCTTAGAACAGCACATTCTTGAGCCAGCTGGAGAGCAGGGCTATAGTAGACCTGGTATTGAGCAACGAGATAGGATTTATTGATAATCTCATAGCGAAGGTACTCCCAGGTAGCAGTGATCATAATATGATTGAATTTTACATTCATTTTGAGGGGGAAACGAGTATGCCCAAACTAGTATTCTAAACATAAATAAGGGAAATTATGAAAGCATAAAAGCAGAGCTAACTAAAGTGAACTGGCAAATGCGGTTAAGGGATAGGTCAACAGAGGTTCAGTGGCAGACATTTAAAGGGATATGTCAGAATACACAGAAAAAATACATTCCAATGAGAAAGAAAAATTCCAAGGGGAGGGCCCACCATCTGTGGTTAAATAGAAAAGTTAAAGACAGTATCAAACTTAAAGAAAAAGCATATAATTATGCAAAGATGGATGGCAGGTCAGAAGATTTGAAAGAATATAAAGAACAGCAAAGGATGACAAAAAGATTAATAAGGGGGAAAAATTAGAGTTTGAGAGAAAACTAGCTAGCAATATAAAGATGGACATTACCATTTTCTGTAGATGTTTAAATAAGAAAAGAGTTAACAAAGTGAGCATTGGTCTTATAGAGAGTGCGTCTGGGGAATTGATAATGGAAAGCGGGGAGATGGTGGTTGAATTAAACAAGTATTTTGCTTTAGTCTTCACTATAGGGGACACAAACAACTCCCGGAAATAGCTGTAAATTAGGATATGGAAGGGGGGAGGAACTTGGGAAAATTACAGTCACCAGGGAATTGGTATTGAGCAAATTGTTGGGACTACGGGCTGACAAATCCTCAGGTCTGGATGCACTTCACCCTAAGGTCTTGAAAGTTGTGGCTAATGAGATGGTTAACACACTGGTTTTAATTTTCCAAAACTCCCTAGACTCGGGGAAGTTTCCATTAGATTGGAAAGTAACAAATGTAACTCGTTTATTAATAAAGGGAGGGGGACAGACAGCAGGAAACTACAGGCCAGTTAGCTGAACATCTGTCATAGGGAAAATGTTAGAAGCTATTATTAAAAAGGCTATTGCAGGGCACTTGAAAAAATTCAATTCAGGAAGCACCGTTCTGATCAGAGGATTCATCTGAACTGATCCCTGGAAGGTGTGTGTTGTGGGTTTTATTCTATATGAGGAAATTTTAACTTAATAGCAGCATTTTAATGTAAATAACCTGGAGTTCCTTCTAGGTTAAATAATTAAACATCCAGAAACCTAGCACATTAAATCTATGGATCATGCATAATTTTATTAGTGCCAACATCAAAATCTCTTTCCTTTTAATCAGCATATATGGTAAGTTTGTTTCCAGGCCTGCATGCTGAACTGAACAAGGAGAACCACCCCTAGCTATAAAATAAAAAATCCTAAGGTGGAGAAATTTTCCCTATCTGATAATCACATAAGCAATGTTTTTGTTCCACGTCATATTGTGACAAATCGTGTAACTTAACATGTGTGAAATCAAGTTCTCAGTTATAAAGTGTAGCTTATTTATTATATCACATATTTGTGCATTTCAATGCATCCAAGGAAAGATTTTTTCTCTAGAATAGGTTGAAGTATTGCTTTTCTTCTGGATGGCAAAAATCAAATGACCATCATCCATTGGTGACCATTTAGATTCTTGTTGTGAAGTTTGTTTTTTTCATACATAGGGCCACTTTGGCAACTGGGCAGACAATGTATTACAATTACAGTCAAAGATCCTGGCAGAAAGGATAATCATTCACTTAAGGCCTACTGTGTCAAAATGATTATTTATAATTTAGAAAGGTATCTTCTATTACCCTGTATATTTAACCACAAAACATACATTGAAATATTTAGTCTGAGGTGGAATGCTGCACAAAAATATGCCACAAAATCTGGCAAACCTACATTGTTGCAATTGAGTAATTCTGGGCAACCTTTAGGCTAATTTGAATATTATCATCCATTATTTATGGAATTGTGCTGGGATGCTACCCATAGTTGATGTCACTGAAATGACTTGGAATGGAGAATCTTTTTGACAGTATCTTCTTCAATAAAATTTATTTTTAATAAGCATTTCTGCAATTTTTTTTATAGAAAACATTAAAAAATGTAAAATCAAGAAATTTCTACTAAGTCCAAAATTTTGTGTCAGGTGATAAAGGGTAGAACTTTGAACAAAGACATCCTTTCTCAGTCTTTCTTTCCTCATTATCGTATCTATGATTATTATGTAAAATAAGGCCTAAGGAGTTAAGATGGAAATGCTTTGACTTGCAAATGGACCTATTTTGCCATCTAGTGGCATATTCATGTTTTTCTTTGCTGTGAGTACGATATATCTGGTGTTGGACATTCATCATGGAACATAGTGTGATGAAGTTGTGAATATCGCAGAGGAAACTTCAGCCCATTCTTGAAAAGGGTGCATTGTGTTGATGGTGAGGACGGGTAGAGTTTCACATGGGAAATCTGGTGGTGCAGATTTCCACATATGCTGTAAAGCTTTATTTCCACAGAATATATAATTTCTCTTTCTCAGGATCTCTTTTGGGAAACCAGCCTGCTTGACGGACTTGTCTTCCAGCTGGGTAGGAAATGCAGCCCCAGGCAGGATGCTACTGGGAAGGAGTTCAATTTCCAACCCAGAGGGGGATATCCAATCCCTGACCCCCGGGGCCTTTGTATGTGGGGTATGTCTGATCTCCAATAGGCGATTGGGTGAAGGATGAGTTATCTAACCTCAGAGTAGGAGGTAGGCTGGCCAGCGTGCTGGATCCCAGCCAAAGTTTCAACTCCCAGACATTTTCTTGGAGTCTGGATTGAGTGAGGAATGGCTACCCACCAGCAAATAGCAGGTAACTTGTTAAGTCACTTAAAAGACCAATTAAAGCCATTAATAAGACACTGAATGGAATTTACCATTTAGACTGGGAGAACCAGCACTCCAGGATCACTTTGAGAGCTTTTGACATCCATCATACCTACCTGACCCTAGCTATGGAGGGGTTTCCTCTCCACAGTGAAGGGCTGGCAGCTGTGACAGTTTTTAATTTCAGGTACGTTAAACGGAGATGGAGGTGCTCTCTTCATCAGGCTGCAGCTCCTAGTGCTGGAGCACCTCCTATTGAGCTTCCAGCTACTAAAGCCCTTCCACCCATCCCATGGTGTGACATCAGGTCCCACATTTGATTTTGACATTAACCAAAAGGAAACTCCTGCCCCCAATCATCAACCTACCCCTATCCTCTGGCATAACTTTGCATCCTTCAGCCACCATCTACATCACGGTTCTTTCTCTATTGTTCACTTTGAACAATCACATTAAGTACTTACCAAATGTGTAGACATAGTGAAGTAGCTTGTTTTATTGTTGAAGTACCAGGTTTTTGCCACTAGAGTGAGCATGTTACAAATGCTTAAATTCATATCAGTAAGTGGTTATTGATTAGTGCAACACTTGAGAAGGTTTTCTGTTTTATCAGTCAGTCTGAATTTTGGGACACAATCTGATGTTTGCAAAATTATACTCAAAAAAGCCAAATATTTTCTTCTCAAATTTCTAATTCTAGCTAATTTAAAATAATGCTGAACTGATGTAGAGTGAATATAATAATTATTTAAGTATTTGTGAATTAAGTATAGATGTGTGATTTTAGTTTTGTACGATAAAACGATGATTATTCCTGAGCACCTAACATGATTATTAAACTGCAAGAATTTCCTGGTGTTATGGTCATTATTGTTTGCCTATACAGTGCTGCAGAGTTCATGAATCGTACCTGGACAGTACTATTTATTTTGGTAAGTACTTAATGTTATTAATGTGATTAATGGAATATACATATTAGCAGATCCTTCAATGTTACAGCAGTCTCACCAACAAATCCCTATCTATATGCTTATCTGTGTAAAGTATTTATTAAATAGAAATAGTATATAGTTGATGTGTGAAGGGAGAGGTTTGGAGAAGTGTGTTTGTACTAAGTTGTTGCAACATGGAATGCTTGTTACAGTGAGTAGCTGAGGCTAAAATTGCTGCATTTTTTAAGAGTAGATAAACATTTGAAGCAGTGAAAGGTATAGCATTCTGAGAGGAGAGCAGAGAAGTAGGATTAGTTTTGGATTGCTGTAGCAAAGATCTAGCACAGACACAATATTCACCATTTTGTGCTATAAACTTGTTTGGGAACACAGCTATGAAACAGATATGGAGGAATCACAATTGAAAGAGCAGGCTCCACCCACTGATTCACAATCTTAGTTATTTGAGAGATTCTCTCCCATAACAGTCAAGAGGTCGAATTTCTGTAACCCTTCAATGGAGTGCTCCCTTCGCTCAGAATACAATCATGCAGAAGCGTAACACAGACATATAGTCAGCATAACGAGAAAACAGGAGGAAAAGGGTAACAATGATGAATTAAAGGCTCCAGGCCCTGCAAGTTAAACAGAAAACATGTACAGTCTTGATCTTTAGTTCAAAAGGGCTTAGTTATAATATTAGGCTAGAAAAACTTAGCCCTCTTGAACTAAATATCAAGATGTTATATGTTTTCTGTTTAGCTTCTAGGGCCTGGATCCTTTTGTCCATCCTTGTTAACTTTCAATTATTTTGTCTTGAAAGAAGTTTATTATGAGGGACCTTGTAAGAAACTTGCAGAACATTAGAACTAAGAGCAGGGGTAGGCCTTTTGGTCCCTCGAGACTACTCTGTGATTTAATAAGATGTTGGATGATCTGATAGCTCAGATACACCTTTCCACACTCCCTATATTTCTTGCTTCCCTTAGGATTCAAAAGATTGTCAGTTTCTAACTTGAATATGTTCAACAACCAGGTATTCAAAGCTTAGTGGGAGAAAGAATTCCAAAGCTCCACACCCTTTGAGTGAAGAAATTTCTTCTCGTCTCAGTCCTAAATGACTGATCCTTATTCTGAGACTGTGACCCATCCGCCCCAGTTCTAGATTCTCCAGCCAGTGGAAATATCTTCCCAGCATCTACCCTGACAAGCTGTCCAGAACCTTAGCTGTTTCAATGAGATCGTCTCATTTTACTAAACTCTAGAGAGTACAGGCTGAGTCTACTCAATCTCTTCTTATAGGACAATCCTTTCATCCCAGGAATCAATATGGTAATCCTTCATTGCACTCCCTCTAAGGTAAGTATAACCGACCATAAGACATAGGAGCAGAAGTAGGCCATTCAGCCCTTCGAGTCTGCTCTGCTGTTCAACGAGATCATGGCTGATCTGATAATCCTCAACTCCATTTTCTGCCTTTTTCCCCATAACCCTTAATTCCCTTACTGATTAAAAATCTGTCTATCTCAGCCTTGAATATACTTAATGACCCAGCCTCTACAGCCATCTGCTGAAGGATTCCACAGATTGACTACCCTCTGAGAGAAGAAATTCCTCCTTATCTCTGTTTTAAATGGGCACCCCCTTATTCTGAGATTACGCCCTCTGGTCCTAGACTCTCCGACAAGGGGAAAGAACCTCTCAGCATCTACCCTGTCAAGCCCTCTAAGAATCTTATATGTTTCAATAAGGTTGCCTCTCATTCTTCTAAACTCCAATGAGTACAGGCCCAACCTACTCAACCACTCCTCATAAGAAAGTCCCTCTATACCTGGGATCAACCTAGTGAACCTTCTCTGGACTGCCTCCAATGCCAGTATATCTCCCTTTAGATAAGGGGACCAAAACTCAGTATTCTAGCGGTGGTCTAATTAGTGCCTTGTATAGTTTCAGCAAGACTTCCCCATTTCTATACTCCATTACTTTTGAAATAAAGGCCAACATCCCATTTGCCTTCCCTATTACCTGCTGAATGCTAGCTTTTTGGGATTCATGCATGAGGACTCTCAAATCCCACTGTGCTGCAGCTTTCTGCAGTCTTTCTCCATTAAAGTAATATTCAGCTCCTCTATTCTTGCTGCCAAAGTGCGTAACCTCACATTTTCCCATGTTATATTCCGTCTGCCATATTTTTTCCCACTCATTTAACCTGTCTATATGCCTCTGTAGACTCTTTGTGTCATCCTCACCACTTGCCTTCCCACCTATTTTTTGTGTCATCCACAAACTTGGCAATAGTAAATCCATTTCCCTCATCCTAATCATTAATATATATTATAAATAATTGTGGCCCCAGTACTGATCCCTGTGGTACTCCATTACTTACTTTGCCATCCGGAAAATGATCCCCATATCCCAGCTCTCTGTCTTCTATTAGCTAGCCAGTCCTCTATCCAGGCTAATTTACAAAGCCCAACCCCATAGGCTCTTATCTTAATAAGTAGCCTTATGTGTGGTGCCTTATCGAACACCTTTTGGAAATTGAAATATATTACATCTACTGGTTCGCCTTTATCTATCCTATGAGTTACCTCCTCAAAGAATTCTAATAAATTTTTTAGGCATGATTTCCCCTTCATGAAGCCATGCTGACTCTGCTTGATTATATTATGCATTTCTAAATGCTCTACTATTATATCCTTTATAATACTCCAACATTTTCCCAATAACAGATGTTAAGCTATCTAACCTATAATTACCTGTTTTTTGCCTCCCTCCTTTTTTGAATAAGGGTGTTACTTTGGCAGTTTATCAATCCTCTGGACTTTTCCAGAATCTAAGGATTCTTGGAAGATTACTACCAGTGCATCCACTATCTCTGCAGCTATTTTCTTTAATATCCTAGGATGCAAGCCATCAAATCCAGGTGACTTATCGGCCTTTAGCCCCATTAAGTTCCCTAGTACTTTTCCTCTAGTGATAGTTATTCTATTTATTTCCATACCCTCTTTTGCCCTATGATTATTTAGTATTTTTGGTATGCTATTAGTGTCTTCTACAATGAAGACTGATGCAAAGTATTTATTCACCTCCTCTGCCATTTCCTGGTTCCCCATTATTATTTCCCCAGCCTCATTCTCTAAGGGGCCTATATTGACTTTGGCCCTTCTTTTCATTTTTATATATTTAAAGAAGCTCTTACTCTCCATTTTTATATTACTTGCTAGTTTACCCTCAAAGTTTATTTTCTCCCTTTTTATTATTTTTTGGTCATCTTGTTTTGGTTTTCAAAACTTTCCCAATCCCCTGGCTTACCACTAATCTTTGCCACATTGTATGTTTTTTCTTTCACTTTGATACTATCCTTAACTTCCTTGGTTAACCATGGTTGGTTTATCCCCTTCCTACAACCCTTCTTCCTCACTGGGGTACATCTTTGTTGTGAGTCATGAACTATTTTCTTAAACGCCTGACATTGTTCATCAACCGTCTTTTCTGCTAAACTCCTTTCCCAGTCCACTCTGCCCTCATTCCTTTGTAATTATCCTTATTTAAGTTTAGCATGGTTGTTTCCAAACTAAGTTTCTTACTCTCAAACTGAATGCTAAATTCCACCATGTTATGGTCACTGTTTCCATGAGATCTTTTACTCTGAGATCATTTATTAAACCTGCCTCATTACACATTATCAGATCTAAAATAGCCTGATTCCTAGTTAGATCCACAACATATTGTTCTAGGAAATAGTCCCGAATACACTCTATGAACTCCTGCTCATGGCTATCTCTGCCAATTTGATTTTCCCAATCTACATTAAGATTAAAGTCACCCATGATTAATATGCTGCCTTTTTTACAAGCCCTTATTATCTCCTGATGTATTCTCTGTCCTACAGCATAGCTACTGTTAGGGGGCTTACTCACATCAGTGTCGTCTTCCTCTTGTTATTTCTTACCTCCATCCATACGAATTCCACATCTTCTGATCCAAGATCATTTTTTCCTATTATACTTGTTCCATCTTACAAAGCTACCGCACCACCCATTCCTTCCTGCCTATCCTTTTGAAAAGTCACATACCCCTGAATATTTAGTTCCCAGCTTTGATCTCCTTGTAACCATATCTCCATAATGGCTATAAGATCATACCCATTAACCTCAATTTATGCTGTTATTTCATTTATTTTGTTCCGAATACTACGTTCATTTTAGTAAGGAACCATTAATTTTGCCTTTTTACCATTTTTTCTCCCTTTGACCCTATTTACTGCATTTTTTTATGTTTGTACACTCTGCTCCTTCCTGTTACACTTTGGGTATCATTACCGAAGTATCTGCCCTGCAATGCCGCCATATCTTTTTGCTTGTAAGTCTATTTGTCCCCAGTCCAGAACCCTCCCCACCTCTATTTAGTTTAAAGCCCTCTCTACTGCTCTAGTTATTCGATTCGCCAGGACATTGGTCCCAGCATGATTCAAGTGAAGCTCATCCCACCGGAACAGATCCCTGCTACCCCAGTATTGATGCCAGTGACCCATGAGCTGAAACCCATTCTTCCCACATCAATCTTTTGAGCCACGCAGTTAACTCCTTGACTTTATTTACTTTATGCTAGTTTGCCCCTGGTTCAGGTAGTAATCCCAAGATTATTACCTTGGAGGTTCTGCTTTTTAATTTAGCTCCTGATTGTTCAAATTCTTTCAGCAGAACCTCCTTTCTAGTCTTATCAAAGTTGTTGGTACCAACGTGGATGACGACAACTGGATCCCTCCCCTCCCACTCCAAGTTCCTCTCCAGCCCCGAGGAGATGTCCTTAACCCTGGCACTGGGCAGGCAACACAGCCTTAGGGACTCACGCTCATGGCTGCAGAGAACAGTATCTATCTCCCTAATTATACTGTCCCCTATCACTAACATGTTCCAATTTCCTCCCTCCACTTGAATGGCTCTCTGTACCATGGTGCCGTGGTCAGTCTGCTTATCCTCCCTGCTGTCCCTGCTGTTGTTCACACAGCTTGCGAGAACCTTATAACTGTCGGACAGTTGCAGGGACTGAGGTTCCTTGAGCGCTACCCCCTGGATCCCCATACCTGCCTCACCTGCAGTCACACCCTCCTATCCCTGATCACAGTCCAAATTCAAATTATCTAACCTGTAGGGTGTGACCGCCTCCTGGAGCAAAGTGTCCAGGTAACTTTCCCCCTCTCTGATGTGACGCAACGTCTGCAGCTCAGACTCCAACTCCTTAACTCGGATCCGAAGTTCCTTGAGCTGCAAACACTAACTACAGATGTGTTTGTTCCGGATCATCTTGGTGTCCAGCAGCCCCCACATGCTACAGCAGCAATCCATCGTCTGTGCTGCTACCGCTTTCTTATTTAATTTAATTTATTAATTAATTACTCTAGTGTCCCTGCTCTTTACACTTTATTGAAATTAATTGTTTAAACCAGTATCAATCTTATACTTAACAAGCTGTGTTTAAGAGCAAGAAAATAAAGACTAGAGATCTAAACACTAACTATAGACCTCAATTTTAAGCTGAAGAAGAGAAATACTCACCAATCCAACTCACCAATCAACTGCTCTCCATGCTCTTTTTAAATGAAGTCTCCCCACTATTTGTGTTAAAGTCCACACGCTCACCCTGCTCTCTGTTTTAAATGAAGTCCACATGCTCACCCCGCTCTCTGTTCTAAATGAAGTCCACACGCTCACCCCGCTCTCTGTTCTAAATGAAGTCCACAAGCTCAACCCGCTTTCTGTTTTAAATGAAGTCCACACGCTCACCCCACTCTCCATTTTAAATTAACTCAACATGCTCACCCTGCTCTTAATTAGACCAAAACTGTTTACAGTACTCGAGGTATGGTCTCAACAAGGCCCTATGCAATTACAGTAAATCTGCTTTACTGTTATACTGCAATACCTTTATAATAAAGGCTAACATGTCATTTTCTTTCCTATTTTCTTGCTGTATCTACCTTTTAAGTTTATGTGACTCATGTACAAGAACACCCAGGTCACTGTGAATACAAAAATTTCCTAGCCTCTTGCCATTTCAAAAAATATTCTGCTTTTCCATTTATTCTACCAAATTTCTCCATGTTGCATTCTATCTGTAACCCTCTTTGCCCACTCATTTAACCCACCCAAGCCTTTTGTAATCTCTTTGTGTCCTCCTCATTGCTTACTTTCCCAGCTAACTTTGTATCATTAACAAAGTGTATTAACTCCTGTAATTTTAGGAAACACAGCAGCCAATTTGTGCATAGCAAGCTCTCACAGGCAACAATCTGATAATGACTGGGTAATTTGCTTTAAGTGATCTAGATTGAAGGATAAATATTGACCAGGACATGGGGATAACTCCCCTGTTCTTTTTCAGAGTAGTGCAGTGGAATCTTTTATGTCCACCTATGAGACCAGAGGGGTCTTTGTTTATTGCTTTATCCAAAAGACTATTTCAGTACAGCACTGGAATATCAGCCTAGATTTTTCTGTCCTAGGCCCAACCATCTTCAGCTTTTATCAATGACCTCCGTCCACCATAAGATCAGAGGTGGGAATGTTTGCTGATGATTGTACATGTGCCTGCTGTCCTTATTCTTCTAGCTGGTTGAAATTGCTAGGGCTGAGCAGGCTGATACTGTAGTGGATATGCCAGCAGAAGTACCAGTATTTGGGACCTCCCTCCCTTTTCAGGCAGATGCCCAGTTGTGCCAGACATGACATGGGTGCTTGCCCTTAATATTTAACTTATGCTGACATTGAGATTTCCACACACAGGATGGAAATTCATATCCAGCGTAGATGCGGTGGAAGTTCTTCTGCAGCATAGGTTCGTCCATCCATCAAGGCCTTTCCAAGGATTTCAGGGCCCCTAGTCTATTGTGACAGAAAATAGTCTTTTTACTTTAATTTTATGAGTCATGTATCCTATGAAAAGTCCTATTTCTGTTATTCTGGTACCAACATTTGCATCGTTGTCATATGTTCATAAACAAGATAGTTCAGTGCAATAACCTTAAATGTAATTTTGTTTAGAACAAGTATACAAAATTTCCCAGAGTGCCAGAAATGACTGTAATGCATACTCCACGGAAGAAAAAAAAGTCAGCTTTGACATTAAACATGATTCATTGTGTATTTTGGTTTCTGGTTGTCTGAAGTTTGGGAATGAGAAAGTATCAACGGCAACTGTAATGAAATTCTCAGTTACTGTCCCAAGGTTACTTTGCTGCGCTTATGAAAGAACCATTTTAATATCACCTGTGCACAAAGTACAATCAAACATATGGCAATTTCAAGAAAAATATAATATTTTGCATTTTGTTTTGCTTTTGTATTTATTTGTTTTTGTATTTGTAATGCATTTAACCAAATTTACTTCAAAGTCTTACTACTTCTGTTGTAAACCTTTCTTTTGTATCTATAGTTTCCATTTTTCCAAACTAACATGATTGTCACGCTTAAGTCATTGGAGATTGCAGTAGATTTTCATTTGTTATTATGAGCAGCACAACCTAAAAAATGGTATTGGTAAGGTATGCAAGTAGCAAAATTGCTCAAAAGACCAGTAGAAAGCGATGTCCTTATAGATTTAACAATAACCACTTAAACTCTGTCAATGAAGGAAAACTTCCACAGTGCTTTATAAAGGGAAATATAAAGAGAAACTAATGTTGAGTCATGATAGGTGAGTTAGTAAACGTGACTGCAAGCTTGATCAAAAAGCTTAATTTTAAGAAGATTTTTAAATGTGGAGAGAGATGACAAGGCGGAATACTTTAGGGAGGGTGTTTGAGAGGACAAAACCAAAGCCACTGAAGGTTGGGCTAACAGTGATGGACTGGAAGGGAGAATCAGAGTAAGAAGCAGGAGATAACTTAAAGCTGAAGGAGGTTGCAAAGATAGGCTTGGGGGAGGCCATTGAAAGATTTGAAGATGAGGATTTCAGGTTCAATGTATTACAATAAAGTCAGTATAGATCAATGATGGTGGCAGTGATTGATTTGTAGGCAGAATGCAGATAATGAGTTTTGAACAAGTTGGAGTTTTTGGAAGGAAAAGAATGGGACACTGGCATGGAGAACATTGGTTTAAACAAGTTTAGAGGTAACACAAACATCAATAAAAGTTTCAGCAGGAATGGGACTGAGGTAAAAGTGGAAGTCATCAATTTTAAACAGGTAGAAGTGATGGATTGGGTGTGAGGTTTGAAACCCAACTCTTGAGTTGATCAGACATCAAGACTTCAAATGGTCTGATTCACCTTGATTGCATGGCTGGAGATTGGGATGAAATCAGAGTGAAACAAGCAGTGGTTATTTATGGTTACAGTGGGGCAAGGCCTTTTGAATGTATTCAAGACTGTTTCCTAATTCAAACCTGACAGTGAAAGATTTATTTTGGGGAAATAAAGTAGAATAAATAATGATGTGACAATGGAGAACAATTGGAAAATAGTGACCAGAACAATGTAAATTCAATGTGAAAATAGCAAAGGATAATGTAAATTTGGATTATAGTAGACCAAGTTCCGTGATATGAAATGGAATCACACCCAAATCAACCGAGTAGGGAAGTTAGCAAACAGGACAACAGGTCTTCAAATATGAATGGAGTTCTTAAAAAATGCCTTGCTGTATAGCAAAAAGGAAGTGCATCAAAGTTTAGTCATGGATAAAGAGATTTTTAAAACTAAATTGAAACTTATTAAGTAAGCATGTATTAAAATGGAGGCGCACTGTATTTCAGAAAATGATGAGAAATCTAGAAATTATAATGTTTATGTATGGAGGAAAAGAACAACAAGATCAAGATGTGCTTCTACTCCCTCCATCCTTGTCTGATCTCATCCCCATATACCAGTTGTCATCAACTATGAATTTTACAAGTCAGTTATGCTTTGAAAGGCACCTTTAACTCAAAGTAAAACAGAATTCTGGATAAACACCTCCACTTTGAGACATGCCCATGTGACCCAGTTGCCATGGAAGAGAAGCGCAACCAGAAGCCCCTTGAAGTGTTGGCTGCCAGTTTTAACACCTTTTCACAGCATCTCACAGGAAAAAGGACAGCTGCTGTTCGAGAAGCAGAGATAATGAAGTTGCTGCTATGGGGAAGCAGGTGCACTGTTTTGTGCTACCGATCAAGCATGATGTTCTTGAGAGTTTGAATTTGGTTCAGAAGGGAACTGAATAAACAAGACTCTTGATGATTTAGGGAATGGGGAGTTGCCGAGGTGCGCCTTGCTGGTGATAATCAGGTTGGAAAACTTGGATGGGGTGTGGAACAATTGTTGAATGACATTGGAAGTTTCGACTGAGCATGACAAGGAGAAGTGACTCTGCTGGGGCACTGGGAGTGACTGAAGGACCATTCCTGTAATGCTGCATATCTGCCAGAAGCGCAGCACATGATGAAAAGGTTTTGTAGGACGTATTTTGGTTGCCTTAGTTAATGCGAAAGTATCCTTTCTTTTAGTTGGATATATTATTGGCTTGTTAAGTAATGTTTCACCAGTGTTGGCTTAAAAGGTAAAATCTCGTCCTTTGGTTCTCTCTGTTGGTTGCTGGAAAATGCATCTCTTTTTGAACGATATCAGTCGCTATCGGGATCTCAATAAATTGGGGCTCTTGCGGTATTGCTGTACCAGAATTGTCCAGAGTTTAAACAAACAGGATTTCACATTTACTTTAGCTATATTCGGTGAAAATTCGACATGACTACTTCTAATTCTCAGGCATTTTTGGGAAGAGAAGACTTGTCTGTTGGTGCCTTGGAACAGCTAACAAAGGTTAATTTGAAGGCTGTAGCAGAGAAATTAGAGGTTGACTTGAAAGTAGGATGAAAAGATGAAGAGTTTGTTGAAGATTTGACTCAGCTCTTGAACCTTGAAGAAAAGAAGGGTGGTCCCGATAGCATTGATGTCGAGTTAGTTAGAATTCAACAACTTGAACTGGGAGAAAAATAAACACTTGAATTTGAGAAAGAACAAGTGAAAAAACATGAATTAGAATTCTAAAGAGGAGGAAAATTATGAGAAAAGTTAGAAAGAGAAAAAGAAAAGAAAACCTTGAATTTCAAAGAGAGAGAGAAAATTTGAACCAGATAAAGGCTTAGATTGCGCGAACAATGGGGGCAGTAAAACTTAAAAATGACTCAGAATTAACTCCTGGTTTTGATTCGGCAAGGAATATTCATTTAGTTCCTGAATTCAGTGAGTAAGGAGTTGAAATGTACTTTGTGTCATTTGAGAAAATCGCCATGAAACTGCAGTGGTCAAAAGAAAATTGGACTATTTTACAGCAGTGTATTTGTTGGAAAAGCTTTGGAGCTGTGCTCGTCTCTTTCAGATGAGCAGCCTGGTGACTACGTTGAAAACACAATGCCTATGAATTAATGCCAGAAGCTCACAGACAGAAATGTAGAAATTGAAGGAAGAAACAGAGTCAGACTTGCAATTTGCTAGTGAAAAGGAAATGGCATTTAATAGGTGATATGGGTCAATGAAGGGCGAACCAGATTTTAAAAGCTTTAAGAGAGGTGATTCTAATGGAATAATTTAAAAATAATGTCCCTTTGGGAATAAGGTTCCACCTGGAAGACCATGACGTTCCTAAGATCAAGGATGCTGCAGTAATGGCAGCTGACTATGAATTGTTTCACAAGCATGTTAGCAATAGATCTTTGTTTGGAAACTCACAGAGAAACTGGAGTGATAAGAAAGGAAAATGGTCGGGGAATGAAACGGGCCCTCATCAGAGCAGCAGGAGAAATAGTTAAGTAGATACATTTGATTCAAAAGGACCACCATGTTATCCTTGTTATAAAAAGGGTGGTGAAAGCTGAATGTTGGAAATTGCGAAGCAAGACTGTAACATGTGTCAGGTTGTGCAGTGCTTGGACACAAAATATTGTCCCTGTAAGTAATGTTTGTGATAAGCCAGTAGTTTCTCTTCAATTTGTGTACCAGTAAGATGGGTCAGGGTACAGGAAATTATGGAATTTTTCTGTTTAAAGGCAAAGCTGGTGAGGCAAGAAAGCCAATTGGTATTCTTAAGAGATACAAAATCAGTACAGTCAGTGATGTTGGCACGTGACGGGAATTTCTCTCCAAAAAGATTGCTAGATATAATGTATTGATCCAGGATATTAATGGAAATTGTTTACCCGTTCCTTCGTCTAGTTAATTAAAAATGTGGCTTAATTACTAGTCCTGTAATTGTTGGTGTTGTTCCTTATTGGCCTTTTGACAACGTAGGTTTGCTTTTGGAAATGACCTCGCTGGGGATATGGTATTGCTGTCTCCAGTGGTTTCGGGAAAGCCTGTTGGGGCCATTGAAACTGAAATTTTACAGGAAAAGCCGAGTGACTTAAAAAAATCAATGACTTTCTGTAAACTTGCTGTGAGAATTAATGTCTCAACCAAAGATGTTTCCAAAGAGTCAGAAACTTGGCCTCCTAATTTTAAAAGGACACCGGAGCATTAGGGTGAAAAGAAAGAGTTAATGGCAGTTGGAGATCACTTAAAGCTGTCTAAATTAAAACATGTCGGAAAACATGAACAAGGTGTGGCAAAGCTGATAGCAACAGTACTCAAAGCTAATGATATAAGAAAGGAATGCTTTGAAGGAGAGTTGTAAAAGCTTAATCCAGTGTGGACATAATTGGACTGTGAGGAAGAATACGTGCCCTTGAACTTAAATTAAAACTTCAAAATGATGAGACAATTGCACTTGCAAGAAAGGAATTAGACAAAGCTCAAACTCAATGGGAGAATGAAAAGCAAAAAGAAATTTTAAATGTATGAACTAAATGAAAAGGAGTATCAGCTTTCTTAGCTAAACATCAACATAACTTTAAAGAAAGCAGCTAAAAGGATTTTACTTGACGGAAAAATGAACTGCTTACACAAAAGAGGCAGTGTTAAACCTGCATCTCCTAGAAAAGAAAGCCAAAGGAGCAAATCATGGATAATAACTTAAAATTAAAAGTGATCCTGAATTTTAACAGAATGAAGTAAATTTGATTTTCCTTTCTGACAATTCCGATGCTTGGTTGGTTGAAACTTCCTTAACAGAATTGGACATTAGAAAACCATGCAAAAAAAAAGAGAAAATTGAAAACCCTGATGGCATTATAATATTTGGCTTTAAAGAGGAACATACAAACTTACAAATTAGAAGCAGGAGTAGGTAATTCGGCCCCTCCAAGCCTGCACTGCCATTTGATAGGATCTTGGCTGATCTGCTTGTGGGCTTAACTCTATTTTCCTGTCTACCCCCTATAGCCATTTGACTCCCTTCTCAATCAAGAATCTATCTATCTATAACTCTTGAATATATTTTCGGAGAAGAGAATTCCAAAGGTTAACAACCCTCTGAGAGAAAAACTTTCCTCATTTCCATTTCTTGGTAAGAATTCAGGACTGGCATGTTCCTGCTAGGATGAAGGATAAGTATGGCAAGTTTCAGGAACCTTGGATAACGAAGGATATTGTGAGATTAGTCAAAAAGAAAAGGGAAGCATTCGTAAGGACTAGAAGACTGGGAACAGATGAAGCCCGCGGAGAATATAAAGAAATTAGGAAGAAACTTCAGCAAGGAGTCAGGAGGGCTAAAAGTCATTGGCAACCAGGATTAAGGAAAATCCCAAGGCCTTTTATACATATGTAAAAAGCAAGAGAGTAGCCAGGGAAAGGGAAGGCCCACTCAGGGACAGAGGTGGGAATCTGTGTGTGGAGCCAGAACAAATGGGAGAGATACTAAATGAGTACTTCTCATCAGTATTCACCAAAGAGAAGGACTTAGCGGTCGATTTGTCCGGAAGAGTATGTAGGATCATGTTGAGATCAAAAAAGAGGAGGTGTTAGGCGTCTTGAAGAATATTAAGGTGGATAAGTCCCCAGGGCCAGATGGGATATACCCCAGAGTACTGAGGGAGGCAAGGGAGGAGATTGCTGGGGCCTTGACAGAAATCTTTGTATCCTCACTGGCTACAGGTGAGGTCCCAGAGGACTGGAGAATGGCCAATGTTATTCCATTGTTTAAGAAGGGTAGCAGGGATAATCCAGGAAATTACAGGCTGGTGAGCCTTACGTCAGTGGTAGGGAAATTATTGGAGAAGATTCTGCGTGACAGGATTTACTACAATTTGGAAGCAAATGGGCGTATTAGTGAGAGGCAGCATGGTTTTGTGAAGGAGAGGTTGTGTCTCACTAACTTGGTCGAGTTTTTCGAGGAAGTGACAAAGATGATCGACGATGGAAGGGCAGTGGAGGTTATCTACATGGATTTCAGTAAGGCCTTTGACAAGGTCCCTCATGGCAGACTGTTACAGAAGATAGAGTCGCACGGGATCAGAGGTGAGCTGGCAAGATGGATACAGAATTGACTTGGTCAAAGAAGACAGAGGTTAGCAGTAGAAGGGTGCTTTTCTGAATGGAGAGCTGTGACTAGTGGTGTTCCACAGGGATCAGTGCTGGGACCTTTGCTGTTTGTAGTATACGTAAATGATTTGGAGGAAAATGTAACTGGCCTAATTAGTAAGTTTGCAGATGACACTAAGGTTAGAGGAGTTGCAGATAATGAAGAGGATTGTCAAAGGATACAACGGGATATAGATCGGTTGGAGACGGGCGGAGGAATGGCAGATAGAGTTTAATCCGGACAAATGCGAGGTAATGCATTTTGGAAGGTCTAATACAGGTAGGAATTATGCAGTAAATGGCAGAACCCTTAAGTGCATTGATGGGCAGAGGGATCTGGATGTACAGGTCCACAGGTCACTGAAAGCGGCAAAGCAGGTGGATAATGTAGTCAGGAAGGCATATGGCATGCTTGCCTTCATCGGCAGGGGTATTGAGTATAAAGCTGGGAAGTCTTGCTGCATCTGTATAGAACCTTGGCTAGGCCACACTTGGAATATTGCATGCAATTCTGGTCGCCACATTACCAGAAGGATATGGAGGTGTTGGAGAGGGTGCAGAGGAGGTTTACCAGGATGCTGCCTGGTCTGGAGGTTATTAGATGTGAGGAGAGGTTGGAGAAACTCGGATTGTTCTCACCAGAGCGATGGAGATTGAGGGGTGACTTGATAGAAGTTTACAAAATTATGAGTGGCATGGACAGAGTAGATAGTCAGAAGCTTTTTCCCAGGGTGGAAGAGTCAATTACTAGGGGACATAGGTTTAAGGTGAGAGGAGAAAACTTTAGAGGAAATGTGCAGGGCAAGTTTTTTATGCAGAGGGTAGTGAGTATCTGGAATTTGCTGCCAGAGGTGGTGGAAGCAGGTACGCGAGTGTTGTGTAAGAGGCAGCTTGACAAATACAAGAATAGGATGGGAATAGAGGGATACGGACCCCGTAAGTGTAAAATATTTTAGTTTGACGGGCAATATGATCGGCGGAGGCTTGGAGGGCCAAAGGTCCTGTTCCTGTGCTGTATTTTTCCTTGTTCTTTGTTCTGATATGGGAGACCTTTTATTTTTAGAATGTGCCTCCTAGTGCTAGTCTCTCCCAGAAGGGGGAAACATCCTTTCAACATCCAAGACCCCTCAGAATCTTATGTTTCAATAAGATCATCTCTCATTCTTCTAAATTCCAATGGATACATTGGATAACCTGACCAACTTTTCCTCATAAGACAACCCCCTCATCTGAGGAATAAGTCGTGAACTTTCTCTGCACTGCTTCTAATGCAATTAAATCCTTTCTTAAGTAAAGAGACCAAAACTGTACACAGTATTCCAGATGTTTTCGCCAATGCTATGTACAACTATAACAAAACCCCACTACTTTTGGGCACAATCGTCCCAGATTTGCACTATGAGGTAGCAGATGGGAAAAGGGACATTTTACCCACCAGCCACAATGGCAGCTTTTCACGCTGTATTGTCCTAATCCCAGAGGCAATCCCCGGGAAACATATCATTCTGATGGCAGGTGGGCTCTGATTCGCCCGCCACACCATCACCTTGCCACTTCATCACATCAGGCATCACATTTAAAGTACAGCCGTACGTGCACTTCTCAGTGCTTCCAGCTCAGGCCTGCAATAAAGAAGACATGGCCCCGAAAGGCAAGAAGACTGCAGCGCCCCTGTTTAGTGACATGTCCTTTAAGCGCCTTTTGGACGCCATGGAGGCCTGCCGTGATGTCCTCTACCCCCGCTCTGACTGCAGGAGGAGCAGCAACATTACCATTTCAGCTTGGTAGGCAGTGGCAGTGATGATTAGTGCCAATGCAGTTAGAGGATGAATGATCTCATCCACGCTGCCAGGGTGAGGCAACCATCTCATCACTCTAAACTCACACACTCAAGCCCATTACACATGCACTGGTATCTCACTGCCAGCTCAAGGGACATCACCACTCACTCACACACACCCTCACAGCTCCATCTGGCCTGATGATCTGTGCAGACTGCCTCCTCATCCCTCACCATCTTGAGGCCACTTGCACAGATCAACATGTGCTCCCCACAACGACCCTGGGATATCCCACTTTCCCCGTACAGCCCTCGCCGTGCAGCCTCTTCCCTTGCCTGAGGCCACTTCTCCCCCTTCCCCAGGCAAGCCCTAGCTCTGCAGCCATTGAAAAGCCACCCCCGCCTTCTGGCTGGTCTGGTATGGAGAGAACTGCCTATGAGCCCCTTTAAAAGTGCTGTGGTGCTGTCTGCGAAGCCTGGCACTGATGACTGCAAGTGCTGCCTGAAGCAAGCGGGGCTGTAAAGAGCAAGACGTATCAACTATTTCACGAGCCACTTCTTTAAAGACCCTAGGATGAAATCCATCTGAACCCGGAAGCTTGTTAACCCGCAGTTCCAACAATTTGCTAAGTATCACTTCCCTGGTGATTGTAATTTTCTTGAGTTTCTCCCTCCGAATTCCTGATTTATAGCTATTTCTGCTGTTACTTGTATCCTCTATAGTAAAGACCGATACAAAATACCTATTCAATTCATCTGCCATCTCTGTATTTTCCATTATGAATTCCCCAGGCTTACTTTCCATAGGACCAAAGCTCACTTAGTTAACTCCTTTCTTCTTTAATTATCTTTAGAAACTCTTGCTGTCTTTATATTTCGAGCTAGCTTTCTAACATACTGTAATTTTTCCCTCCTTATTAATCTTTTAGTCATTCCTTGTTGTTATTTATATTCTGTCCAATCGTCTGACCTGCCATCCTTCTTTGCACAATTATATGCTTTTTCTTTAGTGCATTATGCAGGTACAGCAAGGAATTAGCAAAGCTAATAGAATGTTATTGTCACATACCCTTCGATGTTTAAGTTTGATACTATCTTTAACTTTTTTAGTTAACCACAGATGGCGGATCCTCCCCTTGGGGTTTTTTGTTGTTGTTGGAATATATCTATTCTGTGTATTCTGAAATATCTCCTTAAATGCCTACCACTGGATCTCTATTCACCTATCCCTTAACCTAAATTACCAGTTCACTTTCACTAGCTCACTTTCACTAGCTCTGCTTTCATGCCCTCATAATTGCCCTTATTTAAGTTTAAAATACTAGTGTTAGACCCAATCTTCTCTCCCTCAAACTGAATGTAAAATTCAATCATATTATGATCACTACTACCTAGGGTGCCTTCACTATAAGGTCACTAATTAATCCTAGCTCATTGCACAATGCCAGATCCAATATAGCCTGCTCCCTGGTTGGCTCCAGAACATGCTGATCTAGAAATTATCCCTAAAACATTCTATGAATTTGTCATCTATGCTACCTTTGCCCATCTGATACGGATCCCGGAAGTGCAAAATGTTTTCATTTTAGTTTGACAGGCAATATGATCGGCGCAGGCTTGAAGGGCCGAAGGGCCTGTTCCTGTGCTGTACTTTTCTTTGTTCTTTGTTCAAGGTAGACAAACAAACCAGGAAGTCCTCAAGCGATTATCACCTTTGAGAATGGAATATAAAGGGCTGAATTTTCCCTGCCCACTGGCATCGGGTATGTTTGGCGGCGTGAACGGATAGGATGACAAGAAGGACAAAAATTCATTTCACAACATTGTGAAGCCAGTTTCCAATTGTCTGCTCTGCCTGTCAATGGCGGGCTGCGTTTCCTGCTGTCAGACATCAGGAACCTCATTGTAAGGCATCCGCATATCACTACAACTCCAGCTCGCCGGAATCACCCCCATACCGACGTGTTTCACAACTGTACATAAGCAACATTAACGAGGCAAGTTGCACTTCGCTTGAGGACTTCTTGGTTTGTTTGTCTATCTTGAACAAAGAACAAAGAAAAGTACAGCACAGGAACAGGCCCTTCGGCCCTCCAAGCCTGTGCCGATCATATTGCTTGTCAAACTAAAACTAAAACATTTTGCACTTCCGGGATCCGTATCCCTCTATTCCCATCCTATTTATGCTTGTTTCGGGCATTTTAATCAGCATATAGACTGGAACAACCAGATGGGCAAAGGTAGCATAGATGACAAATTCATAGAATGTTTTAGGGATAATTTCTTAGATCAGCATGTTCTGGAGCCAACCAGGGAGCAGGCTATATTGGATTTGGCATTGTGCAATGAGCTAGGATTAATTAGTGACCTCATAGTGAAGGCACCCCTAAGTAGTAGTGATCATAATATGATTGAATTTTACATTCAGTTTGAGGGAGAGAAGATTGGGTCTAACACTAGTATTTTAAACTTAAATAAGGGCAATTATGAGGGCATGAAAGCAGAGCTAGTGAAAGTGAACTGGCAATTCAGGTTAAGGGATAGGTGAATAGAGATCCAATGGCAGGCATTTAAGGAGATATTTCAGAATACACAGAATAGATATATTCCAACAAGAAAAAAAACACCTCAAGGGGAGGATCCACCATCTGTGGTTAACTAAAAAAGTTAAAGATAGTATCAAACTTAAACATTGAAGGGCATGTGACAATAACTTTCTATTAGCTTTGCTAATTCCTTGCTGCACCTGCATAATGCACTAAAGAAAAAGCATATAATTGTGCAAAGAAGGGTGGCAGGTCAGAAGATTGGACAGAATATAAATAACAACAAGGAATAACTAAAAGATTAGTAAGGAGGGAAAAATTACAGTACATCAGAAAGCTAGCTCGAAATATAAAAATAGCAAGAGTTTCTAAAGATAATTAAAGAAGAAAGGAGTTAACAAAGTGAGCGTTGGAAAGTAAGCCTGGGGAATTCATAATGGAAAATATAGAGATGGCAGATGAATTGAATAGGTATTTTGCATCGGTCTTCATTATAGACGATACAAGTAACATCAGAAATAGCTGTAAATCAGGAATTGGAAGGGAGGGAGAAACTCAAGAAAATTACAATCACCAGGGAAGTGATACTTAGCAAATTGTTGGAACTGCGGGTTAACAAGCGTCCGGGTCCAGATGGATTTCATCCTAGGGTCTTTAAAGAAGTGGCTCGTGAAATAGTTGATACGTCTTGCTCTTTACGGCCCCGCTCTGCTCACTAAAGTCTCGCTCTTTACAGCTCTGCTCTGCTTGAAGCCTCGCTCTTTACGGCCCTGCTCCACTCGAAGTCTCGCTCTTTACAGCCCTGTTCTGCTCAGTGAAGTCTCGTTCTTTACAGCCCCGCTCTGCTCACTGAAATCTCGCTCTTCACAGCCCCGCTCTGCTTGTTGAGATCTCACTTTTTACAGCCTTATACTTTATAGCCATGCTCTGTTCGAAGGAAATTGCTGAAGACACGCTATGACAGGGATTTCTCTTTGGATTCTAATTCACAACCATCAGTACCCAGAAACAAGATGGTTTGCCAACAATCAGCAATGGTATTTTTGACAAAGTTAAGCAGTCCAAACAGATTGTAAAACCTTTGGGCCATCACGAATACTGTTCTGTGGTCCAGACTGTGCACAATCCAATACAGCTTTTAAAAAGCAACATGAAGAATGCAAAACCAACACAGTCTTTTAACTAAGGACATTAAAACGCCACACAGATTACACGAAATCGAAAAAGGAGATCTTTTGCAGAGATTGGAGGAAAGTGAATGAACTGGTAATAAAAGAATTTCTCATTTGCTAGAGAGTTGCTCAGCAGGAAAAATCAGTATAACAGGCTCAAAGCTGTATCTTACCGGCCTGTAACCAGAATAACTGATGCACACTAGGAGCAACAAAATAACTAAGAAATCCAGCCAGAAAAATCAGTTGGTGCCTGATTCTGTCAGTCGGCTTTGACCAGTTAAGATTTACTGGGAACATTTGACTTAACTGTGAGCTGACTGTCTGAAGTCTACGTATTATTGTTCTCTGTATGGCCCCCTGCATCCTCTGTGTCACACATGTCTGATATCAGACTAGTGTTCCTCGTTGTTGTGTATGCCCACATGCTGATTATTGAATTTTGACAGGTGTTTCTATCAGATTGCATAGCCTTTCCCAACCACCCTGTACTCTACCCAATTGTCCTGGAATTTGTGTTGCTGTCCCAGGTCCCACATGGCAAACGCAGGAGTGGATAGTCCCACAGGCCTGGGTGGACAGGGAGCTGGGTTGGGGGTGTGGGGGAAAATCTACTCAGGCAAGCTGGACTTTAAATGCAAATTGTCACATTCGGTTGGTTTTGTTACAGGTTAGACCTTTTAATGTTGCAAATACAAAATGTTTAATGGTAAAATGTAACAAAAGAGGTCAAATATTACATGTATCATGTAATAATTTAGTTGTTAAAATGTTCATGACACCTCCCCCTTAAAAATCAAAAAAATATCTGTGGCAATGATGTTTTTTCCATTATATTGTTAAAGTACTGCAAACTACCACATTCTAATCATTTTTTTTTAGTGTGTACCTACACCACAGGCACTGCAACGGTTCAAGAAGGCAGCTCAACACCACCTTCTCAGGGCCAACTAGGGATGGGCAATAAATGCTGGCCCAGCCAGCAAAGCCCGCGCCCCATGATTTAATAAAAAAACTGTTTATAATGTTGTAATTTGTGATACTTTGACAGTGTAATGGACAAAAATCATTACCACAGAAATCTTTTTGATTTTTAGGGGGAGGTGTCATGAATGCTGAGCTTTACAAATTGGCGATGTTTTGAAATGTACCTTTATATCAAAGTAAAACAGAGAATTCCAGATAAACACCTCTGCTCAGAGTGATCCGGTTGCTATGGGGAGAGGGAGGGGCAAACAGACCACACTAAATTGTCAAGTTCCACTTCTAACACCTTTTCACAGTATCTCACAGAAAAAGGACAGCTGCTGTTTGAGAGACAGGGACAAAGAAGCCATTGCTGTGCGTGCTCCCCACCCCCATCAAATGCTGTTTCTGTCATCAGTGGGTCTGAGGAGCCAGGGTGGAGGGGTACCGTGAGTGACAAAGGTGTGGGGGAGTGGAGAGGAGAGGGGGTACAGGAGGGGAATCAGGAGAGTCAGAGGGGAGTTTTAATTAAAACTTATACACAGCTACATTGCCACCATCAGTAAGAAATTCCAAACAGTCTAGAAGCATTACCTGTCATTAAGCTGAGCACAGATCTCAAGGGGCGTGTTTTCAGCAATTGATGTCAAAGGGGGCGTGGCTTCACCAGCAGTGCACCTTGTCACTAGGCCTCTGCACTGACTTTGCCATTACGCCCCTACTGCAACCAGGAGAACAAGTTCCTCCTGAGCCTACCACCAAGGTAGGGTCTTACTTCTTCATGCAGTCAGCGGCAAGCGCCTCCACTTGCCATGGACTGCAAAATCCTGGCTGTAGCTAATTGACTTTTTATGTATAAGCGTTTTTCTTTTCATTCTGAGTCATCAGTCAATAATTGAGAAGTCAACCCTTTTTATATAAAATCTTCTAAATTCTTTGCATCCAGTACTTTTATCTTAAACCATCCTAAAGATAGTAAATTCATCTTTGTAGCGGTTTAAGTTATGGGTTATTTATTCATACAGCATAGATGCAGATTTGTCTCCACAATTTGCTGAATAGCGAAGGAGCAATTTTAACTCTGCCCACCTACTGGAAACCAACTTAACTGCAAGAGAATAATGATTGCCATTGAGTTTCATAGGTGCTGGAAGTGTAAGATTATAACCGAGTTGCAAGGGCAGCAGGATCTATGATAAGTACCTTCTGACTGTTTACAGCTTGGCTAATAGTAGCATGCTGCAAAGGGTCAAAGCAAATGTGGAGTGGTGTAATTATTGCAGTAAGTCACTTAATCCATTACTTTTGCTTCCTTTTTCAACCATGGCTCAGCTGATAGCATTCTCAGCTCCGAGTCACAAAGTTCTAGGTTCAAGTCCCACTCTAAGACTTGGGCACAAAGATCAAGGCTGGCCTTTCAGTGCAGAACTGAGGGAGTGCTGCACTGTCAAGGCTGCCGTCTTTCAGTTGAGACGTTAAACCAAGGTCCATATCTGCCCTTTCAGGTGGATGTAAAAGATCTCATAGCACATTTTTGAAGAAAAGCAGGGGGTTACCCCCAGTGTGCTGGCCAATATTTATCCCTTAATCTCCGTGATGAAAATGGGTTATTTAATAATTATCACATTTCCGCTTGCTGTTTGCAGATTGTCTGCCAGGTTACCTACTTTTTGACAAAAACAGAATTACCTGGAAAAACTCAGCAGGTCTGACAGCATCGGCAGAGAAGAAAAAAGTTGACGTTTTCGAGTCCTCATGACCCTTCAACAGAACTGAGTGAAATTAGGAGAGGGGTGAAATATAAGCTAGTTTAAGGTCGGGGGGGGAGGTGGTTGTAGGGACAAGCAAGCAGTGATAGGAGCAGATAATCAAAAGATGTCACAGACAAAAGAACAAAGAGGTGTTGAAGGTGGTGATATTATCTAAATGAATGTGCTAATTAAGAATAGATGGCAGGACACACAAGGTACAGCTCTAGTGGGGGTGGGGTAGAATAAGACTAACCGGGCATAAAAGGTATAGATTTAAAAATAATGGAAATAGGTGGGAAAGAAAAATCTATATAAATTATTGGAAAAAACAAAAGGGAGGGGGAAGAAACGGAAAAGGGGTAGGGATGGAGGAGGGAGTTCAAGATCTAAAGTTGTTGAATTCAATATTCAGTCCGGAAGGCTGTTAAGTGCCTAGTCGGAAGATGAGGTGCTGTTCCTCCAGTTTGCGTTGGGCTTCACTGGAACAATGCAGCAAGCCAAGGACAGACATGTGGGCAAGAGAGCAGGGTGGAGTGTTAAAATGGCAAGCAACAGGGAGGTTTGGGTCTTTCTTGTGGACAGACTGCAGCTGTTCTGCAAAGCGATTGCCCAGTTTGCGTTTGGTCTCTCCAATGTAGAGGAGTCTGCATTGGGAGCAATGAATGCAGTAGACTAAGTTGGGGGAAATGAAAAGTAGGAAAATTTGGCACTTATAAAATACTGTTTCCTTATGCTGACCTGAAAGTGTCTTTAGCATTTTGTACATGTGGATATTTATCATGCATATGCAGTTTGCCCTTTCAGTTGGGCATATGACATTAGTGCCTATAGGATTTCATTGTTTTAATCAGTTGATTAAAACTAAATCTTGAGACGATCAATAATCATGTCAATAGATAAAAACAAAAAACTGCGGATGCTGGAAATCCAAAACAAAAACAGAATTACCTGGAAAAACTCAGCAGGTCTGGCAGCATCGGCAGAGAAGAAAAGAGTTGACGTTTTGAGTCCTCAAAACATCAACTCTTTTCTTCTCCGCCGATGCTGCCAGACCTGCTGAGTTTTTCCAGGTAATTCTGTTTTTGTTAATAATCATGTCAACTTTGATCAATTATTAGGGATTAATCAATTATAGAACCACATAATGGACTTAATATGCCATTAAATAATCTTGGCAGGCTTCTGTCACGAGAGATGATGGTCATCTCTGTCTTAACAACAACTTAAAAAGTGCCTTGAACGTAAAATGTCCCAAGTAATTTCACAGGAGCATATTATAACAAAATATGACACCAAGCTACATAAGGAGATATTAGATCTTAAAGGAGGAAAGCAAGGTAGAGAGACAGAGTGATGTAAGGAGGATGTTCCAGAGCTTAGGGCCTAGGCAACTAAAGGCACAGCCATCAGTTGCGATGCAATTAAAATCAGAGATGCTCAAGGGGCCAGAATTAGAGGAGCACAGATATCTTAGAGGATTGTGGGGCTGGAGGAGATAATAGAGATAAAGAGGGGCAAAGCCATGGAGGGATTTGAAAACAAGGATGGGAGTCCTCAACGTCAACTCTAGACTCCACGAAGTCTCATGGCATCAGGTCAAACATGGGCAAGGAAACCTCTTGCTGATTACCATATACCGCCCACCCTCAGCTGATGAATCACTGCTGCTCCATGTTGAACACCACTTGGAGGAAGCACTGTGGATGGCAAAGGCACAGAATGTAGCAACTATGACTGACCGAGCTGGCCGGCTCCTAAATGACATAGCTGCTAGACTGGGTCTGCGGCAGTTGGTGAGGAACCCAACAAGAGGGAAAAACATACTTGACCTCATTCTCACCAACCTGCCTGCCGCAAATGCATCTGTCCATGACAGTATCGGTAGAAGTGCACAGTCCTTGTGGAGATGAAGTCCCGCCTTCTCATTGAGAATAACTTCCGTTTTGTTATGTGGCACTACCACCGTGCTAAATGGGATAGATTTCAAACCAATCTCGCAACTTAAGACTGGGCATCCATGAGGTGTTGTGGGCCATCAGCAGCAGCAGGATTGTACTCAAACACAATCCGTAACCTCATGGCCTGGCATATCCCCCACTCTGCCATTACCATCAAGCCAGGAGATCAAACGAATGCAGGAGGGCTTGCCAGGAGCAGAACCAGGCATACCTAAAAATGAGGTGTCAACCTGGTGAAGCTATAACACAGGACTGCTTGCATGCCAAACAGCATAAGCAACAAGTGATAGACAGAGCTAAGTGACCCCATAACAGATCAGATCTAAGCTCTGCAGTCCTGCCACATCCAGTCGTGAATGATGGTGGACAATTAAACAACTAGCTGGAAGAGGAGGCTCCACAAATACCCCCACCCTCAATGATGGAGGAGCCCAGCACATCAGTGCAAAAGATAAGGCTAAAGCATTTGCTACAATCTTCAGCCAGCAGTGCCGAGTGGATGATCCATCCTTGCCTCCTCCGGAGGTTCCTAGCATCAGTGATGCTAGTCCTCAGCCAATTAGATTCACTCCACGTGATATCAAGGAACAGCTAAAGGCACTGAATATTGCAAAGGCTATGGGACCTAACAATATTCTGACAATAGTACTGAAGACCTGTGCTCCAGAACTTGCCGCGCCTAGCCAAGCTGTTCCTGTACAGTTACAATACTGGCATCCACCCGGCTATGTGGGAAATTGCTCAGGTATGTCCAGTACGCAAAAAGCAGGACAAATCCAACCCGGCCAATTACCGCCTCATCAGTCTAGTCTCCATCACCAGTAAAGTAATGGAATGGGTCATCAACAGTGCTTGCGAGTGGCACTTGCTTAGCAATAACATGCTCACTGATGCCCACTTTGGGTTCCGCCAGGGACTCTCAGCTCCTGACCTCATTACAGCCTTGATTCAAACATGGACTAAAGAGCTGAACTCCTGAGGTGAGGTGAGGCCCTTGACATCAAGGCCGCATTTGATCGAGTGTGGCTTCAAGGAGCCCTAGCCAAACTGGAGTCAATGGGAATCGGGGGAAAACTCTCCACTGGTTGAAGTCATACCTAGCACAAAGGAAGATGGTTGTGGTTGTTGGAGGTCAGTCATCTCAGCTCCAGGACATCAACACAGGAGTTCCTCAGGGTAGTGTCCTAGGCTTAAACATCTTCAGCTGCTTCATCAATGACTGTCCTTCAATCATAAGGTCAGAAGTGGGAATGTTTGCTGCTCATTGCACGACGTCCAGCACCATTTGTGACTCCTCAGATACTGAAGCAGTCCATGTCCAAATGCAGCAATACCTGGACAATATCCAAGCTTGGGCTGACATGTGGCAAGTAACATTCACACCACACAAGTGTCAGGCAATGAACATCTCCAGCAAGAGAGAATCCAACCATTGCCCTTTGATGTTCAATGGCACTACCGTCACTGAATCCCCCACTATCATCTTCCTGGGGGTTACCATTGACCAGAAACTGAACTGGACTAGTCATATAAAAACTGTAGCTTCAAGATCAGATCAGAGGCTAGGAATTCTCCAGCGAGTAACTCACCTCCCAACTCCCCAAAGCCTGATCACCATCTACAAGACACAAGTCAGGAGTGTGATGGAATACTCCCCACTTGCCTCCCACAACACTCGAAGCTTGACTCTCTCCAGGACACAGCCCGCTTGATTGACACCAAATCCATAAATATTCACTCCCTCCACCACCGATGCACAGTAGCAGTAGTGTGTGCCATCCAAAAGATGCACTGCAGTGATTCACCAAGGCTTCTGAGACAGCACCTTCCAAACAGATCTGTAGAAGAGTCATACGGACTTAAAAGTTACCTCTGTCTCTCTCTCTCTCTCTCCACAGATGCTGTCAGATCTGCTGAGTTTTTACAGCATTTATTGTTTTCGTTTCAGATTTCCAGCATCCGCAGTATTTTGCCTTTATTTCATAGGTAGAACTTGGGTTTTACAGTACAGCCAGTGTAGTCCAGAGCAAAAGCATCTTCTTGCAGTTAAGAGAAGTCTAAGAATTTGAAGCCAAGTTTGAGAAAAGAGCTAGATCTAGATTTTTCCAGATCTTTTCCACAACTCACAGATCAAAAAAGAGCAGCAGATTATAGACAGAAACTGAGTTTCATGGTTTATTCCAGTGTAGTCCAGCATAGAAATGTGGCCTTGATGTCCAGTGAAGCCCACAAATTTGAAGCGAGATTTGAAAGAAAATCCAGTCCAGGTCTTTCCTAGAACTTTACCAGAGTGCTCAAGGTAAGGCCAGAGATGGGGTTTGAACTAACAGACAGAGGCCATTTAAAGTAACTATTAACTCGAAGTTTGGGCTAAAAATGCACCCACTGTTAGAATCAAAGGAACTTAAACAGTAGAAGGAATGATTTAGGGGTTGAAAGGACAAGGGATGGCAGCAGATGGCCATGGATAGGCATGCATAGGGAGGAGCTCCCTAGGAAGTTGATTGCCCAAGAGCCATCTTACAATAAAAAGTGGGAAATGTGTTTCTTATCAGCCCACATAAGAAAGTGCGCCCCCTATAGTTGCAGCATCACCAAATGGAGCCTTTTTAAAATCTCCTAAATCAAAGATGCCATTTTCAATAACTTAACAGCAAAGAAATGCAAATTGGCTAGCAATTTATAGCAATTCGCAATTCACAGCTGTCTCTTCTATGCTGGTTGCAGGCTGATTTCCACATTAATAACATGCATCATTCCCATGCTGTTATTTTTTCAGCAAATTCTGGACCTATTTGCTATTGATAGAAAAGCATTCATATTTCTTACAAGTACTCTGTTCTTCTACACTCAGTTTTGAAGTTGCATATTTTTAAGTTCATCTGAAAAGCTGAATTTGTAAGCATGATATCCTTTATTATATTCTTATCAGCAAAATAATGCTTTTGGTTTAGTGGAAGGGGAATTTACTGCTTGGCAGTATGACTTATGTCTGACAACACTGAACATTTGACATTTTTATGGAGTCTATTTTATCATTTTGTATGAAAATGTCACTGTGAAATCCAATTGCTCTGTCTGTCATGCAAAACTGTTAATAACAACGGAAGTCAAATGATGTAGTTGTGACTGTATTTTTGACAGAGAAAATTGCTTTCTTCGCTAGTATTTTTGCGTAATAACTTTGTGTTATTATATGTATGAGTGAAAATCACATTGCCCATTGTGAATTAGACTCATTCACCATTATATACATTGGCCCAATGAACCCTGATAACACCTTTGGTCTTGATGTGAACTCTAGAGGGGTGGGGTGTGTGGGAAATGTGAATTCATGTATTCTAGCTCAATGCATGCATTTGAAGGGCAACAGAGCAATTGGTGGGATGATTTAAAATGAACTGACGATGCATGTGTTTCCAGAGAGTGGGGGATGTGGGTGTGTCAGGAGCTGCAATGAAATGGAGGCAGGATGAATAAAACTATTGCAGACTTCAACTGATTATGCTCCCCGAGATAAGTAACTTTCCTAGCACTCGAGGCGAGCCAGGAGATGCAGGAGTATTTGCCCAAGGCCCTTCTGGCTTCTCCAGCCCTGATCAGCAATATCCACCCATCCCCAACCTTGCTGATTGTACCCCCCACCTCAAGCCCAGCTAATTATATTCCTCCCCACCTCTACCAATCATAGGCTCCTCTCATCCTACTCTACCCCACAGATGATCCCTTTCCCTCTCCATTCACTCTTTATTCTCTCCACTATCAACCTCTTGCAGCATCTATTTCTTTCTCTTGCTTTTCTCCATTTCCTGGCCCACAACATTGCTGAAGTAGAGAGTTTGTTAATTAGAGACACAACAACAAAACAAAAACAGAATTACCTGGAAAAACTCAGCAGGTCTGGCAGCATCGGCGGAGAAGAAAAGAGTTGACGTTTCGAGTCCTCATGACCCTTCGACAGAACTTGAGTTCGAGTCCAGGAAAGAGCTGAAATATAAGCTGGTTTAAGGTGTGTGTGTGGGGGGCGGAGAGATAGAGAGACAGAGAGGTGGAGGGGGTTGGTGTGGTTGTAGCGACAAACAAGCAACCACACCAACCCCCTCCACCTCTCTGTCTCTCTATCTCTCCGCCCCCCACACACACACCTTAAACCAGCTTATATTTCAGCTCTTTCCTGGACTCGAACTCAAGTTCTGTCGAAGGGTCATGAGGACTCGAAACGTCAACTCTTTTCTTCTCCGCCGATGCTGCCAGACCTGCTGAGTTTTTCCAGGTAATTCTGTTTTTGTTTTGGATTTCCAGCATCCGCAGTTTTTTTGTTTTTATCTCTGTTGTTAATTAGAGATGCTTATGTTTATATTGGGACCTTCATTGTCATATTGATAGTTGTCAGACTTGTATAGGAACCCACCATTTCAAATTTTAGTGGACTGTGCGCCACAAAATATTTCTCATAGTCACTTTTCCAACAAACTATGGACACTGGTGCTAGCAAAACAGTCTTCCAGATTGGCAAATGATTTAGGGTCAGTTGGTACCTTTAAATAGGAACTAGGTAAGTAACTGTTGGATGGGGAGTTGAGAGTTGCAGAAATGTTACAGAATTTTTTTGATTTATTTTTAAGGGGGAATGTTATTTATTTTATTAATTTAATATTTATTTTACGTTAATTTCTTTCCCTTGAGGAGCAATTATCAATGTACTTTCTCTTTCAGGGAATTGTTATCACACCGCTATTACTTCTGCTGTTTGTAAGTACATACTATTTTATATATGTATATTTGTGTGTTTCTGAAGTGTATGTCAAACTGTAAAGTTCCAGAAGCTAATTTTAAGTTTTTCTTTTTTCTTAGCGATTAATACTCGAATTTAAGTACAATATAATTTCAGTTCATGCAAGTGCTTAACTTTGAAAAAAACTTGTATAATGTTTCTTGTTTTTATATCTCAGCTTCCTTAAAGCCCATGGTTTACATGGCATTATTCAATTCATGATACTTTGATGAAAGTAATTGAAAATGTCATAAAATGTATAACATGCCCTTATTTAATTTTATGATAAACACAGCTTCTAAGCTGTAAAATGTTAAACAATATGCAATGTTGGTCATATACTACGTCTCGGATATCTGGATGTTACTTTACAATCATTGACTTATGTAACTTCCTGGGCTTCAACTCCACTTCCCTGCCTGTTTCTCATATCCCTTGATTCCCTAAGAGATCAAAAATGTCTATCCCAACCTTAGATGTATTCAGTGATGGAGCATCGACAAACCCCTAAAGCAGAGAATTCCAAAGACTCTCAGCCCTTTGAGTGAAGTAATTTCCCCCTGTCTCAGCACTAAATGATTGGCCCCTTATCCTGAGACACATGCCCTGTGGTTCACATTCACCTATCAGTAGTAACAATCCAGAGATTATTACTTATGATGTTCTGCATTTTAACTTGGACCCTAACTCCTTAAATTCTCTTAGGTAGAACCAGAAATGATATTCTGCTATGTCGTTGGTTCCCACATGGATCACGACAACTGGATTTCGGTGCCCCCCACCCTTCAAGTTCCTCTCCATAAGGAGATGTCCTTAATCCTGACACTAGACAGACAACACAACCTTTGGAGTTCCCGGTCGCGGCTGCAGAGAACAGTATCTATCCCCCTGACTATACTGTTTTCTATCACTACGACAGTCCTCTTCACGCCCCCTGCTTGAATGGCATCCTTCACCGTGGTGCATGGCTAGTCTATTTATCCACCTTGCAGTCTTTTTCCTCATCTACACAGATAGCAAGCACCTTGTACCTGTTGGACAAAGTCAGGGCTGACGCTCCTCCATCACTACCTGCTGGATCCTCTTACCTGCCTAAAGAACTGCTTGTGTTTTTGTAAACTATCTTGAAGGAACAAAGAGAGAAGTTCTTAAAAGTGGTTAGGCAGTTTAACAAAAGCTATTAAAAGGGAAAGAAGATTTTGGAATTTATTTTGAAAAGGATTGAACACAAAAGGTTTATGAAGACTACAAAATAATACCTCATCTGAAATACTGTATGAAATTTTGGGCTACTCACTGTAGGATTAATATAACAGCACTGGAGAAAATGCAATGCAGATGTAACAGGATGATGCCAGCGTTTGAGTGCTGTAAGTTGTGAGGAATGGTTAAGAACTACTAGGTTTGTAATCTCTCAAACCGAGACAAATGAATAATTTGATGAGGTTTTCAAATTAATGAAAGGAATAGATATGATAAATGATAGGTCATTTCCATTAACATGCCTGACACCAGATTAATATTTCCATTAATGTGCCTGACATCAGACATTTGAAGCAACTGTTCTACTCGGAACTTGGTCATGGCAGAAGACTCCCAGGAGGACAGTGAGACGCTTTGGGAATGTTTCTCAAAGCGTTGCTGAAGAAATCAAACATACTTGCTGATTCATGAGACACTGGCTTGTGACCAGCTAAAATGGAGAAGGCTCATTCGAGAAAGCATCGAACATGTCGAGAGATTTCATCAGGAGCATGCAGAGGTGCAGGCAAAGCATCGGAGGGAGCGCACAAACCTCCAAACAACCCATCTCCCCAACCCTTCAAAGCACCACCTGCCCCGCATGTGGCAGAGTCTGCAGATCACGTATTGGACTTAATCAGCCCTTTCAGAACCCATTGAATCAGAGTGGAAGCAAGTTATCACTGATCCCGAAGGAATGCCCAAGAAGTTGGATTTCCATTAGCCAGTATATCAAAGACATTTTACGTGAAGAGGGCGATTAAGATAAAATATGTTGCATGTAAAGTGTTATTGACATATGGCCAGAAGTGATGATCAATACCAAATCAATTTACATTCGGTAAGGTATCAGATAATTAATTGAAGAATATAAAAGAGTATA